>NW_022589774.1:909697-1519366 GCF_004348235.1 Phoca vitulina | reverse complement strand
CTTCCTTCCTTCCTTCCTTCCTTCCTTCCTTCCTTCCTTCCTTCCTTTCTCTTTCTTTTTAAGATTTGATTTATTTTTTAAGTAAACTCTACACCCAATGTGGGGCGCAAACTCACAACCCCAAGATCAAGAGTTGCATGCTCTACCGACTGAGCCCGTCAGGTGCCCCACATTCTTGGGATTTTTTTTTTTAAAGATTTTATTTATTTATGTATTTGAGAGAGAGAGAGAGAGAGAGCATGAGCAGGGTAAGGGGCAGAAGGAGAAGCAGGCTCCCCGCTGAGTAGGGAGCCCGATGCGGGGCTCGATCCCAGGACCCTGGGATCATGACCTGAGCTGAAGGCAGACACTTAACAGACTGAGCCCCCCAGGCGCCCCATTTTGGGATTTTTTTCTAAAACAGAAACCTCTTCAATGATCCATTCCATCTGCTCTGCTAAACGATTGTTTTGGAAAATGCAATGCATCAACCCTTTGCAAAACGACATATTTAATCTGGGCCCCTCACAGCTCTTATTAGGTGAGTCTTTGAGCATACGCTCCTCCCCGGCTAGTCTACAGTGACAATAGAATGTTCATGAGTCCAAAGATTTGTAAGCTATTGTTGTAAGGAACATTGTTTCAGTGACAGAGCAAAGTAACTTTTCTGTTACTAATGTGTGTGGCAGGGGTGGGTAGTACAAACAGCAGTTATTTTCAATTTTTTCAGGGACCCCTAGGGGCCACACTTCCCCATCAGTCTGTTAGTTGGAGAGAACTGGAAGCCAGGACAAAGGCTCAAAGACTCTTCTCAGGCTTCCCTGGGGCCCGCATTGATTGTGTGAAGTACTGCCTTGGGGGCATCTGCTTTCCCAAGCAATCAATGCAACAACACGGGTGAGAAATGAGTAACAGCAACTGCTTAGCATCCGTTCTTCCTTGTAATTAATATCACGTGGCTGCGTGACCTGCCTGGAGCTGTCTGGTGGAGAAATGCTCATTCAGAGAAACCAAGCAACAAACAAACAAACATGAAAAGGCGTGCTGGCACATAATTCTTGCAAAATGCAAAAGGGAAAGGTCTTCCCTCAAAGCTGTCTATAACTGAAATACCACTGGGGGTTTATGTTTGGTCTTTTTTCTTTTCCTCTGAAAAATCAGCTCATATATTTTCTTGCAACCAAGACAAGCACTCTCTTAATTGTTTCATTAAAAGAGGTGTTGAAATGTTACTAATTGTCAAATGCAATTAAGTGTAGCAACATGTCACGGGTAAATTAACGAGAAGCCAGGTGCTTGGAGGGGGGTGGTGCCCAGCCCTGGCGCTGTTGGGAATAATCGCTATCCTTCCTGGAGGTGACTCCCGTTTGCCTAACCATGGAACTGTATGCATCAGGCCGGACCCCGATGACAGCTTTTAAGGGTTCCTGACTCATCAGTGGCCATTTGCTGTGAGTAGTTTTTAGTTGCTCTCTCTCTAAAAGTTTGATAGTGATGTTATTAGCAGAGAGTGTTGGTAACTTAAAAAGGAAAAGTCAATTGTTATCCTTGAGTAACTCAGCAGAAAGGAACAGGATTTGCAAAGAATTCTGCATCCCACATCTGCAAGTACAGAAAGCAGCACCCACAAGGATAGAGGTGCTGAAGGACATGGTGCTCTTGTCTTAGTAGCTGAGTTACGTTTGCATTCCTTCATCTGATTTCACATTTATTCATTTACTCATTTCAAAAGCATTTCCACTGTACTACGTGCAGTGAAACATACAGAAGTATAAAACAGGACTCGGGGAGTCCGGCTTTCATTTTCAACTACTTCATCTAGGTTAAGCACACAGTTTCTTTCTTTCTTTCTTTTTTTTAAATGATTCTTTATTTAATTTATTATTATTATTTTTTTTTAGAAAGGGAGAGAAGAGGGAACAGAGGGAGAGGGACAGAGAGAATCTTAGGCAGGCTCCACATCTAGTATGGAGCCCAACGCGGGGCTCAATCTCAAGACCCTGAGATCACGACCTGAGCTGAAATCAAGAGTTGGAAGCTTAACCAACTGAGCCACCCGGGCGCCGCAGCACACACATTTTCAAGAAGACTATAAGCTCTTGGATAGTAGGGACCTGGTCCTATTCTTTTTTTGTATCTCCAACATCTAGTGCAGGGCCTGGCACATATTAAGAACTCAGTAAACATTTAACGAGTAAACAGAAACGATAAAACTGGTTGGGAGAGAGAATTGCGTTGGAGGAGGAGGGTACCTTTGGTTGGAGTTTGTGTTCGTGGTGATGACAGGACCTCTGTGGGGAGGTGTTTTAAGTCTGGTCAGACATTGGAGACCAAGTTCCTCATGAGGTTAGGACTGGAGGTTTGTCGCTGGACTGCACTTGTGAAGAAGGGCTAGTTGAACTGATGGAGGAAGAGGGAGAGGGCCAAGGGCTCCCGCTGGGGCAAGTGTGCCTCGTGCAGGGTGCCCAGGCTCGTGGGAGGAGGCAGAGCATCTGGACCTCTCTGTAACTACAGAGGAGAAAAAGTTTACTAACCCATTTAGGGTTCTTGGCTGGGTCTGAAATTGAAAGGGACAAAGATTCACAGGAGAAAAGCATACAAATTTTATTAAATTTTTCATGTATATGGTGTCTCCACAAGAGAATGAAGATGGAAGGAGGAACCAGAGCAGGAAGCTTTTACACCTTTTAGACAAAGAAAGAGTAAATAAGTCAAGAATTGATAAGACAAAGGGGTTTGGGCTAGGCGTAGTAAATGGTGAAGAGGTAAGTAGGAAGATAAAGGTTAGTGTAACAAGATTTGTTTGCACAGATTTCTTGGTTCTAAACTCCCCATCTCTGGTGATAAGAGTATCTTCCTTCCTCTTGGTACAGAGAGGGAATCTTTCATGTGGGAATTTTATGACTTGTTTCAGGGAAGAAGGGTGAGTGGACTAGGGAGGACAGTTATCAGGGTGACCTTCCTGCTTCTGCCATTTTTCAAATTCCTTCAGCTTATGATATTCAATATGACAAGTGCCATATTGTGGGGTAGCATGTCCTGAACCCCATCATTACCAACCACCCTGTTTCTCAGTGCCAGGCCCTGAGTGGGCAGAGAAGTCAGTGGAAAATCTCATCCGACAGACTGGCTGGGCCTTTCTGGTGCAGGAACACAGCCATAGGAGGGCAGTGTGTGAGGGGCTGTGTGGGTTTTCCCAACACCAACAACCTATCCTCCAACACCAGTTGGGTGTCCAGCAGTCCAATTCAATTCATACACTATTGATCTGGAGTTAGTGCAGACCCCACAGGTCAGGTAAGAGCTCGGTCCCACTAGCCTGCCCCCACTTCAGACACCAGTCACAAATGGGGTGCCCAGACCACCAACACTTCTGCCTGGCTGATTACAAATTCGGTTTCCCATGATCCCTTCCTCAGGTTTGATAATTAGCTAGAGCAACTCACGGGTGTCAGGAAAGTGCTTTATTTACTATTACCAATTTATTGTGAAGGATATAACTCAGGGGCAGGCAAAGGGAAGAAATGCATAGGGCAAGGTATGGGGGTAGGAAGTGGAAAGCTTGCATGCCCTTAGTGGGCACGCTACTCCCCCAACACATCGATGTGTTCACCACCCCGGAAGCTCCTCAAACCCCATTGCTTCTTTTCTTTTCTTTCTTTCTTCTTTTTTTAATGGAGGTTTCATTATGTAGGCATGATAGATCAAATCATTGCTGATTGACCTCAATCTCCAGACCCTCTCCTCTTCCTGGAGGGAGGTCAATGAGGCTGAAAGTTCTAGCCCTCTGATCACTTGGTTGGTTTTTCCAGCCACCGGCTCCTATCTTGAAGTTATTTAGTGGCTACCCCCCCCCACCCCCACCCACCAAAAGTTAACTCATTAGCATACAAAAGATACTGTTATTGCTCAGGAGATTCCAAGGTTGTTAGGAGCTCTGTACCAGGAACGGGGATGACTAAGTCCAAATGTTTGTATTTTATTATCCCATAGGGCCCATTTCAAAGATGTACACACAGGGAGCTCACTTCCCATGGGACTGTGGTGAATATACTGGTCTGGGTATTTTCCTCCCATCCTGCTATTACTCTGCTTACTTCTCTAATACTACTCTATTACTTCTCACACTTTTTTTTTTTTTTTTACAATTATTTATTTATTTGCTTGACAGAGAGAGAAGGAGAGAGAGAGAGAGCAAAAGAGAGAATAGCAGGGGGAGCAGCAGGCTCCCCACTGAGCAGGGAGCCGGATGCGGGGCTCAATCCCAGGACCCCGGGATCATGACCTGAGCCAAAGTCAGACGCTTAACTGACTGAGCCACCCAGGTGCCCCTTACTTCTCATGCTTTTGAGGCAAAGCCGTTTGGAGATGTTGCTAATATGGTCCCTGCCATCCTGTCAAAATGGATCACCTCCTAGGACACACATTCTTGATCCACCTTCTGTGGAGACCCAGTATGGTGGAAGTTAGCCTGGGGTGGGGCATGCCCCAGAACAAATAAAAGCAGGTAGTACATAAAGTTACTTCCAAACTTGGGTACCATCATGTTTGGGTTTCTTTTGCTTCCAGTCAAAAACAGTGGCTGTGTTGGGGGTAGACAGGAAACTGAGAGGTTGTCTTGTTAATAACTCAAGTGGAGCCCTATGAAATTCACCCGAGGAGCTACAAAATATTAAAGATTCCCAAGCTCCACCCCAAGACTTATAAACTCAGATTGTTGAAGTGTGGGAGAACAAGAATTCATATTCTATAAGCTCCACATATAATTTTTTTTGAAGATTTTATTTATTTATCTTATTTTAGCGAGTGAGAGAGAGAGAGAGCGAGTAGACGAGGAGGCTCAGAGGGAGAGGGAGAGAGAGAATCTCAAACAGGCTCCACGATGAGCGCAGAGCCCAAAGTGGGGCTCGTCCCATGACTCTGAGATCATGACCCGAGCTGAAACTAAGAGTCGGACGCTCAACCGACTGAGCCAACCACGTGCCCCTTCACATGTGATTCTCATGTCTAGCCTCATTTATTTTATTCACCCGATCATCCCCATGACATTTGTACCTGGGTCTCAATAAAGATATGTACATCCTCTCTCCCCTGTATCTCCTCACGGTAGCATATAAAGAGACACTCAGCTCTAAGGGGAAGGACATAGAATATTGAAGACTTGGCCCAGGACTTAATCAGAAACATAGCCAAGCTCCAAAGAAAGTTTCATTCCCAGCACAGGCAGGTCAGCTATGCCAAAGTCAAGGTTCTGGTTGGAAAGAATGGGATTCTGACACATGAGATGGGGGACATCTGGGTTAATGCTCCTGTAATCTTAAATTCCCATATTTTTCTAAACACTCTGAGACTGAATGAGAGGACCATTCTTTCCTATTAAGGGTTAGACTCAGTCCTTTCATGAAGATGATACAGTAGTTTCTCCAAGTAAAGACATGCTTGGCCTGCCAGGGAAGGAATGAGATGGTTTTCCCAAAGGAACTGCAGAACCAAGCCAGGAAAGAATGCATGGGATTATATTTTAACAGTTCTGAACCAAGGAGTTGGGGAAGCAGAACTCAAATTTAGATAAAAGGGAGCTTATTAATATGGAAGCATTTTTTTTTTTTTAACTCCTTAGCAAGGAGCTCAGGAGATGGTATAAACACAGTCCTAAGACATCTCCCAGAACCATGGCAAAAGTGATGGCTCACATTAATTTAGGTAGAAATGCCAGAATTGCCATGGGAGATGGTAGCAGAATGGATTAGAAAGCTCAGAGAAGCGGGCGTGTTAGCATGAATATAATACATCCGGTTGGATGACTATGTTTCATGGAAGTGCCCAGAGGAAACAATGGAGAATGTACTGAGAGGGGCACAGCATCAATAGGAAGGTAAGTGATGGTTCTCTGTAGGCCTGCACTGATAGGAGATACGGCTGCAGAAATAGCGACAATGGGGATGATAAACCCTGTAACAGTGGCTAAGTGGCTGTGCTTAACTGTCAGAAGCCCGCTGGGTACAATTATCATAAATAAAAGCAAAGCTACAATCAGAGGACACCTGACCTGCAGAGTTGTGGAGGTATTACTGGAACTCAGCACCCCTAGCGGCAAAACATATGGGCAGCCAACAAGGGCACTGCCTAATCTGTACGATTTAAAAAGAAAAAAAATCAAGAATGGATGATTCCCTTGTTTTCAGATTTGAGCCAGTTTTTTTTTTTAATCTCTTTTTTAAAAAATATTTTATTTATTTATTTGAGAGAGACAGAGATAGTGAGAGAGAGCACAAGTGGGAAGGAGGGGAAGAAGCAGACTCCCTGCTGAGCAGGGAGCCTGATGCGGGACTCGATCCAAAGACCCTGGGATCATGACCTGAGCCGAAATCAAGAGTTGGATACTTAACCGACTGAGCCAGTTTTCAGGTCTGGAACTCATTCAGTGAAGGAGAGGCTGGGTTCCCAGGAGGAAGGACCCTAAACACCATAGCAAGCATCCATAATGTTGGATCTACCAGTTATTCTCCAAAGGGATTAGAGCCATTTACTCCACTAGAGAAAGGGGATACTCAAGCATTTCAAGGACTCCTGGGTACAGGATCTGAGTAGACATCGATACCTAGAAACTAGAGGTAGTACCATGTCCTCACTGATACAGTAGGAACACACGATGACCAGCTGATAATTGGAGGTTTGGCCCAGATCTGGCTCACAGTGTGTCCACTAGGTTTACAGATCCACCCAGAGACCATTTCCTTGGTTCCTCTGCGTATAATGTGAATAGACATACTTGGTATTTGGCAAAGCCATCCATTAGTTCCTTGGCCTGAGGGATAAGAGTTATTATATTGAGAAAGGCTAAGTGAAAGCCTTTGAATCTGCCATCACTCTCACTACTGGCCAAAATAGTAAATCACAAACAGTATCACAACATCACATCCTAGTGGGAATGGCAGAAATTAGCTCCGGTCTTAAAGAGCTAAAGGATGCAGGCATTGTGGTCCTTCTCATAATCTCTATTTAATTCACAGGTCTGGCTTCTGCAACAATACACAGATCCTGGAAGATGACAATGAATTATCTAAAACTCAAGCGAATAGTAAATCCAATTGCACCTACCTTTTGCTACAACGGAAGAAGATGGTCTGGGGTGTGGGGCACATTATGTGCAGGATGGACAGGCAAATGTGTTCTTTTCTATCTCTGTCAAAAAAGAGAATCAGAAACGATCGATGTTCACTTGGAATGGACATGGGTCTATATTTATGGTTTTGCCCCATCCTCTCCCATCCTCCATCATAATTATGTAAAGAGACTTGGGTCATCTAGTCATCCCACAGAATATCACACTAGTCCACTATATGGATGTTATCCGGTCAGCCAGACTGGATGAGCATGTTGGAGGCCTTGGTAAGAGTATGAGGGTCCTGATGCTTGAGCCATACAATCACGTCCACTCGATGGTACTAGGATGTCAGTGACAGTAAACCATGAGCTTTGGGAAAGTCCCAGTGAGAAAATTGCAACATAGACACCCAGGATTCTGGGACAAGGCCATGCCATTTGCAGCAGAGAATAACACATGTTTGGAGAAATAGCTCATGGAGTGACACTGGACCTCTGGACAGAGGGAACACTTGACCATGGGACATTAAGTGACCATGGGTCTGGAATTGCCCATCACGAGCCGTGTCTGTTGCAGAATGAAATGCATTTGGTTTTTACTGCGGTGAAAACAAGTACAGGTAGTCTGAGTAGGGCTGTCTTCACTGATAATTATTCTTGGGTATGCAGCTGTTTATCCCTTTTAAAAGAAAGCTTTCCTGATGTCGCAGAGGAGGGACACTTTTTTTTTTTTTTATCTAAAAGTTGCTTTTCTATCTTTCTTCTAGAGCTGTATAAAAGTCGCTCTTACCCAAAATCCCCTGGGAAGCGCCTCCGCTGCTTGTAGGCACAGCGCTCCCCCAAACCATGGGTGCTTTTCCCTTGAGCAAAGGACATCAAACTCATCACTAAATTGTCTCAGTTTCGTCATTTGGCAAATCAGATATTCAAGAAACAGTATAATTATGTGATTAATATTTATTTCCCTTTATAACTGTATGCAACCAGGGCCCCTGTTTTTGTTTTTAGCATTATATCTCTGCACCCAGCAAAAAACCTTGTATGCTAGGTAAATTTATAAGTAATTTATTTATGAGTATCTTATGAGTATTTATGAGTAATTTATAAATAATGTTAATATACATTTATAAATAATTATATAAACATGTATAAATTTATAAATAATTGTTGTAATTGAGAAAATGTCTTAGGGGTAAAAGGATGATGGGGCTCAGGGCAGAATGTGCAACTCTGGCAGGTGGATAATTTTGAGCTGAAGATAATCAAGGCCCAACAGACTTAAGAGGAGTGTTTTTACCTCCTCAACTGCTTAAAAGGATTTAGGCCAGAAGCCTACACTAGGAAGAGAGCTGTTATCAAAGATAACTTTTTTTTTTATGTAAGAAAGACTTCTCAGGGCATCACAAACATTCGTTTACCAAACATTTGCTCTGCCCATCTTCCTATGGATTGTCTTCTTCCCCTTTGAAGTCCCAGACCCTTCCTTCTCCTTAGCTCCCGTGGCTTATAAACCTCAATTGCCCGACTGTTGGGGAACCTCTCCTGTCTTTGTGGTGCTCTCATACATAAATAATTAAATTTGTTTTTCTCCTGTTAATCTGAATTATGTCAGTTTATTTATTAGACCAGGCAAAGAACCTAGAAGATAAGGAGAGAAACATTTTCCTTCCCTACAGTTTTGGCATCCAACATGGGGCTCTTCACTGGCTAAACAGTACTCACTCCAGGGTTGCTGCCGCTGAATGATCTTGGGACTTGGGACAAGCACTGGCAGAAGGTAAGAATTCTTACCACATCAGTGTCCTGGACTCTGCCTGCAGGGTCTATTGGAAGTTAAGAGTGGTGACAGTCATTTGCTTTTTGTAAGTTTAAATTAGCAGGAAAAAAAATATTTGTGTGAACTAGTTCCTTGAGCATAGCAATTTTGGTAAAGATTTGTTATTATGAATACTCCTGATTTCTATGCATTCCATTCCTCCAGAGATAATCATTGCTTTCTTTTGTTTTTGTCTTTTGTGTTTATCAGAAGGAGGAAAACCGTAGATCTGATGGGCTTTTCCTTTGATCTTGTCCTATGTCCTCAGAGCTTGGCTGTGTGACCAATGAGAATGCTCTCTCTGGTCTCCACTCTCCAGAAGGTACAAATAATGCTGTACATCTGGCGGCCGATTGAATAGACCGGGATTCAGGAGACACAAAATCACAAGCAGAGTTCTCTCTGTCCAGCTGTGCCAGCTCTTAGGGGAGTTTATCAGAAGGTGTCCCAGTCCATAAGGGGCCTTTGTCATCTCAACCTCCATTGTTTTGTTAGTGCTGGAAGGTCCCATTCCAGTAGCACCTGCCCAGACACAGAGTAGTGGGTCTGTGAGTGGAGGCATCCCACACTCCCGTGAGAGACACGTTTTTACTACACGTTTTTACTACACAGTTCTTAATACCTGTGACAGGAAGGCCCTTGCTTTCTTAGGCTAACTCTGGGAGTGAACTTTCTGGATCTTGTGAGGGCTACATCTTTTGCACTCTCTTGTGGGGTGCCTTTTGTGTCCTTGGGTAAGTCATAAAAAAGCTTATTGGTTTGAGTCATTATTGAGATAAATATGAAATCCTACTCATCAATGGCCAGATGATGAATCTTTTGAATTGGAAAGAATTCCATATTTGAAAAACAAACAAACAAACACGTTTTTAGAGAGCTCTCATCCTAAACAATTGTATTATGGGTACCTATGGAAAGACCAAATTAAAAGATAGATACAAAGAGATATGACCGCTAGCCTTAGGGATTCCCTTAAGATGAAAGAACAGAATTAGAGAACAAGAATCAAAGACCCATCCAACATAAAATCTCCTTAAAATCTTGCCCTCTCTCCTCAGCAAATTCCCTGAGTTCCCCAAAGTCCTCTACCTTCTCTGGAAAAATTCCTTCAACACCTAGATGCTTATTTTAGCTTCTGTTTTCCTACATGATTTTCAGAGAGCACTCTCACCTCATCCCTAAGCTGAGAATGTACAGGTTACTCATGTCAATACTAAGAGCCAGGAAATTAATTTAACAGAAGCATCTGGAATGGACAATACAGCTCAGACATAAAAAAAAAAAAACTTGTTTTGTTGGGCTCTGTAATCAGGATCTGACAGCTGCAGGCTTTCCTAGGCAATATGTTCTTTGCAGGGATCTCCTAGACCCCACCCAAAGAATTCAGGTCCCTCGGACACCAGGGCATCATTTAAATTATAAAGTCCTTTTACCTCCACTTTCAGAAGATCCTACCAAATTTAAAGAAAAACATTTAAAAATTAATGCCCTAAACAGATGGCCAGAATTTCTCCCAGGCCCTTCTACAAATGACCAGAAAATAGCTCAACTGCAGGCTGGTATTCAAGGTTTGATAGGAACAATATTGGAGGCTTTCCCCGCTAAAGTGAATTGGTCTAAGGTTAAATTATACACTCAGAAAGAAGATGATCATCCAAAGGCCTTTGTTGAAAGCTTTATACAGACTTTTTAAAAGCGAACTGCACTAAACTGTGCAGATCCAAAATACAGAAATCTTTTAATTTTCATCTTCGTTGGAAATTTTCTCCCTAATATTAAAAAAAAAAAAAAAAAATTTAGGGCGCCTGGGTGGCTCAGTCGTTAAGCGTCTGCCTTCGGCTCAGGTCATGATCCCAGGGTCCTGGAATCGAGTCCCACATCGGGCTCCCTGCTCGGCGGGAAGCCTGCTTCTCCCTCTCTCACTCCCCCTGCTTGTGTTCCTGCTCTCGCTATGTCTCTCTCTGTCAAAAAAATAAATAAAATCTTTAAAAAAAAAAAAAAAATTTAGAATAGTGCGATCAAGTGAGCAAATCAACCTCTACATGTTTTGGCAAAAAAGGCTACCAAATTCTTTGGAGATAACTTGTAAGAATGCAGACCAAAAAACGTTAAAAAGAACAATTTTTGATTTACTAACTTGAATTTTTGGAGAAATAAAAACATAAGTCCAGGAGCAACTCCAAGCCCATTCAGAGCCTTTCCTATTTGCCTCCAGATGTGTACAGATATTGTATATTAAAAAAAAAAAATCAGGACATTGAAATACAATTGTTCTGCATTTAAGAAAAAGAGGGAAAATTTAAGTAGTAATGACCCTAGACTTGTGGTAATACAGAAGTAGAGCCAGAATTTCTAGGAGAAAACTCACATTCTTTCTCCATCTCTTGAAGATAGAAATCTTACTATGTCTTTGAAATGTAAACACCCTGGGAGGTAACTAAAACAATGGTCTGAAACTATTAAAAAAAGGGGGTGGAAGTGGGGGAAGAGGAGACCTTTTTAAAATACAGACTGCTAAAAAGGCTCTCTTGCCCAAACTCCGGAGCACAGCATCCTTAAGATTACTTGTCAAGGACAAATACAAATCTTAATAGTCTTCTCCACAAATACTAGCAAAAAGCTTTTAAGTGGGTAACCTTAACTTGTTCTCTGTCTGCCAGAGACACAATTATTTATAAACTAGTGGATTTTGTTTTGTACCTGATTCATGGCTAAAGTTTTAAAATGAAAGCAACCAGATCTCTGTGTCTGTATGTTATGTACATCTATATACATATCTATATATGTATATGTATATCTATATCTATATATATAGATATGTATATATATATGTATATATATATATATATATATATATATATATACACACACACACACATGATAGATGTGGCATTTTTCTACCTCTAGATGGTGGTGCCAAAATTCATTTCTAAAAAAGCTCTACTTAAAATTGGCTTAAAAACAAGTGCTTTTGAACTAAGTATTTCTAAATCTCAGAAATATAATAAAAACTAACCCAAACATTTTTCAAGCTCATGTCTAGGATAATTTTTGGTAAATAAAAGCAAGCTTAAGTTTGCCGGTTTCATTAATACAGACATAGCTTTAGAGTTATTAGCATTAAGTGTAATACTTTTATTCTATCTTCATTTACTGAAAGTAAAATATGCTCATGTTATCTCTGTTATAAAGTTTGGCAGGAAGAAAAATAACTTAAGATGATGGCTAACTGCTTTAATGTCTCATGAAATTTTCATGAGTAATCTAAGTATGATTGTTAAGAACAAGTAAATAAATGTAAGTGGGATAAGAATTTTCAGGTGAACTTTTCAGTAATAACTGTTATGGTATGTCTACTTAAAAATAGTTTCCCAAATCTCCTTGGTAACCTCCACCCTTAGAATTTTGCTAAGTTAAAACTAAATGGTGGGAAGTCGTTAAATGTCTAGGTTATTTCCAAATAAGATAAAATACTAGAACAATAATTAATTACTAAAAATAGTTGGGGGTCCATTAGTAAACATGTCTGTGTCATACTAGAAATTCTGCTATGAGAAACATGTTTCTAGATATTCTAAAAGTATTTATAAATTTGCCAACCCACAGAATGCTAATATAGTAGACAGTTTATAATTGTTTTTGTTTTTATTTTCACTAAAAATGAAGGTTTTTAAGAATTAAAAACTCTAATATAGGTAATTAATGCCACTAGAAATAATAAGGGAAACATCTCTGAATGTGAGACAAGCAAGATGGGTGTTTTTGATAAAATTAAGTATAAGAAATGGAAATGCATTTTTTGTTAAGGGAAAATAAGGTAATTTTGTCAATTGTTTTAAAATGGGAAAGAAAAATTATAGGACAAAATTTGAATGTAAAAAGGTTGTAGAAGATTTATAGAAAAGGAATCTTGGCAAAGGAGTTTTAGTCAAGCTCACTAAGATTAAAATAATTTTAATTAAGTTAAATGAATTTTGATATCAAAAAGAAGGTGGTATAAAATTAGAATTTAAGTTTCTTTCTGTTAAAAGGAAAAAAGTTTTCTTGAACTATTGGTCTGCTCTTGATAAAAGATTATAAAAGATTTTTCCTTACCTTTTAAAGTAATCTGCCTAAAAAGCAAAGATTTTGTATCTTGTCAAAATAATTTCACCTTTATCAGGTCTTTGATTACTTAAGAAAGCTGAGGATTCTCTATTCAAAGAACTGAAGTTTTTTATTTCATTTTTTTTAAAGATTTTATTTATTTACTTATTTGAGAGAGAGATTGAGGGTGGGGAGGGAGGGGCAGAGGGAGAGAATCTTCAAGCAGACTCCTCGAGGAGCCCGGAGCTGGATGCAGGGCTTGATCTCACGACCCTGAGATCATGACCTGAGTGGAAATCAAGAGTCAGATGCTTAACTGACTGAGCCACCTAGGCACCCAAGAACTAAGGTTAAAACAACTATTTAGCTTTCCAGATTTGCCTGTGAAGTCTTTAATTGACAATATGGTTAAATGGATAGCTAAGTATTCTTTCACAGTGACCTATGATCCTATTTGACCAAGTTTTTTAAAACCTCTCTGACATTTTTGACAAACTTCTTAAAAATCAAATTCTAAATAAAGTCTTTTTGATTTCGAACTAAGTTTGAGAATTTTTTAGGGGGTCCCTGGAACATCTCAGAAGATTTGTTTTCTCTCCTTAAATAAGGAAGATGTTAAACTAATTAGTCTTATTTGATATGTTAAATGACATGGGAAGCATTGTCAAATAAAACAGTAATACTGGGGCACCTGGCTGTGGCTCAGTTGGGAGTGACTCTTGATCTCGGGGTCATGAGTTCGAGCCCCACATTAGATGCAGAGATTACTTTAAAAAAGAGTAATACTGAGCATTTTTCATGTTGTATTGTTAGTATGTGTTACCAGTGTTCTACAAATTTTATGAAATTTCTAGAAATCTAATATGTCCTGATATAACATTATCAGTCATAATTCCACTTACCTTAAAATGTTAGGTGTCACAAAAATAAATAGATTTCCTTGTCAACTGCATTGTGATAGACTTTCATCAGATCTTTAATCATGGCTATTTTTAAGTCTTTTGTCATTTACAGATGGTTATTATTTCTCTGATGCTTTTGCAAAAATGTTCCTGCAAAAGTACTTCATCTTTAAGAAGACTTATGGAACGTACTCTAGAATACAGATTTCTGATAACTTCAAGATCAGAAAACTGAACTGGTAAGAATTTCTAAAGCTAAAAGAATAACTAGATTCAATCAGAACAAATATCAGTGCTGAACATTGTGCTGAATGAACTGAGGAGTATGCTTGTAATTTTTTGTTTAAAACATGGCCAATTTAAAAGAATATATTTTGTTTTCCAGAATTATGGAAACCTTTTTCTCTTCTTTTAAGCTACCTATGACTTAGAACAATTTGGTAATATATACCTTTGTGAACAAAGATTAAACTTTTATCCTTCTCTTCCTACCTGATGCCCCTAGAATTCATAAATTCTCAGGGGGTATTCTGATTTTCATGGCAATAGTTATATGCCTAAGTTCACTAAGAATCTGTTCTTCTGTAACAAGACACACTTGAAAACATTGGTTGCATTACCAAGGCTTTGACTGGAGTGTCATATTTGAGAGAGATGTCTAAAGACTCAGATATGACCAGACAGCTTTAAGTAGCTAAGGTTGACTGGAGCCAATAATGCCCCTTGGTGAAAATGGCCTGGTACCTTACTTACAGGGATTCAGCAACTTTGCCGGGTGAGTGAGAAAGGTGACTTCCTGGCAGGCGCAGGAATTTCAGGATTGGGGACCTTGTAAAGATAGGAAGTAACCCAAATCTATAGGTATTGCTGGAAAGCCTGATAGCCCATCTTTAGCTTGGCTTCCTAGCTTTGAGAAGCTTTTTTTTTTTTTTTTAAAGATTTTATTTATTTATTTGACAGAGAGAGACACAGCGAGAGAGGGAACACAAGCAGGAGGAGTGGGAGAGGGAGAAGCAGGCTTCCCGCGGAGCAGGGAGCCCGATGTGGGGCTCGATCCCAGGACCCTGGCATCATGACCTGAGCCGAAGGCAGACGCTTAATGACTGAGCCACCCAGGTGCCCCAACTTTGAGAAGCTTTTAAAAGTACAGTCTGAGATTCCTTATAAAAAGTTCCAGCAAAGCAGATTTAAAAATTCTTTATGGTCAATCACTATTCTTATTATATTTATATAAACAATCAAGCCAAACTTATTAAAACTAGACTTACTTTGCAAACAAATTAGTTTTTCTTTGGTTATCTTTAATGGCAATGGGGGTGATGGTAGAGAACAAAATGGTGTTTCAGTAGAAATTATAATATACACTTATGGAGATTAAATTCTAGTTCTGTCAATTGTCATTGAAGTTTTGTTTTCTACCCGTAAATTGGACTAGATTCTGGGTTCTTTCAGTTTCCTCCAATGTTTGGCTACAACTTTTTAAACTAGCATTTCCAGTTTTTCTTCTACCCTTCTGACTTAGAATCATTGAGAACTAAAGCTGCCCTTTTCCCGAAACCATGCAAGCTAACTAACATTGGACAACTTGATATAAACTTCAGAGAAATCAGCACAAAAACTCATGTATGAACAGTCAGTCTTCGTGCCTGTGGCTGGGTGGACGACTCTAAGAGATCACTAGAGGCCTCAGATTACAAACCAGAAAAATCTGTCCAATTGCCATTGTCTGCCCTCAGTCCCTCTAAAGATGCTTCAAGCCTGATATCTAGAAATCTTTTCAACTGGTGACCCTCAGAACTCTGTTGGTTTGTAATTTGCTCCAATTATTAACTGTTTTTTTTTTGTTTCCATAGAAATGCCTTATTAAATACCCGATTCCCGCATCATGCAGGCCTAACTTTGGGATCCCAGCTGCATCATCACCTTCTAAAATGAGACACAACTGTTTAACTGAACTGACCTATTTTTCTAATTCAATGAAGTAATGGAGCAATATTCCAAGATGAAGACAATCAAGGCCCAACACACTTAAGGAGAGATTTTTACCTCCCCCTTAACTGCGTCAAAGAATTTAGATAGGGAGCCCGTACCAGGAAGAGAGTTATTACCGAAGATAACTTTTTTTTTTTTTTTTTTACAGAAGAAAGTCTTATCCACATGGCATGGCAAACATTTGCTTACCAAACATTTGATCTTCCCATCTTCCGATGGATTGTCTTCCTCACTTTTGAAGTCCCAGATCCCTACTTGCTTCCCATTAGCTCAGGGTGGCATATAAACCCCAATTGCCTGACTGTGGGGAGCCTCTCATGTCTTTGTGGGGCTCCTGGATGTATATAATTACATTTGTTTTTCTTCTATTAATCTGTCTTATGTCAATTTAATCATTAGATCAGCCAAAAAACCTAGAAGGGAAAAAGGAAAAAGTTTTTCTCCCCTATAAGAACCTCCACCCTGTGGTTTCCCACTGAGCTTACATCTCTGCCTCTTACCTACACATCTGTTCCAAGCCCACTCCCTACTGTTTCTGATCTGGGACTTTTACTTTGTCAGTAGCTCAGGGAAGGACCAAAGAAAGGGTGGGAAGAGTAAGAGAAACTGAGGGGTGAGGAAAATTGTTAGTCCATGGGACCATGGGAAGAAAGCACCTGCTGAAATTGTCCAGAAGGTGAAGGATGTTAATGAGGGCACATGGGGTGCTATGCCCAGTAAGCGCCTTTAACAGCTTCTAGCTGAAGAAACAGATATTCAGAGGTCACGGATTGAAATGAGGACACTCTATTAGTTTTCTAGCGCTGCCATAACAAAATCCTATAGATTGAGTGGTTTAAACAACAGAGGTGTATTATCTCACAGTCCTGGAAGCTAGAATTCCAAGATCAAGGTGTTGGTAGGATTGGTTTCTTCAAGGCCACTCTCCTTGGCTCACGGATGGCTACCATCTCCCAGGGTCTCTGTATGATTCTCCCTTTGTGCCGGTCTGTGTCCTAATCTCTTATAGTCATATTGGATTACAGCTCATCCATAGGACTTCATTTTACATTAATTACTTCTACAAAGGCCCTATCTCCATATGCAGTCACATTCGGAGGTGCAGAGGGTTAGGACTTTAAGAAATAAATTTTTGGGGAACCCAATTCAATCTGTTACAGTTACCCAGCCAAATAAAGGCAGTATATAACCCAGGGATTAAACAGACTACATTTAGTTAGAAAGACTGTGGGTAGGGGTGCCTGGGTGGTTCAGTCGGCTGGGCGGCCGACTCTTGATTTCGGCCCAGGTCATAATCTTGGGGTCCTGGGATCAAGCCCTGCATCAGGCTCTGCACTCAGTGGGGAGTCTGCTTGAGATTCTCCCTCTCCCTCTGCCCCTCCCCCCCCCGGCCTTGTGAGCTCGCACATGCGTTTTTTTTCTCTCTCTCTCTCAAATAGATAAATCTTAAAAAAAAAGAAAGAAAGAAAGACTGGGGTTAGAATTCTGACTTTACACTTAAAATCTCTTGGAACCTTAGCTTCCTCCTCTGCTAACTGGGAATAAAAACAATTACGGCCCTAGCCCTATTACATGAGATGAGGTATGCAAACGCAGAACGTGAGGACATAGGAAGTACGCAACGACTTCCAGCAGTAGCAGCTGGTGGTGTTTTTGTTGCTATCTTGTTATCATTACTGGTTTCCTTTTCTGTAGAATGGGGCTCATAAAATGCCCACAGACTTAGAGCTGCCAGGATTGAATAGGCTGCACGGCAATGAGTTTATACTCTGCCTACCACAGAGTGAGCTCTCACAAAGTGTTAATTGTGGCCATAGTCTTCATGGGATAAGAACCTAGTTTCCCTACTCTTATCCTACCGAATAGGATCTGACGTAGCAAAAACCATGTCTGTATTTAATAAAATGCAATTTTCTTGTCGGGACAGTTTTAGCCAGAGAGACCCCCTGTTTTAGTCAGGAGCTCATATTTTAGTTATTAAAATTGGAAATGAAGCCACATCGGAGGATGCACAACTTATGAAATTATTTAGCTTAAAGGTGGTAGGATCTATGTTTCCGGATTGCAGAGCCAAGAATGTTCAGGTTCAATGTGGGTGATTCACCATTTGATATCTGGTCAGGCTTCCACGAAGTCTTCCTCTTTTTTTTTTTTTTTTTTAATATGTCTCGCTGTGTCTCCTGTAAATTAAGAAATGGTGCCGGGTTCTTGTCATCCTCCATTAAGGACTAGTCACAGATAGTTTCATAACATCTGCTTCTTGCAACCTTCTAATTATCCATAAAAATCTGGCAGAAGGACCTGACAATTTATCTGGAACACAGACTATGAATACAAAACAGGGTGCTTGGCTTCTAGATAGAGTGATGGGATAAAACAGGTCCTCTCTAAGCTCTTACTTTGCATGCGGCGACGTCGCCTGTTCAAATCAGAGTTAGGTGCATGTCTTCTCAATAAAGACTCAATTTGGAAAAGCATCTTTTGACAAAATGAATGTGGGTCAGGAATATGTTAATGGTGCTGTGTCAGGGTCTGTTGTCAGCCACGACTCCGCTATTCCTTTTACAATCCAGCCAGACACTGTGATTTCCCCACTGGTACCTGCAGGCTCTGAGCTGTCTGCGCCCTGATAGGAAGAACTGAGGAACTCTTGACTGGGCCAGACACTTGCCTCTAGCAAGGTCAACTCCTTGCCTCTCGTTGCTTGTTCCTGGTAGCTGGTGCCTTTCTTGCACACCAGCCTGCCTGGCTTTCTGACTCATCATCTCACCTTGACTCCAGGAAATGCGTCTTCCTCCATCCCTGCTTTGTGTGCATGTGATGTGCTGAACCACTCCTTTATCAGGATTATTGGTCACCACGTGTCTACCTATACCTCCGACATCCATTGGGACCCATGGATTATTGGCTTATTCTGTCCTTCGGTTCTGAATCCACAGATACCTGTCTGCCCATTTGGCTTGACACCCCTACTTTGTTGAGGCTTCTGGTCCTTTTGTGTCTTATAATCTCAGGCTATGAACCCAGAGACTTGCCTCAACTTTCCTGGTCTTTCTGTCTTGCATCTTCTCTGTGTCCTAGTATCATGGAGATGCATAAAAGTACTCATTTTTCTATGTATCATTCACCAAGCACTTTTTGTATATGTAATGACCTCGAGAGGCAGAGGCTATGATTTGCTTGGTAACTTTTTGTAACCTGAAGCACAAAGAAGCTTACTGTTCTTCGCAAGGCCTCAGACTGGATTTGAACGCAAATCTGTCCTGCTTTGGTTTGAGTTCTCCATGGTTCCCATTTTACAAAAAAAATGAATGGAGACATTGAGTTTTAGGACATTGACAGGTCATATGGTGAGTCAGCAAGGAAGCAGAAGGTTCCTAACATAGTGATAGAATAACTTGTTGAAGATGCCACTAGATTAAGAGGCAGAAGACACGTCAGTTCAAGGTCTGGCTGAGAATCTTGATATTTGGTAAATTCCTTGACTTCTCTCTTCCTTCATTTTGATTGCTCACTAGGTTTAGCTACAAGTTTTCAGTTTTCTGGCAGCTAAAGTATACTCATCCTTACGTGTTCCAGATCAGCGGTCACTGGCCAAGATACTTGAGTTGTCTCATCTTATTCCTACATCACAGAGTTTTCATTTCTAAATAATCCACCTCATATATTAGGCATTGGGAGGGGGTACTATTACTATTCTAAACTGCTGTGGGTTCACGAGTAGGAATCACCTGGGCCATTTTCATGTCCAGAAAAGACTCTAACTTCTTCATTGCATTTCAGAGCCTGGGCTGACATGACAAGCCTCTGGGTCTCTCCTGTCCCCGCTGAGTGGCTAAGACACCAATGACTTGAAAAACCAGAGGAAAAAGAGCAAAGCCAGGCTGAGACTTGGGTCCTTGCCTTCTGCTGAAACGAGAAGAGGAGCTGTGGGAAACTGGGCTTTGCATCTCGGCCGCTCTAATTCTTTGCTATTCCACGTGTGCTCCTGGCATGGCAGTGGCCTCACTGGGGGTCTTGTTAAAAATGCAGAATCTCGGGCCCCATCCCACATCTGCTGACTAATTTGTACGAGATTCCCGGGTGACTTGTATGCACATTAAAGAAGCACTGCTGGTTTATTAATCCATAGAAACGTTTAAAAATTAACCTCCAAGTGGCCAGAAATGTTTCCTAGGGCCCCTTTGGAGGGGTACAGGGAAGTTGCTGCCCTTTACTGGCATGAGCTTCACTGAGAAAGGGAGTCTGGACCTAATTACAGCAGATGAAGGGACTTAGCTAAAAGCTAAGCTTTCAGGAGGGCAAAGGGGAGGGATGTGGGCTGTTGAGGTGAGGCCATTAACGGTTGGATTATAGCACAGTGCGCCATAATGGTCCAGTAATGAAATGTAATTGATATGGTTATATGGGATACAAAAGGACACTCACTTTGTTCCAGCCTCTCTTTCTTCAGAGAAGGCGGATGCTCACAGGGTGAGGCAACCGGACAAAAGAGACTCATTCTAGAAACATTTAGGTTTCTCCCTTGGCCTGCTCTTTGTCCAGCTTCAGGTCAGACTTTCCTTGGTGCGGGCAACTACCAGGTGAGCGGTCTCCAGCCACAACCCTGAGGGGTCTGAGAGGCACACCTGTCCCCCCCACCCTCCACCTCTGAAAACCCTTGGGGAATGAACTCCAGCCCGGGACTGGGAGGGGTGGGGGGGATGGCCAGCTTGGTGTTAGAGCAGCTGCGATTTTGGAAATCTCTTTCATGGGACTTACAAGGCTTCAGTATGAAACCGTTCCTCAAACCACAAATGCTGACTTCAGGCTGCTGAGCTCAGAGTCATCGCCGCCTCCTCACTGAGCAACGGTTGGCTCTTTCTCGATTTATTTCTCTTGATTGTTCCACTTTCTGGGGAGCTCAAAACTTTTTTTTTTCTTTATTAGCTCTGCACCAGTTTCTTTTTCGTGAGTACTTTCCACCTGCCCCTGGGAAACTGGAGTCAAAATATTACAATGGCATTTATCCTGGAAAAATGGTTATTTATTTCTGATTTATGCCACACGTATTTAAAAAAAAAAAAATCCCACAATATGATACATGTGCTGAACGTGAAGCTAAAAGAAAGGTGGTAGGAGGAGAGAACGATTCTAGAGGCTGTTTGATCATAGTTGTGACGAAGTTGCACAGTAATTTTAATGCTGAGTTATTGGTGGCCGAAGATGTGCATAGAGCTACTTATTTCTGGTCGGTGGGCATTACACCTGCTTCTCAAAGATACCTTTTCTGAATACTGAGTTTGCAATAATAAATACTATTTTTGAGTACTTAGATTCTCCCAGGTACTTGCTAAGCCCTTTGTATGCATTATTTGACCTAATCCTCACACCAACATGAAGAGAGAGGATAGAGTGACAGTCCCATGTGTGAACACAGCCAGGGAGCACAAGTTTGGATCTCATCTCTGCTACTCACAAACCAACTGACCTTAGGCAAGTCCCTTAGATTCTCTCTGTTTCAGTTTTATTATCTATAAAAGCGGAATATCAATCATACCTTTCACCGTGATCGGGAGCATTCCATGATTTAATATACACAAAACACGCCATGTCTGGCCCTTAGTAAGTACTTGCCATTATTATCATTACTTCCACTGTACAGATAAGAAAATTGGGTCTCAGAGAGGTTAAGTGGCTGGCCCAAAGTCCCCTAGCCAGATCCAACTGGTACCAGATCTAATTTGACCCCTTAAACACGTCACACGCTGACTGGGAAACGGCCACCTGCTGCTGCCAAGGCACCCGCGTGCAAATAAGGACTCACCATGAGCCTTGAGCAGTCGGTGTTTGATTGCCTTTGGTGAAAGATCGTGATCTGTAGATTATCTTGGCGGGGGGGGCTTCTCCCAGTTGTTCAGCTTGGTCTGGGATGATATCTACTTTCTTTCTTTCTTTCCTTTTTTTTTTAAAAGATCTATTTAATTTATTTATTAGAGAGAGAGTGTGAGCTCCCCACTGAGCAAGGAGCCCAATGTGGGGCTCCATCCCAGGACTCTGAGATCATGACCTGAGCCAAAATCAAGAGTCAGACGCTTGACCGACTGAGCCACCCAGGCGCCCCGTTATCTACTGTCGATATGACTTTAAGTAAGGTTTAAATAATGAGGGATTTGTATTGCAAATCATAGTGTTTATATGTGTTTATAAATCATTTGTTTTATAGTGTTTATAGTGTTTATAAATCATTTGTTTATGGATTCTGTTTATATTGATTCCTAGCCTCCAATTCTTCCCAAATGCAGGTGAACATCACAGAAATGTAGGTCAGCACCTACCCAATTGCTACTATATTTAAAGCCCACTTCGATACCACATGCCCTGGAGAGCTGCTTGCTTTATTATCTCCCACGATTTCAGAGGGGCCTCAAGCCTCCTCAGATCTAGGTAGTGATGCTTCACATGAAATATGGGTGTAATTCCCGTACTGCCCACCAGGTGTCCCACCCAGCCCTGCTATCTGACAAGCAGCAAGGAAAACCGGCCTTCTTCACCCCTCCAAAGAGGAAAAAGGGATTGAAGGTGTTTGCGGGGGGTGTAGGGAGGAGGGAGGGAGACTGTGACAAGACTTCCAGATGCTTCTTGCTTCCAGACAAAGGGAATTTTTCGCATTGTTTTTCTTTGATGCAAAGGTGTCACTCTCCGGAAAGCCTGGTCAGTTCCTTACAATTTAGGAAGGTTTTATTTCCACTAAGGAACTGGTGTCTGGCCAGGCCTTTTCATCTCTGAGCTTGAGGTTGGGGCTGCCTTCTGCATCCCCTTTCTTTTGCCTGAAAGCCCTATCTCCTATCCCTCCTGGGATCCTTCTTCTTCCGGGGTCTGATTAAAAAAGAGATAAGGAAGGGACCCTGACCCTGCTGGCCCATCTGAGTCCTCATTGTTTCCCTAATCAGGGGAGGTCAGAGACAGGGACCAGCGTGTGACCGTGGCACTAACTAGCTCTTTTGCAAACAGTAACGTAATTCGTCCATGATACTACTATTGCCATGATAGAAATACTTCCTCCTCACTCTCAGAAAAGACTGTCATTAGCTTCTGCTGGTGGGAGGAGTAAGGGAATTCAGATCCACTGCGTTTTAGGAACTGGAAGCATTTTAAATTCCAGAATAAATCTCCTATCCTTTGCAGGTGGTTGGCTCCCTGCCTGTCATCCTCAGTCTTCCCTCCCTTCTTCCTTTCTTTGGGAGGACCACACACAATTGGGGAAGCTGGGGTCAAGATCAGGATAAGAGGGAGCTCTGAAGCCATGCGGTTTCTCTCTTCAACGTCGCTGTCTGCACTGGGACTCTCTGAAGTCCATCATCGTAGATCACCCCGGCAGATTCTAGACATTTACCAGAGACCGGAGGCTTCCAAATGGATGCAGTGCTCTGAGTAGACTGGCAAAAGGGGGCCCTGATTATAGGTTATTCTGTGATTGAAACTTCACTCAGAGATCTGCCGAGGATGTGGACAGGATATCTTCATTTAGCACCGGCTTTAGGAGCTTCAATGTGGGATATTTCCCCCATAAAGGACCTTGATAACAAAGACCGGAATCCAGTCCTACGAGAGTGTCTAGCTTTTGTATCCACTGCCTCATTATATGCATGGCTTTTAATATTCGGAGAGCCTTTTGCCAATACACATTTTCTAGTGAACTGGGAAACTGGAGCCCAGATGCGATGTATTATTGATAGGATTGTAATTTACTCCTCTCGGGTTGTATCTACGGTGTATACCATTAGCACAAAATATTAAATTACCAGTGGTTGTATATATTTGTCTATTCAGGTTTGGCTCAATGATATTTGCCTTTCGCCTCAATAAAAGATCACGAATAAAGAAAGCAGGGCAATATTGTTTTTCTTTGTTGTTGTTGCAAGGGAATTTTGATTAAATCATTTTCTCTGTGTTGTGTTTTAGCGAGCCATGCTTTGCAATGAAGATAGGAGACATAAAATAGTGGGGGCTGCACAGGGAAGATGGATGGGGCAGTTTGCTTCAGCTCGAGCACACACTGGCTTCCCTGGCAAGCTGCTCCGGGCCAGGCTCCGGGTTTTCTCCCTTTGCAAAGGGGAATAAACAGTCCGTGTTGTGCTGGGAAGTGGTGTGGACAGTGCAGACCTTGCCTGGTGTTAGAAATGTAGAGCCCTGGCCCGCGCTGTGAAGGCTGCATTGGAGTGGGATTTGGGGGGTGGGTATCCAGCAAGGCATCCGGTAGGGTCCTGCTCTTTGACAGGAGGTCCTCTGGCCACCAGTTTGGGTTGGGGGGGGTTGGTCACACACACAAACACACACACACACTCGTGCCCCTCTTCCTTTTTTTAAAATTTCTTCTTCTTTTTTTTTAAAGAGATTTTATTTATTCATTTGAGAGAGAGAGAGAGAACATGAGTTGGGGAAGGGGAGGGCAGAGGGAGAGGGAGAAGCAGACTCCCCATCGAACAGGGAGCCTGACTCGGGGCTCGATCCCAGGACCCAAAGATCATGACCCGAGCTGAAGGCAGACGCTCAACCATCTGAGCCACTCAGTGGTCCCCGCCCCTTCCTTTAAAAAGAATCCAGGTCACAGGGCTCAAACCAAGCTGGAGATGGAAATGACACATGACTTCTACTTTGTGGCCCTTTTGTTCTTTCAGAACCTTGAAGGAGAGGTATTTGCTGGTTCATTCCCCTGAGTCTCCCCCTACCCCACCCTCAACCCCATTCACAGCATAATTTTTATGGGTAAACATATGTTTTAAACAATGCGCGTGGCTTGGCCTCTCACCCTTCTGCTGTCCTTGGGCCTCCGAATGGAGAGCGGAGGGTGACAGGAACAAGGTTCTGAATCCATACGGACCTGAAGTAGGAAGATATTTTGTTGCAATGCTGATTCCTTTTGGCTCCTGCCATCAGTCTGGGAGCCCTTGATTTGTCAGGGGCAGAGTCCCAGGGAGGGGAGGGAGGGGGTGAAGAGGCCTCTCCCCTGGGAGGTCGCTGGCTGGGGGAGGGGACTCAGAGACCCAAGTGACAGGTATCCAGGCGCAAAGCTGGAATCTCCTTTATAGTGGCTCCTAAGAAAAAGCACCACTCAGCCAGGGTTATCTATTGAGTTTTGCTGCCTGGGGCACATTCTGGAGGTGAAAACCGGTTTTTCTGAAGACTTGTCAGAGCAAGGCTTTGTTCAGTTTGCCTCTTCAGCCGGCCTGGCTCCCGGAAGGAGACCCCATTTACCTGAGGAAGGGGCAATTAACACAAAGGCCTGGGCATCTCCTCCGTAACTGGGTGGGGCTTTCTTTGGACTCAGGGTCTCTCCCTCCTCCCCACAACTTTCCCCTTCCCTAAAGGAGAGATGGGGAATAAAAAAAAAAAAAAAATCACACAGGCCTGTAAAGCCAACGAAATCAGTGCTAAATCTATCAAAGCAAATCATAGACCCTGACAGCTGAGAAGTATTATTTGTTTTTTTTCCTCCTGGATTTCTACGGAGACTGGTGTTTTAAGCATATGTCTTAGGGAGAAGAGACCCATATAAAGGCAATTATAACTGGTAAATGATTAATGTTGGATCTGACATTTTTATGTGTCAAGTATGTTTAAGTGCATTAACCTTTGCAGAATTTACACCCATACGATAGGAGATATATCTTGTATAGCATCTGAAAGATCTGCAATCTGCCTTCACTTAAATCTTATTTACATTTATTTTATTACAATATAAATGGGTTTAAACAAGTCTTAATTGCATTTTTTACCCCATTCTGCAGGTCCTGCTGGCACCGTGGGGAGGCCAAGGGCAGTGGGCCTCCTAGCCGCTCGCAAATAAAGTTCCAGCCACCTGCCTGGAGAACCCCAGGCCAGAGGGGACCTGTGTCCACGGTTCCAGCTCCTAGCTCCTGTCTCGGTTCTAGCCCCAAGGGGAGGTGCCTTAGAAGACCAGGAAGTCCGCATCCCACAGCATGAATCACAGAGGCAGGCTTTCCGGCAGACAGACAACTTTTAATTTTTGGAAGTTACAGAAAACACACATTTCCATAGCATCAGTTTCAGACAAGGAGTAAGCAGCTCCCATCTGTGGTGTCTTTCGCAATCTGCCCAGCGCGCAGCCCCCAGCCCCCTCCGCAGGAGATGCACTGCAGATGCCCCCTCTCGGCGCTCACACCCCTCACTGGGCCTTTCCTGCTCTAAGTCAGAGCTACTCTCGCCGCTGTTGCCCCCGCCGTGTCAGCTCCACGCCTCCTGAACTTCACTCCACCGAAATCTGGTTGGGTACGAGACAGACTCCGGTGGAATGAAGGACAAGAGAAACACATGGACGGTCTGGGGCTCTTTTTCTCAGAGGGTGGGCCGCGTGGCCACCCTGGCCTCTGCCCGTCGGGGTATTGCTCGGCCAAGGGCCTGCAGGATCTTTGAAACACAGTGTCGGGAGACGCGGAGGGCGTGCAAGCGCGGAGCACCCCTCAGGGTCACACTCATCGGGAAGGCTGCAGGAACTAGCTCACCAAGGCACCCCCCCGCCGTGCCTGCAGCCCAGGCGGACGGTGTTGAGTGGTAGGGGTGGGGGCTGCGGGGTTGGGGCCGCTTGCTGTTTGTCACCGGCAAAGCAGTCCTCCCAGACAAGTCCTTGGGGGAACCTTCTCTGCATTTCCCTAGTTGGGATGCTGGTTATCGACTCCCTCTGTCTGTGTCCCCTGTGGGTGCCGTACCTGAGCTCGATGTGGTTGGTCCTGGCTGGAGGAGGCAGGTGCTCTGAAATTGCTTGAGAAAAATCCATCTATAATGAACTTGCTTACCAAGCTGAGGGAATGCAGGGGCGGGGGCATTCCTTTCCAGAATGCACCGTCCCAAGAGCATGAACAGTACTTTGCGGACCGGTCTGCCAGTGTGAAACCAGGTGGAGGTGGGTGAGGAGCTGTGGAGGGACCAGAAGGCCTGGCTGGGGCCAGGCCCATTCCCGAGGGCAGGGGTGGGCAAAGGAGGAGACTCCTTGGTCTCGCCCCTACAGATGATATTATCTACTTTCCAGTGACCCCACGTCCTTTGCCAAATCGGCCTGGAAACCACTATATATTTTTTGGGCATGGCGTCGGGGGCTGAGGGGGCCGGAGGAGGTGGCCTGGCTTTCAGAGACTGAACCAAACAGGGAGGGTGGAAACTCTCAGAGGCTCTCCCGTCCTCTTAAAAGCAATGCCCATCCACCAGTTGCTGTGTAGGTGCCGCTCTGGCCCCTTCCTTGCTGTGTTCAGGCATGTCCGTGGCTCAGTGTAAGCCCCATAAAAGGCTGTTCTCAGCACCAACATAGACTGGGTGAGTTTGGGCAGATCCACCCTGTTGTTTGGAACACTTTCTTCCTGGGGCTTGTTCTGACCCGATCCAGGGAGGTACTAGCTTATGATGTGACTCCTCCCCCCAGATCCAGCCCCCTGGGCAGAGGGCCTCTGAAGAAGGCTCTTAGACAAGGGCTTGGCTGTTTCAACTGTTACCGAGGAAGAGCCTGGCTTTCCTTGGTCAGGGCAAACAGGTGGTGCTGGGGGCAGGGAGCGGGGGACCGAGTGGAAGAAGGCTGGCCCCATCCTCTCCCATAAGTACTCACAATTCTCCATCACGAGAGAGAAATGTGCCCTGCTTGTGAATGATCTAGACTTTATAATCGTCCTGCACTGCCTGTGGCCCATTTCAGTCAAGGAGAGAGAGACCGAGACGAGCCTGGCTGGCTCTGATAAAGGATGGCAGAAGATGGTGGGAGGAAATCGTTTGGGGATGGAAGGATTCTTTGCTTTCTCTTCGGATTTCTGGCCAACTCGGACAGCAAAGGGATCCGTTCGTCTCCCTGCAGACCCTCGTCACGCCACTCTTACCCTCCCAGCACGTATGGTCCACCAGATTCTTCAAGTCCTCAGTTGGAGTGTGCAGAGTCTCACCCTCGTGTGGGGTTTTTAGCCTCTAGGGTGGATGCCCCAGAGATGACAGTGTCTACAGAAGCACTTTAACCGTGAAAGGCCATGCAGACAGGAGGTAGCATTGACATTAGAGAGCCAAGAAAAGGCAGGCCCTTCCTTCTTTTATCATCCACCTGGCCCTACAGACCTGCTACAAGGCAGAGACAAGAAAAGAGGAGCCTAGAACCTGTATCAGGAGCCTTGGCCCACTCTGGACCCCACACCCAGAGTTCAAGATTCTTTTCCCACCATGCCTTGGTCAACTTGATGCCCCAGGGCGTTCTCCCTGGCCACCTGCTATGTAGGGTCGGGTCAGAGAAGCAAATGGTGCATGTGTTTGGCTTTAGAGTAAGTTCATGTGGTGACTGCGCGCCTGCTCCCCAGCTGCCCTCAGAACTGTGCCCCAAATGGCTTCCAAATAAAACCAACTTGGACACAAGAACCCAAGACTGGAACCAGGTCCCGAATTTCTTGTTACAGCTGTACCCTCTAGCCCAGCACTGAAAAGCCGGTACCTTGCCCTCCCCTCCCCCCCCGCCCCACCCCATTCCTCCAGTTGCGTAAATCTCCATGAAATCAGACAGAGCTGTAATCTTGGTACTTGACTGCTCAGCACCCACCTTACCCCACCAATTCCCACTCTCAGTGACCATTATTGCCTGAGAGCATTGGAAATTGCCCCCTAAAACACAGAACTGGCTGGAGATTTGGCTAAAATGAAGTAGGTCCCCCTGTTTTAGCCTTGGAAGAAGTGGATCATCAAATTCCAGAGAGTTTGGCTTTTTTCCCACAGCCGATGCTCTTCTCTGTCCAGTGATCCCCCTGGTACAGGCACGCGGCTTCGGTTTTCCAAAGCGCCCCAAATCACAGATTTCAGACTCACCTCGAAGTATGCGTGTCTATACCTTCAGACAGCAGGGCTTACTCTGAGCTTGATGCAAAATAATACATAGATTTTTTTCATAAGCTAATTCAGAACAAAGAGATGGCTGGAGACGCATGTGTATGAGAGGAAGAAAAGGAATTCCGAGTCTCGGGAATGTTCTTTCGCTCCTAGAGTTTGAGGACGGGGTGGGGGCTAAGAAAGGAGATACACTTACTGTGCCGTGTCCAGCCCAGCAGGCCTGTTCCTGGGGGAGGGTGGGGGCCAGTCCTGAAGAGTCATCCGCCCTTTAAGAAAAAAGAACATGGAAGCAGAGAAACGTGGAACTGGAGTCGAGGGAGTAAAGGTAGCTGGAAGAGAGGGTTGGGAGTATACGGCGGGGTCCAGTGGAACTTTGAGAAATAGAACTTGCAGAAATAGGTAACAGACAATAAAAGAGAGAGAAACTGGTTTTTCCAAGGCAAAGGTAAAGAAGGACTCAGCCCCTTTCAAGGAGGTGGTCCTAGTTTCACTCTTTATTTATGCACCTCTCAGCACAGCTTCGGGTTACCTGCCGAGCCCAACCAATGGAGTGAGGGCTCGGGCGGCTGGCTCCGCCCCTCAGAACCCAAGCCCTGGGGGGCCAGGGAAGGCCGGGCCCTGGTGCGCGCTAACCTGGCTTTCTTACTGTTCTGTAAACATCAGCAAAGGGAGGTAAGGTCTCTGTCATTGGAGGGACACTGCAGGTTACCTGAGCACTGCCCCCGAAGTCTCTGGTCTCCCAAAGATCTGGGCAAGGAAGGAAGGGGAAGGCTCAGATCTTATCTGGGCTAGAAGAGGCCGCGTGTGTGCTCCGCGCTGCCCCTCCCATGGATGTCCGCAGTGGCAGGCCATGGTCTTTTGAGCTTTTTAGCCATGCCCGGGCTTCCTAGCCCAACACTTCAGGAATGCAGAGAGCCCACCGCCCATCAAGGGACAGCTGTAGAAAGAGGCACATGGGTGGGAGCAGAGGCCCAACCAAGTGGGTTTTCCCAGCATTTAGCACAGAGTGAGTCTTGCTTTCCTGTGAGAATCAAGTGGTTTCATTTTTATTTATTTAATTTAATTAATTAATTTATTTGAGAAAGAGCGTGCTAGAGCACAAGCAGGGGGAGCAGCAGAGGGAGAGGGAGAAGCAGGCTTCCCGCTGAACAAGGAGCCTACATGGGGCTCGATCCCAGGACCCTGGGATCATGACCTGAGCCAAAGGCAGATGCTTAACCAACTGAGCCACCCAGGAGCCCCGAAAGTGGCTTTTATAATCCAGGAGGCTTCATGATCTGCTTCCCTTCTATTCCTGGGGGTGGGAAAAGATTACCCTGTATGAGGGGAAGTTGGGGAGAGATGAAAGGAATTGCAGAAAGAGCCAGCAAACTCGTCAGGAAATATTAAAGAGGTTGGGCTCTCAACATCTGATTATTTTAATTTCCCCTTCCCCTGCTCAGCTGTGGCCCCTCCACTGCCCCCCTCCTTCCGATTTCCTGCATCTCTCTCCCCACTTTGCCCTCTTGGTGCACTGGGAGGCAAGGGAAGTTCAAGTCTCCTCATGCGTACATGGTACATTTTCCCGAGGATTTTAGCCTGACTTCCATTTGTTTTCCGGGCCGATCTCCTGATGTGCAGCAAGGGTGGGTCCCTCCCTTCTCCAGGTCAAGGAGGGGAATTCAAGAACCCAATCTATAGGGCATCTTGATTCTGTCCCGTCCCACGGCCCTTCCTAAAACAGAATCCTATCTGCTCAACATCTCTTTAGAAATCAGCTAATCCCAACCTCTCACCGAATAGATGGGGAAACTGGGGCTCAGAGAGAATCTTGGTTTCAGATTCAAGCAGCCAGCGTAGGGTCAAGATTCTCATCTATCTGGATCTACAGACCTCCATGGAAGGGCTCTTGATAGCAAACAGCCCATGCTGCCTCTGCCTCTGGACGGCCTCACATTTGTCCAGAGGATTCTTACTCTTTCTGGAAGAAGAAAAAGCTCCTTTGGGGACAAGGGGAAGGAGATTTTCCAGGTGGTCACTTTCTTAAGTATAGAGACTCCTCCCCCTCCCCCCACTGTCATAGCTGTCAGAGCATGAGATTTCCCTGCCAGCTGGACCCAGTGTGCCTTAATGGACCCTCAGCTCTGCCATTTTGCAGTTAGTAATGTAGAGACAGAAGCAAAGAGTCCGGGGACAAGAGGCACATACTTGTGGGTTAGACACTTGTGCCCTTGTCTCTCCCTTGCTGTGTTTCATTCAGTTACTCACTCATTCATTCACTCACTCTCTCTGTAAAAGCAGCAACTCAGTACCAGGGGAGCGAGAGGCAGTGTTTACCCTTTAGGAGCTCCCAGCTTTAGGAGCACATCCACGAACAGATATCAGAAACAGGTCACTGAAAAAACACTATGAGTACTCCCCCAAAGGGAAATGTCAACTTTTGTCTATGACATGCAGGGACGGTTCCAGAGAGAAGTCGACATTTGAGCTGAGGAAAGATGAGGGAGGTGGGGGGGTGGAGGGGTAGGAGGGTTAGGGGTTAGGACATGACTTGAATGAAAGCCCTGAGGAAGGAGCCCTCACACTGTGTTTTGGAAGCTCATTCTGGTCCAGGGTAGGACTAGAGGCAGGGAAGCAGACTGCTGATGAGTCCTACTGCCCCCAAATGAGGGGAAAGCCAGGGGAAGGGGGTAGCTAGGGCAGAAAATAAGCGTAAATCCTACTGGTTATATTCTTCCCCTTTCCATTCATTCTGAAAAATGGAAATGAACTATAAGCCAATTGGCATAGTGAGGAAAGACTCCCCTGCCCTCAATAATAATAATGAGGTAAAAATAATAAAGATTTACTATTATTATTGTTATTAATCTCAACTTGATTCAACAAGGTCCAGGAGGATGCTCTGGGGACCATTTGGACACTGGTTTGTATGGTGGGTCTAGAGGGGGTTTGGAAGCACATTTGGGTGGCTTTGCCGGAAGACACCTGTCCCCCCACCACTCAATCAGGTTCTTTGTTCCAAAGTCAGCTTGAGAAGCAAAAGACCTAGACGCCCTCCCTTTCTCCACATTTCCGGTCCTGAGGCTGGAAGGGGCATTTCCAGACTCTCTCAAGGGTGTCTGTGGGCAGAGAAGAATGGAGCTGGAAGGGCAGGGTGGTTGAACAAGGAACACAGGCTGCCTCCAATCTCCACTCAGGAGCTCACCATTATAAGGGTGTTTGCTCATTTCTCTAATGTGGGGCTTCAGGTTTCAGATTGATGTACTGAATTGTCACATCCCGCCCAAAAGGCCCGAGCCAGGGTTTCTCTGCTGTGAGATCTTTGGTCCCTACATGTATCCCTGGGTCTTGGAAACACACTACCATTCCCTCTGCTCTGACTTCCAGCACCATATCTTACTGACCCATCTTTGGCTTTTGAGGAAATAGGCAAGATATTGCAAACTCTCCCAAGTCCTCGGACACCTGATTAACATCAGCCTTACCTATCAGTCCCTCCAGACTGAATTCTGCTTATAAGCACCTCTAACTTGGCAGCTCTGCCTCGGTGCCCAGCATAGGGCCTGACATCCTTCATAAAGTCTGTGGAATCAACTGTAATTCTTTCTACTGGAGAGGTGCACCGAAGAGAGGTTTCCAAGAGCCCCTATGGCACAACATTTGGGGTGGGCTGGTCTCTTAGGGGTGAAACAGGAAAGTTAGTGTGACACAAGGAGACAGCTTGTCCCCAGAAACCTGATGGGGCCATCAGAGCCCATGGCCTGAAATGTGTGTGGGAGGATGCCTGTTGCGCTGCTTACAGACTGGAGGCTTCATCACCAGCTTCCCACTCGTCGTTGGCTTCTAGCTCTGCACCATGTTTTGAAGAGCCAGGAGGACCTTTCCCCAAGAGGTTTCTCAGTTAGGGCCCCAAGTCAGCAGGCTTGCATGTTAATTCTTCTTCCACTGCCTAGTTCAGTAATTTGGCCCAGAAAGTAACTGTACAAATGTAGGGTGGGTAAGATGTGGTTTAGCCACAACAAAAATAGAAAAAAAAATCCAACGTAGGGCTTGAACTTATGGTAAGCTTTATGGGATTCAATGAACATGATGTAGCTGCCAAAACAGCAAATTCTATCTTTGGTTGTATTATTAGAAATATGAGACGGAAAACAAGGGAGGTCTTATTCCTATTCTACTCTGTACTGACCAGATTACACTTAGTTCATTACATTCAGTTATGGGTTTCCCATTTTAAGAAGGGTCAGTACAAATCTAAAAGTGAGAAAAAAGGTGTTCAGGTGGATTTGAAAATAGGTCACTCTGGGCAAGGATAAAGAAATGGGATTTTTAGTCTAAAGAAGCGATGCCTGGGGAATGCAGGGGGAGATATGATAACTATTTTCAATGATATGAAGATGTGCCATGTAGAAGAGGTTCATATTGGGTCTTAGTGGCCTCATGGGGTAGAATTAGAGGCAAGTGCTTTTCCTGTTACCAGTTCCCCAGAGAAGTACCTGCTTAGACTCCAGAGGATGCAGGCAGGCATCCAAAGAAACCTGATGGTTCTGGAGTCAATACAGCCCCTGGGAGAGGGTGAGGTCTCTCCTCAAGGGGTAAGTGGAAGGACCAGATATACTCCCACCAGGTGGTACAGAACACCTGTCTCAACAGGTGGGAACAAAGCCCTAAACCCAAGTCCATAAATCAAACCGAGGTCCCTTCCTTCCATCTTGACTATACGTTCCCTCCCACTTCACTGTTACCTCTTTAGTTGACCTGCCTGGTGCAAGTGTTGTGCAGCCGGAAGTTTATTCGGTTTGGTCTTCACTAGCCAGGTCTCTGTACATTGACTGTTTCCTGAGGCACATCCCCGCTCTGCACATAACACCCTGTGATCTGTGCACAGCTCTATCATACATCATTGTATTGTTATTGATTTCTTGTCTTTCTCTCTCACTAGACCATGAAACTCTTCAAGAAAGGAAAGTCCTATGTTCTTGGTACTTAGGAGTTCCTGGCACATGGTAGGTACTCAGTAAATATTTGTTGAGTGGGTGAAGGTGAAGAGGGTCCTACCTGGGGGAGTTTGACCCTTTGTTACTGAGGAGACTTGGGGTCGGGGTCCAACACTCCCTTCCCTTCACTTTCCTGACCCTGTCTGCTCCAGTATTGATCTCAACCTACCCCAGAGTCCCAGGAGCTACAACCAGATGTTTTCCTGCTCCAGGGGATCTGAAAGCTCATCACGCATTCTTCTGTTTCTGGGATGGGGCTGGAGGCTCCGTCCCAGAGGTGGGCATATTCTCTGGAGATTGTAGAGGGTATGAGGATGGTCTCTTCTTCCAGGCCCCTCTCTCTCAAGGCCTAATGTACTCTCTCAGATGAGGGGAAAACCCTAAGAGACATTATAGGCAAGTCCTCTGGTCTTTAGCTCAGCCACTCTGGACATTTTCTGCCTTTTTCTGCTCCAAACAATCTCTACAAATTGCCTGTAGGCTTTCTGGGTTTGGGGAACTTCCATTTCCTTGGGGAATGGTTGTTTGAAATTTTATTTTTTTTTTAAGATTTTTTTTTTTTTAATTCATTTGAGAGAGAGAGAGAGAGCATGTGTGCATGAGCAGGGCGGGGCGGGGATTGGGGGGAGGGGAAGGACAGAGGGAGAAGCAGACTCCCGGCCAAGCAGGGAGCCCTACCCCGGGATCACGACCTGAGCCGAAGGCAGATGCTTAACCGACTAAGCCACCCAGGCACCCCTGAAATTTTATTTTTCTAACATTAACATCTGAATATGACTTTAGGAAAGCAGAGGGGTGGGAGGAGCATTCTTTTTTGGGGGGTGGGGGGAGCATTCTTAATAGAAGAGGCTTTGATAAGCTGAAATAGTTCATATTATTAAACAGCAAGAGGGAGATTTCAGAGCACTTGCCTCTTTGGTCTTTAACTCATGGCTCCCACCTTTTGGAGAATGAGAGGTTATGGGCGATGCAGAGGAGAGACAGGTGTCATTGTTAATTCATAGCTTCGCTCAATCTTTATTGTGCACTTACTATGTGCCAGATACTCTACCAGGTGCTGGGAATACATGGATGGCCAAGACCCAGCCCCTGAGCACAGAGACTTTAGGTGCAGTGAGGGAGACAGCCCAGTGACATGTGGGAAGGGCAAGTACGGGAGCCCCTGTACTAACACTGTAGGAATCAGAGAGAGGAGCCTATATCGCTGCCTAGTAGATCAGGAAGGCTTCACTGAGGAGGTGCCACCCAGCTGAGCTTTGAAAGGCAAGAAGAAACATGCCAACTGGAGAAAAAATGATTTGTTGTGGGGATTCCTTGGGGTTCTAGGGCTGAGCAGGGATGGGCAGGTTGTCTTCTTCCTAAGTAAAAGATAAAACAGTGCAAACTCCACCCCGGGTCACTGGTCAGATGCAGACTTACCACCTGGGGGGTCTGGAGTGAAGGATGGGAGGAGATTGAAGGAGCCCAACCTGCCTAGGAGGAAAAAAAATCTAAGCCAAACACTTTCTCATCAGCATCTCTGCAAGATGGACCTCTGCAGGGAATCACGTTTGGCAATCTCTGTTGGCTCCCTCCTTGTGTTTTTTTGTATGTTTCATGAGATGCCAGTTCGAATTTGCTAAATAAAGAGGGACGGTTGGCAGGAGAGGGGCAAGTTTTAATGGGGAGAAACTAACCGATGAGCTGGTAAAATGAGACAAGCAGGCTTGAGGCCACCGGGCTGCTTAGCTCAGCACCAGGGAGGGCTAGGGTGTGCATGTGTGCGCGCATGCGTACGCGTCTGCCTACGGCTAATTATAACGCAAGTGTATTTTAGCCTGGCTTGCCCAGTAGTCACAGAAAGGAGATTAGGTGGGCAAAATGGATGAGGTAGAAAAAGAGGGGGAGAGTCGGAAAATTGCAAAACTTTTCTGTAAAAGGTTCTTAACACCTACTGAGCTGTTAGATGGGGAAATAAACCAAATCTGGATCTCTCTTCTCCTACCTGAAACCCTTAAACAAAACAATCAGAAATTAAACAAAGCAACAAGAAACAAAACCTTCAGTTGGGGAATCATCTTGGGGCACGGAGCACAGGCTCTGCTCTCAGAACGTGCTAGCAGGTGGCTGCTCATCCATCTTGCTTGAGTCCTGGAGAAGCAAGCTCTGGTGCTGAGTCCAGCAGTTCTGAGCAATAGAGCAATAAAACAGTCGAGGAGCCCTTCACTGCAGTGGAATGGGACAATCCTACAATTTAATAAGCATGAACACGCAGCAGGGCTGAAGCAAATTGTTTCTGGGTGATGAGATTGCCGGCCCCTCCTGGATCAGGAGGGAAGCAGTGGGAAGGTGTTTGGGGTTTGGGTTACTGGGGTGGGGGATGGGATGAGGGGAAGCTGGGGAAGAAGAGGGCCCCACCTTCAGCCTTAACCCCGGGATTCATTCTGAAGGCTGAGAGAACCGATGGCCTAAGTCTGTTCAGCATTACTTGAAACTCAGGATGGGGAGGAGCTAGGGAAGGGAATCCCATTCTTAGTGAACTGAAAAAAATGTGTGTGTGGGGGGGGTGTCAGGCAGTCAAATACCTCTGGGGTGGGGGCTAGGGGGAAGGGAGCAGAGGTAGGTTTGAGCCCAGACTCCATTACTGCTAATTACGCAGTGTAATTACTTGGACCCTGCCTCTCTGCTTCCCCATCTATAAAATGGAGACAGTAGTAATGCCTAGATAATGCATGGGAATATTCCCCCCAGAACTGTGAAGAGGTTCACAGTCATTATGAATGCTTATCACAACTAAGATTCAAAAATGTTGAGATGCAGAGTTTTGTGGACTTAGGAGTTGACAGGTGTATCCAGTTTCTGGGTTCAGGGTCTGACGCTGGGCACTCCCCGGCTTTCCTCAAGCCAACCCAGAGATGTATTGCAGCTGGTTAACACCTGCTAGTGAGAGCCGATTATTAAAATTTCAGAAAATAGTTTGCCATCTGGTTGTTTGAAATCAGCCACGGTGGGAGCACTTACACTGGGCTACAAATCCGGGTTCTCTGGAGAGCCAGTTGTTAGGCATTTGCCAGCACGCCCCTGACCCCGCTTTTCTGCCTTCAGTGGTTCTCCAAGCTGCTTCCCTAGAGCCAGCCCCCCGGCCTGCTCTGTTTTCTCGGGACCACTCAGCGCGTTGGGGCAGGGATGCTGAGGACCCTGGAGGGGGCCTGGTTCTGGTCCTGCAAGCCAAACTCCTGTCTCCCTGGGCTGCTTTCTGTTTCTAGACGTGGTCTATATGTTTTTGTACTCTCTGCTTTTGATTATACTCCTCCCTCCATCCAGAGTATTCTTCTGAATTCTGCATATACTTGATCTTGAAGCACCAGCTCCTTCCTGAAGTGTCGGCCACCGCTTCTCGCATTCTTTGATCTTGGGGGCCCACACTCCTCCCCGTGGGCCTCTCCTCTGTGCCTCTTCTCCTTGCGGTGGGCGGCTGGGAGCTGGCTCTCCCTGCCGCAGGGCTGGGACTTCCTCCTGAGGCAGGGCCAGATTCCACTTAAGGTGCCCTGATTACCTCTCTTACAATAATTATACCAGGGTTTTCCTCAGATTATACCAGGGTTTTCCTCATATTTTGCTCCTAGAATCCTCAGGGCATAGACATTTTACAGATATGGAAACTGAGGTTAAGTAACTTGTCTAAGGTGACGTAACTAGTAAGTGTTAGAATTTAGATTTGAGAAAAGGTTTTTCTGACTCCTTGGGCCTGGGCTCTTGCCGTCTCTTCCCCTGACGTTTCCATATTCTGGGTCATTTTTCTCTCCCTCACAGTGTCAGGGTTAAATGCCTGCTTGATGAGTGGACTAAAACTTCCCTTCCTTTCAGTTACATATTTTGAAAATGAAAATGGGATGGGCATCAGGGAGGAGTTATGGCATGATATTCCTTCTGCAAACTCAACCTGCCCTCAGGAAAGCCCCGAGAATCCTTCCCCCGGTAGGCACTCGGCTCGACGTTCCCTTCAGAGTGAAGCCTTGAGCTTGTGTAAAGGCTGTTGAAAGGGACTTGTTCATGGGCTTTTGGCTGAGGAAAACTATTTAACAAGATCTGTAGTTCTACTGGTACACGTATCCAACTTTCCAAGCTTCAGTAAAGCACTTCTGCCCCTTGTTGGTTTTGTAGCTAGCACCGACACCAATTTGCATTTCCCTCAAATTTGAGGGCCATGAGCCCATGTGAGAATGCAAAATGAGCAAGTAAATGGGCTCTTTTACAACGAATGAGAGACGCTTCTGAAGGGTTTCCTTGTAGTTTCTGACCTATTTATGTATGTAGGTATATATGTATCTGGTGTCTTCTTCCCCCCACCAAGTAGGGAATGGTAAGGATATAACAATGAGAATTTCCTATCTTTCCACAGGCCTGGTGCCTCATTCTATTTGGACTTGGAACTATGAGCCCACCCTATTTTCCAGCCAGTTTGAAAGGAAGTAAGAGACGCTGCCTGACGCCTGTCTTTTCTGAACCCTAAGAGAGCCAATGCCACATAGTGGGTAAGAGGCGTTCACTGGGTTGTCCTGTGATGGAAAATCCAGAGCTAAGAGTGCCTTCTTTCCCATGAAAGTTCCGCCAGAATGATAGTAGGTAAAATTACAGGTTTACCTCAGGCCAACGTTTTGAAGAACTGTGGTGCTCCTATTCTCTTCCAGCTAAGCTCTGATGTGTGCAGACTCCCTATAATTATGGTATAATTGAATTTAACTATAGGGCTAGAACTAGTTTTCAACCAAGTCCCCTCAAATAATTTGTTGCTTATTAGAAAAAAATGGGTACTCTTACTGGCTTTAGGGGCATGCATATATGGCTCCCCAAACTTCCCAAGAGAGAAAAGAATTGCTGCTGTGAACCCCAGTAATTTAGTGGGGTTGGTTGAATCACAGTACCCTTGTATCCCAGCTCGGAACGTTCAAGAAGATTCACTTTCTCTAAAAATGAAATCTGGAGATGAGGCTTTCTCAGGGTGCCAAGGTGAAATGTTCCAGGCTCTCTCACTCCTTTGGTTAGGAGATTATTATAAATACCCAGAGTTTGCAAACCACGGGTTGTGGGTTAAATCTGGGTTTGGGCTTATGTTATTCAGCTGGCAAGGTGTTTAGAGTTTTTTGAGTTAAAGGTAACTGATTTCAATGAGACAGTTTCACATAAAATTCTGGATTTCAGCTTTCCCTCAAAAAGAAAAAAAAATCTGTTAATCCAGGGCCTGAGGTCCTTCATTACCACACTTTATTGGACTTGACTCTTAGGCCCTTTGAAGAAGGCAAACCATTTAAACTTTTGGCCGTCACCGTTCACTTACTTGCCCTTCTTTATTACTGGCATTTGTCTGATTTGGATCTTTGAGTCTCTGTCTGTCTGTCTCTCAATACCACCCCCCAGTCTCTCAGTAATATGAACTGATCTTTTATTGAAGGCAGTGTGACCTAGTGCAAAGAGTAAGGTCTTTTGAATCCCAGAAACTTCTTTCAATCCTGGCTCCCTCGTTCACTAACTGTGTTACTTTGGGTGCCAACTCTACTTTTCTGATCACCATTTCCACATCTGGGACTCCCAAGGTACCACGTCAGAGGCTGGTGTGAGTCTCTCAGCACGATCCTTGGCACATGGTGGAGATTCCATTACTATTAGTTCCCCATGCTCTCAGGCTGCCCTAACTGGAAGTAGAGAGAGGATACTGGTATCAGTCAACCTCATGGACCCCTTATGCAGAAAGGTACCTGGAGAATTTCTTTTGTTTCCTTCTCTGCCTCCAACTTAACCCTCTCACACGGTGAAATGCAGAGAGGTAAACCCACCTGCTCCAGGTTACTTAGTGAATAACAGATAAACCCAGGTGTCCTGGGCTTTTAGCCCAGTGCTCATTTCACTCAGGACAGCCTGCCAGCCCCACACAGATTCTTTCCAGGAGAACTGAAGATGGAGCGATCGTGGGATTTCTGTTGCTTGGGGCTTGACAAAACGGTTGCAGACAATGAGTGGTTTGAATGTCTGAAAAGAAGCATCAGGGAGTGACCTGAATTAATCACACAATTGTTGCAAGATATAACCAGGGTGTTAATAAGCTCTGCTTTGCCATTTCACTCTTTAATGACATGGTTTGCACAGACGTACCTTCCGTATGCTTTGCCATCCTTTTTGAGGTGACTGTGCAGTAAAGGTGTGACATCTAGGTTGGCACCATAGTCATCTCTGGCTGACTCCTTAAAGTGAAGGAAAATAATATCAAATAGCTGATCCAGCCTCATCTCCTTCCCACCACCAGGATCCTTTATGTACCATGTAGTCATCAGACATGTGTCTTCACTTGCAGATGGCTCAAGCGTTCAGTGGGGGCAAGGGAGGGTGCTTGGGCAATCATGCCATCTTCTCATAAGCTGATTCAGACTCCCCACAGCCTGGGAGAGAGACAACCAGGATTCCAGCCCACACCCACTACCGAGGATCTGTGTGACCCTGGACAAGTCACTTCACATCTGTGGATCTTCGTTTACTCATTTGTCAAAAGATGGGGCTGGAGAGGATGGACTCTGAGGCTCCTTCCAGCTCCAACAGTCTTACGTGACTATTAACGGAGAACTTAACCTTCAGAAGGTTGCAGAAAGAGTTTGGGAAGGACCCTAATCAGGTTGCTGCAGGACAGGAGGGAAGTTATGATGCTCCATTGGTCAGGGAGAGGCTGGGGGCAAGGAACCAGATTCTATGGTTTGTTATTTACAGCCCTTGGTAATTTCAATGAGCTGGAAGAATGCCAGGCTGCTGAGGTGTTTTGGCTGAGCACAGTGCAGGGGGTCAGAAGATGGTGCCATGGTGGTGGGGAATGTGGTGGGGGGGCAGGAAGTAGAAGGCTTTGCAATTCCATTCTTAGGTTTATAGACTGGGCAGTGCATCCTTGGGCAGTGGGTTTCACTCAAATTTACCTACCTAGAAATGTAGATGCGGAAAGAGTGTGTGTGAGCCAGGGATGAGATTTTAACAAGACTGGCTCTTCAGTTCAGGTCAGACCAAAGATAAGAGTGTATAGAAAAGACATGGTGATGGATTTCTCTTTCATAATCGACTAAGTGGCTTCCAACAAAGCATTTAGTCTCTCTGAATCTCTGGGGTTGATGTCCTTCCTGGGGCTGACCTGATTTTATTCTCTGGGTGTATCCAAGTCTTTGGATAGAGAGGCTTCAGCTGGAGCCAGAAATAATGCACAGATATTGATTTTTTTGACATGAGATCTTGACCTTGGCTCAGGACCACCATGAAGTGGAGTTCAGAGTTTCTTCTGTCGCCTGTATCCTAGCAGAGCTCTTGGAGTTGCCCTATAGCTTCAGAAATTAGAAAAGTTCTGTGGAAAGGTGGAGGCAAGATTGAAATTGAGCCTGGGCTGGATCGGATCAGGGGTGGTTCTGCTAAGAGGAGCCTGATTTCAAGTCAACCACGCCCTCCCTTGCTTTCCTGAAGATTTAATTCAAGTGGTACCCCTCCAGATGCATCCACTGGTTCTTCTGACTACATGGATCACCACTTACGACTTATTTCTTTCCTCCCCTGTTGCTCTACTCATCCTCTATGCTGCTGTGTGGTCTTTATTGCATTTTTTTCCCCCAGATGCTCCCGCCCGAAGTGATCTCTTGCACTGACCTGCTTTGGCTGTTACATTCTGAATCCTTCCGTCTAGCTTTTAATTACATGCTGTTTTGTATTGTTCTCTAACTGTTTCACATATACTATTTACCTCCTCACCACCTCTCCAGATTGTGGGTTTCCTGGAGCCAGGGACCCTGTCTTCTGCCTTTCTCGTATCACCCACTGACCCACACTTGCTGGCCTCAGGGAGTCTGACCTTTCACGGTCACAGGCTTTGTACTAGACATGCTCTTCACTGGAGACTTTTCCCCTGCCTCCACGCACCTCCCCCAGCTCCTGCCAGTGACAAACCTTCTTTTTCAGCTGGGGCCCTGCAGCTGCCCTAGCATGCCTGCTGCAAACCAGCTTGAAGCAAGCCGTCTGTAAGTGCCCCGGTGAGTCAGTCAGGGCCCCTCCTTGGAGACAAGGAATTCTGAGGTCTTGCAAGCACATGCCTGCCCATCTGTGGAATGATTCCATGGCCAACCCTCATCTTGCCTCTGGGAACGCTCCTGACTTTTACCTTGCTCGAGTAAGCTTCTTCCCTCCTCCACTGGCTGCCCTGACTTGTCAGGTGTAGATGGCCGGGCAACTCTGAACAGCCAGCCGTTGGTGGGGAGAGGCAGGACATCTGCCGTCTGGGGCCTTGTGGGATTCTGGTGGGTTTACTTTGGTAAACCCAAAAGAAAGAGGAGAAACCACGGAATCAAGGCATTTTTGAAGTCTTCCTCCAAAGAGAGCTAGAGTAGGGTGGAGAAGAAGAGGCCAAGGCTCTGACTTGGGTTGGCCACCAATTAGCTGTGTCATCTTGTATGACTCACTCACTCTCAGTCTCCTTTTCTGTAAATTGAGGTAGTTGTATTAAAGCAGTAGATTTCAAACTTATGAAACAAAGGAACCCTTTTATCAAATGAAATATAATGAAGCATTTCAATCTCTAGAATGGAAGAGCAGAGCCATTCTGGTTGAAGCAGGGGTGCGGAGGGGCTCTTGGTTTCCTCCTGAGCTTGGAAATTATCTCCTGAAATACCTTATTGGAACTTCCAGGAACCCAGTATGAAAAGCACTGAGAAGGATGATCTCTGTGGCCTGTTTTATTTATTTTATTTTGTTTTGTTTTGTTTTATTCTATTTTTAAGATTTTTATTTTATTTATTTGTCAGAGAGAGAGAGAGAGAGCAAGTGCTAGTGGGGGGAGCGGCAGGCAGAGGGAGAAGCAGGCTCCCCGTTGAGCAGGGAGCCCGATGTGGGGCTCGATCCCAGGACCTTGGGATCACGACCTGAGCCGAAGTCAGAGTGAGCCACCCAGGTGTCCTTCTATGGCCTGTTTTAGCTCTGACAGTCTCCAAGCCTTGCCACTGGGGCCAGCAGTGAGCACCAGGGAGCTTGCTAGGAATGCAACATTTCAGGCCCCCCTTGAGACCTATTGAATCAGAATCTGCATCCCCAGGTAAACAAGATCCCCAGGTGATTTATTTAAGCTTGAGGAGCACTGGTCTGTATCAGTGTTCTGTGATCTGGAGAGCTAGGTGATGCAAGGACCAAGGGGGGCAACACATCATTCACTGAAGTCCGTGGGCCTGGTCGACTGGGGTTGGAAGCACGGGCCATATCTCTTTCTTGCTTGAATGCATTCGTCGTCCCCTGGATGGGGAACCAACCATGGGAAACAGCAAGGCTTGTTCTTGGGCTTAGCTGAGGAGGGAGGAGGGTGCTATGTTAGGTAATGCTGGGGACACAGCATTTTTTAAAAAAAGATTTTATTTCTTTATTTGACAGAGAGAGACACAGTGAGAGAGGGGACACAAGCGGGGGAGTGGGAGAGGGAGAAGCAGGCTCCCCACTGAGCAGGGAGCCCGATGCGGGGCTCGATCCCAGGACTCTGGGATCATGACCTGAGCCGAAGGCAGACGCTTAACGACTGAGCCACCCAGATGCCCCCACAGCATTTTGAAGGATTCCTGTGGCCAGTATGGCCGTTCTCACTGCAGATGCCGGACTAGCATGACTGTGATAGGCATTTATGCTTCCTAATGTCTCTCTCTTCCTCCATTGTGCAGGCCCTCTACTCTCTCTTCAGCACCTGGGGTATGACGGATGGGCTTGGATTTAGAAGACCTGTGTTTCAGTCATAGCTCTGGCCTTTTCTAGTGTCTTTCCCTTGAGTCCTTCTACCTCTCTGGGCCTATCTGTCACACAGCATGGTCACCATCACATAGCTGGGAGGATGAGCTAGAGTGTGTGGGAACGCTTTCTTTCAATTGTGGAGTGCTAAAAACGAAGGGATATTTTTATGTCACTTCTGATTTGTAAAAATATCCAGAGTTTGGCCTCATCTGGCCCTACCAACAATGCTGACCTGCAGGCTGCTAACACCCTTGGGAGGCTGACAGCTGGTTTCCTGGGTCAGCCCTCAGTTTTTCCCTGGGGCCCGGGGTTCTTCAAAGTCGGGTGGCCCTGCTGGTGGTTCTTAAAAACCCTTCATCAGGACTTGATTATATAGGATTGTGGGAAGTTGGAAAGAAAGGAAAAGTAAATCTAAAAAGGTTTTTAAATGAAAAGTAAAAAGTTTATTAAAAATGCAAAAATGAAAGGAAAAGGAAAAAGAAGAAAAATGGTGAGACTTACCATGCCCTTGTCACTAAACAAGGCCAGGGGGCCCCTTCCTGGTAATACTTTTTTTTTTTTTTTTCAATTTGGTCAGAAGCTGGGAAGAGTGGGTCCTGAGTGAACCCTGCAGATAAATTTGCTATTTTTCTCTTTCATTAGTTATTGTTTTAATGGCCACTTCTGTGGAAAAACTTCCTGGTAACCAAGAAGTGTATCTTTCCTGTCGGGTGGGGATGTTGCGGGAAAATGTGTTTCTGGTGCTTTTATATTGACAGAAGAATTCAAGTGTCACTTAATGATGAGATGTTTAGGATTCTCTTCTGATTTCTCATTTCCTCTCTCCTTTTTGAAAAACTGAAATCTTCCTCAGCCAAGAATAAACAAATTTAGCCCCAAAGTGGTGGGCTTGGTTTGACATCCAAGCAGTAGGAATTGAAGTAGGTTTATAGCTTGGCGGGCAGCCTCAGCCGCACCCCAGCTCTGTTGTGCATGGGGCGGGGGGGACCCCGCCCTTCTCCCTTCTCTTTGCTCAGCTCTGCCCCTACTGTTTCATTCCACCTCAACTACCTATGACCTTCTTTTGAATGGCACCCACAAAAGTTCTAGGAAAAAATGCTTTGGAGAACTCTGTGCTAGGCTTGGGGAGAATCTCTTTGCTTATTGCGGTGCTGTTGTATGAATGGAGGCAAGTCCAGCACGGTTGGGGAAGATGTTAAAACTCTTGGGTTGGAGCCAGGTCAACTTCCCTTCAAAAAATAATTTTAAAAAGTATCGAATCTGGTGCTAAATCCCCACCCTGTGAAATCATTCTAGGGAAGCTGGATTTGGCGGTGCTATTAAGCTGAGCCCAGGGACTTTGCTTGTAAAGCCTTCTTTACCATGATTTTATGATGTTTGGAAGGTCCTGCTATCACTGGCCAGGCCTGGCAGAAGGGAAAGAGAGGCTTTGTGCAGCCGCATCTGCTCAAGGCTGTTTGCCTGTTACTGAAAGATGCTGACCCCCTGGGCCAACCAAGGCTGTCTTTTGTGATTTCATGGAATTTTCCTCATTAATTAAGCATCTTTCTTTGAAATCTAGGTTAGTGATCTATTCCCAAAGCACCAGAGGGTTTTCACGTGGATCTTCTTATCTCTTTGGGGGCTGGAAAGATACACAGATCTTCACCAACACTTCCTTTCTCCCCACTTAAATTCCCTGAATGCAGTGCCTCCAAGATTCATGTCTTTAGCCCAGATCTTTGTCCTAAGTGTAAGACCCATTTGCCCAACTTTCTCTTGAACATCTCCACTTGGATATCTCTCATGCAATTCAAACTCCATCTGTCTAAAATTGGATTAATCAGATTTCCCCCCAAACTTGTCCCTCTAACGTTCCTGTGCTTTCTCCTCCTCCTTCTCTTCCTCCTCCTCCTCCTCCTCCTTCTTCTTCTTCTTCTTTTTCTTCTCCTCCTCCTCCTTCTCCTCCTTCTTCTTTTTCTTCTTCTTCTTCTTCTTCTTCTTCTTCTTCTTCTTCTTCTTCTTCTTCTTCTTCTTCTTCCTCTTCTCTTTTCTGGTAAATGCCATCAACCTTCACCCAGTTATTCATGCCAGAAATTTAGGAGTCACCCTTGATTGTTTTCTTTCCCTTATTCTCCATACCCTCTTCATCAGCAAATCCTGTCAATTCCACCATCTAAATAAGCCTTGAATCCAACCATTTTTTGGTCTATTCCCATTGCTGCCATACTGGTGCAGACTACAGATCTCAATCACCTGGATTCGGATCAAAAAGAGAAGGTTTTCCTTTCCCTCCTGCCAGTTCCAAGCACAGGGACGATAGATGTTGAAGACATGTCTGCTAAAGGGAGAAATGGAGAAAGGAAGGAAAGACAAATGAAGCCATTACCAATGACCGCCTCTTGGAGAGATCAGACCAGGCATAGGAGAGAGACGAGAAGCTCTTCAGATGTGAAGAGCTCTGGATGGAAGGCTTCATAACATTCCTTCGTTGCAGGGCTCCTTGCCAGTTCTTCCTTATCTAACCTAGATCCCAACAGCTACAGTGTAAGCTTGTCTTCGCTGACTCTGTCCTTAAGGAAGAATAGCTAATCCCATTTCTTCTGTATGTGGCAGAAGCTATAGGGATTCTACAGCTTTTGTCCAAAGCCTGGTGCCCATCCAGGCTGGACATCTGAATCCATTTGCTGGGAGAAGGGCTGGCTCTCTATGCCAGATAATTAGCACAAAACTAAAAATGAATTTGAGGTTTGAGCCCAACTTCCAATGTCTTCCAGGTAGCTGGGTACATACATCCCGGGTACTCTGTCCCTTCTCTTTTTTGTGCAGTCCCCCAAAATTTTGCAGTCTTTCCCCCTGCCCCCAAACCAGAAAGAAAAGAGCAATGGAAGAAACCGAGCCTTAAAGCCTCACCCATTGCAGAGTGTTTGAATTCTCTTCTCTCTTTGTCTCTACACCAGAACATGACATGACATGTTTTGCTGAGGCTAGCTCCTTGAGCTACTGGGAAGGGAAAGGAAGCCTGACAAAATGCATTGTTTTAAAAGTACTCGGTCCCCATTTTTACTCCGTTACCAAGGGGGAAAAAAAAAGGCAAAGAAAAGAGGGTTCCTCAGTTTCATAACCCTGCCTCTCTGTCTGGACCAGCTCAGAAGACTTGGAAGGGGCCAGATATTTTTGTAGGAGGGTGGCCTTCTGCTGTGAGGGGAAAACACTTTCTGCAGACACCCCTGCATTGCACTAGAGTCGTTGTACCAATCTCTGCAGGGGGAGGCCAGCCGGCCATGGCTCTGCTCTCCTTGGGTGGTGATGCCGGCGGTTCCAGCCCTGGTGGTGATGGGGCTGAGGGAAGGGGCTGGTTTGTGTGTGGGGAGGTGGGGACAGGAAGGTGTTGGGAAGGGGCAGGATAAAGCATAAGCCTCTTTGGAAGGCAGAGTGTTAATGAACCAAATTATTTGCTCTGAGACGAGGCAAATACACAGTTCTGAGCAGGATGATAATTCTCCTGGATTTGGGGAAATTCTTTTGATCTGCAGGAGAGTTCCCAGGTACAGTAGAGAACAAGAAACTTGTTCAGCTTTCATTCCTTTAAAACAAAGAGAAAGAACATATAGATTTAGCCGCTTGCTTTCCTTTATTGTGATACTGTGATAAGAATTTGTCAACATTTTTTACTCATCTCATTTCTTCATCCGATTGACTGAAATGATTAATTGTGTAGTAGTTTTTCTGAGTGTCTAGATTTGTAATTAGTTACTCCTGCTAATTTTATAAAAATTGGAGAAAAATTTTGCATGCCTGCTGAAAAAACACAGACTACTTCTATTTCATCCAGAAAATGACTCTCAATAATGTAATATGTTATTGACTAAAATTTAACATAAAGTTATTAATGATTTAAAATGTCAAAGCTTCTGTCTGCAAAGAATTATAGACCAGAAATTTAAAGCTAAAAGGGACTCGAAAGATCATCTGTCAGTGGGTCTCAACCAGGGGCACTTGGAAATGCATATGGTTGTTTTGGAATGTCACAGTGATGGAGGGACACAATGGAGTTTAGTGTTCTGAATGATGGATGCTAAGCATTCTACATGCTTCCATGCCATATGGTTTGATACAGTTCCACACAGCTGAGAATTTCCCTGTCCAAAGGCGCAATGGTGCCCCTGTTTAGAAGATGGAGTCCAGCTCATCATTTGAGTTATAAATATACCAAGACCTGATATTCCCCAGGTTAATAAACTGGCAGTGAGTGGGGCTGATTTACATGTCTTTGATATGATCCAGTTTTTTTTTTTTTTCCTGTTGTTCCCTTATGCCAATTTTAATAGTAGTTGCACAGCTGGTGTGAAAAGACCTTCCCCATTATACAGTGAGAAAACCAATCAAAGCCTGTGTGTCTTGGTACCTGGGTATCTATTTTTTTCCTCCTTATCTATTTCTGGGTACCACAAATCTTATTTTCCCAGCCAACAGAAGGGCTAGAAAGTGCAAGAAGAACAGTGAAAATTAAAATGACCAAGAACAGATGAGCCAGTTGCTTGAGGAAATTGTAATGGTAATGGATAAATGAGAGAAGATGGAAGATCAATGGGGGTTTAAGTTCATTCTTCATCAGGAATAAGGAAGTCAAATGAGAGAAGTTGGAATATGTGCATTAAGGGTGGATGGGAGATATTAATAGGAAGTCAGTTCACAGTGTCCAAGCCCAGGTGCTTTCATCCTCATGTATTTAATACATTTGCAGATGAAATCTCAAAATCCTTGTTTTCAGCAATTGTGAAGAATGGAAAGGTTTCCAGAATACAGGAAATAAGAAAATATTCTTCCAATTTTCAGAAAGAGAGAAAAGGTAGTTTTGGAAGCCAACTCTAAGGGAACTTGACATTGGATCTGATAAAACTCTTCGACAGTATGCTAAACTCATGCTTTAGGCATGCTTAGAAAAGACTGAGGTGATGTCTCGCAACCAGCATGGATACTGCTGCCATGAATGGACCCATTATGGATCAACCACATTGGCAAATCTGGGAAGGTCCACAAACCTAGCATGTCTTGATTTCTGCAACAGGTTTGACAAAGTCTTCTGTGATATCCTAGTGGATAAAACTACAATGGGTGTAGTTCAATGGACTTCCTGTTGGCTGAATTAATGCACTTAAAGAATGTTAATAACTGATAATCTGGAAGGAGAGGTCAGTGAAATATACTTTTGCCTTAACCATGTTGTGTTCAACCTATGCATCGATACTCTGAAGGGACTCAGTGACAAATATGAATTTCAATTTCTGTGTCTGACAAAGAGTCATGTGGAATAACATTGAACGTGATCGCAGTAGACTGGAAGGCTGGACCAAATTCAAGAAGATGAGATTGAACACATCTAAAATGTTAATCTGCTGCATCGAAACTCAAAAAAATCAATCGCACAGCCCCAGGATCAGGAGACTTGGTTTTGCAGATGTTAATATTGAAAGGGAGCGGGCTTTCCAGGGAAAGGGCTTTCTATTGGACAATAAGCAGAAGATGAAACAGTAGTGGGATGTGGTTTTCATAAAAGTTAATGAAATCTGAGCTGTATCCAGAGAAGTCTGTTAGGTTGATGAAAGGCTGGAGAATACATCATTTGAGGAATGACTGCAATAACAAGACGTTGTAATATCTGGGCTAAAGTAGAGGTAACTAAAACGTCAAGGTCGTCTTCCAATACTTGAGGTTTCCTTGTGAGGAAAAGGGGAGGATTTGTCTTGCAAGGACTTAAGACAGTAAAGTGAAGACTAACAGGCAGAAGTTATAAGGAGAGAAATTTTAGTTGAGTATAAGGAAAAACTTAGTAGTAGTCAAGAAGAAATGGGCTTACACTCACGATCATAGCAACATGGCTAATAGGTAGAAGCAACCCAAGGGTCCATCAGTGGATGAATGGATAAACAAAATGGGATACAGACATACACTGGAAAATTATTCAGCCTTAAAAAGGAAAGAAATTCTGACACATGCTATAACATGGATGAACCTTGAGGACATTAGGCTTAGAGAAATAAGCCAGTCACGAAAGGACAAATACTGTATGATTCCACTTACGTGAGGTCTCTAGAGTAGTCAAATTCATAGAGACAGAAAGTACAATGGTTGTTGCCAGGGGCTGACCGAAATAAGGAGTTGTTGTTTAGTGGGGGCAGAATTTCAGTTTGGAAAGATGAAAAAGTTCTGGAGATGGGTGGTGGTGATGGCTGCAGAACAAGGCCAATGTGCTTAGCACCACAGGACTGTACACTTAAAAATTGTGAAGAGGGCCATATTATTTTATGTGATGTGTGTCTTCCCACAGTTAAAAAAGTAAATCAGGGACTCCACTGCCTACAGAACCAACCTTAAAAAAAAACCCAGAAGAAATGAGCTGCTACGAGACGTACGGAGTTTCTCATAACTGTAGGTATCCAAACAGGGGCTGGAGAGCCCGCATGGTGGCATGTTCTGGAGGGAATTTCAGGATTAGAGGGGACTGTGCCAATGATGTCAGAACTTCTGTAACTCTGCATGAAAACAAAGGCTTCCTCCAATGCTAGAGATTGAGCCAGGCAGCATCCTTTCTAGATATTGTGTCATATACACAAGAGTGTATTCATATACAACATGTCATACAAGCATAAGACCATGTTTTGTAACAAATATGCATTTTAATATATACAGTTTAATGAATGTTTTAAAAAAGACATACCCATTTATCCCCCATCCAGATGTAGTATCGAAACATTGCCATTATCTTAGAAGCTTCCCACTCTGGCCAGGTACCCTTTTCCCAATGACATCCCTTCCTTCCTCTCTGAGACGATCCCTCTCCAGATTTTCGTGTTGACCCGTTCCTTGCCTTTTTAAAAACAACCTTATGACCTATCATGCATCCCTAAACAACATAGTTTGGTTTTGCCTGTTTTGAATGGCATGCATCTTATACAATATGTCTTCATTTGTTACTTCTTTCTTTAGCTCATTATGCTTACAAGATTCATTGGCGTTGATACATGCATTGAAACTGTAATTAATTCATTTTCAATAGATCAGAGTGTTCCCTTGTGTATGTATGCCACAATTTATTTATTGTCTCTACTGTTGGACGTTTGGGCTGTTTCCAGCTTTTGGTTTATATAGACACTGTAGCTAGAAGCATTCATGTGCATGACCTCTGGTCCTCAGGTGCAAGAATTTCTCTAGCCAAAGGACCTGGGAGGGGAAACTTGGTGTTGTAGGGTCCACACATCTCTAAATGTTCAAGATAATGCCAAACTGTTTTCCTAATGATGGTATTAATTTACACTGTCACAGTAATGTATCTTTGATAGTCAAGTACTCTAAATGTATTTTCTCTTCCTTAGGATTTTCTTAATAACATGATCTTTTCTCTAGCCTACTTTATTATTGTAACTTAACAATATATACTACATGGAACATGCAAAATCTGTGTTAATCAACTGCTTTTGTTATTGGTAAGGCTTCTGGCCAACAGTAGGCTATTAGGAAAGCTTTTGGGGAGTCGGAAGTTACATGTAGATTTTCGACTGTGTTGAGGGGAGGGGAGTCAGCGTCCCTAACCCCCATGTTGCTCAAGGGTCAGCTGGACTTGTCAGATTCAGACTGCGCTTTTTACCTAAGAGTTAGAGAAGGTGGTGATGTTGGCAGCCTGGCTCTAAGATCTTGTAGTCAAGTGGAAAAATGTACTTGAGTTGGCCCAAGAAGAATTTAGGCTCCTGATCAATATAGGTTTTTCTTTTGGATTAAATGGCTTTAATAGAGATGAGCTTCCAATGATATCCTAAGCACACGAAGGGCAGGACGTGCCACAGATCGTTTGGTCGATGCCATCCCCGCCTTGCCCCTCAGCTCTAGGTTTATAGTTCCTGCCCCTCAAATACTGATGACCTTGTGTTCAAAATGCTCTCTTCGAAAAAAGAAATTTCAAAGCGAGATAGAATTTACTGAATTGTGTCAATGTTACAGTGTGGGGAGCCTTGCCGAATTGAATTGAAACGAACTGGCCTTGGGAGGATGTTGGTCACACAGCATGGTAGCTTATGGCTCTGGAGCTGACAGCCTGAACCTAAACTCAGTCTCCTTCAGCCACTTTGCAGCAATGTAACCTAGAGCAAGTTAGTGGATCTTCTTAACCTCAGTTGTCTCACTTGTACAATGGGTAGAGTAGTAGGACCTACTGCGTGTGTCAGCGCGGGGAGAGGCCGCTGTGAAGATGACAGAAGTCAAGGAAAGTGCTAAGCTCAGTCCTTGACATGTAGTGTTCAATAAATGTGGCACGTATTATTAGAATCTGTATCCCTCAAGAACTGTCTTTACAATGGCTTCCTGGATAACATAAGCATGAATTTGCCTGGGGAGATGGGGCAGGACTTGACCTCTTCAGGGCTGGGTTTTTTTGTTTCCCCCCAATCCCCTTCCTTGGTAATTTTCAGCAGGGAACATTTAGAATAAGGTCTGGTTTTACTTTTCATCAGACCAGAAGTGACAGCAAAAACAGACATTTTTTCTTCTCAGAAAAGAAATTAATCTCCTAAACAGGGTGATTTTACCCTTTTCTTTAAATACTTCTAAACTCATGAGAGGGAAGCACAGCACACATTATCCATCAGAATGAAGCATCATCCAGCGCTGCCGAGTTTCATTGACTTTAAGATTGCCCTCTGAGCTATAGGCTTTTTTTTTTTCTTTCCCAGAGCACAGTTAGCAGGGATATTTTTCTTTAAATGGCCCCATTTCATTTGCATTTTTAAGCTTTCACCGCAGAGAGTAGAAGCAGTTGTAAATGGTTCCAAGGAGGTGGCTGTGATTTCTCCAAACTCAGAACGGCCTGCCTGAAGCTTCTGAAATTGAGTGTCAGTTTCCCTCCGAGTAGAAAGATATTGCTTCATATTTGTGCACGCGGTTCGCTGCTCTGCTCTCGGCTTGATGTTCTCATTTAGCCACAGGCATTCTCCAGCAATGATTCGTTTTCCCCAGTAAAATTAAATATCACCTTTCTCCCACCCAGCCCACCCTCCCTTTTTTTTTTTTTAATAAGACATTTTCTTGTTTAGACTGAAGCGAGACAAGGTGAGAAACTGAGTTCTTCTCTGATTCCTTTTATTGCTCTTATTTATTTATTTATTTATTGACAAGGAGAGAACAGCAGGAAGGTAAAAGAGGAGTACATCTACCATCGGAAATCCGAATGGAAAGCTATTCCTAGATCAAAGATCAATCTGAGTTTGTTTAAGATTTAATAGCAAGACCTTAGATAGGGTCTGGGATGCTCTGTAATGTTGTAGAATGAGGGATGAAAGGACCAGCCTTAGCTCCATGTTGATTCTTGAGTTCATGCCATTTACCCGATTAACCCCCGCAGGGAGGCACCAAAGTTTGCAGGGAAGCCCACAAGGCCACTGGGTCCTTGGGGTCCCGACACCTCCCAAGCCATGTCAGGAGGATGCTCGACCAAGTCCAGAAAGTGATGGGCAAGCAGCTCTTTGTAAGATGAGCAAAGATCGGGGGAAGAGGCTTTGCTGCTTGAAAAGAGAAGGGAGCTTTTGCTGACTCCCTGGCTATTGTCAGAAGCGTAAGCCACGATGCTTTGATTGAGAAGATCCTTGAACAAAACAAGTTGAAACATATATGTTTTCTCACATCTGGTTTCACATGTAGGCAGTCTTCGCCATACTGGTGAGCTGTGTGCCTGAGGTTTACAAGTTGGGTGTTTAACAACCAAAATACAATTTACTTGAAAATGGTTCTTTAATAGGGTGGCCAGGCTTCTCAGCCTGCTCAGTGAAGTCCATGTAGGACCTACAATTTTGGCTGAGATGCATTGCTAAGAGTCTTACCGGGATGGAGACAGGAATCTATGTGGTGAAGGAAGAGGAGGTAGGAGAATTTCCACTCCTTTTTCCTGGACCTTGACCAAGTTCTGGTGAGATTTTGAAGTAGACCCAGCATGTGTTTGGCACGGACTTTTACTACTTCTTCCCCTCCTGCGTGTCAGGGCTCTGTGCTGCCCCCAAGGTGACTAAATGTGATGTTGTCAGGAATGACATAAAGAGGGTTCTTGCTTTGGATAATGGGTATGTGCCCCCACTAAGGCTCTTGCTGCTGAGATTCTGTGATCAGTTGGCCAGAGTGGAGGAAAAAGAGGATTAGAAATTCAGTCTGATTTGCTTCTGTGTGATTCTGTAACAGGGTGATTTTTGGGTGTTCCTGAGCTGTCCTGATGGGCTCTCTGACTTGAGGGCCCAGGGTCCAGCTCTGTGACTCCACCCTGACTACCAAGCTGCCCCCAAGATGAATTAGTTAGAAAATTTTGAGGTTTAACATTAGATGCTTCACATCTCAAATATCTGTTTGTTCAAGTGACTTCCAGTCACCTGCTTTCCCTTGGCCATTTTCATTGCTCTGTGTTTCCTCTCACTGGCCCTGCTCCTACCACAAATTTATGTCTGTCCTCTGTAGTTTCCACAAGTGAGAAATTTATTCATAATCTCTGACTTCTTACCGACCACTGCCTACACCTTCTTGCTTGAACCCGCCTCTCCCTTCTCAAGGGGAGCTGCTCCCTCTCCCATAATCAGGGTCACAGCTGGTATTGGCTCTGCTCCCTGCTATGACTCCCCAAAATGACTCATGGAAACACTTCGGCCCCCTCAGGGTTCATGCTCAATGGCATTGCCCGCCCTCTCCTGGAGGTCACCAGTGAAATGTGAGTACCCGAGGTGAGCACCTATGGGGGCTGTAGTGAAACAGAGACAGCAAGATACCCTAAAAGGGCATAGTCCGTCCTCCATTCTGGAGCACATGATAGAGGGAGGTGAGCCCCATGTTGCTAGATATTCATAGTTTTTAGGAACAGCCTTCCAGAGAATCCAGATTTTTATATGAACTTTTTTTTTTTTTAAGGAAGGGAAGTAATTCATCATAAAACAAATAAGCCCCAAGCCCCGGGTCAGCCAGATGGAACCTGGTTCTTGGTCTGATTTGGGCTGTCAGCCTCTGATCTATGATGTCCATGTTGTATTTCTTGGTCATCATGTAACAATCTCTTCGGCATCCTCCCTTTCGTTAAATGTATCAGCACATGGCTCACAGTCTTTTCCTGCACCCGAACCCCTTGCCTCATCTTGGGTTGGCTCAGTGGTCGTGAGGGTCCCCCAACACCACTCTGACTTCCCCATGCCTGGGTCTTCTCACGGACAATGACTTTCACTTCTATGCTATTTGAGCCGCACACATGCATGGCTCCACCCTGGACCTCGTTATCCTCTAGGTCGTATCCTAATTTCTGACCATAAATTTTGATCTTTCTGCTTTTACTCAATAATTCACACTCTCTGTATCTTTTAAACTAGGGACCCTCAGACTCTTGGACTCCCTCTATCTACCTTCTTCATAACTCTACACCCTTTCCTCATCCCCTTTCAGCTTCATGTTATTTCAACCTCTGTCCAGCCAATCTCATGGTTCCATTGGCTTTCTTTCCTACTTGGCTGGCAAAGCCTCATCCCTGGCTCTAATAAACTGTCAGCCTTCTTGTCCAGTTTTGCCTCATATTGTAGAGAAACCCACACAGATCTGCAGATGAATTTCACCGCAGCTTCATGGTTCTTGGACGCTCCTGGATCGCCGCTGGTGCCCTGTAATCATTCCACTGTTCTTTAGTCAGTTCTCTGTCTAGTTCCCTACACTAGCTTTTCTGTGCCTCCTTCACTCTCCTCCTCCACTCAGATGTTTGACTGTCACAAGTTAAACATATGGCATTGCTTCTTACATCACAGAGAAAGTAGAAGCCAATGATGGGGACACTCCCTTTCTGCCACTTCACCTACTGCCCCCAAACCTACACTTTAGCGACCACTACCGCCGTGCCTCTCTGGGGCACCTAGCCACACTCCCTCCTTGACTGCCATTGTCATGGGAGAGGAGCATCCCCATCTGGGCAGATTCCTCCACTTGTCCTCTGGAGCTCTTGTCTCCCAGGCCTTAGTAACCTGGCTTGGTAAATGCTCCGTCTCTCTTTCCTGTACAGTCCCCCTGTCCCTTTCCTTTTTGGCCTCTCCCTATTAGCATCTGAACACATTCACATCTTCCATCCTGAAGAACCGATTCCTGTCAGGCCCCACGGCACCTTTTAGCGACTGCTTTCTGTTTAAAGAGACATATATATCTGCTTCTCTGCTTCTTTACTCCTCCTTCTCGATTCTGCCCACTGCAGTCTGGTTTCTGCCTTTATTACTCTACTGAAACTGCTCTCAGCAAGGTCATCGATGACTGTTTTATTGCTGAATCCATTGGAAACTTTTAAGCCATTATCCTTCCGACCTCCCCGTAGCAGCTGACACTGTTGGTCCTTCTCTGCATGTTGAAAGATCCTTTCCTGAGCCTCCGGAACCACACACAGCAGCTGAATTCCTTCTCCTACCTCTTCAGGCTTCTCTATTGGCTGCTCTTCCTCCACTTATTCTTAAATATCAGCATGGGTTCTGTCCCAGGTCTTCTTCTGGTCTCATTCATCCATGCTCTTGAGGGTATCTCAGCATTCCTTGACTTCTCTGGGGAAACTGAGGCAGAGCAGGATGGGTAGGGTGCAGACTTTGTGATGGGGAATATTGGAAATGAGGTTGGCCAGGCATGATGGGACCAGAAGATGAAGAGACTGAGACGCCAGCAAGGAAGTTTTGACCTGCTGAACGTGCCAGCAGGTGAACAAGCATTGGGTCTAGAATGCCAATAGTGAGTTTTTTAGAAGTTTGAACCTTCCCTTGTGTTGTGCAATAAAGTATTTTTCTGGTCTTTGTCCTGGATTCCTGGGGTGGAGATTCCAAACCCTTGGAGATTCCAAACCCTTGGAATTTCCAAAATGATGGGTGTGTCTTTGTTATCCATGGTGGGCCTTTGGGACCACACTTGAATTTCTGCTCATGAAGTGACTTAGTGAGCCCCTAGATAGTTTCAGTATGGGGGATGGTCAAGCTGGAAAGACTCACCATATGATTAGAGTATTGGAGCTTTGAGCCATGTAATAGTGGCCCAGTATTCAGAAAAAGAGGGAATAGAATTTTTTTTAAAAGATTTTATTTATTTATTGGAGAGAGAGAGCATATGAGAGAGAGAGAGAGAAAGGGAGAGAGAGAGCATGAGCAGGGGGAGGGGCAGAGGGAGAAGCAGACTCCCCAGTGAGCAAGGAACCTGAGGCAGGGCTTGATCCCAGGACCCCGGGATCATGATCGTAGCGGAAGGCAGACACTTAACTGACTGAGCCACCCAGGTGCCCCTAGAGGGAATAGAATTTAACCATGTGGCCAATGATTCAATTAACGATGCCTGCATAATGAAACCCCGATGAAAACTCTGATCCTGAGGCTTGGTTGAGCTTCTAGGTTGGTGAACACATCAACGTGCCAGGAAGGTGGTACATCCTGATTCTACTGGGAGAGGACACAGGACCCTCCCTGGCTTTGTCTTATGTATGTTCATGTGGCTGGCCTGGGGATTTATATCCTTGATGATAAAACTCTCATCATAAGCTCAGCACTTTCCTGAGTTCTGGGAGTCAGTCCGAATTAGTGAACCTGAGGGAGCCATGAAAAGCCCTGGATTTTAGTCAGCTGCTCAGAGGTGCAGGTGGCCCAAGGACCCCTGAGCTTGTGGCTGTTATCTGAAGCAAGGGCACTCTTGTTGGAGACTGTGCCCTTGACTCGTAAAGTCTGAACTAGCTGTGGGTACTTAGTGTCAGAATGGCACTGTGCCCTCCAGGTCCCCAGGGGAACACATGTGGACACAGTGAGGGAGTGAGTGCCTGTCACTAGAAGAGGTCTGCTTATAGAACACAGAGAAACAGAGGCGAATATGCAATCACAGGACGTTATTTAAACTTCATTTAGAAACAGTATCTCTAGCATTTGGGGTAGGACAGCAATAAGGAGTTTTTTAAAAGGCAGAAAGATTGTTCACTTTAAGTCTGGTCATACTTTCTTTTCATAGCCGTTGTGCTTCTGAGTTCTTGAATCTGTCCCTCAAAAATTCTGGAATATTGTATATTTCCAGGTTAAAAAATAGGACTTTTTCTTTTGTCCCCTAGAAAAGGCAGAGAGCAGCCCTTGGGGATAATAATGATGCCATTTCTGCTGTGCTTGCTTGTAGTTAAAATTGTGTCAGCCATTTTGACCCCTGATGGGATTTATGGTAGCTTAGATCTCTGTTGGAGAAATGAGTTTTGGGCAGTAGACAGGAGGGAAAAGGTTTCAGGCTTGGAGCATATTATTTTAGTGAAATGGGGAAAAAATTCACTTGAACCTTCTTTTCTCTCTCTTTTTTTTTTCAGCTGTCAAATCAGACTGTTCATATTCTACTACCCCTGTCTGCACCCTGATTTCACTGGGCTCCCTTGCATGGGATGCTGGTTGGTTCTACCCTCATTAATAATAGGAGCTCCCATGATGTGCTGACCTCCTACTATGTGACCGGTCACTGGGCCAGCTCCTTACAGACCCTCAATCTGTTCCTTCCTCCAACCTTTGCAAATCAAGAGTGTCCCCATTTTACAGCTGAGGACTCTTGCAGCTTAAACAGGCTGACTCGCTTTGTCAATGGTTCTTTCTTGGAATGTCACAGTGACTGGAGCTGTGGTCTCCCCAGCTCTACTATAGAGTGCCGCTTAAGGGTGGAGTGGACACTGAACCTAGAGCTGGAGGAAAATAATAAATAAGACCTGTTCTTATCCCTCCCAGGAACTTAGAGTTGAATCAGAGAGCCCGAACTTTTTTTAAAATTATTTTTTATTTTTTAAAGATTTTATTTATTTATCTGAGAGAGAGAGAGTGAGAGAGAGAGAGAGAGAGAGAGCACGATCAGGGGGAGGGGCAGAGGGAGAGGGGGAAGCAGACTCCCTACTGAGCAGGGGGCCTGACGCAGGGCTCGATCCCAGGACCCTGGGATCAGGACCTGAGCCAAAGGCAGAGCTTAAGTGACTGAGCCACCCAGGTGCCCCAAGAGAGTCTGATAGCTTTTAAGAATGAACCCATGATTCAACCCGACTCTAAGGAAATATTGGTCACCCCTCTCAAGGTTCTCCGTTTTGTATTGCCTGGATAGTAATCATATCACGTCAGTGACACTTTTAACTTTTGCAAGTGTCTTCTACTGTTATGTTCTTAGTAAATCTAAAAGCTGCAGCTTTACGAGGCAGGGAACAGGGTCCTTATGTGACTGAGGAAAGTGAAGTGTAGGTACAATGTTCAGTGACTGAAATCCTAAGAGGAGAGAGAGGAGAACACAAGTCTCTCCCCCATCAACTTTTTTTTTTTAAGATTTTATTTATTTATTTGAGAAAGAGAAAGTAAGAGAGGGAGGGAGAGAGAGAGAGCACACAAGCAGGGGGGAGGGGCAGAGGGAGAGGCAGGCTCCCTGCTGAGCAAGGACCCCCCCCCTAATGCAGGACTCGATCCCAGAACCCTGAGATCATGACCTGAGCCGAAGGCAGATGCTGAACCGACTGAGCCACCCAGATGCCCCTGCACTAGGCATTTTTGAGTTACTTATTACAACATCCATTCAAGTTGCGAGTTACTGTCCTTTGTTTTACTGATGAGAACTGGGGCTCAGAGAGGTTATGGGATGGTCCTGGAGTCACACAGCATCTGGCAACTCTGCTCTTTTCATTCCAGCGCACTGTCCTCCATGTCTATCCTCTTTTTACAGGAACGTTCAGTTGAACACGTTACGAAAACCCAACTTGAAAAGAAAAAAAATATCAAACCTTCTTTTAGCCTCATACAGCTCTCTCACCACCTTCTCACCTCTCACGTGCCCTTTGTTGGGCAAGGCTTGTGGCAGCAGAGTCTGCTTGGACAGTCCCTCCGTTCCCCAGCCATGCCCGCCCGAGTTCACTACCACGGTGCTTCTTCTGGAGCTCCGGCGTGCGTGGCTCTCAGCTCAGCCGCACATGACCACCTCAGTGCTGTCCAAGAGCGGGCTTTTCCTTGTCTGTGTTTCCTTGGCTTCTTGCCAGCCTCTGACACTAGCCCCCTGTTTCTGGAAGTTCTGTTCTCCCTTGGTCTCTGGACCGCTAATCTCCACTCATCTCGTTTCCTCCTCTCTCTCTGACTGCACCTTCACTTTGCAGGTTCTCTTCTTTAGCTTTTAAGTGTGTTTCCCTAGAGCTCTGTTCTCAGCCTTCTATTCTAGTCATTTGTCCAACCAGTAGTTGTTACGTGTTTATCATGTGTCCGGTCCTGTGCTGGATGCTGGGGAGCGGTGACCAAACGGTCTGAAAGGCGAGAAGCCCGTCACGCTCTGACCCTGCCCCCTGCCCACCCAGCCCCTCCACGGCTCCGCTGTCTGCTCGGCACAGTCGCACCAGTTCCCAGAACTCAATGAGCTCTCTCTTGAGTCTGGGCTTTTGCAAGGGTCATTTCCTCAGCTCGGAATGTTTTCTGTATCTGTCCCTGTGTTTGCTTAGCCCTCTCTCATCTGTCAGGATGTGGTTTGGGCATCCTCTCTTCTGAGAAGTCTTTTCTGACTTGCCAGAGTGGGCCAGGAGCTGCTTGTGCGCTCAAGTTCATCACAGAGACTTCATACAGAATAATTGCACTTGTCTCATTATTCTGCCCACTCCTTGATAACGGGAGCCAGGTTTTAGGCTCCTTCGTGTTCCCAGCACCTAACAGAATCCTTGATCTGTAGCTCTTTGTGGAGTGAATGAATCGAGCTTGCCAGGGCTGGTCCCTGCCCCTTTCCAGCCTGGACTCCTATACCTACCCCACCTGCATTGTTCATTGTATGTTCATTGTCCCCCTTGACTGAACATGAGATTCACCTGAAGAAAAAAGAAATGACAGGCCTGGACCCTACCCCACTTCAGTTGAATTCGATTATCTCATGGTGGGACCCAGGCATCTGCGTTATGCACCACCCCCGCTGCCCCAGGTGATTCTGGTGAGCAAGAAATAATCACGTCTATCCCAGCGCCTAGCACGATGCTTTGCACATAGTGGGTATTCAATAAAGATTTCTAGAATAATACAGCGGATCCTAAAAGCCTAGCTTTTGCATATTTGAATTCAAGCCAGCCATATCCTGTCTCCAAGCACCCACACACGGAAAGCCTGCCGAGATTCTGGAGGAAACTTTACTTTGGAAGAATTTGGCTCCCAAAAGTTATCACTTGCTGTATAGTCCCGTTGTTACAAAATAAATAAAGGTTTCAAAGCCTGAATTGGCTGTCGATTTGTGTAACTAAATGACACAGAGTTTTTGTTTTAACCTCCAGAAAAACGGTAGTCAAGTAGGTGGGGTTTGGCTGAAAAGGAAGTACATGGAAATTACTGGCTTTCATTACATAAGAATTTATGATTTGCCATGTTTCTGGTAAATGCCGGCACAATTTTATTTGGCCCCAGGCCCTATAAAAGCCCTATGCTGCTTCCTTTCTGATGCTGCTGGCCTCCTTTGGCAAGGGCGGAAGATGTAGCCGAATCTGTCAGGGATGGAGGAGGGCAGGGGAAGGAGGGTGCAGGGGAGGGGTGACAGCACCCAGCCTTCTTTGCCCCATTTCCTTAGGTCATGTCTGCACTTAGAAACTCTTCAAAAGCAATTTGAAGTCCCAGTGATCTCTACTGCATTCTGACTCAATTCTCTGAGGGTGGTTATTTGGGGGGTCCTCCCCTCACTTCCCATTGCCCTTCTCACCCCCAGGTTCACAGGACAGAGCTCCGATTGGGGGTGCTTCATCACCATGCTTGACTGACTGCGACACCGGCTATACATGCCAGACTCTCCAAGGGAAAGTTCGAGAACCTAACCTTATTTAAGCTTCCCAGGATTGCTGTGAGGGAGGTGTTGTTATCCCCATTTTATAGACAACAAAACTGAGGCTCACAGAAGTTCAGGGACAATGTCTGGCTACTAAGTGGCTGTGCTGCGCTATCATCCTGATCTCCTGACTTCCCCTCCGGCACCATGGGGGTGACCTACACGGGCTGGGGCAAGGCAGCGGGGAAGACACAGGCTGGTGCAGAAACAATTCTTCTTGGAGTGGCCCGATGAGGAAGTGTTGGAGCAGGGGTGCCGAGGGTTCGAGGCCTCTAGACTGGCTGAAGAGGTGGGAAGAGCCTGAGCCTGACGGGAGCAGGGCTGCTGGGCACCGGCTGCCTCCTTCTCCCTCCATTCCGGGACCTGGCAGAGAAGTCTGGAAGCTTCTTCCCTCTGTTGGGAGTTTGGGGGAGAACTCAGAGTAAACAGGCACATAAAACCTACCTGAACTTGTTATTATAACCCCATAAAAGGCTAGGAAACAGTTGACGGATGGGAAGAGAGGAATCAAGCGACCTTTTGGTGTAGTCGGCTTGTTTACCGCCGGCTGCTTATTTATCGGTGCTGTGTCTTCCATTTGTCAGGCTCTAATGATAGCAGCTTTTATGAGTAAGCAATTTTTTAATGAACTTGTTCCAAATGTGTATTCTGTTCTTGGAACTCTCTGTGCTCTGAAGCAGCTTCATAATTATTGCCTCCGGTGGAGTAGCCAGGCTCTATCTGGCTTTTATGTAAGCAACTGCACTTGGTTTACCTTTTCCCCTTTTAGCTTCAAATAAGGAAGATGAAGGGATGGGGAAAAAAAATACAATAATGATAGCCTTTTGTCGAGAGGGCTTATTATTATAGGCTAGATATTGCTCTAGATATTCCGCATTCATCTTTTTGTTTGATCCTAACATTCCTTGGGTCGAAGGCATTGCTGCAGCCTCCATTTCACAGATGAGCAAAGTGTCTCAAGTTACGCAGGTAGGAAGCGGCGGAGACAAGACCTGAACACGGCTCTGTCTGATCACACAGCCTGTGCCCAGACCTCGCTGCTGTCGGGGTGGGCTGCTTAGAGCAGGGCAGGCATCTGGGACACTCATTAATGCTGTGGAGTCATTTGCCATGTTGGCCCCATGCAAGAGATGTTGCAATTCACTGCGGATGGCTCTGTAATTATGGATAATTTTCTGGTCTTTTGCTTTCATAGAGGGAAATAGAAGAGTTTAGAGAGCTCCCTAAACTTGTTGCTGCCCATGATAATGCCACCTTCTGTCTTGGCTTATGGCTGCACCATTCTCTCCAAGCATATTGTAAGTTTGTCTCTTCTTTGTGACACGGACTGTTACCATCTTATTCAGAACCCTGAGCCTGCGCAACTGGACTGAGGCTCTGGTCGCTCTTCTTCCTCTCCATCTTGTGCAGGAATGGACAGGAAACACACTGCTCTTCCGCCACAGCCAGCTGCTGCTTGAGCAGTGGTGGCCGTGGGACACCAGCCCGGGGGGAGGCTTAGCTCAGAGTTCGCACTCTGTGACTTTGGGCCAGTCATTTAACCTCTCTGGCTTCGGCTTTCTCAGCAGTAAAATGGGAATAGTGATCAGAAGGATGTCTGTCTCGTGGGGTCGTTTTGAGAATTACATGCAATGATGCATGTCCATGGCTGGCTTGTACATTTGGTCACTTATTTTCTCAGCTCCTATGTAAACCCTGCAGTTAAGTGTTGGGAACCCCTCCCAAACTGTTCCCAGTATCTTGCTTTAGTTCAGCAAATGTGCATAGAAATGCCCGGAGTCAGGCTTTATCAGGGCCCGGTTTCTTAATGCACCGTTATTTCCCATATCTTTTTATGGGGTGGAAAGGTACGATGAGCAAACTTTGCTTTAGAGAAAGCCTCTCTGTCTCCCACTCCTCATACTGTCCCCTTGTTGCATGGGCTCCCCTCTCACATACCTGCTATCCTCTTACTGACCCTGGGCTCCCTCAAGCTCCACGCTGGAACACCCAAGCGCCTGGACCCTTACCTCTTGATTAAGACAGAGCCAGGCGCTTTGCAGGAGAGGGGAAATTTGCTTGGTTTGACCCAGGAGTGGATTTGTTTCCCTCCAATTAGTTGGAAAATCGAACTTGATCTATGAAGAAGGCAGATTTACAGCCTGAGCTGACACATGACTGCCCTGGCTTTGTTGTAATAAAAGATGAAACAACTCCAGTGGGAGGCTTAGGTGGACATCGGGCTGGCTTTCTAATGACGGTTCCCTCTGATTTTCAGAGCCTGAGAGAAGCCGGCCCGGATGATCGAATAGCCCTTCACAGTAGGTGAGAGAGAATCTGGGGAGCTGGAGAAGAAGAAGGTGGGAGTGTGTGTTTTTTCTTTGCTTTCCATTTCACTTCCTTTTACAGAGACTTGATGGTGCTCCTCTAGATGCAGAAATGGAACTGTTCTGACTTCCAACAGAAGTCTGTGTGGACTGCGGGTCCTCAGGCCAGGTGGCTGCCAACGTGGCCTTCACCCCATATGAAGGCTGCGTCTCTCCCCTTTGCTCCTGAGCTCTCCTTTCTCTGCCTCTCTTTAGCCATTGATGGACTTTTCTCCTGTTTCCCCACGGCTTGCTGTCTGCTCTGTCTTCTGCTGGCTATCTCTTGCTGTCTATTTATACATCTTCCTGTTTCCCTTCCTCTCCCTTTTTCTTCCTCTCTTTCTCTTCCCCCCTTGCCCCATGGCTACTGCATCCCATTCTCTGCTTTATTTGTCTCCCTTCTTCACACGGTCTGATTTCTGGCACTCCTCTTTCCGTCCTTTTCTCCGGGTGATTCTGCTTTATAATATAGAGCAGGAGCGTTGGATAATGTTTGCCTGACCCTGCCTGACATCAGGTGAGCGATTCTCCTCCGGCAGCTTTTGATGTGGTCTGTGCGTGATTGATGAAAGCTGCTCAATTTGCTCTTCAAAGCTCTTTATGGTGAGCTGGGATGCATCTCCTCAGGATTTCACTCTTTTTCTCTCCAGAAGCAAGTCCAACATATAAGACGAAACGGTGCTTCCCATTTGTTCGTCATTCTTGCAGATCCCTTCAGGCACAAGAGAGAAGGACCACAATTATACAAACCCATCTCCATCTTTTAAAAACTGTTGTTATTCCTAGTGTCCTCATGTTAGAGGTTTTTACCCACAGAAGAAGTCCCTTGGGTGAACTTTAATTTGACTACAACCACTTTCAACCCTAAGGAGGACACTTCGATTTGGACACTGGATAATAAAACAAGAAGAAAAATGCTATTGCTTTTAATACCAGAATCTAAGCACATTAGGTACTCTGGCTAAAGGATACGATCAGTGAAAATGAGAGGGGCTAAGATGGAAAGAACTGCCTGTAGCTTCTGGTTCCAAACACGGTGGGTCAAGTTCTTTTCAGTACTGATCACCCTGGATCCCAAAAGCATTTGACAGCTGAGACTTACTTTTCACTTGACTCCGGTTTCTTGTAGTGCTGTTTCTATTTTTCAGCCTAAGAAGAGAAGTCTGCACCTGCACCAGAGGCTTACACATTCAGCTGCTTGAAGAAAGAAGGATGGACAAAGTAATCTGTGGAAGATCTTTCTCACTCTTAGACTCCCCGATTCTGAGAATCAAATACTTTAGGTATGATAAATACAGTACACTGGAAAGATGGCTGAATTTCGTGCTAGAATACCTGACTTTAAATGCAGATTTGGATTATGAGTTGAATGATTTTCAACAAATTTAAATTTTTTTCAGCTTTTTTTAAAACAGCTTTACTGAGGAATCATTTACATACTATAAAAGCCAGCCATTGGAAGTGTACAGTTCAATGATTTTTAGTAAATTTATAGAGTTGTGCAACCATCACCACAATGCAATTGTATGACATTTTAAATAAATCTTTAAACTCTGTCCATTTTCTTTCTTCATCTTAAAATTGGACTTACATGGTGGATTGACTGCAAAAATGAGCACAATCCTTCAATGCGTTGCAACGTGGCTTTGTTGGTTCTTCCATTAAGAGCGGGAATTGATTGATTTCCTCAGCCCTTGCATCTAGGGCTGCCTTGTGACTCACTTAAACCAACAAAATGTGGTCTAATGAGTGTGTATAAGGTCTGAGCCTAGACCTCTAAAGTGCTTGCAAGCTTCTTCTGACTCTCTTGGAACCCTGCTATCCCCACCATGAATGTAAGGTTGGGCTAGCCAACTGGAAAGTGAAAATTCATGTGGGGAGAGGCCCCAGTCATTCTTGCCACCCCAGCTTAGGTCATCTTAGATCAGCTTCCCCCCAGCTGCCCTCGAACTGACCACAGGTGCGTGAACAAGCTCTCCTGAGATGGGCAGAGCCCAGCCTAGACCAGCAGAATTGGCTGACCAGTGTAGAGACCCATGCAAAATAAGAGGGTCCTGTTTTAGACTACTAAACTTCAGGGCAGTTTGTAAAACATCATTACTGTGGCAATAAATAGCTGATACCAGATAATCATGAGAGTCAATTTTTTAAAAGTTGTGAAAACATCTGGCACTCTGCTTATCGCATAGCGAGCTCTCACTAAATTAAGCAAAATTCAATCTAACAGACATTGATAGAGGCCTTCATAGGTAAAAAGCACTATGAGGTTCTAAGGGATGCAGACTTGAAAAAGATCTGATGTGAACCCTTCAGGAGTCAGTTCCAGTGGGAAAAATAGACAAACAATTTTAAGACAGGCTGTCCGTCTACGACAACATTCATGTCCAAGTGATTTCTCCATGGTCTGCAAATAACCATGGTCTTTTCTCTTTTTTTAATTTTTTTTATTTTTGTGGTTTGCTTTATTTTGTTTTCTGGGAATAGTGCTATATATTTTTTTTCTTTTTTAAATTTTTTATTGTTATGTTAATCCCCATACATTACATCATTAGTTTTAGATGTAGTGTTCCATGATTCATTGTTTGTGCATAACACCCAGTGCTCCATGCAGAACGTGCCCTCCTCAATACCCATCACCAGGCTAACCCATCCTCCCACCCCCCTCCCCTCTAGAACCCTCAGTTTGTTTTTCAGAGTCCATCGTCTCTCATGGTTCGTCTCCCCCTCAGCTATCCCCCCCTTCATTCTTCCCCTCCTGCTATCTTCTTTTTTTTTTTTCTTAACATATATTGCATTATTTGTTTCAGAGGTACAGATCTGTGATTCAACAGTCTTGCACAATTCACAGCGCTTACCAGAGCACATACCCTCCCCAGTGTCTATCACCCAGTCACCCCATCCCTCCCACCCCACCCCCCACTCCAGCAACCCTCAGTTTGTTTCCTGAGATTAAGAATTCCTCATATCAGTGAGGTCATATGATACATGTCTTTCTCTGATTGTCTTATTTCGCTCAGCATGACACCCTCCAGTTCCACCAACATCGCTACAAATGGTAAGATCGCATTCCTTTTGATGGCTGCATAATATTCCATTGTATATATATACCACCTCTTCTTTATCCATTCATCTGTCGATGGACATCTTGGGAGATGGTCAGGGACAAAGAGCAGATGCTCCTGCCTAGATCTGAGTCACCAGGAAGTGACCTCCGTCTCTTGCTGAAGAATGAATTCCTGACTGCAAATTTTCAAATCATACCCACTGTAGCACTGATGTCCCTTCCGTTGGCTTCTCAGCAGAGGGGGCCCTCTGAGGGGCAGGGGGCTCCTGACTTCCCAGAGCAGAGAGGCAGTAAGGGCAGGCCATGCCACCGTGGCTGAGTGCCCAATGCCCACTGCAAGGCTGGGCCAACAGAGGCAAGAGCTAGGCATCCCATGTGAAATGGGATTCCATTTGGTTCCTTTCTCAGCATCTTTTAGGTCATTGTCCTTCTCCCATTGTCCCACAGAGTCATCCTCTAGTTTGTTCATCCCCCTCTCCTTCTTCAAACACCATTCGCTCTTGCCTCCAGGATCACTGGGTCACTGGATCACTGGATCACTCGCTATTCACTACAAATCACCCAAACTCCATGGCCTAAGACCACTGTTTCATTCTGCTCCCAGACTCTGTGGGCCAGGGGTTCAAACAGGAGATGGCAGGGGCTGCTTATCTCCACTTCACAATGTTTGGAGCTGCAGCTGGGATTGCTCAAAGGCTGGGGGCAATTCAAGGCACGGGGCTGGGGTCATCAGGAGGCTCATCCCTTCACAAGTCTGGCAGGTGGCACTGGTTGTGGGCTGGGACCTCAGCGGGTTGTGAGCCGGAACACCCCATGTGGCCACTCGACATGTTTGAGCTTCCTCATGGTGTGGTGGCCTCAGTCTGATGCATGGCTTGGAGTCACGGGCTCTGAGTGCAAGTGCTCCAGGGAAAAAGGAACTGCCAGGCCATTTGCTGTGTAGCTTTGGAAGTCATGGGTCATCACTTCTACCACATTCAACTGATTGCAAGCAAGTCAGAAACCTGCCTAGATTCAAGGGAAGGGGCTATCCTAGGAATGATTAAAACCCTCCAGAGTAGCCTATGTTGCCAGATCCAAACTAGGCCTCACATCCCTCTCTGTCACTCTCCCTGTAAGGAGTTCCTTCTTCACTTCTTGGAGCCTAGGATACTTTGGAGGTGACCATGGGGAAGTTGCTTAGGTGCTTCTTGGTTCCTTGGCCTTGGTTGACTTTAAAAGTGGTAGAAACTCTGTGGGAAGCCCTCTTTCCCTTTCCTCTTCCTCCGATCCATGACCTCCTAGCCTCTGCTTTTTTAGCTGTTTTGTGGGTCCCCGGGAGGGGTCTGGCACCCTCCTGTATGTCCTTACAGAAGGAATTGAATCCTAATGGTCTGTGCCCGGCTCAGCACAGATCTCTCCCTTGGCAACACCTCCACGCCAAGCCCTTGCCTTACCATACTTTCTGACTGTAATTGTTTCTCCCCCACGGGGCAGCATGGGGGGAAAGGCTCTCAAGCGTGTTCCAGAAGGCATTGGCCTGCGGTGCCTAGCACAGAGCCTGGCACTGGGCAGTCGCTCAATAAATGATTGGGGAATAAATTAACCCTGGCTTGCATGTGCTCTAGATGACTCATGGGGTCTGATTCAGCCTGATTCAGCAGAGGATGGGTGGGCATTCGCGCACTGGAGGGCCTTGCACATTCCCAGAAGGGAGGTAGCATAGTGTGTGTGTGTGTTGGGGGGGGTGCCGCTGTGCATATATGTTTTGGAGGGACTGGGAATGGGTGGTGATGGTCCTGTGGCACCACATTGCAGGCTGGGGCCAGCACTGGACACTGTAGGATTACCGGGCTTCTGCAAATCTGCCCTTTATAATCTCCATTACTTGGAAACATTTCTGGTCACGTTGAGCAAACCCTCCAAATGCCAGGCTACTTGTCAAGTTTCCAGGGGATCAGACCCCTGCTGCTGCTTTGTTTCTTCCCCAAAGTGTGTGGATAAATCACCAGAAGCTCTCTGGGTAAGCTGGACCTCACTTGAAAGGACCTATGTAGGACAGGTGTGTGAGTGGGGGAAGGGGGTGTCTAGACTTGTAGGGCCCTGTGTCAACAGGAGAAATGACGAGAGTAACTCCGCTGATTGGTCAACCCAGCTAGAGACGCTGCAGTCTCAGGAAAGCTTTTAAGAACGATCTGCTACGTGTTTCTCATTTACAGAAAAAAAGACCTAAAAAACAAAAAACAACAAACAAAGAGACTTCCAGGCTTCCTGCGGTGAGGGAGATATTGGTTGGGACAGTACCTCCAGGGAGAAAGGACTGCACACTGACAGCAGGAGTCTTCACTGCACAGAAATGAGCTTGCTTCTTTTTCTTTATTTTTCATTCCGTGTGCAGATCCACAGCCCTGTACACATGAATTCTCCATGCCTGTGCATCTCCATCACAGTAGACTTTTCCATATGCTACTTCTAATCTGAACAACATCTCAACGAGAGAGATGGATTGTTACTTCCAATCTACAGATGAAAAAACAGAGGCTCAGAGAAGTGAGAACACATTGCTAATACATGGATGAGCCAGATTATTTATTCATTTAATGAACATACTGGGTGATGCATTAAGCTCTAGAGAGAAAAAAAGGATGAATAAAGTGTATTGGTTCTGGACAACAAGAAATTCACTGCAGGAGAGGGAGACAGCAGTTATACAACAATATGGTAAGTCAGTGACAGAGCTATGCATTGAGCATTAGGCTAAGCACCAAGAGGGGCATGTAATGTAGCTACGGAGGGTCAGGGAGGACTTCCTGGAGGAGGTGATGTTTCAACTGAGTATGATAAGCAGGAGTTCAGTGAAGAGAGGCCATGGGGTAGGGTAGAGCATTCTAGAAAGAGGAGGCAGCCCAATCAAGGCATGGAATTCAAAAACAGCAAAGGCATGTGAAACTAACCAGTTCTGGGTTGCACTAAGGTTGGTCCAACTGGGGTTTATGTGATTCGAAATGCAAACACTCTTCCACTGTGCTTGGCTTCCTTAACTAGTTGATTTTGGAGATCATGGCATGCGTGGTACTTTCTGGGGGCTTTGGATGACCAGTTTTTACTTGTAGAAGTCCCTTATGGAATTAACAGGGTGTGGGAGGCATTTACTGGCACTTCTCCATTGTGACTTCTCAGCAGGGCTTAAAGGGGCCCAGGCGGTAGCCTGCCAAAGGCTTTTGACGAACTGAGGGAAAGTCAATCCACTGCCTGGTGCTCCATGACTGCCCCACAGCACCTTAGAAGTAGGCCAAAGATCACCAGGAAACAATGGCTTCTGGGTTCACAGCCACAAAGCAAGCTCTGATGAGTCAGAATGAAGTAACAGTGGCATACACCGACAGGTCCAGTTGGCAGCCGATAAAGATATTACCTCAGTGAGCATAAGACAAGGGCTGAAAATGGACAAGGTCTAACTGTGCCACAGATCTGCTGTGTTCTTTCTTTTTTTGGGGAGGTAGCCGCGGTAGGAGTGGGGTGGTGGTTGTGGTGGGGGGGAGACATATGGTACATGCATTTACATTTCCAGCCCCTAAATAAACAGGTCCTGTTCCTACAGGCTGACCCCAAATTGTCCTCTCCATGTAGCTTTTTGATATCCTTTCTCATGGGCTGAGCACCTGAGGATACAGACTCTTGGGTTCAGTCAGAAAAGATCCTTCTCCTGCAACCTAGGCCTCGTGCAAATAGGTGGAGCTTCTGTCCTGCTGTGAGACATTCATAGGAAGGACACTGGTGACTGATTATGTGAGGGTGACCTTTTTAAGAACCCCTTCCGGTGCGGGACCTGGAATCATAGCACCAGGACCTGGAAGTAACCTTTGCCATTTAATGGGTCAGGAAATGGAGTTGAAGCTAAGAGGCAAGTGACTTTTGCCAAAAGTTCAAGTCTCAGATTAGACGTAGAACCAGGATAAAGTCCAAATCCAAATTCTTGACTCGAAGCCTAGGCTCCTTGTACCCGTTGGCCTGCCCCCCATCTCGCTGCTCTGCCCACTGTCACAAAGCCTTAAATACTGTTTCATTATCTTTTAAATGAGCATTGCTGTTTATTTCCGTTTTCTTTGCTTAAAGAAGCCACTTGAAAGACCACATTTTCTTGCTCTTTGTAGGTTCAGTGCCCATCACATTGTCTGAGGCAGAATTGGCACTAGACGTGTCCCTATAGTATTTCTACTCTTGAATGCACACGCAGAGACCCCACTGGGAGCTGAGATTGGGTGGATCATTTTGATTTAAATGGGACCTCGCATTTAACAGGTCTTCCGGTCCATTATCTTGCCTGGCCCTGATCAAATATGGCTATATTTTCTGGGTTATTTTTGCATTCATAATTCTTGACAGGAAAATCCTCTCATCGGATCATTGCTTTATTTCTTTGTTTCAGGAGATTATTTAACGTGTCTAATAGAGCAACAAGTCACGTCCCGTGGCTCTGGGTCTGCTGTTCTTCAGCATACCAGAATCAACCACAAAGACCTTGCCTCCAACCTCAACCAAGTCAAGGGTGGAGGTGGGGCTGCTCTCTGCCCTCTGGGGAGATGGAATCTAGGACCAAATGGGTATGTTCTTTCTTGATTTTCTGGGGTTCCCCCGAGAGGTAGCATTCCTGGATGATGGGGAACTCTGAAATTCACTTTCCATGAAGGAACATAAGCTCAAATCCAAGAAAGAATTGTCCAGGTGGGAGTTGCTGGAATATTGGTGGAATATCGCTTCTTGCTATTTAATTCATTCATCAGGGATAGAAAAGGCATCTCTTGGGGATGATTTAGATCAGTGGTGTCCAACCATTTTTAGTAGGGAGAGCACATTTTATTTTTTATTTTTTACTTTTTTTATTGTTATGTTAATCACCATACATTACATCATTAGTTTTTGATGTAGTGTTCCATGATTCATTGTTTGTGCATAACACCCAGCGCTCCATGCAGAACGTGCCCTCTTTAATACCCATCACCAGGCTAACCCATCCTCCCACTCCCCTCCCCTCTAGAACCCTCAGTTTGTTTTTCAGAGTCCATCGTCTCTCATGGTTCGTCTCCCCCTCAGATATCCCCCCCTTCATTCTTCCCCTCCCACTATCTTCTTCCTTTTTTTTTTTTCTTAACATATATTGCATTATTTGTTTCAGAGGTACAGATCTGTGATTCATCAGTCTTGCACAATTCACAGCACTCACCATAGCACGTACCCTCCCCAGTGTCTATCACCCAGCCACCCCATCCCTCCCACCCCACCCCCCACTCCAGCAACCCTCAGTTTGTTTCCTGAGATTAAGAATTCCTCATATCAGTGAGGTCATATGATACATGTCTTTCTCTGATTGACTTATTTCACTCAGCATGACACCCTCCACTTCCACCAACATCGCTGCAAATGGTAAGATCTCATTCCTTTTGATGGCTGCATAATATTCCATTGTATATATATACCACATCTTCTTTATCCATTCATCTGTCGATGGACATCTTGGCTCTTTCCACAGTTTGGCTATTCTGGACATTGTTGGGAGAGCACATTTTAATCGCAAAAAATCTATAGACCTGCAGATAAAGATACTTACATTTGAGAAATGCATTGGTAAGAACAAAAGCTTAATAGTAGAGGCTGTCACCTTTGAAGGGATTTGAATGCTGGTAATCACAACCTGTTCTATATGCTATCCCAAAGCCGACTTACTGCTTTCACTCTGTGTTTCCGTAACTCTCTGTGCCTGTCTTCCCCACTGGATTGGAGGCTCCACAAGGGCAAAGTTAGTTTGCCTTGGTCACTATCTATTATATACTCCACACCCAGCCCAGTTCTTGGCACAAAGTAGGCATCTTCTCTATATTTGTAGAATGAATGAATAAATACATTAAAGTGTCAGAGTATACGTACATGAGTCATCCTATTTAGTCAGTCTAGAGATACTGATTCATGCAAATATGGTGCCCCCATCTATGGGAGCCCACAGACTGGAATCTATGGATTTACATTCTTTCATCCAATATTTTGTTCCATTTTCCCCAGAGAGAGTTTAATGTTCAGTAGACCACAAACACTGGTCTCTGGGTTTAGAGACAAATGATAACTAAAAGCGGGAGCCTGCATCAGTTGACCTCCCAAAGTCCCTTCCAAAATCCTAAGTCCATGAAGAGGACAGAGTGCACAGCTTAGGAAGGCTGGAACTTCCCAACACCCACGGAGGCAGGGACATTGATGACAGCTTCTTTCAAGAGCCAGTTTCTAACATTTGTAGGAGCAAAAGGTAAGCTAATCTCTGTGAGGCTCTAGGTTGTCTAGTTGTTATTTCAACCCCAAACAGGCTTGCAAAGGTACTTTGCCTATTTCCTCTGTCAACCTATTTGCGTGGAGTGTTGATAAGTGAGGTGACACCCAGTAAACACTCTTTGTCTTGTAAGATGTTGGCTGGAGTGGAGATGAGTAGGGAAATATAGGAGTTGAAAGAAGGAATGTTTGGTTTAAAAAACGTGTGTGCCTACATCTTCATAGAGTGTGTGGATTACTACTTAAATGCTGACATCTCTTCCCTCTTTGGAAAACAACCTCTTCTCTTGATTCTCCCTGCACCTTTCTGTCTTCTCCAAACAAAGAGAGAGTGATGTTCCAGGTGTGAACACATCGGGGAGGTTTCCTGCTTGGGATTTAGAAATTCACAGCCCCGAGGAAATGAGTGAAAGAGAGGAGAGAACAAGAGAGATGAAAAACAGAATCTCTGCCACCTGCTATTTAGTGATTAGCTCCCAGATAAGGAAGGCGAAGACACATTCCAGAAGCTCAGGACTTGCCCAGACGGAGCTCCGAGGACAGGGGGGTTGGGGGGGGGGGAGTGAAGCCAGAAGTGGGAGGGGATGGCTGGGCCACTGAAAACCATCTATCAATTCTCTCTCAAAGCCTCCCCTTTTCACGCAGCCCTTATAAGTTTCAGTGCCTCCCTTTGCCCTCTCTCCCATTCACCCCACCCTACCCGCTTCGGTTTATGTGAAGGAATCTTGCGAAGATTGGCTCTTCCACTAACTAACTGCTTGAGCCTGGGCAAATCACTTCTTAGATTTTGGTCTAGTGGCTGCTATGTCTTGACTGGCAATAGCTTAATGGAAAGCAGAAGAAAAGAGGTCAACAATAACACCCAACCAACCAAACACACACAAAAAAATCCCCCCAAATACCATAATGGGGGGCAGGAGAAGCCCTGGTGAGCGCGCAGGTGAGCAGCCTTCCTTCTCGTTCCTACTCGTGCACATACCAGGCTGACTAAACCACAGGGAAAAGCAAGTGCTTGTTCATTCCCTCACTGAGGAGCAGGCTGCTCGATTGTGGTGCTTTCCTGCTCAGTAGAAAGGGGTGAAAACAATTTCCGCACAGCCTTCCCTTCTGCAGGGGGCACCTGTGGCCACCAACCTGACCCCAGGTTTTGAGCAGAGGGGCCAGGGGACTGTGTACCTGTCCGGGGTGCGTAGTCTCTTCCCTTATGAGCCTTTTCTGCTCCCTTTGTTCTTATAACTGACAGCGTCTTGTCCTTGACCACAGCCATGTGTTCAATTTTTCCAACATGGTGAGGTCAGCACATTGGCTTTTAGCCTCCAGAGCAGGTACGAGCCATGGAGCCTTGACAGATACAAGAGCAAGTTACTAATTCACCCTGATTTTCATTTTGCTCTGCTCCCATAAAAAATAAATGCAGAACCATGGACAATTACGCTATAGCAGAAAATACTCTGGTGATTAAACACTGGCAATCACTAGCTTCAAAATTTCTCTAAAAATACAGCCCCAGATGTCATGAAACTCCAATCAAACATGGGCTATAAAAATCAAACTGTAGACATTGCCTTATGAAGTGTTCACAGATGTAACAGGAGTAGAAATTCTCACAGCTTAGAAAAGCAAGACTTCTGCTTTCTTCCTTTCTTTCCATTTTTTTTTTTTTTGAGGAGGGGGCTGGGGAGTTGTGCATCAAACTGCTCATTTCAATATGTGATTTGCCTCAAAGAGTTTCTGACTTAATTTATTTTCTCACTAACCTAAACCAATTCAAAAAAACATTTATTGAAACCCGAACAATCTACTTTTGGTTGACAAGTGCTAATAGGTGCAATGTTACCCCTGTCAACTTATAAGATCACCTACTGAGCTTGGAGCTAAACAGGAAAAAGTAAATTGAACTGGAGTTTGAATTTGTTTCCTTCTAAATTCCCTGCCATAGCTGGACAAGCACAGTGCTTAATGAAACAAATTGCACTGTGGGCACTTCTTTATTAAAAAACAAATTTTTCCTTTTTTTTTTCAAGTTGGAAGATGTTCACATCTCAATATAGGGTGTACCTCTAATGTAGAGGGGATATATCTGTATGAAAAGACTTTTTTGCTAGTTCTTGGACTAAGTATTTCCAGTGAAAACTGACAAATATAATTATTTCTGGATTCTATTTTATTTTTCCCCATAGACCAACCTCTCTTCTGTCTTTGATTTCATGGATAGGTAGAGTCCCTTGAGCAATTTGTCAACATCATGCCATTTTTCGTCGGAAGGCTTTTGTTGGGGTACCTCATAGGAGGAGACAGGAGGGCGTGAGTGAGCATATGTGGGCACGCACCCTCCCTGTGTTCATGTCTGTCGTGCCCAGGATGGTGTATCACTCCTGTACCAAAATTCCATACCAGCTCTGAATAAATCAGACAATTTGCTCAAAATAGTTGGCCCAACCTGATCTTCTTTCTCCCCTTGACTTGTAGTTAACTAAGAGAATGTGGCCATTAAGTGTTAACATTCTAGACTTCCCAGCCGGTCTCAAAGATCATCTCCTCCCTCCCTCCGTGTGCAGACTACTTCTGTCTTTCGGGGAGGGACAGCCAGAGTTCAACTGATCTTCCTTCCGTTCCTTCATTCACTCACTTACACAATAGGGAGCAACCAAGTAGCGCCTCTGTACACACCAGGTGGTCTTCTAGGTGCTGAAGATACCAAAGAGAACAGGACACAGAAGGTCTCTAACCTTTCGAGGCTTGCATTCTGGTGTGAGAAGACAATCAATAAGCAAAATAAATAAACACCAGCATCTCAGGTCACGATAATCACCATGGAGATTGAAAACCAGAGATATGATGGCAGATGAATGTGTATATGTCGGTGCTCTTTGGGCGGGGGTATGGGAAAAGCGCAGTCGGAGAAGGCGCTGTGTGGAGGCAGGCGGGTGGTGGGAGGGGCGTGACACACAGCGGGGGGCACTGAGGTACAGCCCCTCAGCCGCACCCGTTTAGCTCGTCCAAGTGAGCTGTCCCCTCCCTGCATTCTCACCGAGGGGATTTTCTTGACCCATCTGTGAGCCAAGTGGGAAGCTGTACTCTGGTAGGGATGGATATGAAGATCTGGGACACTTTATTAAGGGAAACTGAACTGTTGCTTTCCTTCGAGTAGGAGGACTTGCAGGAGAAGTTGAAAAACTATAGCTCTGTAGCCCCACTTTTGCCAGTAACGGATTATGTACCTTTGGGGGACGTCCCTTCCCCAATCTGACTTCTGTTTCTTCCTGAAATAAGGATGTTGGATTGAGTGTTCTTAAATTCACCTTCCAGTGAAGACAGTCTCTGAGCCCTTTGAGAGCAGAGGCTGGAATTGCATTTCCCTGCTTGCGAATGTCCTATTAATATGGACTTAACTCACTAGGATGTTCAAAGCCAAGCCCTAGGTAAAAATGAGCATATGAACTGGACTTACCCCTGACTGACTCCTCCTGGAGTCCAAAGGGGCCATGTTCCAACACTTGACATCTCTTAATCTCCTGATTTTATCTGCACTATGGCTTTAGTCAGAAGGGAGCCCCTACAACAGGCGACCAATAAAGAGAGTTCTATGGAGACGTCAGATCTCCCAATGTACACTGAGATGAGGCGCCCTGTCCAGATGCAGCTGTATGAGAAAGGGCAGGTCCGATGGCAGAGAAAGGCCAGACAGGGGTCCCAGGGCCTTAGCCTTCAATAACAGATGATCCCTCCTAACACAGGTCTTTGGTTAAAGGCAGCCCTTTACTGTGATCCTCTGGCTTGCTGGCCTGGAAGCAGCCTTCTTTAAATCCTGCTGTAATGAACAGAGAATCCCATGGCTATTTTTCCTCTGTTGGGCCTGCTGCACGGTGTTCTATCAGTTCAGGGTGAACAACATCCCAAATCCCAGTAAAGGCGGAGGATGAAGTGGTATTAGTCACGTATGTGTTTTGAGCATCCTTACTATATAGGAAAAGGCATTTAGAGAGACACACAGTGAATTAGATGTAGTCTTTGACCTCGAAGAACCTCTTCAACATAGACCCTTAGGCACACACCTACCACTAACACAGATCAGAGAGAAGGGAGTGGTGGGTATAATGAAGGGGTGATGGTGATGGTGGAGGAGTTGATACCTCGACTCAGTCCTTACCACACTTGGAATAATTACACCTTCAAAGGTCAGAGACAGGGGCAAGGAAGGGCATTCTCAGCCAAGGGAACAGAATGAGTAAAAGCTGGGCACAGCATAGAATTTCCAGGAAGACCATCAATTTATCTGGGCTTCAAGGGGAAGGACCCTCAGAAGTTTAAATTTCAACTCCAAGAGCTTGATGCAAAAGAAGCCAAAGCTCTGTCTCTTTGGAGTGCAGCTACTTTTGGTCCTGGTGTTCCAGTTCCCATTCCAGAAGCACAGCACGCTCCTTCCCCCTTCTCCCCATTCCCCTCTTCCCCAACCACAGGCGCAGCAAACCGACAAGGAGGGCAGGGCTGTGGTTTTAGGTAGCTAAACTGGCATCATTTATAAATTCCCTCCATTTTGGCATTCTGATGGTTTGCTGCAGAGTTGGAAATCAACTTTAATCTCAGGATTCTGCCTTGTTTCTTTGCTGGGATTTCTAAATGCCCTTCCTGCCTCACCTTCCTCCAGCCAGACACGCTTTATCTCGGACACAAGTCTTTGGAAACTTCCTTTTTCCTCTCTGATTTCAGTCCCCGTATCTTCCACAAAGACAGTCACCTGTCTATAATCCTCTTTGTCCAGATGCCTCTGAGAAACAAAACCACATACTTCTCATACTCTGGTCATTCGGATATTGCTGTGACTGTGTCCCAACCTAATCCTCCCTTCTCACTCCCATCAATATTTTTTCATCTCAGTATGTGCCAACCAACTGACTCATACTTGCTCTAGACAAGCATTCGATGATCACACAGAATTTTACCAGCTAGTTATTTTCTGACCTCCTTAGTTTGTGGTCTTTATATTCCTTCTCTTAACAGTGGCAATATTGCTAGTTAGGCAAAATGATCTTTTATTATCAGACTCTTGGCCACATAGTAACAATAATGGTAACAAGGAATAACTTTTATCATGCAGTGTTTTTATGGAAGACTCTCACCTCCCCAGTGCTCAAGGCAACTTTGAAACAAATTATCCCATTTTACCAATGAGGAAACTGAGGCTTACGGAGATTAAGGGATTGTTTAAGGTCACTCTGTTGGTTGGAGATAAGGAGGGTTTAAACTCAGGACTGGTGAATAGCCTTGGTGGTTCTTGGGATATAAAGCATGCTCGGAATTCTGTCCCTGTCTCCCCATACTTCCCGGAGACCTGCCAGACCAGAGATTCTCAAACATTAGTGGGTTTTAGAATTACCTGGGGGCTTGTTTAAAATGCAGATTCCCCCCTCTCCCCCATACACATTCTGATTCTGATGTGATGGGGCCCTAGAATTTGCATCATTACCATGGACCCCTGATGTCATTGACACAGGAGCATGTGCGGAGAAATTGCTGAGCAAAGTGGAGAAGCCTGAGTCTAATAGCCTAAAAAAATGCTCTCTTTTTCATTTACCCTTCATTGTATGCAAATTTAAGTTCATTTAGGGAAAGACAGTTTGTATCCTGTTTTCGTTCTTATAAAATATCACTTTAATCTTATTTTAAATGGCTGCATTGCTGGAAGACTATTTTATCCCAAAGAGAATATCATGTCTGATCATTTCAGATAGGTCTCTTATTTTAATGCTCCTTTCCTTTCTTTTAATATGACATCATAATCCTTTTCGCATCTAGATTTTGTGTTATATTGGTGTTTTTTCATGGAATATTGCCAGGGCTGGCATAAATGATGGAGTTGTCAGATTTGTATTCTAAATGAGAGTAAAATTCAAATAAGGACCCAAATGGAAAATATGCCTATAAATATTTGAAAAGATCTCTCTCTCTCTCTCCCTCTGGTCGTTTTTTTCCTTTTAGTAAAAGGAAATGTTGATTTACATATGTATCTTAGGGGAATGGATGCATTTTCTGTTATACGTACCATCTTAAGAAATATTCAACTAAATTCTGCTTGTCAGAAGTCTAATAGAGGTCAGAGCACTGGATAAAAAAATGAGTCCAGCTTTGATTTCCTTATGTAAATGTTTTCTCTAGGTATGTCCATTATGCCAAACTTAATGGTTCTAAAAACCATTCCAGACCCATTTAATTCAATTTAATTCTCCCCAATCAAAAAATACAAACCAACCAGTTGAAAGACAGAGATTAGCTCTATTTCTACCACTAAGGGAAATGAGAAAGGTATTAAAGGGATGAAATCTCAGGCAGAGCTTCAATATTAATCTCATCTCCCCTAAGTTTGATCTTGTGTACAGTTCATAGAGTACGATCTGGTAAAAAAAAATACGCACTCGTAAGGCCCAAGGAAAGTGGTACAAATCACCTGTATTCATCTCTTCTTTGGTGGGCATTTTCCTTTCCTTGGGATCAGTGCAAAGGTTTGAGATCTGTTCTCTCAAAATTTCAGATCATTGCCTCATAGCCATGTTTTCTCATGAGCTATGGCTTTGGCCTCTTGCACAAGATGCCATATTTCACAAATATACCTTCTTTCCATGGAACAAAATATAAACTCTCTCTTTACATATTTAGCCCTGTCTTGAAAAAAAAAAAAAACTAACTAAAAAAAGCTGAGTTTTGAACAAGGCATTTTGAGCTCCCGCACAGCCTAATGGGAAAAGTCCTTTGGTCATTCACACTCTTGTTTATGCTGCTCCTCTATTTTCATCCCTACCCGGCCTTTTAAACCATTTGTAGATCTGTGTGGCATACTTTTTGCCCACACCTCCCACTTGCAGGCTACATTGGTCATGGGCTGGTGTAGGGGCTTGTGTATTTGCATCTCCTCTGGGAGCCGAGTTCTTCAAGCCCAGGTAGGAAACTGGGCAGAAGTTAATGAATGCTTTTAGTGTATGGGTACTTGGCTAATCTCTGGGAACACAGAGGAGCAGAAGAAGGGCTCTTCTTCTCTTGAAAATGATTATGCTCTAGGGGGAGGTCATGGGCCGAACAATAAAAATAGCTCCTGTTCATTGAGCACTTGCTTTGCACCAAATCATTTGCACTAGAGCATTTCACAAATGCAATTAAACTTTATCCTCACATAAGCCCGATGTGTTAGGTGCTGTTATTCCCATTTTGCAGATGAAGAAATGTGGGTTCTCAGTTGCTCGTGCCCCCAGTGAGGATGCATCAGTATTGGCATTTGAGCCCTGGTCTTTCTGATAGGAGAGTCTCTTCACTATATATGCTACACTGGCTGAAAATATAAATAATAGTCGATGACTTCAGACCAGGAAAGAGCAACAGAAAAAGAAATTCGTCTCCAGGGTCAGAGGGATTAAACTAGAAGCTGGAAGGCTCTATCCATCCCGGTGTGGTAGCACCTCCTCTTTTAATGACTTTCCCCTTGCAGGTGGAATTATCCGGAAGAATGCTGTTGACAGCCTTCAGTGCATCATAAATAACATCCCAGGTCCTCCAACAGGCACACTCCTCTAGAGAGCTTTGAAAAAGCCTTCAGTGTCAATCCCCTCTCGACCGACATGCCTTCTCATTCGCCCTCCCCCTCCCCCATTTTGAGCTCACTGCCATTTGTTCATATTTCATGATTGCTTTTCAAGCGCTCTTAAATATTTTTGGTAAGCAATTTTAGCTCAAATGAAAGTCACCTCCACAGAGCCGGGATCTATTGCTTCTGTGTAGTTAGTATCTGTGTCGACAGTAACAATTCTGCAAACATTTTTTGTTTGTTTTTTGATGGGAGAGAAAGGTCACTTAAACTGCAGGTTCCTTAAAGGCTGGGTTGTGTGGGCTTTGTTTGTTTGTTTATTTGCTTGCTTCCTCCTTGGTCCCTAGCTGAATAAGGCCCGGGACATATTTGGTGAACTAAACCAAATATGGAGGTAATTGTCTTAATCTCTGTGATGGGGAAATATAGATTAACATATCTATAGATGACCCTCAAATAAGTTACATTTCAGTGAAGAAAGACAAATATGGAGATCAAGTAAGATAAGTTTACATATAACACAAAGTAGAACAAGATAAAGTATCATAAGAGGGATAGCAAATGCCAGGGCACTTTAGAGGTTGGAGAGATCTTCTCCACTGATCTAAATGGGGGGTGTGAGAGAGCTTGAGATGTTCACCAAACTAATCACAACCCTTATGCCTGGCACGGGGGAGGTGTCAGGTTGTTGTTCTTGGTTATGGTGGTGGGCAGTATGGCATGGAGAAATCTTTTACTTTATACTTCCCTGGCATGAATAAATATTTTTATAAAAAATTCCTTCTTCTTGCAATTAGAATGAAAAAGAAAGGACTTCTTGGTGAAGGCAGCCTGGGACTGAGTTGGGAAAGCTCTGTGGATGGGCTGAGGGGTGGGATGAAGAATTCCAGGCTGAGGACACATCACAAAGGAAAACACAGAGACAGGAAAGCATCGAAAAGATTCAGGGAGCCAGGCTGGGAGAAGGTTTGGCTGGAGTGCTGGACATGGGCAGGGACATGGTGGTACATAAGGCCAGAAAGGAAAGTTAGGGCCATGATGTGAGGGTCAAAGATGCCAGGGCTGAAATCATCTGGCCATGAAGCCTGTGGAGTCTTCTGAGCTGAGCAAGGCAGGATCATGCCTAGGTTTTAAAGGAGTCATCCTGGACTCTGCTCAGGACTTGGATGTGTGCTGAAGGAGTCCCTTATGACCCTAATAGCTTGGAGCTCCTAAATATCAAGGGCTGATCTCTGCTGCATGTGCCAGCCCATCTAGTGCCATGGTCCAAAAGGAGCGACACCGGTGGGTCTTCCCAGAACTATGACCAGAACAGAAGGGAGATGAGAGGCGTCTTCACAGCACCCCCAAAATCACCCATAGTTTCTCCTCTCTTTTGCTCATCATGGAAAATCAAGGTGGACATTGAGATTTCCTCAGTTCCATGGGCTATTCTTCACTTCAAGAAAGTAAAGTTTACTTAAATATGTATATTCTTGTCCTTCTCCTCCCTATTTTTCTCCATTCTATCTATGTCTCAAATATAAACACATACACACATACTCAACATATTCATTCAGTCACTGTACCTTTTTTCCCCAACTATCTTGGTTCCATTGAGAGCAATGAGGACAAAAACTCAATTAATTTCTGTGAAATATCCATCTACTGCATTAGTCACATAACAGACTTGTCATCTGTCAGGGTTCTCCATCAGCCACCCCCTGGGGTTTGAATCATTTTCCTAGGATGTCCCATGCTATCCAGTATAAAGACCTAACTCTGCCTCTTTTTGCTTTTAACACAATTTTGTTGACTCTGAAATGAAAATTCATTACCTGTTCCTTGAGCCTAAGTCCTTCACTGATGTACTTCTTTTAGTGTTCACTATATTTCCAAGTATTCGTTTGAATAATCTGTTTGTTTTGTCTACTAGAGACTTTTTAAGCAAAGAAAACCTAATGGGAGGAAGAGGTCCCCACATGAATTTGATTCTATTCTTGGACAAGACTCTGAAGGCCTTTGTGATGATCAATTTTCTTTGTCAATTTGGCTAAATCAAGGCCCCCAGATATTTGCTTAAATGCATCCGGGTGTTGCAGTGAAGGTATATTCTAGATGAGATTGACATTTAAGTCAGTAGACTTTGAGTAAGGCAGATCATACTCCATAATGCGGGTAGGCCTCATCTCATTAGTTGAATATCTTAAGAAAAAGGCTAACCTCTCCTGAGGAAGAGAGAATTCTTTAGGCAGTGGCAGACTGCCTTTTGGCTCAAACTACAATATCAACTCTTCCCCGGATCTCCAGCCTGCAGACCTACCCTGGAGATTTTGGACTTGCTATCCTCCACAATTCCTTACCATAAATACATCTCTCTCTCTTTGTGTGTATTTCCTGTACATATATCCTATTGGTTATATTTCTCTGGAGAACTCTGACTGATGAAGTCTTCATATCCTATTCCTCCAGCAAGATTACCACTTTTTCTATTTAAGCAATACTTAAAGGTTATCCACAAAGTGCCAATAAAACTGATCTTCTTTAAATTGACAACACCCTCTCCACCTCCTCCATCTCATTCTCCTGCATGAAAACCTGCAGACATGAAAACCCCAGGTATCACCCCACTTTCACTTTGTTCCCTATCTCTTTCTTTGCTCTTGTAGTCGGTGGAGGAAAGCGCTTTGGCTGCCATGATGGAGAAAACGGGGCAACTTGGAAGTCACCTGTCTTCTAGTCAAAATCTGCACCGTTTGCAGACTCTCGCCCTCATGGGGCCCAGTTAACAGTGCTTTGCCCATCTTCATTTCTCCCCCTGAGTCCTCTCCAAATTCACTATTCGACTTTATTGGGAACTTCACTTTGATCTCAGTGAGAAATCTGATGGGATTTCATGATGTTTCTGGGATGAAGTCAAGTGTCAGGCATTGCTGAGATTTCCCACAGGAATCTGTTCCTGGATAGAGAGGTACATCAACCTTAACCATAGCAGTCATTAGCATTTCCCAAACACTACTTACATGCGAGGCCCCAAAGTAGATGATTTACACCATCATCTCATTTTATCCTGGATATGAGATATGAGAGACTATATTGATTGTCCCCCAGTACTCGTCCCTCCGCCTTTTAGTAAGAAATGGAGCCTCTGAGTTTCATCTGAGCGCATGGACACTAAAAATACAAACAAAATTTCCCAGCCCACCTTTGCGCACAGATGTGGCAGGCTGACTCAGTTCTGGCCAACAGACTATGAGAGGGAGGGTTACATAGAACTCCTAAGAAATATCCTTAAAAGAAGGATAGTGCATTCCCCTTCTGCCTGGTGGCTGGACTTTGGACAAAGTCCCAGGAGCTTGCAAAGCCATCCTGAACCGTGTGGCCTAAGTACCTGTTTCAGAAAGGTAGAGCAACCTGATGGAAGGAGCCTGGATTCCTGATGATTTGTGGAACCGCCATACTAGTCAAGCTGCTTGCATCCAAATTATTTTTTTTCTCTTTCGCATCTTGTTTAAGTCACTTGGGGTGTTAGACTGTCTGTCACTCGTAGCTTGTAGAGCTTGTAGAGAGTCCAATATAACTGATAGAGCAGGTTCAAATATTCCCATTTAGAAGTGGAAGAAATTGAGGCTCAAAGAGTTTGGATAACTTGCTTAAAATTGCAGAGGTAGCAGGTTGTAAGTGGTGGAGGCTGGTTCTCCCTGATTCCAAAGCCCCCCGCAGTCTCTTCCTGCTAGTGAGTGCAGACTGCTAAAGTGAGCTTCTGATTTTCTCTCCTGGTCTGACGATTCTTCTAAGCATTCATAGTTTGGTTAAGTTGCTACTGTCTGTAAAGAGGTTCAGAGGTCCCTTCACTGGCTTGAAAGATGTTTGAACAAACGTCTGTACTCCTGACCATTCAGGGACCCTGAATAGATTTATCCCCTAGCTTTCAGATATGTTTGCCAGGGAGCTCCTTCTTAAAGTGCAGGGTAGCGTGGATCTCTTGCACACCCTGTCAGACCACTAAGCCTGCCTGTCCAAACAAATCTACTCTGCTGTGACTTTATTCCCCTGGCATGTCGATACACATGCTTCTCCCACTGGGGCTTGGAGCCCAAGCATGTTGGAGAAATTGAATGGCAGCAAGTTTTCCTGCCAAGACCATAGCACACACATCCCAGGAAACAAGGAAAGGGACAGACTTACTGTGCAGTGTTCTGGCTTCTGTGTGGATCTTCTGCCAGAGGATTCCAGAAACTTCCTTTAGATACAGAGACCCTCAAAGTCCTTCAGATGCTCCACAACAGTCTATGCCCCAGTTAAAAACACAATCCCAATAGAGAAAAATGTGTCTGCTTTTTGCTTGTGTGAATTTACAGGGGTCCCATACACTGGCTTTGATCTAGTTTACTGTGTGACCTTGAAGAGAGACAACATGTTGTGTTGAAAGAACACAGGTTGAGACTCTGAAAGCCTTGCTGCTAGTTCTAACTACCACACTCTATAGTTCAGTCTTGGGCATGTCACTTAACCTCTCTGAGCCTCTCAGCTACAAGGTGGGAGTTCATTAGTTCACTCACCTCTCACCTCTCACCTCTCACCTCTCATCTGCATGCACGCATCCATCCAATTCAGTATTTATGAAGTGCACACTTTTCTGTGTTCTGGCCACACAAATAGGAACAAAGTTGGCTTTTCCACTGACAGAGTTGACCTCCTACCTGACAGTGTTACCGTAAACGTCAAAGTGCTAATGGATTTGATGGTACTTGAGAAAGTATAAAGCTGCACATAACAAGAGTTATTTTTAAGTCACAACTTTGGTATTTCCCCTCCTCTAAGGTGGGAACTCCAAAGTATGCCAAAAGGAGTCAATGGAGAAATAGGCACAAAGTTAGTGAACTGGTTACTGAGGCCGCCAGCAAGAGACGGATCATAGATGGGGTGTCAAATGGTGCCTCTTTACCCATCCAAGGAAAAGTATGTACTGAGAAACACCTAGAAACTCTCCCTCCTCGGGGCCCGTGCCAGAGCTCAGTCTCTGATGGGAGCCACAGGCCACAGACTTTTATCCTTATGATCAGGAGATGCCTCTGTCAGCCAGGAGAGAAATTTCAATATTTTATTGAAAGCATTTTGCAGTGAGAAATCCTCCCCCCCCTTTTTTTTTGCCAGTGCCAGCATAATTTAACTATGATTTAATAGCTTCTTTCATTTACTTGTTAAATTATGCCTCTCCATCACCTTCCCTTTGGGTTTTCCCGCCTTTTGGTCCTACAACCTCCCATTATTTATTAATACCCCATAATACATGATCGAGGCAGGCAGAAAGCAGCCATTTCATGATGATTTAGGAGAGTCTTGGCAGTGAGACAACAAGAATAGCAGCGTATATTCTGAGAGTCTCCCCTGTACTCGCCTTTTTGGAACAGGGTTGGATAGTTGTTAGCCATCATCTGCCTGGGTCCTCCTCTCCCCTCCCCAGCCCAGCCCCCTGGCCATTTTCCTGCCCTGAGCAAATTTAAAATACTTGGCTCAAAATGACTGGTGAGTCACAGCTCATGTTTTTTCCAAGTGCCCACTGCTAGAATGAGCATGCTCCTCAGCGTCGTGCTTCACCTGAAAAGACACTAAGAGGTAATTTGGCTTTCCCTCCAAGGGAGGAGTCCTGTGTGAGAGTGAGATGAGGAAATTTCAGATAATTGGAATCTCGAGGGGCTCAGTTCTTGGAAGGAAGGTTGAAACAAAACCTAGGGAGGTGGTCCTTGCATCCCTCCACAGTCTTTTGCTGGGAAAAAGCTTGGAGTGTTTCTACTCGTGGAATGACTGTCACAGGGAATGGAGTCAGGATGAGTAGCTCCCAAGTACAAGGGTGGGGGCGGGGGGGAATTGAGGTGTTTCAGGGCTTACTCAAGAATATAGGTTGGGTCATATCTGAACCTGATCACAATTCTTCTTCCCTTGGGCATTTGTGAGAGGCACGTTCATTCGCTTCCCGGGCTTGGTTTCTTATTCCTCATCTCTTCCATTGTGCTTTGGACTAGACTAGCACTCATTCTGTGATTCAGTAGATGGCATATGGAGGTTCTACAAGCTAGGTGGATGGTCACACGAGGTGCCAGAGGCAGAATGACACCTAGAAAAGTGCCATGACCAATCCAACATCATATAATTGAAAAATGGCAGAGCCAGAATTACAGCCAAATGTTCTGACTGTAAACTTTTATTGAGGTAGGCTGGTGTTTACTCTTTTGGAGATAATACATATTCAAGCTCTTAGCACAATGCCTGGCATTTAATGCATGTTTGCCTTCCCTTAGTACAGACAGACCATCAGAACTGAAAACAGCGCTTAAGAGAAGGGGAAGTGTTGTACGTGGATAGATCCTTGTTACTGACTGGGCAACCTTGGATGATCCGCATCACCTCTCTGGGCTTCAGTCTTCTTATCTGTAAGATTAGAAGATTGGGTTAGATAGTCTTTGAGATACTTTCTTGCTGTAACTTTGTTCTTGAGACTGTCTTCATTGAGGCTGTCAGTGAATTGTGAGCCTCGAGTGAGACTCTATAGAGTCTAGGGAATGAGTTGCCCAAAGTGGAATAAGCTCAAAGTACTTGGGGCATGATGATTGTTCTATGTGTGATGGTCAATCAAAGCAGGAGGATTTCTTCTACTTCTTGGCAGTCTGGCCTCTTCTCTCCAGGTTCTAGATATTACTTGGCACATACTGCCCTCTGTCCCCACTGGTTCCCTTTCTAGGTTTTGGAGAAGCATGATTACACTAAAGCCTAGGCTAGGCATGCTTGTGATTCCTCCTTCATCCTTGAGTACACTCACCTGGTTCACCATCCAGATGGCAGCAAGAGCCTTGGAGCCCAGGGAATTGCCCCCTGGGACATGTTCTGCCTTCCTGCTGGGGTCCAGACAGCCATTCCCCATCCGGTAGTCTAGAATTAAAGCCCGAGGACAGGAGAGGAGAGCTGAGCTAAAATAACAATGGGAATAGCAATCCTGGTCCCTCTGTGCCTCCCCCCCACCCCCCATGATGTTACCTTCTGCTCCCTGCCCTGCCTTGCAGAGGGTGGCAAATGAAGTCAGTTAGTCTAGAGACTGGAGCTTTGGGTTTCTTCAGCTCCCCCTAAGTTCTCTTCTTTGCAGCAAGCCCAACTTTGTGGTGACCTCTGCAATCCCTCCATTAGCATTTCTGCAGTGCCCCAGGTTTGCAATGACACGCTCCATTCCTCCAGAAGTTTTCATTCCTGTGGCACCAAGGCTGGGAAACTTCAGAGGGCCAGGCTGTTCTGCAGCTCATGGCAACGTGGAATCTGCCTAAGCCTTGACTAATGTATTCTTTGCATTATTAAACACAGATTAAATATATATGGATATTTAAATGTAATGTGTTATTTTCCTAAATCTAGCTTTACTCGATGTTCCTTTGACTTACGCCTTTTCATTGCTCATAATTGTCTCAGAGATCATGAATTACAGGCAGAAAGGAGCTGGAGCTCCCTCAGCACCAAAGACTTTGCCACCCCATTACATTTGCCCAAGAGATGCAACCCAGAAAATTATTGCTGGGGTTCTTCACATGGGAATGTATATATATATATATATATATATATATATATATATATATATATATATTTTTTTTTTTTTTTGCCATCCTAGACAGAGCTTATTCCTCACTAGTGATTCAAAAGCTAAGGCAGCCAGAGCCTGGCACACATGTGGGGCTTCGAGAAAGCTTGTGTCCAGGGCAAGTCCCTGAATAACAAATTCGGGCAGAGTCTGTGGTTTCATGCTGGTGGCACCTTCATCCACTTTCCATCAGCTGTAGAGGCAGTCACGTGGCCTCTGTGGGTGCTTGGAGGGCCCCAGAGAACTCTAATTGTTTTTCTTCTTTAATTATCTAGTTTATTAAGTTCCTGTTCAATACCCCAGTGCAATGGCAGGGACAACTAACACGTCAACGAAAGTTTATCTGAAGCAGAGTGTATCTAGATCACCGCATGCCTGCGTGATCCAGTTCCCCTTCTGGAAGGGCCTGGATGAGAGGAGTGGTCTTGCTTATTGGCACCATCTTTGCTGGCTCTAACATCCCCTGATTTTCTATGCTTCCAAGGGACCAGGAGGGGAAATATAGGTACTGTTCTCAGTCTCCATGTAGCTGTGCGGTCATTTTTCCTGCCATCCCTAAATCAGACTCCCCTCTGGGGCTCAGTTAAAGATTTTCCATCTGATGCTGATCCATCAGTTGATCAGGAGATTCTGCCAATATGTCCTGTGTTTCTCTGTATCAGTGTATTATAAGGCTTTGGTGATCTGGAGTTAGTTGATATCAACCAGCAAGAGCTGCTTGTGTTCATTTCCTCCCAACTCCTCATGTTGGTACCTTAAAATCAACCACTGTGGGAGTATTTACACCATGGAAATTGGCAAAAGCTAGAAAACAGGTTTTTTTTTTTTTTTTTTCCTTTGGAGAAATTGTTATTAAAACTGTAAGCATACCACTATCATAAGCTCCCTCAGGGCGCTGGGCAGCATCTACGTCTCTCTTTATATATTACTAAGCACATATCGGAGTTTTTGGAAGGCTTTGTAAAGATGAGCAACAGAAGATATGTCAAGCCACAGATCTTCCCCAGTTTGACTATAAATAAGTTATAATCTCTGTTAAGTACCCCAGTCTACCAACCTTGCCTCTTTCCTGGAGTATTAGATTACTTGTTATATTTTCTCACTGGGGAGACATATTTGATTCCACCTCCTATGCCTCTCTGAGCGGATTCTCCCTCTCCTGGGGATGCTAAACAGACCTCCCTGAATTCAAAATTGTTTTCTATCTGCCCTGGACCCAGGACAATTATTGATAATCTCCTTTTTCCAATGGGAAAGTTCGCAGAGCAAGGTGACCTAGGCTCGTCTGGGAGCGATGAAAAGGACCAGATGTTGGGATTACTGGTGAAGAAGAGGGATACTTGGCTGGACTGACTCCAGCAGGCAGGTCACTTGTCAGCTGGACCCAGGAAAACCCCAAAAGAAGGAAAGGTAAAGGTGATGTTCCACGTTCGCAAGTACAAATTCACTGAGTTGGTCGAACGGTTAGCAGCACACAGACCATCATATTTCCTGTGCCTCCTGACTTGGAAGTTCTTAGCAATAGCTTGACCTTGGTTGTCCTCCCTGAACGCCTAGTCTGGAGCCTGTAACCTAGCAGGCATTCAACAAACATTTATTCAATTAGTGAATAAGTTCACGGGACAGCTATGGTTCTCAAGGTTTAAAGTGAATGCCGCTGGGGGCAGGGAGGGTGGCAAGAGAATGCATCCTTTACCCGAACCCTGCCTCTCGTCAAAGTGCTAACCAGACCCCTCTGAGGAGAGGAGGTAATCTGCAAGATGTGAGGGTGCAAGAAGAGAGAAAGTTCCGGTAGGAGAGACGTGCATTGCGGGTTCTCTCTTCAAGGGGCCTTTTTCAACAAGGGGCCTTTTTCAACGCAGCTCGTTCGGGTAAGTAGGGAGTTAAGGTCGGAGGAGAATGGAATTTTCCTCGTGGTCGCACAGACTTGTTTTAACCACAGGAATGAACACAAGATCCAACTTGTTCCCTCAGCTATTGTCTGGAACTCTTTTTCCCTCCAGCCGCCGGCAGCTGGAGGTTTTAATGTGACATTTTTCTAAGTATTATGATTGCTCTCTGGCCTGCTCTTTATAGCTTTTTTGCTTCCCTCCTCGCAGGCTCTTACCCCTGGCCTCCAAAAGCTTTCCAATGAGCAAGTGCTCTCCTCTCTGCCTTAGCAGCTGGGGGAGGACATCTGGGCTTGGTTTATTTACTTTTTAAAAACGTGCGTCTCCTCTCCTTCCTGAACCCCCACCCTGCAGCTCCTCCTCGAAACCACAAACCACCACCTTCCCACTTCCCAAATTCCAGAGCACGACGCGGAGATGTGCGCAGGACACTTAATTCATATGCTGTTTGAGCTGCCCTCGGAAGGGCTCCTCAGCAACCTCATCAACACAGGGAAAGGAGAGGTGCCTTTGTTCTCAATTACTGTTGCCTGGTCCCCAATACCGTCCGAGCCTTCCTTAGATCTTATTCTGTGGATCTTGCTTTATATTCTCTAGTCTGTGGGCACCTCCCTGTGAGGTGTCTACCCAACCCCACACAACTCCATTCATTCACCTTTAATTGAAGGCAAGCTCAGAAAAGTGCCCCCAAGACTGCTGGACATATTGGAGGTCGGGGAGAGGGAGTACTTCCCAGATCCTTTTCCTCTGTTGCCCTGATGATCTCACTGTATCTTCTTCATCTTTTTGCCTGGTTTCTGGGTGCTTCCTGTGTCTGAGGATGACAAATAGGAAAAGAGAAGTGAGTGTGCCTTGGAACCTCCAGCAAGCTGAGAGCTTGGGGCTTGCTTTCTCTCTGCCGGTATTGTAATGGAAAAGCATTCCTGGAGACAATTAGGTTTTTTTATTTTGGTTTAAAGCAGCATTAGAGAGATCGAGACAGATTTCTTTCCAAAGCAGCCCCCTTTGATGAGGTGCAAAAAGGTTAAACAAAAAGCCAAACTTTGGTTTCAAATGTAAGACACCTTTATTCTCATTATAATCATAATGATTCAATGTGTTTGGGATTTAATTATTTGGAATTAGAATTTAAAAAAAGACATCCTGTAATTACCATTGAACTTATCTTGAGGCATAAATCTAATAATTAAATACTTTTAGATTTCATTCAGTGAGTAATTAAAATTTTAAAAATACTGTGGATTCTTTTCTACATCGGCAAGGAAAGTTCTAAAATTATCAATGGATTCCAATGGAAAGATCTGGATATTATTGTGTCTAAAACACAATTCTCAAGAAAATTATCAAGCTCAAGCTCAGGGTGTTTGAGCAGGTGAGAAATGACTGAGTTAGGAGTTGGATCTGAATGAAAAATATTTCCTTCGAGAAAGATAGTTCCCTGAGCTTGAGCTTCATTTTTATTGAAATGGAAAGGGAAGCAGGTACTGTGCAATTTTTATGAGAACTGAGTTTTGTTCTCTGATCAGTTTTGGCAACAAAAGCGGTCCATATGCTTTCCCCTCCTGGAAGTGGGGCACAGGAGTGAGGTTTGGCAGGAGCCGGTGATTGTAACATCCAAGGGAAGGTCTTGGTAGAGGAGTGATTCAGGGAATTTAGCCTCTTGCTTGAGAATAGGCCCCAAAGCCGATGCACCAGCTCTAGATGGGGAAGGCGAGGAGCTGGCTGGTGTGGGGGAAATGTCTGCTTACATGGCCCAGTCTCTTGAAGCTGAATTGTAAGCATGCTGCCTGTCACCCAGCTCCCCTCCCCCCAACAGAAATCAAGGCATTGGCGTTGTTATGAGGAAAGGAATAGGGGCTCAGACCCATCTCGTGGATCAGCTGTATGGCTCATCTCCTCGGGTTGTCTCTCACCAAGTGTTCAACCCCCTGGAACATTCTATCACCATTAAGTCCCCTGTGAAGTGCTGCCTTCCTGGGATGGGCACTACCTCAAATCAAGAACACCCCGGATGAGTGATGCCAGTGAACTTGGACTCAAAGAGGGAAATTTGGAATAGGTTCAGGGAGAGGCTAAAGCTCAAGGGGAGTGCATACCACCCCCAACGGCAATAATAACTGTAATAGTAATAGCACGTAGACATGTTACCCATGCTTCACGTATATAATCTTTATACTGAAGCTGCTAGGGAAATGTTATCTCCATTCTGATGAAGAGGTAAAAAAGACCTCAGAGGTAAAGCCATTAGTCTACATGCTGTCAACATGGAGGCCAGATTTGCTATTAATCATTTCAGTATACAGCAGGGTTCTCAAATGGGGTGCTTCTGGGAGCTTCAAAAATTAAGATCCTTGGCTTTCATTCCAAATATACTGGAGACGAGTTAGCGACAGTACAGCAAAGGAGTTAAAGTTTGATTTTTGGAGCCAGACAACCCAGATTTGCTTACTACCTGTCAAGCCTTGGCAAGTCATTAAGCCTTACTGAATCTTAATTCCTCATCTGTGAAATGGGTATCATTGATGTATCTGCATCATATGGTTATGTGAAAGAGATAATACATACAAAGTTTTTAATACAGTGATTGGCATCCAGCATGTGCTCGGTAAATTCAAGCCATGAATAATTAATAATTGTTTTGCATAAGAATTTGGCTAAAGCTTGAAAAATGATGGTCATTTAAATGAAGGGAACCTTAGAGAATATTGCAGATAAAGAGGAGATATCACATTTAGATATGAGATTGTTTTGTCCTGATCTTGTTTCACATTTCTACTCCCTAAGTGTCCACATCACTTAAGCTTCTGTCCTTGGTCTTCTTTTCTTCCTACACTCTGTCTTTGGGCATCTCATCCATTCACACAATTTTCATTATCTCATTTATATGGATGGACCCTTAAGCTTTATCTTGGGTGCAGTTTTTTTCTTAACATTCCTTCTCTTGCTTCTAATTCCTATGGGAATATCCTTCTCCCTGGTATCTCCACCTGAGCATGCCAGAAGTGCTCCTCTAAGTGTCTCTCTTTTCTTTAACGGCCCCACCATACTCCAACTCACCAAGAATAAGTCCTCTTTGTCATGTCTATTCCCTGTCTCCCATCCAATCAGGTCACGGGTTAGGTCAACTTTATTGGTTCCAGAGTTAAGGCTGCTCTTTTCAATAGGAGTGATTGCATTGTTTTCTCAACCGGCCAATGAATTTCTTCTAAACTGTAGTGTACACAATCACCAAGTTAGAGATAATTCTAATGTTATCAATCCGTGCTCAGAAAACCTTGATTTCTGAAGCTTTAAAACTAAAATAACAACAAACTATTTTGTTAATTCATTTATTTATGTATCGACTCCACACCCAGTGTGGAACCCAACACAGAGCCCGAACCCAAGACCCTGAGATCAAGACCTGAGCCAAGATCAACAGCCAGACGCTTAACTGACTGAGCCACCCAGGTGCCCCTATTTTGTTTTATTTTAACTCCGGTATTGTTAATAAACCTATTTTTAAAAAACAGCTCTGCTGGAGCCTGCTATTTTCTCTTCTCTGGACACAGCCTGACTTCCCTCCTTTATACTCGGCTCCCAGCTTTACCCGGTAGACTTTTACTCCTTCTTCAAGAGGCTTAATGCCCGCTCAGCCATTTACTTTCCCAGATCATTCCCCGATGACAAAACCTCTTTTTTCCTCTGTACTGCTGAAGCACTCTGTGTCCCTTTTATGATAGTGATATTATCTTGTGTTATGGTTTTCACCAGCTAATATAAGCACCTAGAGGCCAGAAACCTGCTGTTATTCATCTTATGTATGATCTTATTTAATGTGCAAAACAACACCCTTGAGAAAGTTAGTGGTTTTCATCCTCCAGATGAAGAAGCCGAGGCTCAGAACTGTTAAGTCAATATTCCAAAGGTTCCAAATGCACGAAGTGATTAGGTGGGAGAATCATTGCAAACCCACGCTCATTTGGTTCCAAAGCCACCACACAATACTGTTGGGCTGGTGGGGGCTGGGGGAGGAAGTGGCAGGAGGGATAGAGGGTTGGAAAGATAACTTAGAGGCAGATTTTGAGTTGGGCCTTGATGATTGTGACTTCAGTAGGTGGGTGCGGAGGAAGGTCTGCTAGGCAGGGGGAGCGGCATAAACAAAAGGGTGGAAGTCGGCTCACACTACCTGCCTGTTGAGCAAAGGGACTGGAAGGCAGGTGTGGTCCACTCTCTTATCTGAATAGGGGACATCCTTAGCAGTGGGGCTTTGTCCTCAGTAGGTTCTCCATTCCCACATACTTCCATGGACCTAGGGAGAGGAGAAGCTGTTCAGTGGAAAGTTCTGGTACTCATTTTAATTTTCAGGAAAATGGAAGGACCTTCATCTAAATCTTTAAGTTTGCAGAATACGGTGAAACCTGTCTGGTAAGTAGGGTGCCCTCCCTGCCAGCTTGGGTTTCCTACTTCCATCTGGCACCAGCCCAAACTCAGGAGGAAACACCTGCTGAATGAGTCCACAGCTACCCCTCCAGGTGAGGTAAGAACAAAGAAATGTCTTCCCCTGAGCGGTGGGCAGTAGTCCATAGGTCTTTTGCAGTGACTTCTCTAAGATCTGCCTCCTTAAGTCCTTCACTCCCTGATTCCCCTTGGCCATAGCCTGAAGCAGGACAACCAGAGTTGAGAACTCCACGGGCTTGGACCCCATATCGCAAAATCTCTGCCCACACCTCAGGGATCCAACAAGCAGGGGAAGTACACAAGGAAAATTAAATTAAACTGCTCCACCATGAAAAGCAAGAGCTGAGTCATATTTTCTCAACTGAATCAAAAGAGGAGGTAGGTCCTCTCTTTCTGAAGGTTCTTCACTTGGTTTAAAAATCACAATGAATTAGGACCTCAAGTATAACCCCAATTAGGGACATTGCTGCCAAGCCTTTGGATACAGCCACAGAACATGCCCGTTATTTAAAGCCTGATGTCAACCCTGCAGGGAGCTACATCCTTGCGTTTCAAGTGGCTGCCTTAACAGAATTCTTTTAGCAAAAAGCACTAACATATATTTTAGGCAAACAATCAAGATGGATTAATAACGCCACTAGAGAATATTTATATATTAGGGTGGGCGAGGCCCGCGACACAATACCACGGTGCTAAGCGTGAGACCAAAGGCAGACACTATAAGTAAAAAATCTGATAGATTTAACCACAAAAAAAAAGTCAAAAGCTCTATGCATTAAAAACTCAATTTAAAAAAAAAGCACCAAACTGAGAAAATTATCTGTGGCAAAATGACATAGGGTTAATGTATAACTTTATCAACACATATTAAGAAAAATGTAAGCACGTTAGTACAGAAAAAGGACATAAGGTGGCAAGTAACAAAAAAACTGTGAAGTAGAAAATTCATGAAAAATATTTAATCTTACTGGTAATTGAAGGAATATGAATTAAAACAATTGTGGGATTTCAATTGGTCCATCGGTTTGATAAGGGATTTGAAGTTTGATCCTGGCCAGGGTTCTGAGCATGTGGACTAACAGTCTGCTTTGCAGGGGAGTCTGTGAATTGGCATGAGCTTCCCAAAGGCAATTTGGCCATATGTATCTCAAGCCTTAGAAGCAACCACAGCCATTGGCCCAGCTATTACATTTCTGGGAACTCGCCCTCAGAAAATACCAGGCAAATATACCAATATGCATGAACAAGAATGTTATGACATCATTACTGGTATGTACAGGAAACTGGAAACAGGCGACATGTTCAAAAATTATAGCACAATGTCATAATAGAACACTGTACAGTCATTAAAATGCTGACATCTATGTTATATCTGTCCATGTGGGAGGACGATTACGTTATATTGTGAAGTGAGAAAGCGCGTTAACGAATACTCGGTCGAGTTTTGTTTTTCTTTAAGGAACAAAATGGAGATATTTAAAAAGCGGTTGCATTCTGTACTTTCTAATTTTAAACTGGTCTGTATTTTCTAATTTTTCTCCGAGGAACGTGGATTATTTGTGCTCCAAGACAGACAAGACACATGTGGTAGGCAAAATAAAGAGGCCCTTCTCAGAACGTCCATGTTCTCATTCCCAAAACTTGTGAATATGTGAGGTTACATGGCAAAGGGGACTCTGCAGGTACAGTTGAGTTAAGGATTATGAGATGGAAAGATTATTCTGGGTTATCTGGGTGCACCCAATGTAATTACTATGGTCCTTGTGAGAGGGAGGCAGGAAGGTCAGAATTATAAAGATTTGAAGATGCTAGGTAACTCATTTTGAATATGGAGGAAGAGGCCATGGGCCAAGGGAATATAGGAGGCTTCTAGAAGCTGCAAAAAGCAAGGAAATAAATTCTTCCTTAGAGCTTCTAGAAGGGATGTTGTCCTGCTGGTACTTTGACTTTAGACCAATGGGACTTCTGACCTCCAGAATTGTAGGAAAATAAATTTTTGTTGTATGGAGACACTAAGTTTGTGATAATTTGTTATAGCGGCAATGGGAAACTCACATAATCCATAAAAGCACTGCCTACAATCAAGGCCTGCTGGGGGAAGGGGTAGCAGGAGGGGGTGTGGGACAGCTTTTGGTTTAGGGACAATCCTGCTTAGGCCATAGTTAGTAAAGTGAAGTGAAGTATGTAATTACAGGTAGACTAAGATATCCTCCATAAGAAGAATCCTTCCTCCTTAAACTTGGCTTCAAGAATATTTTTAGTTGTTTAACCCTTTACATTCCCTTTAAACTCTGACAAGTCAGGGGTCTGTGCTTGTTTCACCCATCCGCACCTCCCTCACATTAGCACCACGCAGACCCAGGGGCTCATCAGCCACGAGCACCAGCTCCCAGATGGACAAATAAATGGAGGAATTCCAAAAGCTATTGTCTACCCTCTAAAGCACACCTTCCGGTTGAGGTAGGACCTCAGAGCTGATTTTCTTCCCTCTTATTTTATGCACGTGGTGGAGAATTTGAAGCCAACTGTGGTCTTTCTTTCAGGTCTGCATGGTTTTTCCTTCTAGATTTCGAAAGCCCAGACTGAGGTTTCAGCATCTGAACAAACACCCATCCACATTTCAAATCACAACTAACAACCGTGGCACTGGAATGGTAGTTTAATATCCGGCGTGTGGATCCTACCTCTGTAGGATCCTGGATTTAAGAATGCTGTTGGGGGCGCCTGGGTGGCTCACTTGGTTGAAGGTTCAACTCTTGATTCGGCTCAGGTCACGATCTCAGGGTTGTGAGATGGAGCCCAGCACTGGGCTCAGTGCTTAGCTCGGAGTCTGCTTGTCCCTCTCCTTCTGCTCCTCCCCCTGCTTGCTCTCTTTCTCTCATAAATAAATAAGTAAAATCTTAAAAAAAATAAAAAGAATGCTGTTGGATGACTTCTACAAAGAAGAGTTCTGGGTTCTCAGAACAGGCTTGACCCTTGACAAAAGTACAAGAAAAGGGTTTGCCCATGGTCTTCTGTGCTTGATTGCCCCTCGAGTGAATAGACCAACTTCTTTCACAGAAGTCTGGGATCCTTGGAGGCCTTTGGAGGAGAAGGAGTGGGGCTGGTTGCGTGTGTTATGCCTCCATAGAATGTCACCATTTGCTATGGGGTCCCTGGAGGCCATGTAGGGCCCACTAGTGTCCTATAGCAGAGAAATGTCAAATGCTGACTCTCAGGCTCAGCACCACTGAGTCACGTGGTTTAACTCTTGAAGGGATAATGAAAAGAAGAAGGGTTTTGCAGGTGTACCTCTCCCTTACATTTAGGAAGCGGACTGCTTTAGAAAGATACAGCTTCCTTGCTGAGTGGGTAAGTATTGAGATAGAGTCTGAAAAAACACTTCCTGGGAATTCTCTAAAGAAGACACAAGCTCTGAATGGAGCTAGATTCTCTTCACAAAGGTTCTGCCAACTCTGAATCACGTGATGCCGTACTCCTGCCATATAGGCCCGTTCATACAGGCTTGTGGTAAAATGCAGTCGTATATAGTTAATGGGAGAGATAGGGTCTTGACTAGGGTGGTTAAAGATAAAATTTAAGAGCTTAAAGAATAGGTAATGAAAGGGGGTAAAAAAAAAAAAAAAGATTATTTTACAGAATAAAAATCCCTGTGTGCTAAATCCGTAGAAATCCTAAATCCACAAATGTGCAGAATCGCCAAGTTCAGTCCATAAGGTGTCCAAAATAGCTTCATTTCAGTTTTGCCAGAGAGCAGGCGAAAAGATTAAATAAGCTCTATGGCCTCTTCCAGCCTGAATTTGTCACTTCTGTTCCTGGTCCAATTTGGCCTCGTTTGTACAAAGCTGGTTATTTCTGCTTCCTCTGCTCTCGTTCCTGTGCTCTCGTACCAAGGAGTTGGCTGACCCCATTCACCAAAGACACGATCCAGGTGGGAGGTGCAGGGGACTGATACTTGCATGTCAGTTCTCTGTTGTCAGCGGCTCACCATTCACTATCTCGTGTAAGTAAAAGTCACTGGTCACACCTCGGGAAGGATTCGGGGACTCAAGAGCATGACGCTCTGTGTTGGCTGCTTGCCTTTTAGCAGGTACACGCATTGCTGTGGGAAGGCAGGGGCCCTCTTTGGGAATTGTACTGGACAGCACACCCGATCAAGGGGTTTTTGTTTTTGTTATTTTAGCAGTGAAATCTTGGCACTAGAGTGTAGCAGATCCTGCCTGTGGTTTGCCTATGACTTTTCTGGATAAATTCAGCAGACTGAAGCTGCTCCTTGCCATGGAAATAACAGAAGGACGAATACTTGTAGTGCACAGGTTGTCAGAGGTAATCAGAGCTCATATTCCTCGGCCTTTCTCTTCCTCTGCGCTAGTCCTCTGTTTTCAACCCTACCCACAGTAGCAGGTGCTGAAGGCACTGAGCCCGGGGGCCTAAGAGCTTTTCAGAGGCTTCTGACTTAGGATGATGTTTAAGAGCTCCTCTTTCCCCTACAGCTCCCACGTTGGATCCATTATTCCAAACCAAAATTGCGAAACCAAAATAAATGAATTTCTGCAGAACATAACATGACAACCAACTCAAAGCCAAACTCCAGTCTTGGTTACATGTCAATTTATTTAGTGTGGGATGTGGGTGCGTTTTCAGACCTTTGATGTGATGTGGAATGTGACCGCTAAAATAAGCTTGCCCGGGGCCTAGGGAAGATGTACAGCACCCTTCTCTGTAGCTTTGGGAAAGCTCGGGGCCCTCGCAGGGAGCCAGGATGCTCGCCAGGCCTTCAGTGGTTTCTCCTGGGCCTGCGCTCCCAACACTGGGTGGCAGCAGGGAACTTCCTAAGCTCCTTCCAGAGTCTGAATGCAAACCTGAGCAATTCCACCTTAAGAAGGGCCATGCACAGAACCATGCAAAAAGTGCAGTAATTCCTGGATGTGGCTAATCTCTATAATTCACCCGATTGCAGATACAAGTGACAGCTGCAATAGGGGTGACGTGCTCTCATTTGCTGTGTCACCAGGATGCTATTTCGAATCTTCCTGAGATTAGAAAAAGGATTACAATTGCCCCCAGGGCCTTGCCATGTAATTTTTATCAGTCTTGATCTGTGAGTTCCCCCCCCAACAGTGCATGTGCTTCCGTGTGTGTGTGTGTGTGTGTGTGTGTGTGTGTGTGTGTGTGAGATGACCCGGTCCATGATGGGATGTAAGGCTCCTGAGGACCACATGGTCCATTTTGCCCCCAGTTCCCAGACTCTTTCCTTTGTTATGCCTCGGACTCAGAGGAGCAGGGCCAGCTTCGTGGATACCCAACCTGTTCAGCTGAACGGGGCCCAGCGCTCAGCAAGTTCCTGTCTTTGGTGAATCCTCTGCTATTGCTGTGTTAAAATTCTTAATCATTTTTGAACAAGGGCTAATGCATTTTCACTCTGCAGTGGGCCCCATACACTAAGTAGCCAGTCTTCCCCTGTGGAGAAGTGAGGCCAGAGGTAGGTTTCTTTCGAAGGCTCAACTCCATTTTCTCAGCCTCATTTCAGTGACTGGCTGGACTTAGAACTGAGAATGCAAAAGCATGGGCTTTTGGTCAGACCCACCTGCATGCTGGTTGGGAACCTGCCATTTACCACCCATATGACCCGGAGGACATTTGTTGTTGCCCTTGGAAAGCCCTTCTCATCTGTCAGAAGGGTCCCATGGTCCTCACTCCGTAGGGTGTGGTGAGTCTTAAAGGCTAGAATACACGCAGCGTGCCTGGCACATTGTAGACATTTGAGAAGTGTTGCTTGCCTCCTTTCCCCATCACTGCTGGAAGTCTACGTCGTCTGTATCTATTCCTGGAAGTCTTCACCTTCCTTGCCCAGAATAGCTAGCTCTAGTGAAAGCTTGGTTTCATTTTCAATGGAGCAAGCATAAGGCAAGTGTTCAGTCCACAGCCCAACTCCCTGTAAGCCGAAAGCAATTTCCCATTGCATTCAGTTCTCCGTCCTGAGAAAGAGATGCATGGCCACACTGTGGTTATTTCTGCGCCCCAGGAAACGCTGGTTTTACAGAGCCACCTACTGTTTGGGAAGCCTCTCAAGAGACTTTCTGATGAAATGCCATCTTCAAGGAACCGCTCCTGTACTAATTAGCTTCATATGTTGTATGTTGATAATGCCCTTTTCTCCGAGGATCTGTGGACACTTGGCAAACAACCATTGATCGCTCTCGCCTGCCTTGATGCCAGATAACTGTGCACCTGACAGGTTTGTCTCCCCAGCTGGATAGGGAGTTGGAAGGCCCTGGGTCCTGGGCCTGCCTCTGCTCAGAACTTTTGTGTGGTCTTGAACAACTTTTCTGGACTTCAGTTACTTCAGGCTAATACTTTGTTTGACCTCAGAAATCCTATGAAGACGAAATAGTCCCACAGTGGAAACACACTTTCAAAAGTAGGAATAAGCTCACAATGCAAGGAATGGCAGTATTATATTAGACACTTAAGTTCAAGTTCAAAATCCAGTACTATACCAAATAAGATACTTTTCGTAGGCATTGAAATTTCCTGCTGCTAAAACCTGGGTCAGATGTCCATGAGGCAGATGGGAAATCCCTTAGAACACTGAGAAAATTAACTCTATAATCCTGCTCTATGTGCAGTCCATTCGCACATAGCTAACAAAATACTGTGCTGACACCGGAGGCTCAATGAGTTCTCACTGGGCCTTTCCAGAACCTTCTTGATCACCCTGATGTCAGAGTGATTTTTTCCCCGTCTAAGTTTTTATAACTTTCAACACCCATCAAAGTCACGTGGCATTGAATCAGCCAAACCTGGTTTGCCATTTGTAACTTGAAACCTAGCTCTTTGTTCTCCTGTGGCTGCTAAGCTCCCCGAGGGGAAACATGGGGGGAAGGAGATATTTGCCCCCCACTACCCAGCACAGTGCTTTGTATAAGTAGAGTCCCAATAGTGACTGTCAGTACTGAGAAGGACAGCTGAGTAAGCCTACCCCTTCTAACTCTGAGGCTCTACATAACAGCCGGGAGCCAGGTAAGAGAACCACCTTTGGGTAGCACCTCCGTGTGGTCTGAGCTAAGTCTGCCATCAAAGAATGTATTTCCTCTACCAGACTGATGTTAATGGACCCTTTAATCTGCAAAGTTATTAATAAATGCATCCACTTCTGGTGATTTAGTCATATAAAGGATTCTTGGTGACTCGCATGGGAAGGTTTATCAAAATTATAACAAAACTCTTTCAAAAAAGCCAAAAATTCTATTCTCCTATTAAAAATCAGAAAGCTTTTTGAAGAGAGTATTGAGAGAATAAGGATGTAGTTATGAAGTGTCTGCAGCTTCTCACTGGTAAAACAAATGACATATCAGATCTTGGACTGCTTTGTCATGAGAATTCATCATGCCCAGTGTATCTATCCCGATTTCTATTTTTATATTTTACATCTGTGTGGTTCTTAAAGTTTTTCAGCTTATCCATCCCCACCAGCTTGCACAGTCCTTTCTATGGACATCATTATACAAAGAATGAAACTGACATTGTAATTACTCATCGCTAAAGATTGATACTATCTCTCATTTAATGAAAGGAGAGACTATTTACAATATTGATCAAGAGATGAACGTTGTGTGTATCTGGTAAGTTTCAGGAAGAGGAGGGAATAGACCTCAAGCCATCTGTCTCTGACTAATCAATCTGGTCTAATAATTAAGGCCACAGTCCTACAGTCTTTTTTTTTTTTTTTTAAGTTGGCCTCTGAAAGGGGGCCTGGCATCTCCTCGCATTAAATGGCTTCCGAGGCAAAAGGCCAATTATCTTCTAGCCCCAAATCATGAATTCCCTCCAGCATTACAACCCTCCAACTCTCCATTCAAATTGCCTCTCTTCCTTGTGGAAGGAGGGTGACCTTGACCCGTTCCATAGCTCTCTACTCTGCTACAGAGCTGGAGCTGAATATGTCATTGAAACCTTTCACCGGGCAGGGGGAGGAATAAGCAATCTCTATTTTAGGCTGAGGTTTTCTGAAAGCTATAAAGCTAATGATCCCTGGAAGCAGCTTGACTTCACTCTGAAGCTTTGAATAATCTACTTCTGATGGTAAAAAGAAGCTACAGTAAGTCATTTAGTCCATCCCTCTGTCTCTGAGCTGGATTATGTATGGAAAGTTCCAGAAAGTTGGAGTCATAACAATCCTTATGCTTGATAGCACTTTAGTGTTTACCAAGCATTTTATATACATCATTTCATTTACCACTTTTCCCAAATACTTCAAATTAGTTATTACTGTCTCTGCTGTACAAAGCAAATTGAAGGTCAGAGAGGTTGGGACTAGCTGAAAGTCATGCTGCTGGTAAGTGCCAGCTCCTGGGCATGGACCTTGTCAAATGTCCTTTCTACACCATTACTGCGTCAAGCCATCTGGCAGATTTTGGTTTTCCCCAGGCAAGGAAATTTCTACCACTTCCTTCCAGGTCCACCAGCCCTCATGGATGACTACTGCCGATTCCTCCTGTACCTAAACCTGCATCCTTTGTTCTCTTCTGATCTAATGCAAATGGGTTTCCATCCTTTAAAGAATAATCTTAGACTGACCTACAGTTGATAAAGAGCTATCCTCATGGTCCATCTTCTCAAGGTTGAATATGCCAAGGTTCTTGGACGTCTACTTTCACTGGCTTGGGAGTCAACCAGTTCTGGCATTGCACAAGTTTTTCAACCGACATATGTTTTCTCACCTGTAATAAGGATAATGTCACAGAGCTCACAGGGTTGTTGTGAAGATTAACTCAGAAAATACACAGAAAGTGCACATATGAGATGCGCAACAAATCAGTATACTTAAATTATTTTTTTTCCTCTTTCCCACCTTTCCCTAATTTCCTCTCTGGCTTTTTCATTGTCCTTGGAGATCCCTGGAGAGAGGGCATACTCCCCCATTTAGGGGTATAGATTGTTAGCCTGGAACTTTCTAAGAAAGGGACTCTACTTTCCATAAACCTCCCCTAACAAATCATGGAGATAATCCTAGCAATACTTGAGGAGCACGCCAGAGGTTAGCAGTCCCTCTGCTGACTCAATGCCTTTTATTCTTGTATTATCCATGTGCACCAATTATAGGCCTAAAACGGAGCCAGGAGGCGCCACCTAACAGCATTTGATTTATTAGTTTTATTAAACATAGATGCCTTTAATGTGGAGTTGTTTGTAGCCTGTGCTGGATTTCTAGCTACTTTATCGCGTCTTTTGGCCAATGTATGAATTATCTTCAAAGGACAAGGCGTTTGCTTTTTATCACACTTTCTCTCCAACTACCAAGGAAGAGGTCACTTGGGAGACACATCCTTTCATGGCAAGAAAGTAGCCTCGTAGATCAAACACGTGTTTGTTCTGGAATGGCGAAGCAGCAGGCCAGGCCTGGAGGAGGGGCTGACATTGCTCAGAAATCCTCATCAATCACTCACCAAATGGGACCCACGGGTAATGGCTTTGCTGGGAGATGAGTCTAGGGAATGGAGGGAGTGGAAGGAGGGAGCGCTGTATGGTGGGTAGTACATCTGCTTTGGGGTCAGAGAGGGTTTCAAATTCTATATTTGCAACATACTAGCTTAGAGGCAAATCAGTGATCATCCTGAGCCTGAGACCTTATCTCTAAAATGGGATTAATACTAGCTTCCTCCTGGCATTCTTGTAAGCCCTGATGAGATTTTTTGACCAAGGTGAATTCGCTTCCCCTCCCTTTTGCTAATTACAGCCTCACCTGAGGGCCCTACCCTTGTGAGTTTGTGTTGCTGAAGGAGAGCTTGGTGGGAGGGCCTGGAACCTTTGTTTCATTGTGGTTACCTTCTTCCAGCTTTCTCTATTACAAGGTAAGTTGCATCAAAGCAGTGCCCCTATTTTTATTCATTTCTGACTTTCCCCCAGCACCTAGCACACAGAACAGAGGGTCAGAAAATGTTATTGAGATAAAGTCAAATGGACTCTTTTTTGTACCTCTGTGATGAATTTGTTTAGTTTTTGTCTGGCTCAACAGACTCGAGTGGAAGATTCCAAGGGTGTTGGCTGCTGATATTAGCTTTTGAGTTCCAAGCAACAACCTGGTGTTCTGGAAAGAACACTGAGTGGTGAATTAAGAGACCAAGGGTCCTGGCCTCACCTGAGTGGGCTTGAGTTCTGACTCTGTGTGACCTTGGAAACGTTGTGTTGGACAAGAAAAATTTTCCCCTACTCTTCCTGGTTCTTTAGCTGGTTCAATAATCAAATTAACATAAGACAAATTAATATGAGAAAAACAAATTTAATTATGTACATATGGGGTCCCCATAAGAATATAAGGCCCACAGGCAGTCAGGCAATTGAGGTTTATATGTCATTCTTAGCTAAAGAGAAGGGGTTAGGGGTCTGAGACTTCAAAAGGGAGGCAGACAATTCACAGGAAGTTGGGAAGAACAAATGTTTGGTAAACAAGTGTTTGCCATGCCAGTGGGGACAATGGGACACACCAAAGAATTTGATGTACCCCAGCTTACCACACCTAGCCCATATTTTTTGTGGTTACTTCTGGTGATAACTCTCTTTTGGGAGCAGGTCCTCTAGCTAAATCTTTTAGACCGTTAAGTGGGAGGGAAAATCTCTTCCTGAGTCTTTTGGGACTTAATTGACTTCAGCTCAAAATAATCAACATGCCGAGTGGCATATTTGGGGGGAGACTTGTCCTGAACCCTGTCAGTGACTTAACCTCTCTGGGTCACGGTTTCCTTAGCCAAGAAATGATAATAATATTTATCTTACAAGGTTGTTGTGCAGACTAAATGAGTTACTATATTTAAAACCTTAGAACAGTGCCCAGCCCATAGTGCATGCTGTTTGTGTCTGCAGCTGTTACAACTACTACTCCTACTACTATCTCTAACCAGCTATGTCAGCGATGTGATTTGAACAGGGCTCAACTCTTTTCCAGCTCTAATATTCTGTGACTTTGCTGAGTCCGGAGGGAGTAAAAAAGACCAAGAAATGGGGGAACAAGAAAGGCAAGACAAAGCAGAACTTATGTGCAAGTGGCCTGCAGCTGTGGTACTGGGCTCTGAGTGTATGTGAGATCCTGATAGTGTCCTCACCTAGACTTCTGATGACAACGCTTGTCCAGGTATTTGTCCTGGGTTGGATGCAGAAGTTAATAGATCGAGTCCTGCGACACACTCAGCAAAGAAGCTCTTCTGACTTACAGAAATGGAAACTCATAAATACTGAAATAAATTCCAACTCCTTGAAACTGGCAATAAACCTCAAAGATGAGAGTCAAGGTGGGAGCTTCCATCTCAGGAATGTTCTAGAGAGTTGTAGATCGTGAAGCCAAGGCTTAAACATGGGGCCAGAATTGTTCAGGTTTTGTTATTCCAAGCAGTTTTCTACCTTGAGGGGGGGAATAGACTGGCAATAGAAGAGAGGCTTAGCTGTCATTATTTGGCCTTTAGCTCATTCTGTCATCAAATACTTAATACTTTGGTAAATATGATATGCGGGACTGGGCAATGGAAGCAGGTGGGGTTGACAAAGCTTCTTGCTTCAAGCCACAACTGTCTTCAGGATGGATGGACCCTCAGAGGAATAGCAGAACTAGATACCTACCATGGAGTTGTGGAATGCAGCCCCAGGAGAAACACCTACCAAGGAGAGAAGCATTTATAACTTTTGTGGGGTGGGGTAAGGGTAGAGTAATTTATTGCTGACAAAAGAATGTTTTTCTTCCATCAAAAATAGAATTTATTGTCAGTATAATGTGTGGAGTATCCAGACTGGAAAAGCAACATTTTGTTAGAGATGCTTTGCCTGGTAACATCCACCCCAGACACCAGAATTATTTAAAAAATTAAAATAAACATTTTTCTTTAAAATGAATACAGGCTATTGTAGAAAATTTATGCATGGAAAAATTAAAATCTTTCATAATCTGACTACCAAAGATAGCCAATTAGCATTTTTGTTGTAATTCTATGTATTTTCTGTAATCTTTAAACATGGTTCAAAATGGCACATAACATAAACTTTTTAATTCTAACTCTTAAATCTAACAATTAGGCATAAGCATTTCCATGTTATTAGAAAGGTTCATAAAATTATTGTGATGAGATTATAATGTTCTGTTTGTTTCTATACTGGAATTTACCAAACCATAATAATGCTGGCAAACACTTCATGTCACTCGCGATGTGCCAGATACTGTTCCAAGTGTTTTACATTAACTCATTTAATTCCCAAAACAACATTATAAGGCTTACACTGAAGATCGCTTATTTTATAGATGAAGAAATTGAGAGGTTAAGTAGATGGCCATAGGTCACTCAGTTGTTGAGCACTGGGGCCAAGACTGGAACGAGGCAGTCAGGGTTCTCTCTTATAGCTCTCTATACTATTCAGCCACTTTACTACTATCAACCCTCAGACTATAGCACTCCTCCTCCTCCTCTTCCTCTTCTTCTGCTGCCTTGTCCTTGTCCTTGTTCTTGTTGTTGTTGTTCTTCTTCATATAAAACTGCTATAAAGGAAGTGTCCTCTTTTCCTTAAAAGTGAGAGCTTGGGCTGCTGAACCCAGGTGGGCTCTTGGCAGTCAGGCTGGATGCAGGGATGGAGGGGCTGCCCAGCCAGTGGGCTGCTGGGTATGCGAGAGACAGAATTTTGCAGACAAATCCCAACATGAGAGCCAGACTGTGGCAGAGTCAAAATTAGAACACTGTTTTCTGACTCTTTCCTACTCTATTTTTCTTTCTACTACTTTATATAAAAAGGCACACAAAGTCTTTTTTTCATAAGGAGAGACAATGAACTCTTTTTAGAAAATGGATGTCTGGAATGAGCCTTTGATGGGCAGAAACTATGGCATATTAATTATGGCAGATTATTTTCTTCCTATTTCTGTATTTATGTCTTGGCTTAGCAAGCAGCAGGCTTTTTTGAGCCTTCTTAGTACTGGGAAGGGGTTTTGCACCCTTCTCTTTGCCTTGGCAGATGAGACTAGGATGTCACCTGATTGGGGAGACCAGGTGAAGGGCAGAGAACGGGCATGGCTCCACCCCTGCCAAGCCTACTCCCTGCCCTTCCTTCTGACCCCGATCTCCTGCAAGAAGGTCTAGATGTCCATCTGTCCCCTGGGCACTCAAACCCTCTGGGTTCAGTACAGTGTGTGGCAGACCAGGCTCTTCCTGGAGGCTGACAGAATAAAGTCCACTCTTCAGACCCCATCTCTCTCATCTGAGCCCTGGGGGCTGTGACAGAAAGTAGTATGAAGTCTGATCTCGACAACCACACATCTGAGGTCCTGCAATCCAGGTTCGCCAACAGATAAATTTATATTTGGATTTCCCTAAGCCTGTAGTGCCTAGTTCTCAAGTGGTTTAGAATCCACAGGAAGATGTGTGTGATTAAAAGTCCTTTTAGGGGCATCTGGGTGGCTCAGTTGATTAAGCATCTGCCTTCGGCTCAGGTCATGATATCGGAGTCCCAGGACTGAGCCCAGCGTCAGGCTTCTGGCTCAGCCAGGAGTCTGCTTGTCCCTCTCCCTCTGCCCCTACCCCCACTCATGCTCTCTCTCTCTCAAATAAATAAATAAAAACATCTTTAAAAAAAACCTCAACCTTCATCTTTGTGTATTGGAGACAAAAAGTATTAATGTCAGAGTCACAGTAGTTCCCCCCCCCCCCCCGCCCCCGCCGCCTCCAGCCCCAAACACTTAGGGAACACAGTCTGGCATGCTCAGCTTCTCTCTGTCTCCCAGTCTCTATGAAGAATTCTATCTAACTCAAGAGGCAAATTACTGAATCTCCCTGAGGTTCAGTACTTGGACTTGGTGATGCAAAATTCCAACAAGGGGCAGTGAGAGGCAGAAAAGAGAAGCAAGGATGGGCATGTTGCATACCAAATGAGCAGAGATTCACTCATGGTAAGGATGAAAGAACAGAGATGGGTGGGTAGGAGGGAGAGAAGGAAAGCCAAGAACTCACTATTGGCCATGGGACTCTGGGGGAAGGATGCAGATCCGCGGCAGTATGTGAGCGGATATTGAGAATCAGAGGAATGGGGAAAGATAAACTTAAGGTCTTTGGTGGGAACTACGAATTGAGTTCCTTTGATATTTTTGTTGAGAGACACTGGTAAATATTAAAATTCTCTAAAAACCTGGGGAGATTGGGTTTCTTTGAATGTGACTCTTTTTGTAGAGTGGGCTGTGACTTGGCCTCGGTTGTAACTGGGTTACATAGGTCTCCCCAAATATTTAATCTGACTTCACAGATGTTATCAAATGGAAATGGGAAAAAAAATGCCTCTAAGTATCCTAAGCCCTGGGACGTGGATATGTGGGTGTCTGTCTTCGTATGTGTTCAGAGGCTCGGGGAGGTCCCAAATTGAGCCCCTGCTGTTTTACGCTAAAGCTGGGCACCTGGGGAGACCTCCTCACTGCCCCCTGGTGGCTACTTGTTTGCGATCCCTAGGCTGTGTGGAGAAAGCATGCGTCCTAGGCAAGAGAAGATTGAGGGGAATGAGCTTGGCCAAAGACACGCAGCAAAGAGGAAGGAAGAGGAAGTTTGGACATCCATCCGTCAGGACCCACACCCGACGATAAACCCAAACTGAAGTTTGCTATAAAAGAACGGGTAAAGCAGAAACACTGGCTTCACTGGATGTCACCAGCGCCAGGCGGCACCAGAAATTCTTGAGCATGCAGTCAGCTTTGGCCGCAGAGGTGATGGGAGGTCTGAGGCCTCTTCCCAGACACCTTGGTCTCTGGTGTCTGTGGTCTCAGAAGCAACTATCACTGGAAGGGTTGAGAGAGTCAGCAGGTACTACCTGGAGTGGGAGAGATGTTTGTGATCCCATGGGGAAAGGCACACACAGACACTCTTCTGTGAGTGCCCTGGAACACAGCTTACTTTTATTTTTATTCTCCCTCTCCACATCGGCCAGAGAAACCTGACATTATCTCAGTTGGTAGAAGGAGGGAGAAACTTTCAAATAGGTGTCAGCTGCACCGGGAAAAGTTTTGAAGAAGTTTGGCAGGAACCCCAGCCGGCAGTTACATCTGCGTTCCTGACATCAGGTCTGTAATATTTGGATTCTAGGCCGAGACAGATGGACCATTTGCCACGTGTCTGCTTTTCCTGGCTCCTGTTTCCCAACAGCCCTTGCTAACTTGGATCGGGCTATTAACAGATCTGACTCCCATGCACCTGGTACTTTGCGCACATATGCGTCCTCACGCACGCGGTTTTCTGGTTATCGGTGTAAGGACATGAAAAAGTAGAGGAACGAGGTCCTTCCTCTAGCCTGGTATGGTGTTCTTCTGCCCACCTAAAGAGGCTTGGCCCTGCATCAGAGCTGCGGGCACGGATCTTCAAAAGGCTCTCAATGCTACGTGAGCACTTAGCCATGCATCCTTGGCAATTTGGAAGCCAGACATAAATCAAAGACCCATACCCTGACCTGCAGGAGCAGGATGTCACAGTGGGAGTTGGCGGGGAGGAGTGGATGGTCACCGAAAGGCCTTGAGTTCATCTCCAAAAACACAAGGCAACAAATCCAAATACAGATGGTGCATACTGGCTGTAAGGAGGACCTCACTGGTTCGAAGTGCGTCTTGTTCCAGAGACAGCCGCATGGCTTAGAGGAGAAACAAAGACATCCAAGTATACGTTAGACATCCAAGTATACGTTAGATCTCCACAGGAGCTTCCCGAGCACCTAACCCTGACATCAGGCTCCACGACTCTCTTTGGTTACCTCATGGTGGTATTAGGTCCTAGACTGTCCCCACCAAACCTGGTTTCAAAAGACCATCCTCTGGCAGATGTGCACAATGAAGATGTACCCCATTGGGACGGGGTAATTATGGAGACTGAACTTCTACGGTCCTAGGCAAGTACCCAATTGCCCTACGCCATCTTTTCCATATGGAAGAACAACTCAGGGTTGACTAGACATGTAAACCAGTGCTGGCTGGTCTTGGGGGCTCTTTACATCATTGCTGGCAATGATGTCTATCTGGCAACTTCATTCGAGAGCGAAGCTCAGCTCTCTCCAGTGCCTGAGAAAGGCAGTTGCGGGAAATTGGTTTCTTTGTACTGTGGGCTTGGGATTCCATTTCTACCCTGGAGGCTCAGATCAGAAGTGAGGCATTAAACTTCATCCTCAACTCTTTACTCCACAGAGTAGTTACAAGATGGATATGCTTTTAAACCAGGAAAACCAGAATGCCGGATAAAGAAGGATTGTAAGAATTTTTTAGCTTAGACGGCCTGAAATGTCTGTCTGGTGGAGAATTTCGATTCTAAAATACAGGGGAGTTCATACTTCAGGTAGGTTTGGGGGAAGCGTGGCCTCTTAGGCGTCTAAAAAAAAAAAAAAACAGTCTCAGAATTTATTTCACCAGCAGACTTTATATCAACATTTGGAGTTGTGAGAAAGAAGCAGACAAACACCAAACGAATGTTCCTAGAGAAGCAGAGGGGCTGAAAATGGAACTGCAAAGTGTTTTGGCAGTTGGGGATTTTGGAATATTATTAGCACCCTCCCACCCCAAACACCACCAGACAATTGACTGTCTCTATTCGGCGGGTATTTGTTGGCCTCTGAGACAAATGATTTTGAAGCCTATTATGAGACAACATTTCTCTTGAAATGCTTCTTTTCCTTATTGCTATTATTTTTGTGTGTGAAGTATAAATCAGATGGAGTTTAGTCCATTAGGAGATTGATTTCAGTTTTAAATATTTCCAGACAGCCGCCCCTAGAACAACGCTCCCAAGAAAGGGGCTGTAGCTATAAAAGACAAGCCTCATTTCCCGGCTTTAATACCAGGACCCTAAGAAGTGCAGGAGTCAGGAATTTCAAGAGGTTGCTTTCTTAAGTCATATATTCATCCCCAGCTTTGCTGCTCAGATCAGCAGGTTATTGATCCTCCTCCTTTCCCCATGAGACTAAAACCGGAAACCTAGGGAAACTGTATTTACTTTAACATCTACACTTAATGCAATTTTGAGTCACTGAGCCTGATGGGCTTATTGTCTCCTTTATTCCAAGAAGCCCAGAGTCAGGCCAATCTAAGGCGGGTGGAAGTGATCAATGCTGCTCCATTAGCTGGATAGATCGCACAAAGACAGCCTGATATTAAGTACTCTAGAGCAGGAGGGAAACTCCGAGAAGGTCTGCGAAGGAAGATTTCTGGTTATATTGGGAAGAGACTCAGTGGATTCTGAGAATCGGGTACCCCGGCGTCAGGAGCAGAGCACACGATGTGAGTCCTCTACCCCTGAACACACTTGTCTTCTTCCCACGCTGCCTTGGGACAGTGTTGATTCAATTAGGCCATCTAGTGGTGGGATGGGGACATCGCCGTTAGCGTTCCTGCCTCGTGGGGCTGGCCGGGGGCGGGGCTTGAAACGACTCACCTGAGTTAATGGTTTCATTTCCTCTCTTGCTCCCACCCTATTTTCTATCTTCTCCATTTATCCTTTAGGAAACTGAGACCACCGTTTTCACCTGTCCCCAGCTCCTTTGCTCTCACCCACTGCCTTTTTGGGCCAGTATAGATTTCTCTTTTCCATTTGGAAATCACACATTATTGTTATCTATACATTGTCACCAAAACCATTTTGTGCAAACTAACAGGCTTATCAGTGCTGCTGAAATGAGATTAAAACTGCTTCCAATGAAACAGATTAAAAACCAGATGAATGAAGCCCTCTAATAAGACATTAAAATAACGACAAGAATGATTAACTAGCATGATATAATGAGCAGTTATGAGGAGTCGGGTGCCCAGGATCAGTAAACTAATAAAAAAGAATCTACCTTTAATTCCCCGTTAGTCAGTGAGGTCTAATCACATCAACATTATGATTTTTTGGGTTATTATTTATCTGCGAGAGCAATATCACACCTTTCCTCCAAATTGCTCAAAGCTTATTAGAGAAAGAAAGAGAGAGAGAGAGAGGGAGAGGGAGAGACAGATTGCTTTGGGGAGGAGAGCTCTCCTCATTTCAGCTCTTTAAGAATAAAAGGAATACTTAATACCCTGCTTGCATTTACACACTGATTATGCACACACTCTCATTTTTGTTTCATCTCTGAGAGTGGCCTATTCATAGCTAGACTGTTTTACATTATAAAATCAGTTCATCAAATTATTGTATTATCGGGTCTCATCAAGACAATCTGAAAATGACATTTGTACTGGGTAATATCACAATGGGCTGGCTGTGGCTGCCACCTTGGAGTTTCAAGTTGCGTCGAGCCCTTGTGGCCAGGCTTCAGCTCGGTTTCTCTTCCTGCCTTGTTGGCTTTGCGCTTGTGAGGGAAGGCACGGGAAGGAGAAGGCAGTCATTTCTTGTTCGTTGAGAAGTTTTGAACGGCACTAGGTCACAGGCCCAGTGCGATGCTCCGGGGAGACAGGGGATGGAGAACTTGGCTCCATAGTATAGTGGGGGGGCAAAGAGGAGGGAGGACAAGCAAACAAAGGTGATAACAAGTAAGCAAGCCCAGGTGGGAAGTGACTCTGATTACTACAGGGCGCCATGGATCCCAGGAGGAGGGAATAAGTCTCTCCGAAGCCAGGGAAGGCTTCCTAAAGGAGGCACCCTTTGGCGAGGGGATGAAAGGAAGACTGGGGTTTTGCTACAGAGAGAAAGAGAATAGGGCAGAGCTGAAGTATATGGACCAACAGCCATGAAAGATCCTGCTATGTTCTGGGAATAAATGCTTGGTGACAATGCAGTCTGGGAGAGCGCAGCAAAAGAGTCTGGGGACAGTCCAGAAGGAGCCTGTTTTCCACACTGGGTTGCACATTTTATCCTAAAAGCCAAAGCAGTCCATTAATACTTTGTAAAAGTAGCTAGAGGATCCAACCTGTGTTTTGCAACTCTGACTTTGGTGAGCTGTGGAGGATGGCTTAAGAGCAAAGAGAAATGAGTCAGGGAAATTCTACTGGAGCCATGATACAGCGAGAAAACAGACAGGACCGAGCCAGGTTTGCACCTGCAAATGAACGGAGCTAGTAACCAGCCCTGTGATCTTGCGTAAAATCATCTCTCGAATCACAATTTTCTCATCTGTAAATTGAAGATAGCAAGATCTGAAATAAGATAAAGTGAGGCCAAGGTATGCAGGACATGATAAGTACATAACACATACCTTAGTGATAAGACTACCGGGGGGTGGTGGTGGTGTGCGAGGAGATGGGGTAGGGAGGTGGGGTGTGGGGGTCTCTATGGGTGTGTGTTACTGTTAGAAAAATTATCACATTATGGTGAGAACAGAAGGGAATCTGGAATTTAAAAATACATGTTCAGATGGGTATATGATTTCTGTCATTGATGTAGTTGGCCGAATGAAATTGCACAGATTAGACATTTTTGCAATATTTTAGAGAGCTAGCAGATAACACATAACACCCACCTCACCCACTTCATAGGCAGCAGTGAGGACTCAAAATTGAGAGTGAAATTCCTCGATTACTGGAATGTCAGCTTCCTGAGGACAAGAACATGTTCCCTGACACAGCCTGAATGCCTTGAGCTCAAAAAATAAATATCTATTTAATAAATGGATGAATTGGATATGAATGATTGCCAAAAAAAAAAAGAAAACCCTGGAAACATTAACTTGATTACTAGCCAATAGGGTCAAAATATGCAGGTTCAATCTTTCTCTCCATTCCCCTCACCAACTAAAATTTTACTCATGAATTCAACATTTAACCAAAATTCTTGAGTCCCTGTAAATATCCTTGACCTCTATAGGCCACGTGTATAGAATGAAGTGTGTGGTATCTATGGTGAATAATCCAGACATAGCCTCACCCTGAGCTCACATTACAGGCCGGTGAAGGTGGGCAGCTGAATCTCCTGAAGGCTGTCAAATGTATAGGCTCTTTCCCCTTTTCCACTGCACCCCACTATCATTTCAGTTGAGAATTGAATGATGGATGTGTCACAAAATAAGGAGGTCCTGGGATCACATGCATTCGCTTTTGCCTCCTGACTGCCACTTGAGAGTTTAGGTTAGCTAAGCTGAAATTTTCTCATTTTTAAAATGACTGCTTTCAATAGGAATTAGTAAAATTAGGTCTATAAATCATTTAGTGCAGTTGGCTCTTCGTATTATTTTTTCCTTACCGAGAGATTGCCTTGTAGACAACACTGATCGCTGTGGAGAGACCATTGTTTTCCCAAGGACCTAAAGCTTTGCTATCCACAGTTCCTCCTCCTCCTGTCTACACGTGTGTCGGAGAAGACAAGGAACTCAACTTTATTCAGAAAGTGGAAGAATCAACTTTTAGACTCTCTACTAGCTCTTGAAAATGTTTGTCCTTTCTGGTGATTTATTAACATGCAATCAAGTCCAGATTCAGAAACCCACACGTTTGCAGAGAGGGCAGGCCTGTTAAAAACGGACAGACAGGATATGCCACAATGGAGAGAAAAATCTAAAAACAGTCTGTTTAAAAATGCGATCTCACTGTTAAAGATCCCAAATAAAAAAGAGTTGAAAATGTTAAGTCCATCATTTTTACATGCACTGCTAAATTTTACAAACATGTTAAAAAACTATTATTTCCGAATTTAATAGAAATTTTAAACGTATCTTTTGGGTATCATTTTAGAGGTCCCAATCAAGATGCTCTCCTCACTTGAGCCAATCCCACACCTTCTATCTTGCCTGTTTCCTTGCCCATCTACAGAAAAAGGATTTTCATAAAAGTTTATCATGCAGATGGATACCAATTTTCTAACCATATTTGATTCAAAAACCATATTTAGAGATACCGAGAAACATTTCTATAGTTTACAGATGACTATTTATAGGTGGAGGGGATTAAGAGTGCACTTATCTTGATGAGCACTGAGTAATATATGGAACTGTTGAATTGCTATAGTGTACACCTGAAACTCATATAACACTGTAGGTTCACTACACTGGAATTAAAATTCAAAAACAATAAACATAAAAATATTCATTTTTGCAAAAATCTGCATGCTTACAGAATGTACATTTTAAGAAGTGGGCACTTACTCTCAGAGTGAAGATCTAGAGTCTCTCCATAAAATTACATTTGCTACTGAGATCCCTTGATGAAGAAAGTACTCTCCCTCTAGTTTCTAAGATGTATCATTTGGAAAAAGAGTTGAGGATTATTTTTCTGGCACACTAGGTAGATACAAGAACAAGAGGGGCAGATAGAATGGGTATGAGTTGCATTTTCTTTTTAATTTCTTTCCCGCTTGAAATGTCTATATTTTTGTGCGTTCAAGTTCTCAAATTTAGGACAATCCTGAAACTGGTGTCTCTTATTTTCCTGGAGGTCCCTAAATCAAGACTGTTTCCAACAATACAGCCACTGACTGGGCAGGGGCCCTGGGATGAAGGCTTTCTCTGCTATATTGAGAAAGAAATCGGCTACCACTTAGTCCCTGGAAAGCAAGACTTGTCCCTGAGGTAAGTGTATAATCAGAAGGGTGAAAGTATGAAAGCACTTAGGATTCTATAACTTTTGGAAATATGTATTTATTAGATTGTAAATGTGTTTATTATATGGATGAACATATGAATTAACCCCACTCAAAAATTACCTTCAAAACTAGAAGCATTTCTAAAAAGTAAGAGTAACGTATATCATGGGCGCCTGGGTGGCTCAGTCGGTTAAGCCTCTGCCTTCGACTCAGGTCCTGATCTCGGAGTCCTGGGATTGAGTCCTGCGTCGGGCTCCCTGCTCAGTGGGGAACCTGCTTCTCCTTCTCTCCCCTCCCTGCCAGTTCTCTCTCTGTCTCTGTCTCTCTTTCAAATGAATAAATAAAATCTTTTTTAAAAAAAAGAGTAACATACATCACATATGTTAAAGTAAAATAATATTTCTTCATATTGATTATATAATCATTAGAAATAACATAAATAAATAGTTACTCTTGGTATATCTTTTTAGTTTTTTTTTTAATATTTTTATTTTATTTTATTTTTTAAGATTTTTTATTTATTTATTTGAGACAGAGAGAGCACATGAGAGGGGGGAGGGTCAGAGGGAGAAGCAGGCTCCCTGCTGAGCAGGGAGCCCGATGCGGGACTCGATCCAGGGACTCCAGGATCATGACCTGAGCCGAAGGCAGTCGCCTAACCAACTGAGCCACCCAGGCGCCCTCTTTTTAGTTTATATATATATATATTTTAGTTTTTGGCTAGGCCAGTCTCTAATACTATGACATGGATATTTTTCTGAAGAATAAAATTTTGAATATGACTTACTAATCAGTTTTTTTTCATAGGATTGATTTGTGGTCTCCTTAAAAGCTACATTTTATGGTGATAAATTTAGAATTGTTGATAGCTTCAATTGACTTCTCTGTAGACAGTACTATTTTTAGTTGAGAAAACACCTCGGGTATTGAGGTATCTGGTAAGCTCTGAGTAAATTCTGTTAGATGGAAGTTTTTGTGTGTGTGTGTGTTTTTTTTAAGTTTGATAAATGCTGCCAAATCACCCTTACAAGCAGTTCTATAGGGTTACACTCTGACCAGCAAGGCATGAAAGCATTGCCAACACAGTATGTGAGTAAACTTTTTGATCTTTGCTAATCTGTTAGGTTAAAAAAAAAAAGCTATCTTAATGTAGTTGTACTTTGCATTTCTTCTATTATGAATAACCATAAGCATCATTTCATATATTTAAAATTAACATATATCTCCATTTCTGCGATCATTTTGTTTGTATTTTCTACATCTTTTTAAATCAGGTTGCTAGAAGGCGCCTGTGTGGCTCAGTGGTTTGGGCTCGGGTCATGATCCCGGAGTCCTGGGATCCAGCCCCACATCAGGCTCCCTGCTCAGCAGGGAGTCTGCTTCTCCCTCTACTCCTCCCCCCTGCTCATGATCTCTCTGTCTCTCAAATAAATAAATAAAATTAAAAAAAAAATCAGGTTGCTAGGCTTTTTCTTAAAATGGAAGATATTCTCTCTTTTTTTTTTTTTTAAGATTTATTTATTTATTTGAGAGAGAGAGATGGAACATACAGTGGGAGAGGGAGAGAGAGAGAAGCAGACTCCCTGCCTAGCAGGGAGCCTGATGCGGGGCTTGATCCCAGGACCCTGGAGCCAAAGGCAGACGCTTAACCAACTGAGCCACTCACGTGCCTCAGAATGGAAGATATTCTTAATTCCATTTTTAATATGCAAATGTATATTTTATGTCAAATATTTTCATGTGTCTGTTTTTTTGCCTCCACTTCTTAAAAATATTTTTATAAAACCTATCAATAAATGATCTGCAACATTTGAGGGCTATCTCCCCATAGTTCCATTCTAGTACAGAATGTAAGTTATTAGAAAAAAACAATAATAAAAACAAAACACAAGGAATCTCAACTAGAAGATTTTCCCCAGAGGTAAAGATATTCCAAAGTATAAGTATAGAATTACAAAATGAAATGCTTTATACTTTTCATGTCCTATCATTTATTTATTTTTTTCCTTTGCTTTTATGGGATTACATTTTATCATCTTTCTGGTTTCAAGATTTTCTTTCAATTATTAGAATTTCCTATGTATTTCAAAAGCTGAAGTTTGGTGTTCCATCAGCTGAAAATTTTGATTAAAGATTTGCACTTCTTTAAAACAAAATGCAACTCGGGGCGCCTGGGTGGCTCAGTTGGTTGGGCGACTGCCTTCGGCTCAGGTCATGACCCCAGGGTCCTGGGATCGAGTCCCACATCGGGCTCCCCCTGCTCTGCGGGGAGGCTGCTTCTCCCTCTGCCTCTGCCTGCCACTCCCCTGCTTGTGCTCTCTCTCTCTCTGTCAAATAAATAAAATCTTTAAAAAAAAAACAAACAAAAAAACCAAAAAAAACCAAAATGCAACTCAATTTAGAGGACTGCTTTACAATAAGGTTCAATGCCATTGTTGGACCTTTGGATCGATCTACAAAATGTTCTTTAAAAATGAAAACATTTCTAAAATCTGATAATGACAGACAGTGAAGAGAAAAGCATGCCCTGCCATACTGAAACATTTTTTTAAAGAAATTCAGCATGAATTTTGTCACAGAAGTTTATAATTTAGCTGGCTTTGAATACAGCTTCTATTTTGACAGAGGAATAGTAAAGCTTGTTTGGACACACTCATGAATAATATGTGCACTACAACCAATTCCAACTAGACTTCTGCTCCCCAGGTTTCTCAATGTAATTAGAACAATTTTTTAACATTGATATTGGTCTCTACTAAAATTTATATCATACTGTCATTGTAAATGCAAGTAACTTTATCTTCAAGGTTGAGTGTTTTATCCAGATTTATAATAGCATTTACAATGCTGTTAAGTATTTTGCCAAGACAGAATGAACTTCTAAAAGTTTTACTTTGATTTCATGAATTGGATTTGAAAGACATTATTGAAATAAACTGACTTTCTATTTGAAGAACCTTATGACACTAATGTAAAACTGACATAATCTCTCAGTGAAGTTCTCTAGCTAATGGAGCCAATACTTTTAATAGCTATCATTCCACTTTCACACATTGACAAGAAAAACTTGGAATCAAGAGTGAAATTAATTTAGAAAAATATTCATTAGATCCAAAAGTCATGTTTTCCAGTGTTGTAAATGAACTTTCCGCAGCTCTATGTGTTACATTGACATCTTTTTTGAAGGAGATGCTGCTGTGTCTTCAGGATATCTGTGTCTTCAGGTAGATGGCACAAGTCAACCCAAATTTTGTGCAGTTTACATCTTCATCACCAAGTTTCTTAAGGAGTGGAAATTCAGTATTTAATATTTCACTAAATGTGCACTTTTTGAGGTCATTGCCTTGAAAAGATCAAATAAAACAAAACCTTATTAAATAAATACATAATTGTAGATTTATATCATATGATAAATAATAAAAACCACTGAATAAATGTATTCAGACTATCCTCTCTATGATTTATGGTAGGACTGTCAAGTCTACATATCCTGCACATATTTCACATATTCCAAACCTATAATTCCTGATGATTCCTTCTGACCCACTGACAGGTAGTATATAGCTTCAAGCGATTCATAGGCTGTGCTGTTGATGATCATCCATCCTATCGGCCCTAGCACAAATGGCTGCTGTTACACGGAGTGGCCACCAGGGGCAGCGACGCTGAACACTTGGCCCATCATGGCCAGAGCAGAGGAGTTAGCTGTCCCTAGCTACCCCTCACCTGAACCCACTTCTTTTTATCAGTGAGTGCATGCTGTCCCTGAACGGAAGGGGTTAGTAGCATATGTCTGGAAAGGGAAAGGAAAAGCAGGTCATCTTTCAGATTTCACAATATGTTACTGAGAATTCTACGTGCTGCATACTAACTACATACTGTTAGAAGAGACCCTGGCAGAAGCTAGAGGTACAAAGTAGAAATGACCAAACTCATCTTAGTTTATCTTAATGCTTTGTTAAAAAATGAAAAATCTAGGATGTATGTTAAACTGTGCAGGGTCTGGGATGATGTAAACTGAGAGTGTTCCAAGCACACTAGGATGTATTTTCAACTGTAGAAGTTTAATAATTATGCAGTGGTGGAGATTAAATAAAGAGTGAGAAGTGTAAAGAGTCATCATATCACCCAAATTAATAATTAACAGAAAACTGCAAATATTAGACTAGTTATAGTTGAATTCAGTGGTTCTCAGGTTTTTTTTTTGTGTTCAGGATACAGGTTTGAATACTAAACAAGTGAGCAATAATTATGAAGCAAGGATTGGGACAGGAGGCCAGGGTCTCCTGGAGTCTATTAAGTCGTTTACAGTTCCAGCCCTATTCACTTGGTTGTCCTTCAGCTCTGTGTTACTTTTTATTTTTATTTATTTAATTTTTTTTAAAGATTTTATTTATTTATTCGAGAGAGAGAGAGAGAAAGCAGGAACAGGAGGGAAGGGTAGAGGGGGAAGCGGACTCCCTGCTGAGTAGGGAGCCTGACACGGGACCCGATCCCAGAACCCTGGGATCAAAACCTGAGCCGAAGGTGGATGCTTAACCGACTGAGCCACCCAGGCACCCTCTGTGTTACTTTTTAAAGATTTTTTTTTAAGAATTTATTTTAGAGAGAGCATGAGCAGGGGGAGGGGCAGAAGAACAGGGAGAGAGAGAGAGTCTCAAGCAGACTCTGTACCGAGTGCAGAGCCAGACGTGGGGCTCGATCTCAGAACATAAGATCATAACCTGAGCTGAAATGAAGAGTGGGATGCTTAACCGATTGAGCCACCCAGGTGCCCCCCTGTGCTACTTTTTGAGCTCTGTTGCTTATTGCTTTGGCTATACTTGTGCTTTCTTAAATACCCAGAAGGCAATGTTCTCACACTTCCCTGTAAATATGCAGTCTTCCTTTGGTGCTGGGGTGACCTGAGCAGGGGCTCTTACCCATCGCTCTCCTGCAGGTGATCTCACCTCTTCCTGCACTTATGCCAAGGCTCCATCGACATGCATTGTCCTAACATCATGTATATCCATTGTAGCAAAAGCACTTCTTATGAACAAAATGATTTTTTATGAACTCACTGATATACAGTGAGAAGAACCTATAATTTAGTCTCAGTTGATCGGAGCAATCCCAATTCTCATTCTCTTGCCTCCGTGTCCATCTAGCGCAAATTTACATGATCAGCACGGGACTTATACGCATCCAGTGGGAATCTATCCTTTCTCAGATGTCCACTTAACCTACAGGGGTAAGGTAAACAGGTGATTTAAAGCTGGCACTACAGTAGTTATCCCAAGAAAGACTTGCCTGATTCCTGATAATTCATAATCTCAGAGTTTTTCTATGCTTGTATTATTGTAGGTTCCCGTAGTTTGGGAGAAGTTCTCTATACCCTTATCTTTTATAAGTGCTGGACCAGAGTCCCATAAAAGTGATTATGTGCATTCTTCATTCAACTTCCAACTTTTGTTTACTAAGTCACCTCAAGCTTGGGCACAACCAGAGGCATCCCATATATTGTCACAATTCTGCCACTTCATTCATGCATTCATCATTCAACAGTCAGCACATATAAATACCTAACACTTGCCAGTTACAGTGCAGGTAGTACAAATGTAAATAAAACCCCATCCCTGGCCCAGGGATTTTAGACTGGTGGTAGATACAAGGAGGGAGGCAAACATTTTATAGAATGTGCCCATCGCTATAATTATGGAACATATAAGCTATAAAGGACAAATGGAGGAAAATGCCTAGATCTGTGGGGAAGTTTCTATGAGCTCTGCAAAGAGTGAATGAGTGTCTGAGTTGAGAATTTTGCCACAGTTGGTGGACTTGGAGGGGTAGATGGAAGGGCATTGCAAGCACACGTCAGTAGACATGTACGAAGCTATTTATATAAGCAGTGAGAGCCACTGCTGAGACTCCGACATGCTGTTTCCTGTATTTGGAGCACTCATCTCTCTACAGCCCAGCCCTTGAGTTGGCTCCTGCAAACTCATTTCTCAGGGGACTCCATCCAGTAGTCCTTTCATGACATATAAAGTCTGGTTTCGGTGCCTTTTTAATGTGCTTCCATTGTGTCCTGAAATTCTTGTAATAGTAAAAAAATAAACTCAAATTTCAAGTTTCAAAAATGAGTTCCACCCATAAATTCTAAGTTCCTTGAAGACAGGGCCTGGGAGACCATGTTGTTCGTGGACTGCCCTACTCCGTGGCACGGGCTGTGGTGTAGAAAAAGCTCTCAGTGAATTGAAAAAAAGGAATGAATAAAGAAACCATTGAGTCAGGCCATGTAAATGGAGAGGTAATTTTCTCCAAAAGCTGATCAAGGTTCTCTTAGAACCCTATCAGCCACTGCTTCAATTTTTTTTATAGCTCTCTTTTCTCATGAAACTTGGTGCATGTTCTCCAAAGGACATTTACGAGTATTTTCTAATCTTGCTTGAGACAGCAAACCGAGACCTTTCCCCTCATAGGATCGCATCAAAATTATAGCTTGAAAGTCTACAAATCAATGAACACCCAATAGCAAAAGTAAGGGGAGGTAGGTTCACCCGCTGAGGGATTTCAGCCCATCAGACGGGATGGATGGATGAATGTTGACAGATGAAACAGTGGGAGAAGCTGTTCAGCTTGATCATGTGCTAGATGAGGCTGCAGTGCAGGTGAGACTGGCTTGCCGGTTAGAACCTGGGCACACTCACAGCTTGCTGTTTGTAGGTAAGGAGGGTAGAAGGGGGCAGAGTAATTGCAAACAGGAAGATTCATCCAAGATGTATCTGTGGAAAGCTGTGCCAGGTGCACTCACCCTCCCCTCTCCTTTCCTGTTCACAAAATGACAGGCATACTGGTATTACTCTCTAGGGAATAATCTAGAAGCCCTTCTCTAAGACTGAAACTTCTGGGGCAACCAAGCCTTCTTGGTTGAGAGTGGTGGCCCAGAGTAGAGTTTTCTTACACTGGCACCTGCAGAGCTCATGGCCTATGGGTTACCGACTCTCCCATTCTCATTCCGCATAGCCTGGAGGGAAACTGCTGGAGAAGGAGCCCACCCAAGTACAAAGACATCTGCCTTCCCCTCCGGAAGGAGGCCTGTTGGGAGAACATGCTTACAAGCTCACAGTAAATGAAATCCATTCCATCGGCTCAGAATAATCAGCCAACCCCTCAATCTCTCAATATACGAAATACACCAGGATCACCAGAAATGAAGGAAACAAGAGCATGAATGATAATGGCCAAGATAATAAGGAATAACTGATCCCAAAGGAGAGAGTGATTGCTCATGGACAAAAGAGAAAAGTATGCTCTGTGAAAGGAACAATTAGGGGATATGATTGATCTCATGGGAATAAAAAACCAAGACCATTAGTGGTCATCAACTAAGTACAAATTTGTGTTCCTCCTTCCAAAATATATAGTTGTGGAGAGAAGCAGTTGTTGAACGAGGAACTGTGTTTTATAGTGCCACCCCCAGTAAGCCCCAGGTTGCATCTAGGTGAGACCAAATGACTATTTTCACTAAGGGAATGTGAGCAGAAGTGCTGTGTGACATTTGCATGTCAAAGCTGTTGAGAATCCACTTTACTTCCTTTCCCTCTTTCTTCTGTAATCAGGGGATTGGGTGATGGAAGAGCCACAGCATGGAAGGATTCAGGATCCTTGAATCTTCCTATGGGAAGGGGCTACCTGATGAACAGGGACACCTGGGTTTAGAGTTTCATGGGCATGAAGTGAATTGTGGGAAGCCATTCAAACTTGGGGGTTTATTTATTACAGCAGCAGGTAATGTCCCAACTAATACAACTGACAAGATTTAATTTTAAAAAATCAGTAGGAGGGTGGGATTATAAGTTGAAGAAATCTCCTATAATCTAGAACAATTTGGGAGAGAAAAAGAAAACTTGAGAAGGTATAAGAGACATGAGGCATTGATCCAAAAGCTCTAAGCACTAAAAAGAGTTTCAAGAAGAGATAATATAGAAAACTGTAGAGAGAGAATGATGAAAGATATACTAGAAAAAAAGTTCACAGAGCTAAAGCCTGAGTTTTCAGACTGCAAGGGATCAATGAGGTTTGGCTAAGTCCAAACTTAAGATACATACATGCAAAATTTCAGAAGATTAAGGTTAAAAGGAAGACCTTAAAAGTCAGTGCAGGAAACAACAGATTATACACAAGGGAAGAGAATTAGACTGGCTTTAGGTTTCTGAGCAGCATCATTGTATGCCAACAAGCAATATAGCAATGACTTCAATATTTTGAGGAAGAACATTTTTCAACCTAGGTTTTAATCTGGACCTAGCCAACTCTCAATCACTTGTGAGGGTAAAACAAGGGTCTATCTAGACATTTAAGAATTTAGAAAATCTACCTCTTTTGAACCCTCCCTAAGTTATTTAGTCCAACAAATTGAGAGAAAGATCAGGAAGGAGACAATGTGGAATCCAGGAAACAGTGGGTGTGATGTGAGCTAAGAGAATCACAGAGAATCTAAAGATTGGAGCCCAGGTCTTCTTATTAGGGGAGATGATTAATGTGCATATTCTTTAAGACTGTTCAAGTAGGATTTTCTGTCATTTGTATCTCAAAGTATCTAATTCTGTACAGAGGCTTCCTCTAGAAATTAAAAGTCATTGCCCTAAGGTAAGTCTGACTACTTCAGCTCTTTCTCCCCTCAGGCTGAGCAGTTGTAGATCATTTGGTCCCTACCTTCTGGAATTTGGGACCAGATATTTTTCACTATGGCTTTCTTGGTATCCTTAATTTCCTTTTTCCTGGGCTCAAATATCAATCCCAGGGTCCCTAACATTTCTCCCATGAAGCTTAGGAGTTTTCATGCAAGAAGTCCCAGTGGACTATGCCATTTTCTGGACTTCCTCAGGTAGGTACACAGATTAGGCTCCTAGATTGACCCCTACTCTGTTTTTTCCAGAGCTTGCAAAACACTAGTACCTCAGTGCTCCAGGATAAAAATGGTTCTGTGGGTAATGCTTCCTCCCATTCTCCTCTCTTGGAGAGTCATGCAGTACATTAGCATATTAACAGCTCAGAACCCTTGTAGTGAAGAAACCTGATTAACTTTGTTTAACGCAGTGTCTCCTAAACATAACTGACCACAGAACATTGCCTCCCCTTTTTTTCTATTAACATACTTTAACATTCCAAGGCACTAGATTTTCTGAGGACACATTTTGACCAATGCTGCTCCAGCAACAAAGCCAATCTGTAGAGTGGTATGTGAACCCATTGCTTGTTTTACCTGTGGTATGATTTTAGATTATAAGCTACTACATATGTCAACTCATTCTGCTCTGGATTGTATTTGGAAGAGGCAGCCATTCTGTAGGTCCCGATCCAAGATCTCCTGCACCAAGACCCAGCGTCATTGCTACAGCCAAGCAAAGAGAAGGCTGGGGACCCATTCTGAGTTCTGGGTGTCTTGAATCTGTACCCAATGATGTATGAAGATGACATAAAATCATGTCAAGCAAATTCAAAAAGATAAAGTGGAAATTACATATATGCCACGAGAGCAAAAACAAATGGGGTGACCAGAACAATATGTATGCAGAGGCTTAATAAATATTTTTGATGGTGACATGATGATGATTCAAAATAAAGAAGCTCAGATGCACAGGATCCCAAGGGGGTGGAGAGGGGCAGGGGCACGGAGACTCTGACAATGAGATAATTGACTGTGAGCTTGCTCTTGTGAGAGAATGAGCGCCTGGGCCCTGCATTCTGGCAGCTCTCACATGAGCGGTCTGCAGAAGGAGGGGGAGGGCGATGTGTACAACATCTGGTTAAATGGAGAAGATGCGACGCTCTGGTTTTGCTCATTCCTTTGAAGCGAAATTTTAAAGGGGAAGTTAAATTAATTAAATGAAATAGGACTTTGCTGCTTTCCTTATAAATCAGGTATTTACTGCTGTAACATTCACTGGGCACTAAACATTTACCACTTGGCTATTCATGTGTACATGAAAGGCGGCCCGCGTGGCGGTTCTAACATGGACAGGCTTGTGTTTGAATCTGGTTCCACTAATCGCGTGCTATAATTAAACTAGTAATTGACTAGTCAGGTACCTTTTTGAGCCTTAGAGCTCTTGATTATAAAATGGGGCTAACGTTTTCCTCATAGTGCCAGTATGAGGATTAAATAAAATCATGCCTAGGGGCGCCTGGGTGGCTCAGTTGGTTAAGCGTCTGCCTTCGGCTCAGGTCATGATCTCAGGGTCCTGGGATTGAGCCCCGCATCAGGCTCCCTGCTCGGCGGGAAGCCTGCTTCCCCCTTTCCCACTCCCTCTGCTTGTATTCCCTCTCGTGCTGTCTCTCTCTGTCAAATAAATAAATAAAATCTTTAAAAATAAATAAATAAATAAAATCATGCCTATAAAGCTCTTAGCGCACTACCAGGCACATAGCCAGTACTAAGCTGGTCTTTGAGGGTCTGGATTCTCATCTTTAATCGTCGTAACCTAAGGCTTGGAGCCCTGAACATAGTACCCAGCAATTAATTGTTAGTTGATAGTCCAAGATTATGCTGACATAGCTTAAGGGACAACATGGGCAATTATCCATTTAACCTGGAAAATTCAGTCTCCCAAATGGAATTTTTGTTGTGGTCTAATTTGGTTATCTGCCTAATTAACCCTTAAATAAGAAGAGCCACTTCTATCATTCGTGAAGACGGGTATTGGTGCTTTTGCCCCCATCCTCAAAAAGCAGATCCACTTGCTTTAATGAAGTAATCTAGAATCTGCTTTTTCATCCTTTGCTTACATAGGCCTGGGGAGTGTGCGAAAGAACCAACCCTTAAGGGGGCAGAGTTCTCCAAGTTGACTGCCATATTTACTGAATTGCAGGGAGAACTTTCCAGCTCCTCACCTCACTCTGTCCCTGTGGACCAACCCAGGCTGGCTGGAATGTATTAATGAAGAGCTCAAAAGTCAGACCATCACCCACAGTCACACACATCTACAAAACAGTCGACACAGAAAAACACATCTGGATGATGGACCGCAGTTTCTACTTTCCAGCTGGACTTTTGCATGTCACACAGAGCCGGGCTCTCGGGGCCTGCAAAGCAGCAGTCGATGGGGCTGCTGATATGCCCAGCCCTCGGGGAGTGGCAGCAAAGGTGAATGACAGGAAGGGAGCCTTCTTGGGGGTCTCCTGGACCCTTCTGCCTGCCAATCCCAGCAGCGATGTGGCATCAGCCTCCCCCACCCAGCAAGGCTTAATGGCCATGCTCTGACTTAAAAACACAGTCCCAGGGAAAGCATTAACATTCTGAGCTCAGCTGTGTCATCCCGGTTGCCATGGCAATGCCAGGAAATATATTTTGTGTCCGATGGTTATTTCTCCACACTAATGAAATGGACATTTTTCTTCAGTGAATTGAATCAAAACTAATTGAGTAGTAATCAGTACAGACCCTGAAGTTCAGGGAAATGTAGTCTGACTAGTGCTTTGTAGAAATGCAGAAACCATTAACTATCTTCAAATGAGATTTTTTTTTAATTAGTGGAATCTTAGCAACCTATTACAGGAGGGTGTGAGTGTTATCACACAAAAAGCTCCTCATTTGTTTAGTGCTGGGAGGGGAAATTTATTTTCAATTAATTCAAGTGCTGATAGGGTTCTATGGTTTCTTGTGCCCTCTCCCCCAGTAAATATCCTAAACTGGTGTGTTCTTTAGATGGACTTTAATATATATATATGAATGTATATATATACATATATATATATATAAATTTGTATTTTGGATTCTCAGATGTATTCAGAAAAGAGTGTTTTTTGCTGAGACTGACTGTTCTGAAGCCCATTGAGCAGGGAAGATAAAAAGGTGATTTCTTTTTGCTTGTTTGTTTTTGATAATATCTCAGAACTAAATCTGTTCAACCTCAAATTGCACTGTGATATAAGACACACATAGAGAGATGGCCGGGAGCCATAGGGTCACGATCTTTGTCCTCATATATATCTACAAATAATTTTTTGATTAATCTAATATTTCTTTTTGCTTCAGTTTGGATGGTGGGTATACATAAAAATACAAGCACAAACCAATCCCCTATGTATTAATACCCACTTCTAAGAACATAATGTTGTATATTATTACGAATAGGTCTTTATCTCCTTTGAATATGGGCCTAACTCACAGCAAAGAGACATTTGGTTATGTGCAAATGACTGTCCCTTCCCTTCACTGCAATAAACTAGAAAGTTGTCTCTAAATTTGTAAGACAGCTGGGTTGGTCCCACAGCGGGCTGGGGAGGGCTACATGAGTTCCCAATTTTAGACGTCCCGATTCTCTTTCCTTCTTTCCCTCTGTGAAGACGATCAGCAGCGGGGCAGGTTCCTGAGGTTGCCAAGAGCCTTTCCGGGAAGGCTGTCTTCTTGAGGCTGGAATCAGAGCCAGCTTAAGGCAGGTGGGGTTTGAGGAAACGCACCCCAACATTTGGTGAATGGACAAACAGAGGAGTCATTTCCCTGGGACTCAGAGTCAAATGCTTCCAACCAGCACTAAATTCACATGAAAAATGGATTGTCCTATAATTTTTAAGAACAGCCAGACCTGTCGGTGCACGTTAGCATTTCCTTGAGGTGAGCTAAAGCTGCCTGGAGTCCGTCTCTCAGCCAGTTGGTGGGATGAGGTGCAGCGGAAGGAGAGAACAGAGACTCAGCTCCTCCATACACACCTTCAGCTTTCATAGCCCCGGGGTCTAAAGTGGGAGAAGCTGTTTTCCTGTCGCCATAGCAACCTCAGTGCATCACCCTGGGATCAGGGGGTTGAAAAGCAAGGAATGCCAAGCTTGGAGGAGTTAGGGGTGGTAGAAAGAGGATGGGTTTTTGCTAGAAATAAACACAATAAGGTGGCAGGGCAATAGAGGAGAGTGGATTTATGGTTTATGACATTCCTAAAATATCTTTATTTAATAATGAAAACTTCATTATCCAGGCTCGGGTTGAAGTGTTGCTATGGGCCCTCTGAGGATCCCAGCAAAGATCTTTCATCTTGACAGAAGTTCTAAATTACAACATTAGTGTTCTAACCGAGAGGCTGTTATTGCCTATTTGGTCTGTCCAGGGAAATGAGACACACGTTGCTGGAGAGTGGGTTATTGAAATCTAATAGCTTGGAATATTAAAAATGGGGGCTGGGTTGGGGGGAGGTCTCTCTCTCTCTCTCACCCCATGAGCTGGGGATAAATTAAGTGATAAACCTGGGATGTTTACCAAAGTTTCATTATTTTTCAGGGAAAAAAAAGTGATTTATCTTTATTATGGCCAAAGCCATTATTACGTTTCACATCATTAAGAAACCAACGTAAGGAGACCCCTAAAGCTAATTTTCAGACCAACTATATGAACCTATTACGCCTTTATTTTCATCCCTGGTATTTCTACTTCCCTTTCAGCCGCACAGCCTGACCTCCAAAAAAGTGTTTGGTCTTTGGATGTTTCAAAGACAATTAGGTCTAACTGGCCCACGGTGTTTGACTAATGGTCAGAACGGATAGCTCTCCAGATCACAGTTCAATTTCCACTCCTTCTGGCAGGGCTGGAAAAATGGCTTGGCTGGGCCGGGAGAATCAGAAGAGGCGCACGTGGGCGAGCCAAGGGCTCTGGGCCCTTCTTTGCTTTGCCCCCTCGCCTCTCCTCCCCTTCCCCCCCCCCCCCCAACACAAACACACTCACTTTCATTTTCTGTCTCTAAGGCCGGTCTCCCAAAAGGGAGGGCAGCAATCCAAGAGTGGGCTTACCATGTGGTAGGCCCTTGGTTCGGTGCTTTCGATGTATTGTCTCATTCAAGCCTTGTACCTACCTTCTGAGGTGTAACTCAGAGCTCAGCTTCTGGGTGAGGCAGCTGGAATAGAGAGATCAGGTAACGGAGCTAAGACCACATAGTTAATACCTTGCAGCACTGGGCCTTGAATTCAAGCCTTTTCACTCAAAAGCCCAGACATGCTGCTCTTAACTGCTATACTGGAGGGCCTCCCAGGCATGGGGTGCTAAACGTTTCCTCCTGCCGTATTATCCCCATATTCCTGCCCCCATTCGACTAAGGCTTTCCTTAAGATGAACCCAATATTAAACACTCTCTTGCTTTAAGAAGGAGGTCGGATGCCCCTTTGTAAAATAGAAATGTATTCCCTGGGGATAGAGTGGCAAGTTTGTGGCCTAACTTTCATCAGCAATGATGTGTCATCTCTTTTGGGTGGGTAATACTACACAAGATTTGGTTCTGCTGGAAATACTAAATGAGAAATGACATTGCAAATGGCTTTTTGAGCCATGGTACCAGACAGGGCCATATCCTTACATGGGGGTTACTATTACAATGAGCTAGAAGGGTGTTCACCAGCATGTTAGTACTGAAAACTTCATTCATTGGCTGATGGCAGGGTCCTGAGGGGTTACAAAGTGGGCCGGTCAGTGTGGCTGGAGAGAGAGACGAAGGAAGGCCCTTGGCTCAGGGCATGGCTGGGAGTGAGCTGGGAGAGGCCCTGCAGGGGGCGCCCTGGGCAAACAACGGAGAGGACACCAGGCACTTGGGGGTGTGTGTGTGTGTGTGTGTGTGTGTGTGCGCGCGCGTGCAATCGCGTATGCAGAATGGGCATGCCTTGTGGAAACAAAGGGAATATAGAGGGTAAACTGAAGAAAGGTGGTGGCCTCTGACAAAAGGAAAAGCCAACACTGAGAACCAAACTTTTCTTTTTTCGTTCTTTATCATTTATTTAGGGCAGGGCCTACCCATCGAATTAAGTGTTTCCCAACCTGGCCAAGGTTCCAAAAGCAGACTTAAGAACCTTTCCAGGCACTACTCAAGACTCTGAGTTAGTAAGACTCTGGCAGGGCCCGGCATTCATACTTTTTAAACATCTTTCTGGGTGATATCCACTGAGTGCTCAGCCTCAGGGCCCGTGCAACTGTGCGGCTCGTGTGCTCTTCCCTTACTCACCCTGTTTTCCTTTCCTCCCTCTGAAACTGCACCTGCTGACTGCCTACTCACCAGGGCTCCTGGGGCCAACGTCCCCTCCTCGGTGTGCCTTCCCTCTTGTCTGCTTTAGGCTCCTTTGTTATGCAATCTAGAGAGCTGTGTTCTCCTCCTCCAGAGCACTTAACTCAATTTGTAATTATATTCCTAGAAGGCGAAGATTCCATAAACATGAAGCGAAGACTGTATTTGTTTCATGGAACACCAATTTCTCTCCAGCACCTAAAACAGACCAGAACATGGTTTGGTGATTAACAATGTATGTAATTTTTATTGTTTGTCTTAGGTTGGGTTCTCTAGACATTAGGGACAACTGAGGAACTTAATAGCTCTTTATTAGGGAGTGCATTCCAGTGGAAACAAGAGTTGGGATAAAAGAAAATGGAAGCAGTAAAAGGAGGAAGGGCAAGCACCAGGAAGCCTTGCTGAACCAGCTACAGCTTTGTAGCGAGTGCCGCTGATGGTCTTTGCTAGGCTTTCTGGAAGGCCTTCCGTACTGTGTCTCTGGGGGGAGGAGAGGAGAGGACTTGTCTGCCTCCCATTGGTCAGAATTCAACCCTAGAGGCATGAACTGCCCTGCCCTTCTTGGCGGTGTCTTGGTGGTGGGTCTAGGTCACAGGTGCTTTGATGGCAGGTCTAGGTCACAGGTGCTTTGGTGGCAGGTCTAGGTCGCAGGCAGGTGCTTTGGTGGCGGGTCGCAGGTGCGGGCAGTCGCTGCTGTGTAAAGGGCTTCTGAGTGTGCTGCAGTGGTGGTGGCAGCCACAGTGGCTGGGCTCCGTGACCCTTGGTGGCTACACTGGCTACAAAATGAGGCAAGGTGTGGACCTGGGTAAATAAATGGATTCATCCCACGTCCCAGCTGCAGGATGGTTGAGTCTACAAGTGAACTGTCCAGGGTCAAGATGGATGAGAGTTGAGGACGGTAACCACGTTGATGGTGATGGTGATGGTGCTGTTGAGGTCGTGACTAGGACAATCAATGCTTCACAACCTCCATATGGGGCCACGCAGAGAGTTTTATAGAGAATTCACAAGCACAGAGATAATGTCTAAGTATTCACTGAGAGGGATTTAGGGCAAGAATTACTCATTCCCAGCATCACCATTCTAACTGGTCCTCATCACTTCCACCCTGATCATCCTAAGAGCTTCTTCAACTGGTCTCACCTCCTCCATCTCTTCTCTCCACTTCATCCTTCTACCTCTTGATCTTCCTAGAACACTGCTTTCACCATGTCAGTCCTTTGGTCCCTTTATCATATTATATCAACTTAAAAACCTCTACCTCTCTGTCAAGACCCTTCGTCATAGATCCACACTCCCTAGTCAACTTAATTTTCCAGGATGTCCTTTATAATGGGCTGGCTTCCTTGTTGTCCCACATACATGCTTTTGTTTGCTCTAAACTTCGTGTCCTTTTTATTTTTGTTAAAAAGATTATTTATTTATTAGAGAGAGAGCGAGAGCGAGAGTGTGCATGAGCGGCGGGGGAGGGGTTGAGGGCGAGGGGCAGCAGGGGGAAGGAGAAGCACGTTCCCCACTGAGCAGGGAGCCTGATGACTTGGGGGGGGCAGGAAGGGCTCGATCCTTGGACTCCAGGATCATGACCTGATCCAAAGGCAGACACTATACTGACTGAGCCACTCAGGCACCCCCTTTAGGTCCTTTTTAAAAATGCCATTTCCTTTCTAGAGTGCAACAGGCTTTCTCCTGATCTCCACCCATTCAGATCCTTTCTATCCCCCTCTCAGGTTCATATCCACTGTACATCTTCTTGTTATGCTTTGAATTGTGTCCCTCCAAAAGATGTTCAAGTCTCAACCCCTAATAACTGTGAATGTGATCTTATTTGGAAATGGATCTTTGCAGATGATCAAGTCGAGAAGAGATTGTTAAAGCAGACCCTCATCCAGTAAGACTGGTGTTCTCATGAAAAGAGGAGATTGGGAGACAGACATGCACACAAGGAGAATGCCATGTGAACATGAAAGCAGGGATCAGGGTGTTGCTTCTTGGAGCCAGGGAATGTCAAAGACTCCAGCAAACCATCAGAAGCTACGGGAGATGGTACAAATTCTCCTGGCCCTCAGAAGGAGCCAACCCTGCCCATACCTGGATCTGGGACTTCTGGCCTCCAGAACTGTGAGACAATACATTTCTTTTTCTTTCTTTCTTTTCTTAAGATTTTATTTATTTGCAAGAGAGAGAGTGCACGCGAGCACAACCAGGCAGGGGGCAGAGGGAGAGGAAGAAACAGACTCACTGCTGAGCAGGGAGCCAGATGCGGGGCTTGATCCCAGGACCCTGGGATCATGACCTGAGCCGAAGGCAGACCCTTAACCGACTGAGCCACCCAGGCACCCCAAGACAATACATTTCTGTGGTTTAAGCCACCCAATTTCTGGTACTTTGTTAGAACAGCCCTAACAAACTAATACATTTTCTTAGACTTTTCTAGCCCTTGCGGCTTTTCTCATTCAACATCTGTAAAGCTTCCAGTCTTTGCCCACAACTTAGCATGTAAATATTCTTGCTTGTATTGTGAACATTGATTATGTCCATCATATGTCTCGTTTCCCAGTTAAACTGCAAGATCTCCAAAACTAGGGACCCTGGCTGATACATATTTCCTAATCCAGAACTAGCGAATAGTAATTGCTCAGTAAATGTCTCTTCCTCTGTCAGGCTGGGCCATATGAGGGGTAGGCCTGTTCAGTAATATGAAGTTCTTTTTTATCTTTAGTTACAGTACGTGAGGCCAGTGGATAAAGCGGGAAATCATACTCAGGAAATCATGTTGCAAGTACTAACAGCCAGGACCAAACTGAGCTGTTGTCTTGGCTAACTACTTTAAGCAGCAGCCAAGGTATTTAGTTCAATTGGTGCCCAGAGGCTAGGGATAGAGGTGGCTGCCTCCTGTTCTCCCAGATGAATACCTAAGGTTGAATGCAGGCTCCCTTGGCAGCTATTTGACTCATTCCCAAGCCACCTGCAAGGCAACACCAGGCATATTTCAAAGAGGCAGGAAAAGGATAAGTAATATTGTTGGGTTGCCCATTCTTCTCATCTAGAGGGCACCAAGACTTGCCTCATGGATGGGGCAGGTAGGCTGGGCTAGCGCAACATTCCTGGTCCCAGATTAGCACTATTCACAATAAGCGTGTTGGGTTCTAGGCAGTCAAGAGGTACCTTATTTTAACCCTGAAAGTCTCTTGTCTCTAGAGCCTGGAAAGGCCCCAGGGGCATTAATAATCTACTGGTAGGCCTCCTAAGACCTGATTTCTTGGAGCTAAAGACCTCATATGTCTTCCAACATATTTTACATCAGCAAACCTGGCCAAGGAATATGTGTCTACACCCGGGGATGGCCTCTTTTCTTGATGGGTTTTCGTGACTAGGTTTGTCATGAGAATACACGGTTATTAAGCAGGACATGGCAGCTACTGTCACTTTGCTAACCTCTTCCCAGGCTGGCTCAGATAACGGCCCACTTCTGAGGACAGTGTCTGACCTCAAGAACCAGGCCAACTGGACCCTTGTTCCCATTCAAAGGAGGTCTGAGTGAAATGCACAGTGGTGGTGCTCCCAGAGCAGCGGCCTCTGCAGAGCGGGGGCTCCCTCAGCTTCCTTCCAGTTCAGGTCCTCATTGTCCTTCGTGTGCTTCTCTCCAACCTGCCTCAGGAGAAACACTTCCTTTTCTCTTTTTAGTTATGCCTCCTGAGCTCTGGTCCTGCCTTCTGAGGACCACATAATGTGAGTTTCAAGCTGTCTGTAGAGCTAGGCTTCCCGGCCAGCTCAGGATGTTTGGCAGGGTGAGCTTCTGAGGTCCTGGGGAGGAGCACTCACCAGGTGGTGGTAAGTGACAAGGAGAACAATCCATTTGAGGACTGCCAGTGCTGCCTAAAACACATGGCATGTCACACTGAAAATGACATGTGACTATCGCTGACGTGGAGGTGAGCATTGAGCTTCCTCAGAGAGAAAAGAGGTGCCAGCCACATAGGAGGCATGATCCCAACCACTGGGATCTTCAGGAATGTATGTGTAACTCCTTGTTCAAAACCATTTGGATAAAATAAAATATACCCATTTTTTTTTTTTTGTAGGGAACTGAACCGATTTTTTTAAGGGATCATCAAAAGTAGGAGGGTAGAATGATAGGAAGGATTTTTCAAGGATTGGAGAATAACTTAAGCTTGAGTTATGCTTTTCCAACTATGTGTTCGAATCCTGCCTTTGTTACCAGTTTTTCCCCAGGAGGACAAACAGGTACAGATGGGGGATGTAAGGCTATCAGGCTAAGAGGAGGTCTTCCTTCTGGGGCCCCAAGTAGAAGAACAGTTTTGTGACATCCCCACCCCCTAGAGGTCTCAGATTTCCCATAGGTCATTTATTTGCTCTTGGGTGACTTAATTTCCTTGTAGACCAGGAAGTTAAATGTTGATTGAGAACTGGACTCTCTAATCTCTCTGGAGGATAGGGACTCTTAACACCAAGTTGGGTTCTCCAAGCATTTATAATGCTGTGCCACCTAGTAAATCTTTGCAACTCATCAGGCCCATAATACTCTTGCCTGTTCTTATTGCATTCTCTTCTTTGAAAATGAGGGCCATGTCCAATGAACTGGAGAGCTGGGATGAGTCACTCTGAGTGACAGGTACAGTAGTGATACTTTTACCATTTGGATGGATCCTGGCATAAATGACTTAGCTTTTTATAAAGCTAAGAATCACTTACTTTTTTGGAGGGGTTAAATTTGGAATAATATAGGGGTGTACCTAAAAAGATAAATTTCTAAGAATAAGCTTAATAAGATAGGTTGGCTTTGGAGTTGAGTTCTTATCTCTCTTTCCTGATGGAATGCAAGTATGTTTGAGTAATTAACACTGCCCTTTCAAGGTTTTTATGATAGTTAAGTGAAATGAGAATATGAAAACCAGGGTTGACACTTACACAAGCTTGGAATTAAGAGCCTCCTCAAATTTTGCATCCAAGTACCTCTTTTTCTCAGTCCTGTTAAAAATACCCAGAATGAATTGAATTGACTCAGAAGAGCTGATGGCCTATGTTTAAATCAGCTTGCCACTCACTGTGTGACCTTGAACATATTGTTTGACCTTTCTATGTCTTGATTTGCTCATCTGTAAGGGGAGATAATATGGTATCTATTTCATAGAGGAGTGAGGAATATGTATAAAGCACTAGCAAGCACAGCATATCTAGTAAGCTCTCAGTAAATGTTATTCAGTGACATTATTATTATTTCAATGACCACATAGAAGAGAAGGGCCATAACTCAGCCAGAGAAATTATCTTGTATAGCAATCTATTGCTTATGTCCACTTGTTATGGAGAGGGGGATGATTTTGCTTCACCAAAAAAATGCAGCACAGGAGAATTTTAAACAGCATACCCTCCACTATATTTAAAATATGACTCATTTCTCCAACCTAATTTACACCCTTTATTTAGAAATACAACTTTTGTTAGAGCAGCACACACCTGCAAAATATGTATTAACAGCATTCGCTGTAGAAACTCAAGTTAAGAAACAGGAAGAAATTGAAGGAGCTGATATTAATGAAGTACCAACCATAAGCTAGGGGGACATACATTATTTTATTAGTTCTTCTAAAAAGTCATATGAAGAGTCTACTCTTGTGTCCCTTTTATAGATAAAGACATCAAACTAAAAGAAGTAAAATTTTCCAAGGTCAGAAAGCTGGTAGATGGCAGAGCTGTGATTTGAAGCTCTGCTGATGCTCATTTTATTAGACCATGGAACTCTTGACAAGAGCCATCTTTATTCCTTTTCATAGTCTTTTCCTGTGTCCACCTTGTTACCCCCATCCCATTCACCAATTCTGCTGTCCTTGAACTCTCACTCAAGGACCTTATATGCTTCTCAAAGGAGAAAAATGAGCCTCATTGGCTCAGGAACACATTTGTTTGGGGTGTGGGAGAACAGCATGATGGACAATAGGAAGCAGGGATACAATGCTGTAGTGCAACTTAATTAAATTAGCTCAAGATAATGGTATATCCTGAAATGGGAACACATCCATTAATGCTGTTATTATTATCAAGGACACGAATGGCCCATTGAGGATTGATGAGAGAATAAACTGTCCATATGCTGTGAACCATAAGGAAACAATTGATAGGAAAAACCTCAGGGAGGAACTTTGGATGGGACTGATAATGCATCCTCCATGATAAAACATACACACACACACACACACACACACACACACACATCGTAAAAGGGATGTATGCTTGGCATCTGGTTAATCAATGAACTGTGAAGGGACTGAGACACTAAAGTGAGCAGGTTCCACATTAATATTATAATATGATATGTTTATAGGATGGGAACACTCAAAAGTGATTCCAGCAGCAATGTATAGGAACTATTTTAATTGAGTTCGTGTTCTGCAACAGAAGCACAGACTTCATCCATCACTCGAAGAAGTGGGTCATAGGAAGGGAAGATTTTGGCCTTGTCTGCCCCTATAAGTGGCCTTTGGTTTTTATTAGGTGTAACCTGTACAATGCATTATTTTAGCCGTTGACTATTTAGCCAGGGGGGTTGTTTAGGAAGACACAGCTTTGGCTGCCCTCTACCCAAAGAATGTTAAAATAAAATATGCATATGTTAATGCCTTCCTGAAGCCATAAGCCTGTTCTGGTTCACTGGGGATCCATCTCTGCCTGTATGATCTATGGTGTTATGGACAGAGGGGGCTAGATGCAGCCAGTTATATCCATGGAGCAAATCCGGAGAAGAAGAGATGTATTACAGGTACAAGGAATGATTTGCTGCTGAAAAGGGCTCCATTAGCCCAGGAAAGAGGTTGGGGGAAAAGGTTCATAGCATAAGGATGCAGATAGGTGCCAGGGAATGTCATGAAGGGCTGCCAAGGGTGAAACAAAGGGGAGCTCCCCACCTGGAACATGTTCCTCTTGATAGCAATCTTTTCCAAGTGAAATCAAATGGTTTGCAAAAATATGCTGGAAATCACAAATGTTTTGTGGGTTTGGGATGTGAGATCACTCAATGATCAGGTCTTATGCATATAGCCTGTGAATGGCTTATGAATATTGATCTTGACTCTTGATAGGGCCCACTGGCTTTGCTCTCAGGCCCACAGATTCAAAATGGAGACATTCTCTTCAGCCTGTTCAAGTGAATGGAGCAGGTTTTGCCTTCTGATAACCAGCAGCTTCTGCTGTCAGCTCCGACAGGTCTCTGAGAGTGACCCGGCACCAGCCTTCTCTGTTAGTCTACTCCAGTGGCCTGAACTAGGCTGAAGGATGGGGAGGTCTACCACCAGTTGAGTTGTGTATTTATGTGGAAGAGTTCTGGGGCACCTATCCTGTGCCAGGCTCCATGCTGAATTCTGGGAATCGAGTGATGGCCTAGACGGGCCCCATCTTCTGCTCACAGAGCTTATTTGTGGCTGGGGGTGGACTGAGTTGGATCCGCAATTATAGTGAAGTGTGATCAGTTCTAAGGTAGAAGTACAAGTTACCATGGGAGCAAACAGCAGAGACTCTCCATCTAGACTACAAGAGTGAGAAAGGCTTCCCAGGGCAACACTGTTGAAGCTGGAAAATTAGAAAAAAAGAACTATTTCACAAAATTGCTCCTCATCCTTTGAAAGGACAATGCCAGCTCTTCTGTAGCAGACGACGCCCCCACCTCTTCCCCTTGCCTCCTGAGCAAATCCTTAGAGGTTCCTGAAAGGGCCGTGCTCTCTCCTATCTTGTGGCCTTTTTATTCTGGTGTGTCCTTCTCACAGGTCAGTTCCTATCCATCCTTTAAAACTCTTTTCATTAGGTAGTTTACAAAGGTCAATGTGCGTAGTGGTTATTGCTGCCACCTAGCCGACCAGGATTCAGTCTGATTCTGCCCCTGAGTTGGGAATCTTTGGGCCCAGTTATTTCACTTTGCTGAGCCTCATTTTTTCATTTGCAAAGTGAGGATAAATCAAAGTTCTTACTATTGGGATTTGGAGGGACCAATCGATGGTGGCCCTCCTTCCCACCCAAGTTTCAAATAAATTGGAATACATGACAAATAATAAAGCAGTTGAGAAACTGGATGTCTCTTTCTTTAGTGATTAAGCTTGTACTAAAGAAAATGGTTGTTACTCTATTTTATTGATTCTAAGATGTACTTTCTGTTTACATTTAACATCATGTAACCGAAGGGCATTTCACAGTCAATGGCATCTTACAATTGCCACCGGCCAGGTGGTGGTCATGACAGAGTTGTTGCTGCCTACACACGCATGAACTTGGGTTATTCTGGGTGCCAAGATCAGGCCACTGAGCCTCCTGATGTTTCTGTCAATAAACTATTAAAGACCATTTAAGGAAGGACTATAAGTCCTGGTTGTTGTCTAAAAACCTTCCACTGACACTTTCTAAAAGGTAAAATGCCAGCATTAAAGTCTGTAGAACGGATGTCTGGAGCTTGGAAGAAAATCCCAGAGTAAGATAATCCCATGCTCTACCTTGCTGGCAAAGAGGAAAATGTTATATTGTAAATTAAAAATGTTGGTAACTCTGAGTCAAAATGTGATTCCAAACAGTTTGACCCTGAATGTAAATTGTTTTTAGAAAAATGATAGCCAACTTCTTTTCCTTTTTATGTATACAAAAGAGTGATATGTCATAAATACTAAAATATGTCTAATGAAAGAGTCTTATTCAATAGTATTAAAAAAATTCAAAGTGAGAGAAAGGATTGCATTGCTTAATTGTTCTTGTTTTATTTATTTGTGGTACATAAAATAATGGGACGGCCTTCCAGTTGATGGTGTTTTCCATGAGATGAAATACAATGTATCTGCAAGCAAGTAGGCTTCCAGATGCTTCCAAAAGTTGAACCATAGAGCTAAGCCAATTTATCTATGAGGACAACAGCCAGGTGCTTTATACTCTGTGGAGCCAGAGCAGAAATATGCTTCCTGTGGGAAGCTTGTTCTCCAGAAAAGGGAAACAGAAGAAGGAGCTAGCTTACACATCTAATTCCTTCTTCCAAACTCGCAAATCAGATTAAGTCGCTCTGTCTCTGTGAGGGAGCTGGGGAGAGTTCAGGAGTATTATATACACGGAATTGCCTCCACATGGAAGGAAAGATCAGAAGTGGGAAGAAGTGTCTCATAAGTAAAGTAAAGTAAAGTAAAGTAAAGTAAAGTAAAGTAAAGTAAAGTAAAGTAAAGTAAAATAAAATGGGTAATTTAAATATTACTCGGTTGTCTTCCAGCATTCAGTGTTGTTGATGAGAAGTTTGATGTCAGTCTAATTCTTGTTGTTTTATCATTTTCCTATTTTATTTTGCCCCTCCATCCTTTTGGGAAGATTTTATTTTCTCTTTAGCTTTGATATTCTGAGATTTCAAAAAGTTCTGTGTAGGTGTGGGTCTTTATTTTTCACTTATTAGGATTTTGTTCCCACTTAAATTTTGAAATGAATGTGTCTGTTCATTTCTGGGAAATTGACTGTTACTTATTTGACAATCTTCTTTGTTTTTCAGATTTAAATTTCGTGAACTCCTCTTAGACAATGCTGGATCTCCTGGATTGAAAATCCATGTCTCTTATCTTTTCCATTTTTTTTCCATTTTTCCATTTTTTGAGACTGTCCCAACTTCCAATTTCCAATAGTTTTCTTTCCTTTTCCTTCCTTCCTTCCTTCCTTCCTTCCTTCCTTCCTTCCTTCCTTCCTTCCTTCCTTCCTTCCTTCCTTTTTGTAGGCTCCATGCCCAGTGTGGGGCTTGAACTCACAACCCTAAGATTAACAGTTGAATACTTTACTGACTGAGCCAGTTAGGCACTCCCTCCAATAGTTTTGTTATTGTTTCTTTTTTTCATAGTGTCTTACCCTTGTTTTATAGATGTAGTATTTTCCTGACCCTCTCTGGAGACTTTTGGCCAGGCTGGAGATAGTCAGAAATGTAAAGCAAAATGGGTTTGGTGCTGGTATGGTGGACAGTTAATTCTACTGATGTGGTCCTCAGTACTTCCTTGGTAGTGTAATGGTTTCTGATCACTACTTCTTGGGCAACACATCTCGTGATGGCAACTTGAAAACCTGCTGCCTTCTCTTCCTGGCAATCTTGGTTAGGAAGTCCGATATACCTTCTTGGCAGCTGGGCTTTCCAGGATCAGAGCCTATATTTACTGAGTAGCTAGATTCTCTCCTTTCTCTCCTGCTTTGATCCAGTATCTGGATCATGCTGTGCCTTCAATATTTGCTTGGAGAATGAATGGCTTCATTTAAATGAGTTTCAGTAATTGCTTAATATATATTTCTTATTTATGTGCCTAGGAGAATACGGAGTGTTGCGTGTTGTGAAACACGAAAACATTAACAACAAAAAGTCACATCTAATGTCATTGTGGAACTTACAGTTTAGTGGAGGAATTAAGCCAGTACAAGGAACAAAATTCAAGAATGATACAAAACAGTATTCAGATACAAAACAGTATTCAGACATGCCAGAATGCAGACTTCAGACGAAGTGCTCAGAAGGGAGATGTTGTTGGATATAAGTGTGGGGGCAGGCTTCAGGAAGGATGCGACCTTTGAAGGGGCCATTCCCATTAGGGGGCCACCAGTGGTAAAGCTTCAAAGTCAGTAGCTTGGTGGACCTGTCACTTCCTTGTCATTATCCTTCATGCAGTGCTATTTACATCACCCATCTTCCTTCCAGCCTGTAGAGAAGAAGAGGCAAGTCTCAGGGCACTAAGTATGCTTTGCCACTTCCTGCTTGAATCCAGTACCAAGATGAATGGTTATCATCTGCCCAGCAGTCTTCTGAGCTGGGGCCGCAGAAGCTTTGTGGGAATATGGTCATCCTTTCCCCCTCCTGCTCTCTGTTCATTTCTCAGGCTACAGACAAGCCCATCTATTGTCATCTCTTTGATTTGCATTCTGTATTCCTATGATGCCTTGTCGTTTTCTCATCCTTGTTTTCCTTTTCTGCCTAATGGCAGGTGGCAGTCACTTGGACAGGACTCAAACTACAGCTATTTCTCCTTCTGCATAGATTTCTCATATTATTTCGACCAAAAGCTATTAAATGTTGCTGTTGACATTTTCTTGTTGGCCACATGACAATAACAACATTCAGATCTCTCGCCAAACACCTGCTCAGGAAATATGTTGCTGAGAAACTTGAAACCTTTCTTCTCTCTGTCATTCTTATCCCACACCCCTTGGCGAAGTTGACTCCAGAGCATGGCTCTAAAGTTCACACTTTTGAGCCCGGTATTCACATCGTTCAAAGCCAGATCCATGTCTACTTTGTCAAGGTCCTTCTTCCTTAGGTACTTTCTCACATTTGACAAGAATGCCCAAGTCACAGGGCTAGGTAAGGGGCTGGGTCAGGACCAGAACCCATCTCAGATTTTTAGTTCCATGTGAGTTTCTTTTCACTATCCAGTCTTCCTGCAGTCTTCCTCTGCAGCCACTGGGGACGTCTCTTCCTGATGACATCCTATAGCATGCTTTGCCTACGCCTCTCAAGTGACTTTCTTTTGGGGGTAGGGGGTCCTGGGGAGAAGCACTCACCAGGTGGTTGTAAGTGACAAGGAGAACAATCCTCATAAGGACTGCCAGTCCTGCCTAAAACACATGGCGTGTCACACTGAAAACGGGGTGGTAATTTTATCTTATTTTTCAGTGGTCATACAGGAAAATTGAACTTTTTTCTTTTAGTGTACAGTTCCAAGAATTTTAACATATGTATAGATTTGTGTAACTATCACCATACACAGGATACAAAAGAGTTCTAGTATCCTCCTAAAAAAAATCCTTTGTTAGCCCTGTCTTTCTTTTTTTTTTTTTTAATGATTTTATTTATTTATTTGACAGAGACAGAGATAGCGAGAGCAGGAACACAAGCAGGGGGAGTGGGAGAGGGAGAAGCAGGCTCCCTGCTGAGCAGAGAGCCTGATGCGGGGCTCCATCCCAGGACCCTGGGATCATGACCTGAGTCGAAGGCAGTTGCTTAACGACTGAGCCACCCAGGTGCCCCTGTTAGCCCTTTCTTATTGAGATATAATTGACATATAGCATTGTATACGTGTAAGGCATACAACGTGTTGGTTTGATACCCTTATATATTGCCATATGATTACTCCCCCAGGATTAGCTAGCACCTCTACCACATCACATAATTATCATTTTTTTTTTGTGGTGAAAACATTTGAGGTCTAGTCTCCTAACAGCTTTCAAGGATATAATGCAGCGTCGTTAACTATAATCACAATGCTGTGCGTTAGATCCCCAGAACTTACTCATCTTCTCCCTGCCAGTGTACCCTTTGACCAACATTTCCCCAATTCCCCCACCCCCAGCCCCCGGTAACCACGACTCTACTCTGTTTCTATGCATTCAGTTCTTCTAGATTCTCAAGCGACATTTAATCAAACAGTGCTCTGTATTCTTGGTTAACTTTGTCCAGAGTTGATATTTAGCTGGCATGTTCCAGCGTGGTCATACAGGTTGTTAAAATATCAAAAGACTCTTATGGTGGTGTGTAAATAACGGTGACTCCGAATCCCTAAGTAAACTGCTCCCACAGTCATCCTGGCTGTACTGGCCCCCACTCTGGGACCTTCCCGGAAACTCCTTGTGATCTTCCTATCAGGCTTACACCTGGCCCAGTAAGAGGCTTCCTAGCCCTGCTCCAGTCCTATAGCTGGTGTTTGTTTTTACTGGTCGATGCCCCCAGCATTGGGGCTGTTAGAGATTTTGAACACCAGTCAGGATGTGGTGTGCTTGTCCTATAAAGAGCTGCGGGGCCCGTCAGCCTCTATGGCCAGGGAAATGGTGCCCTCACTCTCCTCTTAGTCACAGCTTCACGAGCAGATGCCTTGTTACTACTGCTGGTGCCTTCCCCAGTTCCCACCCTCCTCCCTTCACCAGTCAGGAGCCGTGGTAACTGTTTCTGCTACTGCTATCCCGTACCTCCAGCCACCATCTTGTCATCCTCCTTGGGATGCTGCCCACGAAGCTAATGTGTCCCATTCCTCCACCTCTGCGGTTCCTCCCGTGGCGGCACACGGTTCTTCCACCTGGGCTGGCGGCGCTCGCTCTCGCAGCAGTTCTACCCACTGTTGCTCCCCCCTGAGCTGCTGACTGGCAATCCCTCCTGTTCCAGATCCTCATTCGTCACCTCTCAGTTCCTGCAAGCTTTCAGAGGTTACCCACAGCAGTGTTACCTGGACCCCCTAGGATTCAAGATTTGTTCATGTTCATGCACCAGCTTTTGTTTTCTTGGAAGATAACTGCACATCCAGGATGCTAAGTGCTCTTCTCTAGCCCTCGCACCATGTTGCTAGATCCGCCTCATCATGCCAGGCAGCTTTTTTTCTCTCCTCAGAGTAGATTGCGTTCCAGGGGTGGATCCCACAGTCCTCCCCTGTGGTTTGGCCCTCATCAGATTCTTCTTCAAACCCATCCCAAAATTTCAGAAAAGTCTATTTCTCTCTGAATTCCCAACACGGAGAATTGAGGGTGTTGTTCTTCTGGAGAAGGTCCCCATTCTCACATAAATCACCCTGGGAAAATGAACACTGGGGAAGGAAAGGCATCAGCCTCCCGTTGGAAATTTGTCTGGATTCAGCCAAGATCTCCTCTTGGCACTCTCATACTTGTCACTTTATTGGGGACAGAGAAGATGCTCCCCCACCCCCTTTATATTCTCTCATATCATCTAACACAGGGCGAGGCACCTCATAGGCATTGTATATAAGTTCATGGAGTGAATGCATGCATGGATTCACTTCTCTGATGGGCATCACCACTGCAGTTTATCACACTAGGGGCTTCCCATTCTGCTGTGTGTTGTGAGGCTTCAGAGATCTCCTGAGCCTCTTAATTTTATAAGCAAAGATTCTGTATATGTGAGGTTTTTTGAGAGCAAAGCCTATAGCTTTTTTTCCCTGCGGATTTTCAAACAAATTTATGCCTTTTACTTTTAAGATAGATCTTAGGAATCTTCAAGGGGGTTATCTTACTCAGATGAGAATTCCTGATTCTCAAAGTCTGACTGAGTCTGGAAGTATGTGGAAGTGGGTCCCCAGGTAGGAATAGACAGCTCTCCAGATTATTCTATCTTACAAGAAAGGACTTAATGCTTTGCTTACTTACTGGTCAGATCTGGCACTCTCTCAGCCCTGGCTTTACTGATGTAGAATCTTCTTTGTGGCTGCCATCCCTTGTCAGCTTGGCAGTCGACCAAGTCATGCTCATTTCCTGGTCTGCGACCCCATTATCAGTGTCACCATGCATTTTTCAAATAGGCTGTCTGTGCTTGCTGTTTAGATCATCTCTTTTGGGGAATCTATAGAAGGCTCCCCAAACACATGCCTGAGTCCTTTTCTTCAGAATTATACTCTGAGGGGGCCCTGAACCAAAAAAAAAAAAAAAAAAGATGAGTCATGTTAATGACATCTTGGGTTGAAAACATACTTGAGATTATCCTTTTGATGTCTTAGAAGCCTAAAATCAGGCCACCCTGAGTCCGTGATGCTTTTCTTAGACTAGGATATTGTAGAAGTAAACGATCCAAAGTGGGAATGGGGATGGGGTCTTCAATTATTAAGCATTTCATCAAACTGATGTAATTAGAGCACTTTTTACAGGGGAGCTAGCTTCTCCAGTATATGAAGTATCATGAACTGGCATTACCCCACCCTTTCGAAGCAGCCGGCAACAGTTTACGTTTAGAGCAACAAAAAACAGTATAAGCACCCCAAGCATTTCAGGAGCTAAAATAATCACAACTCCCTTCCTATAATAATACCTACAACCGGGGCTAGACATTCACAAGACTTTTCACCATCTTTGTATTCACTGTTTGTGGGAGGGATAGATGGGCAGAAAAGAAGAAAAGAGAGAGGTAGGAATTGCAGTTAAAGCTCTCAGCAGGAGGCAGGCCTTAGATGGAGCCTCCCTCCTTTTCTTCCAAGAGGATGCTGTTGGGATTATAAATTAACAACCCCAGGGAATCAGTTTGTCCCTTTAAGGCTATTAAAGGGACCAAGATGAGCCGGATTCCCAAATAAGCTTAGAGGATTACTGGACCAGGTGGAAGGTGGCTGCCCAAGGGGGGAAGAGAAATTGGCTTCTAGTATATCATTTTGGAGTTGTCCAATGTTAATCCCCAGACTGATTTAAGCAGGAGGAATTTGAGATAGTAATGGCCAATTGGCTATTGCTTCTTCCTGATAACAGCTGGTGCTCTCACAACAGACGCTTAACCCAGGTGTGGGGAATGTGAAAGGTGGGAGCCCTAGATGTGGGCAAGATGATACAGGAGTGAAGTGGGTGGGCGCCGGGTGGCGGGCAGAGGGGAGGTGGGTGGGCCAGGTTTGGGGAATGCAAGTATCATCTGCTTCTCTGTGACTGATTTCTAGGAAGAAAGAGCAGGCCTGCTCTTGTTCCACAGAGGGACTATAGCTTCAGGGCAGACGACAGTCTTCAAAGGCAGGAGCTAATTTTCTCCCTGGATTAAGGAGAAGATTCATGAGGTCAATGGCATGGGCTGTGTAGCCCACTCAGAGGCTGTCCTGGAAGCATCCATCAAGCCGGAGACCAGCCGTCTAGTCTTGACCATTGGCAAATATCTATTTTAGGTTGACCCCATCCTCACTTGCTGGAGGCAGGAGATGTTATTCAGTATGTCAGGGAACTTATTAAAGTACGAGATGGTAATTTTTCTAAGCTAACTTTTTTTTTTTTTAAACCCATCCTTGGCATGTGAGCTCTGAGAGGATCTTAGGATGGCTGGCCTTTGGCTGGCTGGCTGGCTTAGAGGCTTCGCTGGCTCTCCCCTGGACAATCACAGCACGATCTCACCCAGCTGGGCTCGTCCTCTGAGGTCCCCCCCGCATCCCACATCAGTGCCCCTTCCACACAGCCCCCAGGCCGTACTTTCTCAAACAGCATAGTAATGAAAGGCCTTTGCTTAAAAACCACCAGACTCTCAATGTCTGTCCTTGATAGAGTCCTTATTCCTTAGCGTGTCTATTCGCTTACTAATAATCCAATTCCCACTTTTTTCTCTCTTTTTTTTTTTTTTAAGATTTTATTTATTTGACAGAGAGAGACAGCGAGAGAGGGAACACAAGCAGGGGGAGTGGGAGAGGGAGAAGCAGGCTTCCCAAGGAGCAGGGAGCCTGATGCGGAGCTTGATCCCAGGACCCTGGGATCATGACCCGAACCGAAGGCAGACGCTTAACGACTGAGCCACCCAGGCGCCCCAGTTCCCACTTTCTTGTCCAGCCTATCTCCTATCAGGTTTTGCCCTGCAGGTTCTCCAAGAAACCACCTGTTTTTCTGTGCGTGGGCGCCTCTCTTTCAAACACTTGCTCGCACTGCTATAATCGGAGTCCCATCTCCTCTGCTTTTGCTCAGCCACCGGTTCCTCAGTGACCTCATTTGAAAAATCTCCTCTTTCCCCCCACCCTGCTTGTCTCTCTGCCCTGCCCCATTCAGGCAGACGTCATTGTGTCCTCTGCTATTCTCCCAAAGCATCTTTTTTTTTTTTAATTTTATTATGTTATGTTAGTCACCATACAATACATCATTCATTTTTGATGTGGAGATCCATGATCCATTGTTTTCGTATAACACCCAGTGCTCCATGCAGTACGTGCCCTCCTTAATACCCATCACCGGGCTAACCCATCCCCCTTCCCCCCTCCCCTCTAAAACCCTGTTTGTTTCTCAGGTCCATAGTCTCTCATGGTTCATCTCTCCCTCCAATTCCCCCCCCCCCATTTTTCCCTTCCTTTTCCTAATGTCCTCCATGTTATTCCTTATGTTCCACAAATAAGTGAAACCATATGATAATTGATTTTCTCTGCTTGACTTATTTCACTTAGCATAATCTCCTCCAGTCTCATCCATGTTGATGTAAAAGTTGGGTATTCATCTTTTCTGATGGCTGAGTAATATTCCATTGTATATATGGACCACATCTTCTTTATCCATTCATCTGTTGAAGGGCATCTCGGCTCTTTCCACAGTTTGGCTATTGCGGACATTGCTTCTATGAACGTTGGGGTGCATATGGCCCTTCTTTTCACTACATCTGTGTCTTTGGGGTAAATACCCAGTAGTGCAATTGCTGGGTCATAGGGTAGCTCTATTTTTAAATTTTTGAGGAACCTCCACACTGTTTTCCAAAGTGGCTGTACCAACTTGCATTCCCACCAACAGTGTAAGAGGGTTCCCCTTTCTCCACAACCTCTCCAACATTTGTTGTTTCTTTCCCTGTCCATTTTTGCCATTCTAACTGGTGTAAGGTGGTATCTCAATGTGGTTTTGATTTGGATTTCCCTGATGGCTAATGATGATGAACATTTCTTCATGTGTCTGTTAGCCATTTGTATGTCTTCTTCAGAGAAGTGTCTTTTCATCTCTTCTGCCCACTTTTTGACTTGATTATTTGTTTTTTGGGTGTTGAGTTTGAGAAGTTCTTTATAGATCTTGGATACCAGCCCTTTATCTGTAGTGTCATGTGCAAATATCTTCTCCCATTCTGTGGGTTGCCTCTTTATTTTGTTGACTGTTTCCTTTGCTGTGCAGAAGCTTTTTATCTTGATGAAGTCCCAAAAGTTCACTTTTGCTTTTGTTTCACTAGCTTTTGGAGATGTATCTTGAAAGAAGTTGCTGTGGCCGATGTCAAAGAGGTTACTGCCTATGTTCTCCTCTAGGATATGTGGATTCCTGTCTCACATTGAGGTCTTTCATCCACTTTGAGTTTATCTTTGTGAATGGTGTTAGAGAATGGTCAAGTTTCATTCTTCTGCATGTGGCTGTCCAATTTTCCCAGCACCATTTATTGAAGAGACTGTCTTTTTTCCATTGCATGTTTTTTCCTGCTTTGTCAAAGATTATTTGACCATAGAGTTGAGGGTCCATATCTGGGTTCGCTATTCTGTTCCATTGGTCTGTATGTCTGTTTTTGTGCCAGTACCATGCTGTCTTGGTGATCACTGCTTTGTAATATAGCTTGAAATTGGGCAACGTGATGCCCCCAGCTTTGTTTTTCTTTTTCAACATCTCCTTGGCGATTCGGGGTCTTTTCTGATTCCATACAAATTTTAGGATTGTTTGTTCCAGCACTTTGAAAAATGTCATTGGAATTTTGATTGGGATGGCATTGAAGGTATAGATTGCTCTGGGTAGCATAGACATTTTAACAATGTTTATTCTTCCGATCAATGGGCATGGGATCTTTTTCCATCTTTTTGTGTCTTCTTCAATTTCTTTCATGAGTGTTTTGTAGTTCCTAGAGTATAGATCCTTTACCTCTTTGGTTAGGTTTATTCCGAGGTATCTTATGGTTTTCGGTGCTATTGTAAATGGAATCGTTTCTTTAATTTCTCTTTCTACAGTTGTGTTGTTAGTGTATAAGAAAGCAACTGATTTCTGTGCATTGATTTTGTATCCTGCCACATTACTGAATTGCTGGATGAGTTCTAGTAATTTGGGGGTGGAGTCTTTTGGGTTTTCCACATAAAGTATCATGTCGTCTGTGAAAAGAGAGAGTTTGACTTCTTCTTTGCCAATTTGAATGCCTTTTATTTCTTTTTGTTGTCTGATTGCTGTTGCTAGGACTTCTAGTACTATGTTGAACAACAGTGGTGAGAGTGGGCACCCTTGACGTGTTCCTGATCTTAAGGGAAAGGCTCTCAGCTTTTCCCCATTGAGGATGATATTCGCTGTGGGTTTTTCATAGATGGATTTTATGAGCTTGAGGAATGTTCCCTCTATCCCTATACTCTGGAGAGTTTTAATCAGGAAGGGATGTTGTATTTTGTCAAATGCTTTTTCTGCATCAATTGAGAGGACCATATGGTTCTTCTCCCTCCTCTTATTAATGTGTTCTATCACATTGATTGATTTGAGAATGTTGAACCACCCTTGCATCCCGGGGATAAATCCCACTTGGTCGTGGTGGATGATCCTTTTAATGTATTGTTGGATCCTATTAGCTAGGATTTTGTTGAGGATTTTGGAATCCATATTCATCAGGGATATCGGTCTGAAATTCTCCTTTTTGATGGGGTCTTTGCCTGGTTTGGGGATTAAGGTAATGCTGGCCTCATAGAATGAGTTTGGAAGTTTTCCTTCTGTTTCTATTTTTTGAAACAGCTTCAGTAGAATAGGTATTATTTCTTCTTTGAATGTTTGGTAGAATTCCCCAGGGAATCCATCAGGCCCTGGACTCTTGTTTTTTGGGAGGTTTTTGATCACTGCTTCAATCTCGTTACTGGTTATTGGCCTATTCAGGTTGTCAATTTCTTCCTGTTTCAGTCTTGGCGGCTTATAGGTTTCCAGGAAGGCCTCCATTTCATCCAGATTGCTCAGTTTATTGGCATATAGTTGTTGATAATAATTTCTAATAATTGTTTCTATTTCTTTGGTGTTAGTCGTGATCTCTCTGCTTTCATTCATAATTTGGGTCCTTTCTCTCTTCTTTTGGATAAGCCTGGCCAGTGGTTTATCAATCTTATTAATTCTTTCAAAGAACCAACTTCTAGTTTCATTGATCTGATCTACTGCGTTTCTGGTTTCTAATTCATTGATTTCTGCTCTAATTTTAATTATTTCTCTTCTAATGCGTGGCTTATGCGTCGTTTGTTGCTTTTTCTCTAGTTCTTTAAGGTGCAGAGTTAGTTGGTGAATTCGGGATTTTTCTATTTTTTTGAGTGAGGCTTGGATGGCTATGTATTTCCCCCTTAGGACCGCCATTGCAGTATCCCATAAGTTTTGGACCGATGTGTTTTCATTCTCATTGATTTCCATGAATTGTTTAAGTTCTTCTTTGATTTCTTGGTTGACCCAAACATTCTTGAGCAGAGTGGTCTTTAGCTTCCAAGTGTTTGAATTTCTGCCAAATTTTTTCTTGTGATTGAGTTCCAGTTTTAGAGCATTGTGGTCTGAGAATATGCAGGGAATAATCTCAATCTTTTGGTATCGGTTGAGACCTGATTTGTGACCCAGTATGTGGTCTATTCTGGAGAAAGTTCCATGTGTGCTCGAGAAGAATGAGTATTCTGTTGTTTTAGGGTGGAATGTTCTGTAAATATCTATGAGGTCCATCTGGTCCAATGTATCATTCAAAGCTCTTGTTTCCTTGTTGATTTTCTGCTTAGATGATCTGTCCATTGCTGAGAGTGGAGTATTGAGGTCTCCTACAATTAACATATTATTATCAATATGACTCTTTATTTTGGTTAACAGTTGGCTTATGTAGATGGCTGCTCCCATGTTGGGGGCATAGATATTTACAATTGTTAGATCTTCTTGTTGGATAGACCCTTTAAGAATGATATAGTGTCCTTCTGTGTCTCTAATTACAGACTTTAGTTTAAAATCTAATTTGTCTGATATAAGAATTGCTACCCCAGCTTTCTTTTGAGGTCCGCTGGCATGGAAGATAGATCTCCATCCCTTCACTTTCAGTCTGGATGTATCTTTAGGTTCAAGATGAGTCTCTTGTAGACAGCATATGGATGGGTCCTGTCTTTTTATCCAATCTGCAACCCTGTGCCGTTTTATGGGAGCGTTTAGGCCATTCACGTTGAGAGTGATTATTGAAAGATATGAATTAATTGTCATCATGTTGCCTGTGAAGACGTTGTTTTTATAGATTGTCCCTGTAAATTTCTGTTATAGATCACTCTTGGGGTCTTTCTCCTTTTATAGAACCCCCCTTAATATTTCTTGCAGGGCCAGCTTAGTGGTCACATATTATTTCAACTTCTGCCGGTCATGGAAGCTCTGCATCTCTCCATCCATTCTAAATGAAAGCCTTGCCGGATAAAGTATTCTTGGCTGCATGTTCTTCTCATTTAGTACCCTGAATATGTCTTACCAGGCCTTTCTGGCTTGCCAGGTCTCTGTGGATAGGTCTGACGTTATTCTGACATTCCTCCCTCTGTACGTAAGGAATCTCTTCCCCCTAACTGCCCTTAAGATGGTTTCCTTGGTTCTAAGATTTGCAAGTTTTGCTATTACATGCCGGGGTGTTGGCCTGTTTTCCTTGATCTTAGGAGGGGTCCTCTCTGCCTCTAGGATGCGAATGTTTGTTTCACTCCCCAGATTAGGGAAGTTCTCAGCTACGATTTGCTCAAATACATCTTCTAGCCCTCTCTCTCTCTCCGGTCCCTCCGGGATTCCAATTATTCTGACATTGGAACGCCTCATGGTGTCACTTATTTCTCTGATTCTATTTTCATGGATTCTGAGTTGTTTTTCCCTGGCCTCCTCTTTTCCCTTTTTATCTATTATACTGTCTTCCAGATCACTTATTCTCTCTTCTGTCTCAGTTACCCTAGCTGTTAGATTATCTAGATTGGATTGGATCTCATTGATAGCATTTTTAAGTTCTGCCAATTCACCTTTTATTTCTGCCCTTAGAGACTCTATGTTGCCATTAATTGATTTCTCCATTCTAGCCATTGTCTTCACAATTGCTAGCCTGAATTCCATCTCCGACATCTTGGTTATATCTGCATCCATTTGTAAATCTGCAGCATAAGTCATAATCTCTGAGTCTTTTCTGTTTTGGGGGCTCCTCCTCCTAGTCATTCTGTTGATGGGTGTTTAAGGGAATGTATAGAGTCCAAATTATTGACCAGAACCCAAGCAAGATGCACCTGTTTTCTTGGGACCTTAGGGTTGCTGGCCTCTTGTTTTCCCAGCCTGTCTTCTGCGGGAGGGGCCTGCCGCGCTGTTACTCAGGCAACCCTGTTTGGGCGGAGTTGCCCTGCACCCCTGTGGCGGGGGATGGGCTCAGTGGGAATCAGTCTTTGGGGCTTTTGTTCTCTGGTGCCTTTCCCTGGCGGCTTTCCGCATCTCTTCCGCGAGTCAGAGCAGAAGAGACCGTTTCCAACCCTCTGCCTCAGAGCAGAGAGACCGCAGTCTGTTCTTCAGTGAGCTCTCCAGGCCACACCGTCTCCGTTTCTGTCCGTGCTGCTATAAACTGCAGCGGCCTGGGTTGTGCGCCCCTCCGCAGCGCCCCCAGTCCTGCCTCCAGGTCGGGACACGTCTCTGCCCCTTGTGCTTCTAAAATCGCCAGCCGCTCCCAGTTCGCGTGTGCGGGACTCCGCCGCTCGGGGTTTCCACCCCGGAGGGTGCAGTTCACTGGCGGGACCCCGGGGCACCGGGTTTCCATCTTGGAGGCTGCAGTTCCCGTGCACGCGACCGTCGCTCCAGGTTTCTGTCCGGGCAGCTGTGGTTCGCGTGCGCGCGACCCCGCCGGTCTGGTTTTCCACCCCGGGGGCCGCCCTAAAGTCCTTTCCCGACGCTACCGGTCTGCGAGTCTGTGCCTGTCCGCAGCGTGTGAGGCTGTCACTCACCGGCGGTGTAGGATCCCCACGGCCAGTCTCCCTCCCGCCGCCGTTTATCCTCCGATATCTGCCCGCAGGATCATGGCTCTCCACTTCGTACCTCAAAACCAACCGCCTGCGATATTCTGTTTGTAGAGATCCAGATCTTCTTACATCTCAGGCTGGTTTCGTGGGTGCTCAGAGTGGTCTGGTAGATATCCAGCTCAATTCCGGGGACCAGTCGAAATAGGGTCCCCTACTCCTCCGCCATCTTTCCCCCCTCCCTCCCAAAGCATCTTTAATGGGTTTCTGCTGGAACGTTAACCCAGGCTAGACAAAAGATATTGTAATTTTGCGTTTACATATCTGGCCCCTCCACAGTGGTGTTCTGGGTCGTGGGCAGGGGATGGGGGGAGCATTTTCTAAGACCACCAGCAACCCAGCCTCATCAACATATTTTCTTTTCCCTGCTTCAACACCTAGCACAATATTTGGCAGAAAGATACGCAAGAAATACTGGAAGAGAAAATGAAGGAACGCTTGCGTGAATGTAGAAAGGGGGGCACAGATGCAGAGGTTTAGCAATTTCAGATAGAAAGGACCTCCTGAAGGTCACACCACCCCATGCCCCGCCATGGCCCTCCCCCACCCCTCCCCAGGCAATTTGCACCTAGCCCTTGCCTTTTCTGTTCCATCATGTCTTGTTGCCCTCAATTGCTTTCGTCTGACGTTGACCCTGCATGACAAGCAGATCAACTCCTAATCTGCCAGAGCCCCAGTTTTCCTGGGATGTTTGAAAGCTCCTGACAGAACGGGAGGAGAGGCAAACTGTCAGCTCTCACTTGTCAGCTCTCTGAGCAGCCCATCCAACGCTTAATTCATACCTTGAAATCCCCCGAGGCCATCGGTGCTCTGCTGGTTTAGGCCCCTTCAAGAGTTTCTCTCAGGAGATAAGTAGATTAGAAGAGTGGAGGGTAGGGAAAACTCCCAGTTTCTTCCTGCATCCAGTGATGGTGATGGTGTGATGGGGTAGGGGTGTGGAGCGAGGATCACTGGCGGGCAAATAGAAAGTGAGCAATGAACAGACTGATTTTAAGTTTCACATCAAATTGGAGTACTGATGGGGAAATCAAGTGGGGAAACATTTGAAAAACAGAGAGGAATCAATGTATACAGCACTGTCCAAAGGGCCTCAGAACATCCACACCCGGGGCGGTGGCGAGTGCTAAGCCTGACTCAGTGATAATGAAGGAAGCATCTATAACACAAAAAGATCTCCCCCATCTGCCGGCTTTCTATCGTTTAATCAAAACTGACTCCAACTACTGCAGCTGCAAAAAAATGTTCCCAACCTTCCATTAATTTCCATACAATAACCCTCTAATGTGGGAGCTGTTCAGGGGAGGAGGACAATCAATCTGGCCTAATGACACTCCCGAGACCTGGGGAAAATGCAAACTTGGAGCAATTTCATGGCAGGTGCAACCTTGGAAAGCATTACCATTTTTCTAAGTTAATTTGTTCCCTTGATATGTTTGAAATCCATATTTGTACTTTAAAGGTCTAAAATGCAAGATGATTAAAAAATATAACCGGATTTTTGTAAACCTTTCAGCGGCAGCAGGTGATGTATTAGCCGTCTCCATCCTTCCTCTGCCCCGTGAGCAGGGACCACTTTGCCTTCTTTTATCCTTTGCTGTCATCCTAGACACTGTTGAGTCTGTTTGGTTTACTATTTTTAGGTTCCTCCCCAGCTCTGCTGGCTAGAGCCCTGTGGTACCCTGGGCAGAACCAATCCAGGAAATTGCAACCGGGTGGGCTGGCTCTCCATATGGGGTCCCAGACCCCTAAGGAGGAGGAGCATGGAAAGCCCAGCCCCAGATTGGCTGCCGAGAGGCTGTGATGTCTTCTCCCTGTCTCCAGATCATACTCCCAGCCCGACTTTTCCTCCCAGCCAGGTGGGTGAAGAAGGGTCCAAGGAAATGGAATCAAAATTTAGCACTTGACCTCTATTCAGTTTCTCGATTTCTCAGTTTCACTAGGTCTCCCCTGGCCTTGAAGCTGGTCAGGCTTGGCAGCTCGCAACTCCAGAGGCACACCAGTGTCCTTCCTAGATTCACCTGACAGTTCCCTTTCCTCTTAGAACTTGTCCTAGGAAATAAAAAGACAAATACTCTGCTCCACTGAAATGTGCCTTCTCTCCATCTCTCTCCTTTAAATGCCCATTTGGAATAAAATGATCATGTGCACGTGCAGATTTCTGATCCGTAGTCTGTCATCTTGCCAGAAGTCGGAGTAAACGAGCTGGGTTTGTGGAACATGAGGTCACTTCCTTCCCTCCCATCTAACTTTGTGTGGGGAACCCCACTCTGAAAGAACCCTTTCTAGACTCGGAGATTCCTTTTCCGGCTCTTCCAGTTACTTCTCCCAGTCCAAGAGCAGAAGTGTTTCAGAGCCCCAGTGATCTCTCATTGGCAGGGGGATTCAAACAGCTAGAAACTTACAAGTTCACTCAGCCTTTAGAAAGAAGGTGACATTTCATTCCTTTTAATGTTAAGGTTTATGGATTAATCTAGAAACTCTGAGAATTTGGAGATATTGTGCCTGGAGATTTAGCTCCGAGGCTCCTGATGGTGATTAGAGTTCAAAGGTTGCATGGTGTTTAACCCTATAGTACCTAGTACTCTGGGATGAGTTGCGTCTGTAAAGAAGCACAAATCTTTGAGAGCCAGAAGCTGGAGATAATTTCTTTGGAACATTCCTTAACTAGCTAACTATAATTTCTTGCTCAGAAAGAGAACGTTAACATTTGTCGTGTACTTGGGAAATACTGCCTTTACTATTCTGCATCAGTACTATCCCTGTGCCATGAGAATTCTCATGCAGCAACCATGAGAAGGTCCCTTGCAAACCCCCAACTCCAGGGAGTGTAGTTAACCAAGAGTCCCAACTACTAGACATGAGCTCCTTTGCTGCATTCATGCTGAGGCCATATCTCCCACAGGTGGCTCCCAGCCAGGGACTTCAGATGGCAGGGATGCTAAAGCAGAGTGAGCCCTGGGAGATACTGGACTCTTCTGATTTGGGCTTGGTGATGCCCTGATGATTCTGCTGAACCTTCTAGAGACTGCATGGTGGTCTGGGACACTTCCTTCCTCTCTGCTTCCTTTGGAAGTCTTAGACTTGCTACAGGGTCTGATGGCTCCCTGGGTTCCTTCTTATTTTCTCTCTAACAGAATTCCTTCACCATGTTTAATGTCCCCTTGGTGTCTCTTCCTCACGGGACCTAGACTAACAGACATAGTCACAGACGCCAGGGAACCACATCTCTGGGAGATGAGAATTCAATTGGTTAAATTTCTATTTGCTTCCAAGAGTTCAGATAATATTATTCATTTTGCACGTAAAGGTACAACCTGAAACATAAAACAGGGCCAAAAGAACCCATTGAACTCCTAGATTTTTCCCCGGGTTTTGAAACCTTCTTCTTGTGTGCAGAATTCACTTTATTCCAGAAATGTGTTTGTTGCCTTTCAACGCCTCACCGTGTGATCTGTGTACGGCACTCTAGGTAACAGGAGTTGACATTTATTGTTAAACCTGCCTCTTGAATCACTCTGAGGGAGACCGTAAATGTCTCAGATGTGATTCCATATAGAGACTTAAAATGACAATGTTATCTATATGTGCAATTATGATTCTCCTATTCCTTTCAAAAGATTACAGGTGCTGGAAAGAGGCTGTAGTCTCCTTCCTTGGTGAGGCAAGGTGAACAGTAAATTCAGACAAACACCGTAGGGTCATGAAAACATTATCCTGGTCCAGGGTCTGGGACCAAGCTTATTTATCAGGAACACATCCCTTGATCCAGAGTTGAAATAATCTGGACAGATTCCAGGAATTGGGGTAGATGTTCCATCTGGCACTGTTGGGCATGTACCAGTTTCAGTGCTATTTAACCTTTGCTGACCACATATGACCCAATTTTGGTTCAAATCCCACAGGAGAAGCCAAGGTACTCCTTCTAGCTTCTTTGCATATCTCTTTTGCTATTCTGCCATTTATTATCACTGCACAAAACACTGGACGTACAGATAGGGCTGTGGCTCCAATCTCTGTGTTTTTCTCTCCTTCCTTTTCCTGGAAAAAAAAATAAAGTCCGATTTCATTGGGATGGGTAGTATTTTATTCTGTAGCAGGAGCCAATATTTGACCAGAATATTCAATCAGAGAAGTTTTATCCACTCATGACTTCTTCCATTCTTTGGAGAAAATACCTCTGACATAGTTTACGTCTTTATAAGATGGAAGAATTTAAAAACAGCTTTCTTATTGTTTTCTCATTATTAAAGAAGTATTGCATGTCTGATTTCTGGGTTCTAAAATATTAGCAGAAAACAACCTTGCAGGTCACTCTGAATGAAAACGTTGCGACTGCTACTCTCTAAAATTATTTATCTTGAGGGCAGGCTTGAGATACCATGCACTCATTTGTTCTTTCTCCCACAAGTATTTCTTTAAATTTGATCTAACAAATGTTTATTGAGCACCTGTCGTATGCTAAGTTCCAGGGATTCTGTAATAAACAAAATGAACAAAATTTCTACCCTCATTGAGCTTATTCCTAAGGGGAGACACAGACAATGAACAAACAAATCTATAATACGGGAGGACCAACACTATTTCTGGTGTTTTAGCTGTGGGGATATTAGAAAAAGATGAGTCAGGGATGGGTGCAGGGGATTTAGCTTAAGAAACTGGGTAAATGTAAAGAAAAGGAGAGTACTGAGGGAGATACAGGTTTGGTGACAGGCTGACTGGGAGTTGGATCAAGAATCCTGTTTCAGGGGACACCTGGGTGGCTCAGTGCGTTAAGCATCTGCCTTTGGCTCAGGTCATGATCCCAAGGTCCTGGAATCATGTCCCGCATCGGGCTCCTTGCTCAGGGGGGAGCCTGCTTCTCCTTTTGCCTGCCACTCCTCCTGCTTGTGCTCTGTCTCTCTGACAAATAAATAAGTAAAATCTTAAAAAAAAAAAAAAGAATCCTGTTTTGTATATGTGAAGTGGGAGATGCCTATGAGATACTCCAGTAGAGATTTCATGGAGGGAGTTGGATGGTTAAGTCTGGAGTTTGGCATCTGGACTGAGACTGATGATATATATTTAGGATGATACTTAAGGCTTTGGGATTAGATGAGAATCTCAGAAGTGTGTTGATGGAGGCAATAAGCGATCCAAAAACTAATTTGGGGGGCTCTCCAACATTCAGTAATCAGGAGAAACAGATTCATCAGAAGACACACTTACCATGTGCCTGGCACTAAGCTAAGTGGTGGGGTTACAAAGAAGAAAAGATGTTAGCTTTTGGTTCTTTGAGGACAGCAAATGTGTATTGTTTTCTTTGGATGCCCAGAATTGACCACAATAAGCCACATAGGACTTTGCTTAACCAAAAAGATAGAATGGAGGGAGCATGCAGAGTTTAATGATGAACCAAAGATTCTGCTGAATTTAATTCTGTGCATGTGGGATTCTATTTGAAAAAAATAAAATAAAGGTCAGAGTCCGGTGGGGGGATAGGCAAACAGGTAAGGAAATTATTACAGCACCATGTGATTGTTTTTCAAAAGGAATTCGGTACCACATGTTTTGGGAATGTAAGAAGGGCACGGCTGCTTCTGACCAGGGTTGCCACCAGAAAAGGTGATGCTTCAACGGAAAAGAGGGGAATGCGTGGATTCTCACCAGGCGGCCAAGGCTGAGGAGGGCATTTGTCAAATTATTGAAGTCTAACAATTTTGTTGTACAATTTGGTGTCATTGTTTCCTGGGTGGAGTGAGATTCTCCGCTACAAGCTCCCTATATTTGCCAACTGTGGGCTCATCCTCGGCTCATTTTCCACTACAGTTAATGTTTGTCTCTTTTAAAAACAGATTTAAACAAACATTTATTAAGTGCCTATCTTATGGGCTAAATCCCTACCTGTCTTCAAGAGCTTCAAACAATGGGATGAAAAATAGAAGTTAGCCGTCAACAACAAACCAAGCCAAGACGAGAACATTCTAAACAGAGATATGAAGATGTGTTGCAGTCATGCATAGGCATGAAGGGTGGATTCTGACCAAGGATAAAGGGAGGCTACAGAGCGGAAGCAACACAGAGCCAGTAAGTGGGGGTTTATAGGATGAGGAAGTGGAGTCTCTTTCAGGCTGAGGAAGCAGCTCGAGCAGGAATAAAGGTAATACAATATTTGGTGTGGGAGGAGCAGTGAGGTGTGACTGTCAATGTTTGGAAGGATGCTTCGGGGAGATTGGCTCAAATGTTGTTTGCAGTCGAGTCATGGAGGGCTTAGGATGCCATGCTGGGGTGTTTGGCCTTTAATCTGTAGGCAACAGTGATGCTCATTCACAAAGGAGAGAGAACTTTTCAGCAAACCCTCAAATATCAAGTGAATAGGAGAAAATCCTGGGTAAGGTTGGGAAATTTTCTTATAAATAAAGAGAAGGGTGAGAGCATTACATTCTCCCTCTACTGGGAAGAGTTTTAATAAATCATAATAATAACTTGTAAAGTTTCATTAAGTCTTGCTTTTAGTCAATTAGTTTGGGGGTGTTAGGCTGACATGATGAGTCACTGGGTTTCCCAAAGTGCTCTCAGAGATATTACTATATCCAAGATTCACAAGTAAACCCTGAGGCTAGCCATAGGACTTCTGGTAAATATGGTGGCTTGACAACACATTTATCTCTTCTCCTTACTTAAGCCTCCTGAAATAACCACAAGGAGCCACAGAAAAAAGTGATTGAGGAAAGTGACATCAGTGGACAGACTGTAAGTTCCATTTTTGTTTACTTACCTTTCTCTAGAATCTGGGACACATTAGGCAGATGATTTTTGAATTAATGAAGAGGTGAAAAAAATAATTAGATAAAGTCGCTTGCAAGACGCAGAGCTGATGGAGTGATATCCGGACATGGCAGAGAGGAGGTGGTTCCAAGCTGTGAGCTTGCAGAGGGGAAATGCTGATACTAGGAAAGATCCTGCTTGCTCTTTGTGTCTTGCTGCCTCTCTAGGGCTGGACTGTGTAATCCTGTTGCAGTTGTTAATCTTGTTGCAGTTGACTCTTATCCAATTCAGTATGCTTCTTAGACCCAGAGACAGGCATGCTCCGTCCTTGTGCATCTATCTGCTCTGCCCAGTTAGATACTGTCATTCCTGCCCAAGAAGAATTCATTGGATCCAGTAAAAGCTTCATGTTCAGTCTCAGTCACAGAAAAGAGGGAAGCGTTTCAAAACTTCGACCCTGGAACTTGCCCCATGGGCTTTGCTGACTGCAGGAAACCACCCTGACCTTCAGCTTCGGTGTCCTTGAAGTGGATGAAATTGTTGCTGGTCACTCGGGGCCGTGTTTTCTTTTTTATTCCTCATTATTTCCCTCCAAAATCTTAAACATGTGATTCCTCTTTGAGAGTTAAAATAGTAATCCCATAACAAGTCTTATGATTGTCTATTTGTAGAAGAAACTGGAAAGATATTCTGTCAATGGGCAGCTGAGTGATCTAGGGATAAAAAAGGAGGGGAGGCTTTGGCAGTCTGGCCTTGCAAGGTCTGATGAATCAGTTCCTTCCTGAAGAGACCATAGCATGGTGCTTAGGAGCACGGCCTCAGGAATACAGCTCTAAACTCAAATCCCTGCCAGCCTCCGGTGACTTCGTGTAACCACTTATCCTCTATGGGAATCTGTTTCTTCATCAATTAAATTAAGATAATTGATATGTCTCTGGGGTTGTGTGCTGATTAATGAGGTGATATCTGTAAAGTGTTTAGCACGGTGTGTAGTGCATTTAACAAGCGATCCTGCATGAAGCTGAAAAAAGGAGGACACCAAAGGACCGAAATTTGTCATCATTCATCTCTTACATCCAGATGACTGAGACACTGAATGTGAAGGAAATGAGCATTTAGGTCCCTGGAGAGTTGAACTCTTATGGGACAGGTACAGTTTCTCAGGATTTTCTATGGCTTCTAGGAGTCATCCTTCAAGGTTCCCCATTTCCCACTTTATATACTCATCCAAACAATGCTGTGGTAAATCATTCAGGTTTGCTGGTGTCTGGAGGTGGGAGCTCTAAATATTGGATTCCAGTATTTTGGTTACTTAGCAAAGGGTATTTTCCTTCTATATGCATGAATTGCGATTTTGATTTATACATTAGTTTCTTGTGAGTTTAGTTCACATGAGTCACCATCTAATCTCGATCCTGTCTGGAGGTGAACTCAAGTGAGACCTGTGCAGTCATAATTTTTTTCCACAACGTCTCCATTTTCTTCCCTCCATTTCTGCCCTTTCCAGGGATGATCTATATCCATATGACATTGGTTTCTCTCTGTAGATTCTCCCACTGTTTACCCTGCCCCATTCTGCGGCCAGTCAGACCCTCTCTGGTGTCTGGAGCCCCTGCTCTGTACCATGTCCTTTATTTATTTATTTATTTATTTATTTATTTATTTATTTTTTATTTTTTTTTAAAGATTTTATTTATTCATTTGACAGAGAGAGAGAGAGAGACAGTGAGAGAGGGAACACAAGCAGGGGGAGTGGGAGAGGGAGAAACAGGCCTCCTGCTGAGCAGGGAGCCTGATGCAGGGCTCGATCCCAGGACCCTGGGATCATGACCTGAGCCGAAGGCAGACGCTTAACGACGGAGCCACCCAGGCGCCCCATCCATGTCCTTTATTGATACAGGGGCTGCAACTGTTTTCGTGGCTTCTTTGGCTGTGGGGGATCCACGATCCAAAGGAGCACACTGAACCCAAATAGCTCTGATATCTGGTGTTCCCAGAATACAAACGTATTTCACTGATGCGTCATACCTATTGTCTTAATGGGCCAATTTCTTCTGGAATTGTGGTCGTTGTCTTCATGTTGGAAAGAGGACGCAGGTCCTGCCTCTGGCCCTCTGAGAGGTCTCCCTCTCAGACTCAGAGCCTGTTAGAGCTAGCAAAATTTCCCCAGATTTCCATTTGACTTTCCTACGTGAATGCATTCATTCACATATTCATTATGCCAAAAGGTCTAGATCAACTCTCTAGGAAATAAGAAATCCCCCAGCTTCTCTGAGATGTTGGCTGCTGCCCCTGTCTCCAGCCAGTTGGTTCTTTAAGACCTTACTAGAATTTGTCGCACATACTGGAATTTCATTTTTCGAGTATATATATATTTTCAGGGTGAGTCAGCTTCTTCCATTATCACGTTCCGTATCACATCCAGCCTTCCACGACCTCGGACCCCAGATGTTTGCTCTCATTATTTCCTGGCCAGTTGTTCGGGTAGGTTACAATAGTTTATCTCCTTTTGTTTTTTCTCCACCCCTCTGCTGCTTTTGAGATATTATTTACTAACAGTAAAATTTACCCATTTAGCTGCACAGTCTGGTGAGTGTTGGTAATCATATATGCTTGTGTAAACCATCACCACAATCTAGACAGAGCAGTTTCTCTACCCTACCACATTTCTGTTTTCTGCTGCTTTTGAAAGGTGGCTAAAAGTCCTTGAAAACATCATACTTAAAGATCCTTTACAGGGAAACATTTTAGGGGAAATTTTATTTAAAAGCTTTCATCTGGGTGACACGTTCGAAGTTCTGACTTTGGGACATTTCCAGGTCTGAAGTTCCAGTTGTATTTCTGAGCTTTTTCTCCCCGTTAAAAGCCACATTTACCATCTACATCTGCTGTCGACGAGGACTATATTCGCAGATGGCAGGTGTCTTGGGCGAAGACAAACCCACTGGCCTCACCCCCTCTCCATTCCTGCCAGCTGCCATTTTAACAGTTCTCGGTCAGGTTCAAAATTCAACCATGAATGTCTGGGCTTTCCCAAGCCAACGTACTAGATGAAGTGTCACAGACCTTAGCAGCTTTGGAAAACTGCTGTGCAGAGGGGGTATACTCTTTTTAGTTCTTCCTAAGATCTGTCATTCCATTCAACATTCCAGCTCTTCTTTCAACAAGAAAATGGAAGTGTGTGTTTTTTCCATGTTTCTTTCATTGCATACCAATGTCTGTCTGATATGATTATATGTGACCTTAGTAAAGTAATGATGCCTCACTGGATCTCCATTTCCATTCATTCATTCATTCATTCATCAATAAGCATCAAGTATGTGTGAATATGTGGCTTACATATGACAGACATCAGTCAGCATTACACTTTATAGTACCATCTAATTGGATCCTTAAAAAATGCTGATTTTGGGGCGCCTGGGTGGCTCTGTTGGTTAAGCATCTGCCTTTGGCTCAGGTCATGATCCTGGAGTCCTGGGATCGAGCCCCATGGCGGGCTTCCTGCTCAGCTGGCAGTCTGCTTCTCCCTCTCCCTCTGCCCCTCCCCTGCTCCTTCTCTTTCGATCATTCTCTCTCTCTCTCAAATAGATAAATAAAATCTTTAAAAACAAACAAAAACAGCGCTGATTTTACATTGGGGGAACCTGGGTGGCTTGCTTAGGAAACTGATGACCAAGAAATACAATTCTCTCTGATTCTCTCTGATTGCCAAGATTATACTCCTTTCTGAGTTAGTGGTGTTGTAAGTGTGATGCCCTAGTGGAGATAATCAGTAGGGATTTGGCTCTATGAGTCTGAAGTTCAACTGAGATGTCTCAGGCAAAAATAGAGATTTAGGAGTCATTGACATACAGATGGTCTTGGAAGCGATGCACATAGATGGGATCGCCAACAGAGAGGGAGGGATGAGATCCGAAGAGGTAATCTGACTAGAATTATAGTCCAGACGTGGTCTACTTCTAACATTCCATGCTCCTCTGGACTCCACATGCTTATATTATTGCTTGTCTTTGTCAGCTGTCCGTGTTACTACTGACCCCACACCCATCCCCTCACGCACTAGGGGTCTGTCATATGCATCAGTTCCTCCCCACATCCTTTTCCATTGCTCAAGGAACCTTTTCCTGACCTAAGGAAGCTGTCCTCCTCTCCTTGATTGAACCTGGGCAAGATTGGAATTTACCATGGGGTTTCATTATTCTGGGAAACCAAAGTATGGAAAACTCCAAATTATAGACATGAATGCATTTAGAAAGTACATATTTTAGATCATATTTTATTCATAATCAAGCCAGAGACTTGCTTATCTGCTCTTCCTTATGGAGCACTTCCTCAAAAATTACTCTTTCTTTCTTAACACTATTTGCCAAGCCCCACCTCAATTCCATATTTAGAATTTTTGGGATTCTCCCTCCAGCTTGCTCCTGTGGGAGACCAAGATTTATCCTGTGTTGGTTTGGAGTTAATGAGAGGCTTCTAGTTGAAGATGATTTTCATATTTTTGAAATATATATATTTTGAAATAATATTTTTGTATATCACAATTCAGACTCCTGTGGCCCACTAATTAGGCTGTTTATCCCACTCACATATATTGCATTTATTCAGAGATGCCTGAATGTCTTTATTACCCGAAGGAGATAGCGTAGGCAGGTAGTTCCTCAATCCCGGGACTGTGCTATGTACATAATTAACGTTCATCCTGCGAAAGAATTCAGTGAAATCGAGAACAGGAAATAAGTTTGTGTTTCCTTAGAAAGACTTGAGTTAGATATTTAGAACTTTTTGACCCCGAGGAGGAGCAAAACCTCCTAACACAAGGGACTTATGGCCTTGCTTGTTGATAATTTTATTTTTTAAAGAAGAGAAAACAAATCACTTTCCAAAGATAGTTTAAATGTCATCCTGCCTGGAGGAAAGGCAATGGGCTAAGTGACTTCTCAAGGTCTTTCTTAACCTGAGGATTTTTATAACCACTCACCCAGAAAGTGTGCTCCTTGAGTAAAAATCAGCTAGCTGCATTTTCCCAAGTAAGAACTAGAAGACACTGTTTCTCTGTAAGTGTGCAGATTCCAGTGATAGATGAACCCCAGCACCTTCTCTCAGATGCTGGAATCTTTTGTCACCAATACAAACAAATGTCCATTGTTCTCAGACATCTGAGTGGCTCCCAGGCAACTCGGAGAGAGTCAGGAGATTTCGTGCTAATTCTCTGGCTGGTGGCGGGGTATCATGAACTCCTGGGAGACACATGTGAGGTCCCTCATTCTGGCTCAGGAACGCACTGGTGGTTTAAGGGCTCTACTTGGGGGACTTGAGGCTGCACCTGGCTCAGCCCTCGACTACCTGTGGTACAAGATTCTGCGACCCCATAGAACTCACACCATAGAGGTTAGGAGGGCAGGTGCTGGAGTCCAGCTGGGTCTACCGCTTATGAACTGAATGAGTTTGTCCCCGTGACTGCGATCCTTAAATTCAGTTTGCAGTTTTGCCTTTCGTAAAATTGTGGTGACAGTACCTACTTTGGAGAAGGCTGGTGAGGATTAGAGGGCATCATTTATGAGTACGGGGTGGTCCATTGCCTGGTACAATAGTGGGCGCTCACTACCTGTTTGATGCTGTCATTAGTTTCATTTTCTTATTTGTAGAAGGAGGAGCCTGGGCCAGGAGATCTTTTTCACCTTTGAGAGTCTGTGAGGCAAATGGGACTTTGTCCACAGTGCCACCAACTTCATTTCCTCCTTCCATCTTCTTGGGCACCCCACAGTTTCCCCCAGACACCGGACTGCCGTGCTGACCTCTCTCTTGCCCGTCGCACGGGGCCCCTCCCTTGTCACTCAGTCCTCCACATGCTGGTCCGGTGGTTGATGAAGGATCCTGTCAGGTCTACAAGTGTACGTTCTCCTTCCCCTCGGCCATTAATCCCGTCAAGCGCTGAGCAATGGTCTTGCCGAGCCATCCCCTCCCGTGAGCAATATGCGAGACTGACATTCATAAGTTCCGGAGCTGTTTTTTCCCTCTGAAACAAAGTCATCTCCAAACTTTTACATTATAGATCATCCCGGAGCTTTATTTTCACCATCACTGAGCTGGAAAGGGGACTAAGATATCCCATATTTCCCTCCTCCTCAAAATCAAGCATCTCAAATAAAAACCCTTCCGATTCTCATCTTTTTCATTTGCTCTCCTAATGCTCAAATGAAAATGAGACTTTGCCTTTTGATATTCACTCCTTTGTCAATTTTCCGGTGGCTGCCAACCCAAGAGCGCTGGGGACAGGCTTCGGCAAGTCCTGGGTGAGAACGTGATGGTGGCAACGCTGTCACCAGGCAGACAGTCAGCCCGGCTGCTCTCTGGGTGCCGGTTCTGCTAATGCCCCAGGACTGGTTTGACTAAATAGCTTTCACAACAGTGAGGTCCATGAGGCAGTGTGAGAGCTAGACTCTTGTAAATAGCATGGGTGGGCATAGAGTGCACATATACGGGGTAGACAAGAACTTCAGAACCAGTGTGAATTTCCAACTTCTCCTGGGCTTCTCTGTGCTTTCAGGATAATTTAACCTTCTAATCGCTGGGAGAATGTAATCAGATGTCCTAATCTATGGGAAGATGCTACTAATTGATTGTGTTGACCCTAATCAGGGCATTTGCCATTGGAATGAAGACCACATGAAAAGTGTGTTTAACCTCCAACATGCTTCTCTAAAAATGCAATTTCAGGCCGTCTACTAGGCAGATCGAGGGAGATGTATTTGCCCTGGAGTGTGTCCCTGGTGTTTCTCAAATTTCAAATCACACGTGTAAAGTAGCCATGTAACTCTAATTATATTTCAACCTGATTTTACACACGGTCACCTAGACACACACACACACACACACACACGCATCTGCTCTGGGTGAGGTTCTGTCCCCAGCCTACCTGATACCACAGTGGCCCAGGCTGGCAAGAGCTTGTTTTATTACTACATAATTCTTAAGCTTTGTTCTTCTTTTCCTTTGACCTTTTGAGATACTGGTTTTTATTCTACGTGGCTCTTCACTGAAGGAAAGGAGAAATTTATTTGGCAGGTGCAGTTCTTTGTTTTAAAATTAAATTGACTCTATCCTTTTGTCTTCTTCCCTTAGAAGCACTTATTTACATGTGTTCTCACTATTTCTTGTTTTACTTTCTTGCCTTTTGCATCGTACCTTTCTCTTCCTTCCTCTGTCCTTTTTCTCTCTTTTTGGTTTGCGTGCGTGCACGCGCGCACGCATACACACACACACACACACACACACAAACACAGTCGCTCTCTTGGTTAGATCTCTTTGGTTTGCATATAAATAATTCCTTCTGCCATGTTCAATAGCACTGAGCTGAAGTGATGTCACTTGATGATTTCTCTGATGACCGTTGCCCCTTGGGAGGCAATTATTGTTCGTGGTTAGAGAGGGCGTCCCTGGATCCTAAGGTTCTTTCTGCTTCTTTTCCTTAGCTTAGACGTACAAGTTCTTTTGTGCTTGGAAGTTTCAGTTCAGGCTTATTGACTCCTACCTTGGGATTTATTTTAATGGAGAGTAACTACTTCTATGCTTGAGATAGAAAACTTTGGCTAACCTTATTAAATGAGTTAGCTTGGCAATGCTAAAAGATAGAAGTGGTCCAGATTTTGTGGGGCCTAAAGCTAATACAAGAAAATAAATTTAAAATTACAAATAAAAACACTATATGCAGGACCTTAAAAAGGACCCCTGAGAGTGAGGGCACAGAAGCTTAAGCTTCACTCACGTCATGATAAATTTATTTCTGGTAAAATGGGATCCTCATTGCAAGACCCTAAAATAGTTTGCTCCTCCAAAAATCTGGTTTGCTTTGCTATAGTTCTTTAAGATACCCTCAATCACCTCCCTGCCATGTACCCACTTACACTTAAAGATAAGAGAATCGCCATTTGACTTTTGAGCTTACTGTTCAGGTAAGTCACAACTGTCACAGTTGCTCCTGACTCAGGATTTTGGCTTCAGCTCCTGGCCCCTCTGGTCTTGGCTTTCCTTTCTGTTTATCTTTGGGTCCGATCACTTTCAACTCTTCCTTTTCTAGATTGGATTAAATTGCCCTACTTTTCTGACTCCTGTAGAAATTTCCTGCTGTACTCTCAGCCCCAAGGAACCCAAATGACAGTCAAATTCCATTCCCTGGGGGTAATATCTAGATAGGCTCGATCTGTTGGTCTGGTTAGAAGTGGGGGAGAGGTTTCAGACAGTTACAGAGCTTCAATGACATCCATAGTGAGTCCAGGCCAATCCCTTGACTTGGCTCTATTAGTCATCTTCTTCCACCATAATAGAGAAAAAAAAATCATCTTTTTCCCTTTAACAAGTACTGTAGTCTTATATTATGCAAAGGCTAAATGTCTCCAGTTGAATCATGCAATATCAGGGGTATGCCCAGGGGGCTCTGGGAGCACAGGTGAATGGAACTGAACCCATCCTAAGGATTCTGGAAGGTTTCTATGAGGTGGTCACAGAAGACTGTGAATGCCAAGTCAACCAGCTTGAAGTTTATCTTTAGGAAAATGGAACCCACTGACCAGGGTGGTGGCTTCCCCAGCTTTTCCTTTTAGAAATCCCCTGCTGGCAGCTCCTGGAATATGGGTTGGAAGAAGCCATGCTAGAGGCAGAAAAAGTAGTTGGTCAAACACTGCGGTCCAAACAAGAGACTAGAACACTGTTGATGGGAAGGGAAAACAGGCATAGGAGATAAGAGGTATGGATTCAATAGTTAGGAAATACCGTAAGTAGAACTACAGAATTCTAAGTCATAGTCACTGGCAAGACTACATAAGGTTTCACATCTTTCCTGCCCACCTTGCTCTATTTCATCCCTTTTCTAGCTAGGACAGAAAGAAGATGGGTGAGGTATGGTATGTTTTTTTTGTAAGGTGAACCGTGTTTATTTGTTAAGCTGTGTTATCAAATGAGGCCAGTGGCAGGTCTGAGGTGAGTGAAGGAAACTCCACTGCAGGAGACCCCAAATTCTAACCAGCTAGTGGCCCAGCTACTATGTCTAGGTGGGCCCCTCAACTATCTTCCTTGCCCAGCTGTTCTGCCTGGGCTTGCTTTCTCTCTCAGGCTGCTGATTTAAGAGAGCAGCCTTGCCTTTCACTAGTGTTTACAACGGGTGAGACATGGGCTCTTGGGACTGAGAAACACTGTAATTCACAGAGCTCACAGCTCCCACTGGGTGAAACTCAGATACATAAAGGCTGGTCTGGAAACCAAGGCCTCCTGGATTCTAATCAGACAGGCCTGATTCCTCTCCTTCCAGTGGCTTTTATGACCCATCCTTGCCTGAGATGACAAAGTTCCTCATTGGCCACCAAAAGGTAAAAATCCGTAAGAGGCAATTCAATTTCACAGGTCATAAAGTTATATGTCCACTTCTTGCACTTCTTCTTCTTGTTTATTATGGCAGAGAACTTCTGAGTTCACCACCTATATTTTGTCAGTGGATAGAAAGTGTTTTATCCTACATGTTTCTCCTGCCTCCTCACCCTGGCCTTGCCTGTATCTCATTCTATTCCTTACCTAAGACATCCATTAAATCAAGGCTCGCCACTTCCTGGCAGATAAAAGCAATATGCCCGTTGCTGAGACTGGGGATGCATTTCCTCGGGTGATGGGACTTGTGGTAGAGTGAGGGGCAGAGGAGGTAAGCAAAAGGAGGGACACATGCTCCCCTTGTCTGAGTAGCACCTAAACTAACTATATAGTTTTTCTTTTCCCCTGGGGTCCCACAGTTTTACATACACAGATACAGTGTTTTCATCCTGAGGATAGTAAATATCTAGTTCCACATGTTTATTGTTCCCTTTTTTCTTTTTTTTGGTAACTGTATTTATTTATTTATTTATTTATTATTTATTTATTTATTTAGAGAGTGCACAAGCAGGGGGAGGGGCAGAAGGAGAGGGAGAGAGAGAATCCCAAGCAGACTCAGTGCTGAGCGTGGAGCCCAATGGGGGGCTCGATCCCACAACCCTGAGATCATGACCTGAGCCAAAACCAAGAGTCAGATGCTTAACCAACTGAGCCACCCAGGTGCCCCTGTTCCCTTATTTCTATGCACCTGGTAGGGAGGCATGTTTCATGGTATCAGCCTTGCTACAGCCCCTTGATGGAGGAGCTTTCTGTCTCATGTGACTTCTTGCCCCCATGGTCATGGCTGACTGAACCAGGAATAAACCCCCGACCAGAAGGTAGCCAGCCAACTCATTACCTGACTGAAGATGTAAGACCTGGGCCAATTAGATTCTCCCTTTTGAGAATTTGGGTTTTTTTTTCCCATCATTTTATTATAAAAAATTTCAAATAAATGAATCACTAAATTCTACCCCTGGAACTAATAACACACTATATGTTAACTAACTTGAATTTAAATTAAAATAAAATAAATGAAATAAATTTAAGAAATTCCAAACATTTAGAAAAGTTGAAAGAATTATACATTAACTACCTATAAACCCACCATTAGATTCTATAAGTAACATTTCACCCTGTTTTCTCACATCTCTATCCATCTAGCCATTCTTCTAGTGATCCATAAATACATAATATTTTCTAGGCATGTCAAAGTAACTTGCAGAAATCACTGCACAATGAAACATGGTATAGAGACTGTTGTGAGTTGGTGGAGAGTATTGGAGCTAGAAGGTCACATAGAACTAGGGGCTGGACATGACTGGGTCTCAGTCACGGACAGCTGGTAAGTGGTGGATCCAGTTTGCAGAGAGAAGGAAATGGAGCAGACATGTAGAGAAAAGCAGAGGCTCGTAACCACTATGGGGCATAGAGATGCAGAGAAAAATTGCTTCAGTTCAGAAACCTTTCCAGTGCTGGGTTATAATTTCCATGGGGACCAGCTATACTTATTTTTTAATTTTTGTTTTTTTAGATACAATAAGATTTCTGGGTCCTTTACAAAAATCTCTTTTTAAATTTTATTTATTTATTTTTTATTTAGAGAAGGAGATAGCGGGGAGGGGCAGAGGGAGAGGGGGAGAGAGATGTGGGGGAGAGAGAATCTTAAGCAGATTCCACACCCAGTGCGGAGCCAGACGTGGGGCTCAATCTCACAACCCTGAGAATATGACCTGAGCTGAGATAAGGAGTTTGAAGCTTAACTGACTAAGCCACCCAGGTGCCTTGATAAAATCCCTTTTTACTAGAGCTACTTTCAGGCAACCTAAAGACTCCCACTTTGAACATCCTACTTATTTCAGCATAAGCATGGGCTCCTACCATGGTCCAATGAGTGTTAGGCACTCTGAAGACATGGTTCCCTCTTCCTGAAATGCCCTGCCCCATGATTCCATGGCAGACAATCAACACCTACTCTTCCTCTAGTGGCCCATTTCTGTGAAGCCTTCCCTCACTGGCCAAGGCAGAAGGAATCAATCTCTCATTTGTGCTCCTAGAAATCCTTATACACACTCACACTGTACTGATCTCAACATTGTGTCTGAGTCCTCTATAGATTGCGAGTCACAATGAAAGTGATGTAGTCCTTTTTATATCACCACGAGCTAAAAATATTTAGCACACAGTAGACCTGCAATAAACGTAGCAAGGTTGATGTGCATTTTCTTCCATTGGTATGACTGGAAAGCCTTCTAGACCTTTTCTGCTAGAGGGTTGCAGCAACCATGGAAATGCACTGCTCAGATCTCCCTGCAAGAGAGAGGCTCCCACACGGAGCACAGTGAGCCGACAGTCTCCAGCTGCCGTGTTTTGGGCTGTCATGGTGTTCAAGCTGAAGACATGCACTCTCCTGGCAGCTTCTGCCAATGACTGAGGACAGGGGTATCTATGTGTGGAGTAACAGGAGCTACACATTTCTGACTGACATAGGGCTGGCTAGCACTTTCTCAGGGCTGCTCTGCAGTCCGAGGCTCTTCCTACCCAATCCTGCTTCCTTCCTTTTCTTCTTCCAGAATTGGTAGACCCTCATCGTGGCCTGAAGACTACCGTGTTTCTGTTCCCTCCCTCCATTATCTTTCATAGGTATTACCCCCAATAAATCTCTTGCATTTCAAACTTCCTTGGTGTCTGCTTTTTTGAGAACCTGAAGTGACATAGCTATTACTGGAAGTGGTCAAAAAAAAAATCAGGTGGTAGGATGGGGTTTGGGAGCTAGATCCCTGATCACCATCTGGCTGTCCAAAAGGATCTCAGCTAGAGTGGTATGTGGTCCACAGACAGTTCTTGCAATAAAATGGCAGTCCCATTGGTCAAATTTCACTAGTTGTGATTTTGGAAAATGTCCCCCTAGAAGGAATGCCCTTCCTGGTGTGATGATTCGGGCATTGGAAAGGTATAGGGTAACAATGCACACAGGACGATGGAATTGGCTGATTTTGACTATGTTGCTGTGACCTCCTACAGAGGGATAATGAGAAACTGAGGGTAGTTAACAAACAGCTAAAACATTAGTGTGTCGGCCAGAGAGCTTTTTTGGTAGCTTAAAAAGCCCATTATCTCCTGCGGTGGATAATTAGATGAGGAGGTAATGCAGGTTCTGGTAGTTCTAGTCACAGAGCTTCAAATACTGAATTCTCAGTCAAATCTCAGGTCTAATATGGTTATAGGGACATCTGGGTGAATGTCATGGGGATTATACCTCTGTAAGCTCCCCTGAACCCTCAGAGCATGAAGAGGTTAACTACTCCTCCTATTAAGAGATAGCATTTCTCCTGTTTAGAAAGACACGGCAGAGACTTTGCCGCCACAAGGCAACAGGGGCTCCCTCAGGAGCTGTACTTCCTTTCCCAGTTGCCAGACCAATTATCAGAGTTAAATCCTACCATAACCCACCCGGGGGAGTGTTGAGCCTGATAAGGAAGGAAAAGGCTTCCATCCCACAGGAGATGCAAGACTTAGCCACTGTTTCCTGGCAGAAGCCATCGAGGTGGATAATGAAGATGGTCAGAGGCTGGAACATAAGACTGAATAAGAAGCATTCACTGACTTGGGGCTAGTCTCTCAGGATACAGTTTTACATCCTGGGAAAGATTTTAGGGTTTGGGACAAACTCACTGCTAGAGTGAATCTTAGAAGCCCAAAGGAAATGTTCGTGCGGAGCAGAACAAAAATGCCTGAGTTGCTGTAAAAGATGGTGTAGGAGTGATTTAGGAGGTTTAGGCTCAGGAAAGTCGGCGTGCCAGAATGGAGGCATTATCAGAGGCCAGAATACCCACTGGAAGATTATGTTCCATGGGAGGGCCAAGAGACCAGACACTCTCTTCCTGAAGGCTATCAAAACTGTGCTGAGGGGTGCCTGGGTGGCTCAGATGGTTAAGCATCTGCCTTCGGCTCGGGTCATGATCCCGGGGTCCTGGTGGGATCGAGCCCCACATCAGGCTCCTGGCTCAGCAGGGAGCCTGCTTCTCCCTCTCCCTCTGCCTCTCCCCCTGCTCATGCTTTCTCTCTGTATCTCTGTGTCTCAAATGAATAAATAAAATCTTAAAAAAAAACAGAACAAAACTGTGCTGAAGAGGAGTGTTAACGAGTTCAGTCGTGGCTTACCTCCGCAGGTCGGGGCTGACAATAGATGAGGCTGCCACAAAATTTGGTTTATTAATGTAATAGAAATGACGGGGCCCCAAAATAATAGAAGCCAGGTAGCAGTTCTTAATCTTCAGAAGCTGGTAAGATGGGGGCGGGGGCAGCCAAGGGGGATTAACCTACAGGGAATGAAAGAGATACTCATTTCTTCCTGGAATCTTTGCTTCGATGGGAAAATCTTTGATTTTATTTTCCAACCCTGCAAGTTATGGAATTTTTTTTTTGGACTTTCAACACTTTCTTTTAATTCTGTTTATACCGAAGACAACTCTTACCTGAATTCATACCTCTCTTGTGGTATCTTATGAAATACTGTCAGCAGAAGCCAGCTCATATTTCCACATTTTGCCTCAGAATCACTCAACTGGACCAGCTCATCAGGTGCATTTTTTTTGTCTTCCAGTTGATCACATGAGACAGTTTTACCACATTTCATCACCTCATAGCACAGCCATGTCTTCAGTGTTATTTAATAATTTCCTTGATCTGGGTCCATATATTTTAGGTGTTTGCTAACATAAGTGCCCATTTGTAGGTCCCAGTATCTGTATCAGTCAGCTCCTGCTGTGTAATAAACCACCCCCGAATTTAGTAGCATATAATAATAGCCTCTTGTTATTTTGCTCACCCTCCGCAGGTTAGCCGGGCTGCTCTGCATCTGACTGTGTACCTGCAGAGGGGCGCGGAGGCTTTGCTTCACACTGCAGACCCATGGGTCAGCCTCTGTTCCCTATGAGATTTTTATTTGGGAACCAGTGGGTTACCCAAAGCACGTTCTCCCCATGGCACTGGCAAAAGCGCAAGTGAACAAACCCCACTGCACATACACAGCGTGAGTCTTTTCTCGTGTCCTATTTACTAATCTTTCACTGGACAAATCAAGTCACGTGGCCAAACCCAGCCAGCGGCAGTGGAATGAGGAAGTATAACCTCCCACAGTAGAAAGGACGGGAGTGTATATTTTCTGACCACTAATCTGAACTATCAGAGCTGCACTAATTTGGGGACGTTTTATTACACATCTACGTAGAGTACTTGGATGTATATATGAGTTTGGATTTTAAGGCAGGGGTGTAAGCCAGAGACAAGCATTTTGGAGGTGGTAGCATAGAGATGCATATAAAGCTATCACCTTGGAGGAGGTTGCCAAGGGAGTGTGTGAAGATAGAGAGCAGAAGAGGATAATTCTGAAAATTGGGGCAGCCAGGCTTTCAGAGACTGATAAAAGAGGAATCAGCAAAGGAAATAGGACGAAAGTGATCAATGAGGTAAGGGGAAAACCAGGAGACCACAGGGTCTGAGAATATTTATAGATTTCACTTCAAAAAGTATTTAGGTGAGGGGCGCCTGGGTGGCTCAGTTGGTTAAGCGACTGCCTTCGGCTCAGGTCATGATCCTGGAGTCCCAGGATCGAGTCCCGCATCGGGCTCCCTGCTCGGCAGGGAGTCTGCTTCTCCCTCTGACCCTCCCCCGTCTCATGTGCTCTCTCTCTCATTCTCTCTGTCTCAAATAAATAAATAAAATCTTAAAAAAAAAAAAAGTATTTAGGTGAACATTTTAAGCCTTAAATACCCATGTTAGAAATGACAAAAAAAAAGGTAGAAGTTAATAAGATTAACATCCAACTTAAGAAGTTAGAAAAGGGGCAACAAAATAAATCCAAAGAAAATAGCAGGGGGAAAATGAGGAAAGAGCAGACATCAGTGCAACAAGAAACAGAGATACAGTAAGGATGACTGACAACATCAAGCATATATTCTTTGGAAAGACTAATTCAGCTGACACAACTATGGTGAGATGAACCAATTCAAAAGAGAGGAGGCCCAAGCAAGTAACATTAGAAATGGGAAAGAAGTCAAAACTGCAAGTGCTACAGAGATACAAAGAAGAATGTAAAAATCTTGCAATCAATGCAATGCCAGTAAAGTTGAAAGTGAATGAAATGGGCAAAATACTCCAACCAAGTCATCAAATCTGAATCAAGAAGATTTAGAAAGCCAAACACCCTATAAAAATTAAAAATATTGAAACTATAGTGAAATCTTCCCATAAAAATATCACCCAGAAGTTTTTTTCTCTTTTCTTTAATGTCAGTTGTAACATTCAAAGAACTATTTCTATGTTTATACCTGAACTATTGCAGAATATAGTAAAAAAGGAATATTCTTTAACTCATTTGTGAGGTTAGCAAAATTTGATACCAATAACTAAAGAACAGTAAGAAAATTATTATTCTAGGTCACTATCTCTTATGAACATAGATGCAGAATTCCTAAACAAAATATTAACAAATCACTTCTGCTGCATGGAAAAAGATAATGTGGGATGACCAGTTTAGATTAAATTCTGCAATGTGAGTTTAATTCAACGCCAGACTAGCAATTACTAGAATTCGGTGAATTAACAAATTAAAGGAAAAAGTGAAAAAAGTTATATTTCATATAGATGCAGAAAAATCTTTTTTGGATGCCTGCACATACTTATTATTTAAAAAAAATACTCTCAGCAAACTAGCCAAAGAAGGAAATTTATTTAACAGTTAAATATCATCCACAGGAAACCTAAAGCAACCACTAAAATAGTGGTGGTGAAATGTTGAATGCGTTCTTAACAAAATAGACAAGACAAGGGTGTTTATTCTCACCACTTTTATTTAACATTGCAGTGAAAGTTCTAGCAGAGCCAAAAGGAAAGAAAACATAATAAAAGGTAGAAGAATTGGAAAGTAAGAAACAAAAGTGTGATTTTTTAACAATTATATTACTGAATCTGTAGGAAACCTACAATGATCTAATTTATTAGAAAAAAGAGAAGAGTTAAGCAAGGATGTTGGATATAAAATCAATATACGAAAATTAACTGCATTCCTATACCCAACAATACACATTTAGAAAATGTAATTTTAAAAGGAGTCATTTGTTCTGGCTTCTGGTAACAATAGGGTAACTTAGCTGAACTAATCGTTCCTCAGATAACAATTAGAAAATATGGAAAAAAATATTTTTAGAACTGTCCAACTTTTTAGAGAAACAGGAGACTTACCAAAAGCAGAAAGAAACTAGCAAGGAGTCAACTCTTGAAAGATGAACGGTGAGTTAGGTATTTTAATATGGGATGCTCCCCAGTGCAGCGAAGCTCATTGGGCAGACAGCCACAGCCTTACTGGCTTAATGTGTTAGAGAACAGAATTTGGGACGATTAGAAAAATAAAAATAAATAAGAAGAACATTAGGTGAGGAAATTCTCGATGGTAAGGATCCCTAGAGGGGTGAACCCCAAAATCTGTATATATAATCCACCAAAATCCTTGGATGAACATTTGCTTTCCTTTCACGGGGGAGACTCCAGAAGGAGGTGTGATAAAACAAACAAACAACGGGGCGCCTGGGTGGCTCAGTTGGTTGGGCGACTGCCTTCAGCTCAGGTCATGATCCTGGAGTCCTGGGATCGAGTCCCGCATCGGGCTCGCTGCTTGGCAGGGAGTCTGCTTCTCCCTCTGACCCTCCCCCTCTCATGCTCTCTGTCTCTCATTCTCTCTCTCAAATAAATAAATAAAATCTTTAAAAAAAAACAAACAAACAAACAACGAAGAAAAACAGTGGAAGCTGAAAGAGCCGAGAAGAAATTTAAACTTCCGTCCATCGCAGAAGAGACAGAATTTGGAGTTTGAGTACAGCTAAAGTGAAAAACAAAATTACTCTCCAGGGTAAAATAACAGAATGTAGACTACACAACTTTCATCATGTCCAGTATCAATCAATTGTCAAGAGACATGTGAAAGTAACAGAACATTCGGGCCCATATATGAGAATAAAAGAAGTCAATAGACCCCAAGTTCAAGATGATGCAGATGTTGCAATGAGGAGGTAGGGACTTCTAAGCAGCTTTGTGAATATGTCCAAGAATTTAGAGAAAGATACATTCATAATGAACAGATGGAAAATATAATCAGAGAACTAAAACCTATAAAACAGAATAACATGGAGATTCTAGAGCTGAAACGTATCACTACTGGAATGAAAAATTTGTCCAATGAGTTTAACAGCAAATAGGAGATGGCAGAAAAGTCAGTTAACATAGAGCTAGAACAATAAAGGATTGCCAGAGGGGAGAGGGTGTGGGATGGGCAAAATGGGTGGAGGGAGCGGGAAGCACAGGCCTCCGGTTAAGGACTGAAGTCACTGAGATGAAAGGTAGAGCAGAAAATGTCATCAAAGGTACTGTAATAGCATTGTATGGTGACAGATCGGAGCTATACTTAGAGTGAGCAGAACATAACATAGAGTTTTCAAATCACTATGTTGTAAATCTGAAACTAATGTAACATTGTGTGTCAATTAGCTTCAATTAAAAAAAAGCTAAAACAATAGAAATTACACAACCTGAGAAGGGGAGACAAAAATATTAAATAAAAAGAAACAAAGCTTTACAGACCTGTATGGCAATATTAAGAAATCTAATATTTGTGTAATTGGGGACCCAGAAGAAGAGGTAGAAAATGTGGCAGAAAAAAAGTATTTGAAGACAAATTGGGTGAAAACTATCAAGACAGAATAGAAAATTCAAAAATATGGGGCACCTGGGTGGCTCAGTCAGTTACGTGTCTGACTCTTGATTTCAGCTCAGGTCATGATCTCAGGGTTGTGAGACTGAACCCCATGTCGGTGCTGGGTGTCGAGCCTCCTTAAGATTCTCTCTCTCCCTCTGCCCCCTCCCCCCTGCTTTCTCTCTCCCTTCTCTCTAAAAAGAAAAAACAAAAAAACAAAAACGAGATATACCCACAGTTACAGAGTAAATTGATTTTTGACAAAGACACCAAAGCAATTCAATGGGAAAAGAAAAGTCTTTTCAGCAATTGTGTTGAGACACCTGAATATCTATATGGAAAAAAAAAGGAACCTCAAACCCTTACCATACAAAATAATTCACTCATAGATCTAAAATTAAAAGCTAAAACTGTAAAGCTTTTAGAAAAAATATAGAAAGATCTCTTTGCAGCCTGGGGTTAAAAGTTTTTCTTAGATATTGAAACAATTATAAAAGAAAGATAAATCAGATATCAAAATTTAAAATATCTACTCATCAAAATAAACTGTTATGTAAATAAATGGCCAGGCCACAGACTAGGGAAATACATTACACATAGACACACAATCCAGTGAAACTAGATTAAAGTTAAGAAGTTTTATCCTTCAAAAGACAGCATAAAGAAAGTTAAAAATACAAGATACAAATTTGGTGAGGATATGTGTAACACATATAATTACCAAAACATTAGTATCTAGAATCTATAAAGAACATCTCAAGAATAACGCAAAATCCATAAAAAAATGAATAAATTATAAGAAGACAAAGATTAAGAATCCAATAGAAAAATGGGCAATCACTTCTCAGAAGCACCAAATTAAAAAAAGAATCAACCTCTTTAGTAGGAACATACTAATTGAAACCATAATGAAATATTTCACATTTAAGAGATAGACAAAAAGTTTATAAGTCCAACCAAATCAAGCTTGACAAGAAGGTGGATCAATTAGAACTTTTTTTTTTTTTAATTAGAACTCTTATACACAGCATGAAAAAGTGAAAATTGGCACTAATGTTTTGAAAAAACTTAGTGTTACCAGTTTACTTGAAAATACACATGCCTTTTTAATTTAGCAACTCTCTTCCTTGCTGTGTACCTAGAAAAACTCTAGTACATACCATCAGGAGACAAGTATAAGAATGCTCATACTAGCAGTCTTTGTAATGGCAAAGTATTAAAAGCAGTTCAGATATTTATCAGCAATAGAATGGATATATTGTTGAATGAATGGAATACTATACACCAGTGAAAATAAATGAACTAGGGCAATAGATAGCAACTAAACAAACCTCAGGAAAATGAAATTGAACAACAAAAAGCAAGGTCCAGAAACATACAATGGGATTCTATTAAAAAAAGTTTAAAAACATGCAAAACTAAAGGATATATTGTTCAGAAATAAAGATACCTGTCACAAAATAAAAAATAAAAGCAAGAGACTGATAAAACCGAAGATACAGGGCAGTGGTCTCTAAGAGAATAGGGAATGGATGAGGTTGGTAATGGGCACAATGCTGGCTTCACTGAGTAATGGAAATGTCTCTATCTCTTATGTGAGTAAGTAGATGTATTCACATATGCATATGAATATTTATATTTATATTCATTCAATAGTAAATAAAATATAAATATATAAATATAAATAGTAAATAAAAAATAAAAAATACATACATCTCTCTTGGGAATGTTTATTGACCTCATGGCATTCGCCGTGATCACAGTTCTGGAACTAGACACTCTGGGGTGTGAATTCCAGCTCCTAGAACAGTTTAACAGGGGTTTGTATGTTACATCCCTGTTCCTGTCTCTCAGCCCTAATTCCTTTTCTACCTCACAACATCCCTTCTCCCTTATCAGCACAAAAACACATCCTATCACAAAGTATTTAGTCATTATCAAAAGAAATGTTAGAAAAACTTAAAAATGAACTTAAACTTTCTCTTGAAAAGTTTTGAGATATTTGTTTTCAAGGCTCTCACTAAGGGTTGTGCTGGCCCTTGATGTAACTGACCAGTCAGCATTTGAGAACTCACTTTGGGGTTGAGGCTTTTGACCTCTTAGCCCCAAGAAAGATCCGTTACAACTGTAAGAATCTTTTTAAATGTACAGCCCCAAAAGATAAGGTCCATATAACGGGGTAGGGGGAGATAAATAAAATAGTTATATTATTATGAATGTTCTAAGGTCAAAGGAAATGCTGGTTATCACTTAGTATCCATGGTTCATAGATAAGGAAATGTAGGGTGTTAGAGGAACTGGAGGGTATTGTCCTGGATGATAAATGGGAGCAGAATGTAGGTCAAGCTATGCCGACAGCAGGTATGCCCCTTAAATAGGATTAATATAGGTCATCCAGTTTTTTGTCTTCCTAATTACTTTCTTTTTCTTTCACTCCTTCTCTCTCTCTCTCCTTCCTCCCTCCCTCCCTTCCTTCTTTCCTTCCTTCCTTCCCTCCTTCCTTCCCTCTTTCCCTTCTTCCCTCTCTCCCTCCCTCCCTCCTTCTCTCTCTGTCTTCAGAGCAAACAGAACAAGGGCAGGATGCACCACTGCTTGGGCACTAGGGGGAATAGTGCTACAGATAGGGGTAAAAGCAATCAACAGTGGTGCCAAAGGAGCGCTAGAAAGTGATAGGAAACCAGTACCAAAAGTGAGAAAGAGGATGTTCAATCTCTAGTGGGATTTTTTTTTTTTTTTTTGGTCCTATCTAGAAATATGACCTTCACACTGAAAGAAACAGAACAAACACAGCTCAGGAAGAATTAAATCCCAAGAAAATTCGGGGCGTATCAGAGAACCTTGATGTCCTGACAGAGTCAAAGTCCTCAGGTTCAATAAACCACTGGAGTTCTGACAGAACTTGTTATTGGTCTTGACCAAGCTGCTGTTCTGCATCTAGGACCAAAAATATCAGCGGCCCATGCTGGAGAAGTGGGTGCTTGGCTATAGAAACTCACGAGAAAAGAGTAGGGGCTATTAGTTGACTGCATGCTGAATATGCACCAGGCATAACAAAAGATACTAAAATGACTAATGTAATCTTAGGCTGAGCTGATAGGAGCGTGATGCCCAGACAAAGAGAGTTTAATCTGCCTCTGTTTATTTCTGGCATTTCAAGAGAAACATTGACACGTTCAGTATGCTCAGTTAGAGGAGGTTAAATAAATTGCTGAGAGGATTGGAGACTACATCACAGGAAGAATAGGTGCTGGGTGTGTTTATAATCATGAGAAAACACAAGTCTTCCAATATTTCAAGGATTGTAAAGTACAAAAGTGATGAGACATTTTGCATAGCTTCAGAGCGCAGAACCAAGAACAGTGTTTGGAAGTTATGGGGAAGGACATTCCATTCCGTAAGAGAAATTCTAACAGTCTCTTAAATTTATGTGATGTTGTACAATCCACATAGATTCTCCTGTGCATCATCTCACATTAGGAAGAACTCCCGAACAATCGGTGATTGAATCAGCGGCTGGGCAGGTTTAAGCGGAGACTAATGAATCACATTAGACTGGATGGACGGAAAGATCGTTTCTAACTCAGACTGTGAATCAACCGAGAGCTACTTCCAAGCCCGCTTCTAAAATGAAAAGAAACAGGGAACAAAAGCATAAGACCTATGGGGATTCATCCTTGTCTGTCTCAAGTCACACTTTTCTAAGTAGAAAAACGTGAAAAGATCTATGTCTGTGTTCACCATAAGGGGAAATAAATTGGTTAGGCATTTTTTCCCTGTGTTTTAGGGTATTCAAGAGGATATTGACCAGCCTCTCTTCTGGTGCTTACTGCACTGGCTAGGAAGATGGACCATAGCACCTTGGAGGTCCCTTCTAACACCAAGATTCCGTGAAAGCTAGATTTCACATGTGGCTCTGTTATTTCCTCAAATGGCTTCGAGGAAGTTGTTTTCACTCTCTGGGCCTCAGTTGTCTTTCTCATTAAGTGAGACTATTGTCAATTTTTTTTTTTTTTTAGAGAATTCACACTCTACAATTGTAAGATTTTGTGGAGGATTTGTGAGAGCTTTCTTCTTCCACATCCTATCAAAAAATAATTGATTTCGATTTCTGGTCCTGGTAAGATCATGGTCATTTCTGAACTTTTCTGAAACTCCTTCTGAAAGCCAAATAGAAAATTAGGATAGTGTAAGAAAATACATATGAGTTATATATTTTAAAAATACTAAGTGTGGGCGCCGGGTGGCTCAGTCGATTAAGCGTCTGCCTTCAGCTCAGGTCATGCCCTACAAGCTACAGAACCCCAAATCACCTATGAATATTCAGCCTCAAGAAGAGAAGCCCTTTCCCTGGAGTGAAACTCTGTCTGAACAAGCCTGAGAATAACTGTGAGCTGGAGGTTCTGATATGCTATGAATTACAGATGAGAACAAGCACTTGTACAGTGCATTGCCGAGGGATCCAATAGTGTCGGACTCGAGCAGACTCTTGATGGACTCCAAAATGTCCAGCCAATATCCTTTTCCAGAAGTATAGCGTCTCACTCTGAGCGGAAGATGTCTAGAAACAGGTGAATTGAGCAGGGCAGTAACACTGGACAGTTGAGGGGAGGGGAGGGCGGCCCCAAAGTAATCAGACCGCGGAAAGTAAGGTAACAACAAAAGCATTCATCTAAGAGTGAGACCACAGCCTTGCAAAGGCAGGAGCTCTGGGAAACATGGGCCTAGATGTAGAAAAGCTTCTTGCCCAGGCTTAGGACCAAGAGACGGACGGGCTGTATGTTGTGTTCTTCACATTAACAAGGGAAGAGGAAGCCTGGGTGTAAACTCAGAGAGCTTCTCTAGCTCCTCTCCTGGCCCCCACATGCCTCAGGAACTTGCCCCCAGTAGTCTAGGGAAAGCTGTCACCTTTAAACACATAACATGCGAGAAGGAATAGACTCTAATACAAAGTCATTATAAGAAAACAGATAATAATGAAACAAATACGTGAGAGTCCAGGAATAACCCTAGAGAAATATGGACACAAAGCAGATGAAAACCATAACATGAGATATTGAAATGAGAGAAAATAAATTAAGGAAATGATAGACACTTTGAAAGAACAGAATAAATCAGAAATAGAAGAAATAGGTAAATAGCTGATGGCTATAAACTGAGAACTCAGAGCACTCAGGAAAGAGTTAAAAAAAAAAAGAAGTTCAGAAATAAAGACTAATAAGAAGGAATACATAAGAGAATAGCTCTGTGGAAAATACGGGAATGAAATTCGAAGGTAGGAAAGAAAAATGAAGGGAATCAAACAGAAGTAAAGGAAGACATAAAAAGGCTTTGGAAGAAAGTAAAAAATAAGAAGACAGGCTAAGGTAAGATAATAATGAAAGAAGTAAAGAAAAGACACAAATAATGAAAGAAAAAGAGAATCTAACCAAAAAGTCCCTGATGTAGGAAAACTTGACTTAAAACTATAAATCAGGAGAAGTTTCCTAAAATTGGAAAAACTTTAAAATCCACATATTTATGGGCGCCTGGGTGGCTCAGTCGGTTAAGTGTCTGCCTTTGGCTCAGGTCATGATCTCAGGGTCCTGGGATTGAGCCCCACATTGGGCTCCCTGCTCTGCGGGAGGCCTGCTTCTCCCTCTCCCACTCCCCCTGCTTGTGTTCCGTCTCTCGCTGTGTCTCTCTCTGTCAAATAAATAAATAAAATCTTAAAATAAATAAATAAATAAATAAAATCCACATATTTAACTGGAAAAAGGAACTCATACCACCAAGGGAATACCAACACCAACATCAACATCAACACCAAGGCAATCTTAATGAAAAGACTGGACTTTAAAGATAAGAAAAATATCCTTTGGGCATCCAGACAAAAAGATGAAGTCATTTAAAAGAAAAAGAAAATCAGATAGGAATTAACCTTCTCAACAGCAACATTTTTTTTTTGTCAGAGAACAACAGAAATACTTTAGAGATGCAAGGAAAAAAGAGGGAGCCACCTTGTAGGTTTAAGCTACTTAAGACCATGAAGTCTAGAGCTGTAACCATGCAGGGTCTCATGGAGGGTTAGTCTCATGAGATGTTCCTGAGAAACTGACTACAGAGTGAGCTCCAGACAATCAATGAATGATTCTAGAAATTCACTATAAGTTCTCAGGTAAGCGTGAATATGTTTAACTATGGAACAACTAAAAATTGGAGATGAATTTAAAAAATAGTATACTATTGGCATATGCATGGACAGTGTCAAATAGTAAAACTAATGAAAATGGGAGATGGTGAGAGTCCGTGGGAAGAATAATTTTACAGATTGCCTGGCATGTATTTGGTGGGAGTAAGAGGAGATCCAGTGAGGCTGACAATCCTAGTAGTTGAAGCCTGGTGACGTTGTGCTTTCTTACTGTTTGGAAAAGATCATTAAGGAATGCCTGGCTGGCTCAGTTGGTAGAGAATGCGACACTTGATCTCAGGGTCATGAGTTCAAGCCCCACACTGGGCATGCATCTTACAAAATAAAATGAAATAAAAAATAAAATTATCATTAAATTAATGCTAGTGACATAAATTGGATGGTGGGGGGAAGAATGGGAAGGAGAGAAGAAATGATTATTAGCTGAGATTAATATATATAGAATAAGACTAATATATAGGGAATAGCAAATAATGATAACCACTAGAACTTAAATAAGAACCTTTTTTTTTTTTAAAAAGTAGGTTCCACGCCCAGAGTGGAGCCCAATATGGGGCTGGAACTCATGACCTTGAGATCAAGGTCTGAGCTGAGATCAAGAGTCGGATTGCTTAACTGAGTGAGCCACCCAGGCACCCCAAGTAAGAAACTTTCTAAATGTCAAAAAAAACAAAAATAAAACATACCACAAAGTAATGATTTTGTATGTGCATTGTGGATGTTTAAAGACACAGAAAAGTCATAGGTATATATATATATGCACATAATTGACTGAAACATGAAACTGGCATTTCTGTAGGGCATAAGCAATAGTTTATCAGCAATTTCACGTCTTTCAACAAAGAGCAAACATAAAAAACAATGTAACAGAACTGAGGAAAAATATTGATTATATCAATACATGTAAAATGGGCTTTACTCATCTCTCTCTTTTTTTAAGATTCTATTTATTTATTCGAGAGAGAGAGAGAGTGAGAGAGAGAGAACATGAACAAAGGGGGGGCAAGAAGAGAGGGAGAAGCAGACTCTCTGATGAGCAAGGAGGCCAATGTGGGGCTCGATCCCAGGACCCTGAGATCATGATCTGAGCCAAAGGCAGATGCTTAACCAACGGAGCCACCTAGGTGCCCTGGCTTTACTTTTTTTCTCTTAAAAGAAAAAAAAATTTTCCGGGTGTTAGCAAAGCAAAATCCATGCTGTTCTATGAAACATAGTAAGAAAAAGAAGTGAATCAGAAAGTTAAGAATAAAACTATAGATAAAGATATATCAGTTGATTGGAAATAAAAAGAAAGTAGATGACATGATCTGAACATCAGAAAACACAGTTTTCATGCCAACAACATTGCACAATATGAAAGCCACTTTATGAATTTAAAGAGTACAATTCAAAGTAAAGATATGATAATTACTAATATCTCTGCAGAAAGTAAAATTGCAACTTTTATAAACAAAAAATACAAGAGATAAAAGAAGGAATGGACAGACACCAATAACTGGAGATGATTATCACATCTCCATCAAGACAAGGGGATTAAAAATTATTAAGAATATACAAGACCTAAGCAAATCAATAAGGTGGTTCGTATAGCCATATATTTAACTCTGTATCCCAATAATAAAGAATACACTTTCTTTTCAAGTGCATTTGGGTCATTTACAAACACTGAGCATACATTAAAACAGAAAAACTTCAGTTAATTTTAGAAAATAAAAATAATAAACCAGACTTTTTTGATCAAAACATGCAATTAAACCAGAAATAATTAACAAATTCTCAAAGCTCTCTATTAAAGACTCTTGGGACAAAGGGAAACTATAAAACAAAATTGTAGAATTTCTAAAAGTAATAATAATAGAGATATTATATATTTGGAAAACTCAAGAGAACCAATGAAAAACACTACTCTAACCAATAATAGAATTTAGGAAAATAGCAGGATATAAAATCAAATGACAGAACTCAACAATCATGTCACGAACCAACAGTAACTATTAGAAGTTTTAATGGAAGACACATCCATTTATAACAACAAAAAAGAAGAAAAAAATACCAAGGCATAAACTTAACAAAATGTGCAAACCTTCTATTTAGAAATCTTTAGTACATACCTAAAAGATACAAAAGTGATATAAATATGTAGAAAGCTATAGAATCAAAAATGATAAGGAAAAAGGATGATAGATATAGCAAGTATAATAAAACCTTGACAATTGTTGAATATGAGTGAAGACTATATCAAGATTATACCATTCTCTCTACATTTTTGTACGTTTGGAAATTTTATAATAAGCTAATTTAAAATAGTTAATTCTGGTGTTAAAAAAGAAAGGTATTTACGTTCTAGCTCTAGACTATCAAAGCACACCTAGATTAATTACATGAGTTAATTAAAGTGATTTGATTAAATTCTTACAGTCAGACTTAGTTTTAAGCTCAACCTCTTTAGAATCCTTACTTAATATAAAGTTAATTGTATATGCATGTTTTGGATACTTTAAAGTAGTAGCTGTTTCTCTCTACTCTCTTCCAATTTTGGCCAAATGAGGAATCTCATTTCTTCCTGCCTCGGCTTCCTAAAACTATGTATGGTGAGTTGAGAGGCAGAAAGAAAATTTCCCAGACCCCCAGAGCTACTGGCGGGAGGCCTCAAGTTCTTAGACTGGGAGGAAACTTCCAGAACATCTTACCCCTACTGTGGGTTCTACATGGGGCCATGTGAAATCCAGATTAATGTCTAGGCTTTTGCCCATTCTCTTCTGAAGTGTTACCATTGAAATGGTAAACCTGCTCAAATAATCTTAAAAAAAAAAAATCCTGATCACATTCCATGCTTATCCTGACCGAAAATTCCAGATGAACAATTTTATTTTTCCTTGGAGTTAATGTTTGCTATTCTTAAAATAATAGGCATTAATGCTATTACAATTACCTTCAACAAACCAAACCAAACCAAACCAAAGCAACAGAAAGCCAGACATGGGCTGACTTTTTAGTACCTACTGGACAAAGCTTAGCCTCCTCACCCTGGCATCTTGGCCCCAGAATCCCTCCAGGGTATGGCTCCAATATATCTTTTTCATTGATATTGTCTTTCATGTATCAGAGCACTGCTAATGTCCATAATCTAGACAAACCAAAAAAAAAAAAAAAGAGAGAGAGAAAAAATTATAAAATCTAATATTTGTTTAATGTTGTTTAGTTCACAAAATATGTTTTCAATATACTTCTTATTGAACCTCAATAAAAGCCTTAAAAGCTGGGCATTATTTACTTTCATTTTATTTTTGTAATGGGTAAAACCGTGCTGGAGAACCTAGAGCTTTGCCCAACATCAAAAGCTAACATATGATAAAGCCAGAATTTTTTTGCATTCTGTGCTTATCCTATAGTAATATGTTACTGTTAAACTAGGTACTCATTAATCCCTGAGAACATTCTGAATTGAACTGCCTAATTTTGCTACCAGACTCCCTTCTAATGAAGCCCCATTTTCCTCTCATCCAAGTCCCCCAAAGTTCTGTTTTCTTCTTTCCTTCCTTCCTTCCCTCCCTCCATCCATCCTTTCTTCCTTCCTTCTTTCCTTCTTTCCTTCCTTCCTCTTTCTTTCTTGATTCCTTGAAATTCTTGATCCCTTGAAGCTGATATGCTCTTTCCTTTGAACAAGGACAGGGCATTCTGTGTCTTTTCTTTCCTTCTTTCCTTCCTTCCTCTTTCTTTCTTGATTCCTTGAAATTCTTCTTGATCCCTTGAAGCTGATGTGCTCTTTCCTTTGAACCAGGACAGGGCATTCTGTGTCTTTCGGGGCACTCGACATATTCTACCTCGTGTTCTATCATCCTCTGTACTCTTGCCTTACAGGCAGAGCCTATGTCTTACTCATCTTTTTGTCCTTTCCATGATGCAAGGACAGTGGCACATAGTAGGTATTATACTTAACCAATGTTCGAGGAACTACATGGGAATTTGGTTTAAAATAATTGAAAGACCCACCTTCTTTCTGAAACAGTTCTTGCCTTATAATAGAAACTCATATGGTAAGTAGAAACCATTTTTGTAATAAGTAGATTCATGTAAAGTATAAAAATAAAATAATACTGCTAATAGTTATAATCAGTGACATAATAATAATGGTAATCTTATAAACCTGAATTATAAGGTTCCTTCCTTTCAGATTATAATAATTCATATCAGCCTCATTTATTTTCTCAATAGGCCTGTGAGCCAAGGAAAGGGTCGTCAGTACAGTGTTTAGATTGGAACCTTAAGAATGGGAGCCTAGGACTCCCCACTTGGGTTTGAGGGTCAGCTCCTCCACTCATTTGAATGTTATTTGACCTCCTGAGATCTCGGGCACCTCTCCACCTTTTACAAAATAGGGAAAATAAAAATGACAAAATCTGCAAGTTCTTTGTGAAGAAAAAATGAGATTAAAGAGGCCAAATTCTTGGCACAGCATCTGGTGCATAGTAAGGGCTTATTAAATGGTATCAGTAATTATTGTTATGAGTGAAGAGAATGAGATCTAAGACCCAAGATGATTAAGTGGCTTGCTCAAGATGGTATAACGAAATCTAACTGGGGCTCGGGTTTTTGCTTCCTGAAATAATCATCCTGGGGAGGCTAGAGACGGAGTCACATGGCCAATGGCTTAATCAATCATGCCCACATAATGAAGTCCCAATAAAACTTATGGACACAGAAGAAGTTCGGGTGAGCTTCCTTGGTGGGTAATACTCTGCCCACTGCCACAATTGATGGGTCAGGAGGATGATGCTTCCTGACTCCAGAGGGAGAAAACAAGGGAAGCTTGATGTTTAGGACCCTCCCAGACATTGCTCTATGTGTCTTCCCCTTCGTTGGTTCTGATCTGTAGCTTTTTGCTATAATGCAGTTATAATCCTAAAAAATAGTGTTTTCCTGAGTTCTGTGCATCATTATATTATGGGACCCTAGGGGAGGGTGGGAACCCCTGAACTTGTAGCCAGTCGGTCAGAAGTGAGGGAGACCTGGGGACCTCAGAATTTGTGGCTGGTGTCTCAAGGGAGGGCAGCTGTGTGGAGAACTTTGCCCTTAACCTACGTAGTTCAACTCCTCCGGGAAGTTGGGTGTCAACAGTTTTGCTCTCCCCTTCACCCAGAAACTCAATGGGAAAACCAATGTTTCATCAGGTACATACTTTGCCATCTCAGACTCAAAAATGAGGTTTATTTAAAATCTATAATTTTATTTCTTGTTCATGTTGGGTGCCTAGTGTTGAAATGTGGTCATATTGGCTCTCTACCACTGATCATTTTGGTAACAATAGTATTGAAGTTAAAAAAAAAACCACACACCTGGACAATTATTTATATCAAGTACTAACCTATCAGACACTCTTTTCTTTCCAAAAGCCCTTCTCCAACCTCCAAACAAATTAATTCATCTGCACAGTGAGAGGAGGAAACTAAGCATGGGGCCTCCACCAGGAGGGACACCAGGGGGACATTCACCAAGACAGCTGGAGTGCATATGTTGTGGCTCTTGACACCCGAGTGGGGGAATATCCTGCTCACCCACAGTATGGCAATCGTAATTAGCACCCCGTAGCCACTCGGGGCTTCCAACCCACCCAAATCTGTTTGCAGCGTTTCACGACTTACTGAGAATAGCATCTCTCGCATTTAGGTAGCTGTCTCCCTCCTGTCTGCTCCGTTGGCTCTAATGTATTTAGATAGATTCTTCTTCCATGAGGCAGAGCCCAAGTTCATTAGAATCATGCGTTCTGCTTCAAGACCTCCCTTAATCTCCCTAGGTGCTCTTTGGGCTTTACCAGTTGTATTCACTAACCTTGGATGTGGGTATTTAGGAACAATTCTAATGTTCTTAAATTGCTTTGCAGTCTCCTCTCCTGGATTATACTGGCAGGCACAAGAAAGAAATACCAATTAAGCCCCCAGAGCCATTTTGCAAATGCTCTTTTTCTTAAACCAGGCAATGTCTGACTGCGAACCCAAATGGAAAAGATGCAGGATGGTGCTGGGATGTGTTATGCATGTTGACTCTTTTCTTTCAAAGGGATCTAATCTTTTGGAGTGGGCATTAGGTAATGCTTTCAATGTATTAGTAAGGACCAGAGACAGAGAGAGAGAGAGAGAGAGAGAAGACACTTCATACGTTTTGGATAATGCTGTGTTGGTGCTTTAATAATACTCATCTTAAAAGGGTATTTGTTATTCATTATGTACAGTGCATTTCAGAGTTCTGCGTTCCATTAACCCCTTCTCTGAGCAGACTGCAGACAGTTTGAAAACCTTTCTTTTAGGAAAGCTAGCCTTAGCCTGGCTATTAAACTTGCTCAGGTTCTAGGGGTGACTTGGGGGTAATACTGTAGAGCAATGTAAGTAGGAACATGGGCTGCCTTTAGATGGGAACGTAAATGGCATGGAGACAGGAGTAAAAAGTAGATATTTTGTTATTAACATTGTGTTTTGTACCATGTCAATATATCAATGATTCAAAACACAAATAAAAGAAATATATATAATTTTTTGAAATGGTAAGAAAAATGATGCAGTTGCTGTTGAAAACAGTATGAGAGTTCCTCAAAAAACTAACATCCAATCACCATATGATCCTGCAATTCCACTTCTGGGCACATACCTGAAAGGATTGAAAGCAGGACTTCAAACAGATATTTGCATACCCATGTGTGTAGTGGCATTATTCCCAAAAAACAAAAGGTGGAAGCTAACCCGAAGGACCAGGGATGGATGAATGGGGAAATAAAATGTGGTATACAATATTATTCATCCTTAAAAATGACAAAAAAAATTCTGACACAGACTACAACATGGATGAACCTCAAAGACATTAGAGTAAGTAAAATAAGCCAGTCATAAAAAGACAAATATTGTATGATTCCACTTAAATGAGGTACTTGGAATCATCAAATTCATGAAGCTAGAAAGTAGAAGGGTGGTTGCAGGGGCTGACAGAAGAGAGAAATGAGGAGTTTAGTAGGGACAGAATTTTAGTTTGGAAAGATGAGAAAGTTCTGGAGATGGAGGGTGGTGATGGTTCCAGAACGATGTGAATGTTCACAGAACTGTACACTTAAAAATGGTTAAAATGGCTAATTTTATGCTATCTATTTTTTTTTCCATTACACAAAGAAAAAGAAAAAATGTAAGAAAGATTTGTGGTTTTCCCCATTGGTCACTGCACTCACATTTTGCCTTTCTATCATATCTGAGAGGTAACCTCCATGGTCTGTTACCCCATCTTCTCTTCCCGAGACCTCAGCAAACCCCCATTTCATCACTGTACTTGTGGAGTGATGGGTACAAAGATTCAGCAGAAGAGAATGTTCCACTTCTGTCTAACCAGGCAAGTGAAGACAAGCATCTGTAAGTGGTCACTGAGGACTGACTCAGGCCCTCACACCATGCTGGGGAAAGCGAGGGCACAGAAATGTGGTAGATGCATTTTGTGACTTTAGTTAGTGCAATTAATACAAATAAAAACCAGATTCCCACTGTGTCTGGGGCACTGTGTTCGGTCCTGGAGACACGGAGATGAAAAGACAGTGTCAGATATTGAGGGTTTGACAGATTTGCATACTGATAATTAGATAAGTTTTTATACAGGATACAGTGCGCGCACAGATAGTGAGCATAGAATTCCTCAAGCCAGACTTTATGGAACTTAGAAGTTTCAAGATCTTGCAGCAGGTCTAATGAACGAATTTTTTTTTAAATACCTACTATGTGTCGGGGCCTGACCTAAGTTCTGTGAGTGATTCAGATTACGGATATGGGAGGCTGTGTTCTGGTCCTTGGGGAGCTTACTTCTAGTTGTATGCCGACTAGTCCAGAGAGACAATAGGGCAGCATATAATTGTGTGGGATACATTCTTAGCTTTGCCAGGGACTAGAGAAAAGAAAGATCAGTAAGGGTTGGGATTGTCAGGAAAGGTTTTACTGAGGGGGTGAGACCAGAACTGAGCCCTGAGAAGCAGAATCTCAGCTGGTAGAAAATAGGAGAGACAAGCGAGCATACAACAGATCCATAATTACCAGACAGAGTAGATGAAGCAGGTTTGCCTTTCCTGAGCTAATCCACTAAAAGCATCCTATTGGCATAGGAGTCTATTAAGCAGGGACCCTTGTTCATGAATTAAGCACCTACCATGTGTCAGCCATTGTTCTATGCACTGGAAGCATACCAGCAAACCCACAAAGTTCATGCCCTCCGAGAGTTTACATTCTCCTGGGAGACACAAACAAATAAATAAAATACACCTCATGCTAAGTGGTAATAAGAGTTCTGGCTAAAAGCAAAGTATGGGGTAGGGTGACTGTTGGATAGGTTTGTGGGGGAGGGTACTAGGTGTCTCATCAAGGGACAATTGCAAAGCAACTATGCTTCTGAGATGTTTGGAAAGCCATCCTGCTGCAGATGGTAGTATGGACTCCATCTCCTGCTGCTTCCAGTCCCCAAAGTCTATGAACTTTGACTCTGAGCCCAAGTGAATGTTCCACCAAGTTTCCTACTGCTATGAAAATGTAAGGTGGTAACAGTCGCAGAGACCACATGTCCTATCTTGAATGAACCCTTCTGTGGCTTCTTTACTTGGGAATACTTACAGCGATGTGTTCTGATATCAATTTTCTGACACCAACCAAGTGTCCTAAGATGAAATTCAGTAATAACACCAAACTACCTGGAGTTAGGGTCAGACCCCACGAGCCAAAAGGCAAGGTCCCCAACAAGACTGTCCTTAGTTCCGACGCCAGCCTTAAGTTCCCAGACTGCCCATACTTCTGCCCAGCCGATGACAATTTTAGAGTTTCCCAGAGCCCCCTCAGGTTCAGTCATTCTCTAGAGTGACTCACAGAACTCAGAAAAGTGCTATGCTTCGAATTACCATCTTATTATAAAGGATGCAAATGAACAACCTGATGAAGAGATACACCGAGCAAGGTCTAGAAGGATCTAGCAGGGGCTTCTGCTCCCACAGGGTCGAGGTGCACCATCTTCCTGGTACATGGATATGTTCACCAACCAGGAAGCTCACCTGGGTTTCAGTGTCCAGAGTTTTACCTGGGGTTTCATGAAGTAAGCCTGTTGGCCAAATCACTGACCATGTGTGGTTGAACTCAACCTCCCATCCCTCCTCTCTCCCTGGACTTTGGGGGTGGGCTTTTAAGTTCCAACTCTGTAATTACATACGTAGTCTTTCTGGAGGGGCCAGTTCCTCCCCTAAAAGTATTTAAAGCCCCACCGTGAAATCACCTCCTTAGCATAAACTCAGATATATCAAAGGGGCTACTTATGAATAACAAAAGACACTCCTATCACTCTGGAAATTCTAAGGGTTTTCAAAGTTCTGTGCCAAGAACTGGGGACAAAGACCAGATGGATTCTTTCTTGTATCACAGGTAGCAAGAACTCTGTGTTGATTTCTCCAGCTAATGCTTGCATAATGGTCTTAGAGTTGGCTATATTCTACCCAGGATAGAAATCAGGTTTTTTTTTCAGTTCTCAGCAAAGAGATTCTAAGAAAGCATGACCTCAGCAAAGCCATGCTCTGCTGCTGATTTAAAATCTGTAAACTAAAATGTAATACAACTGTATCCTTTGTCCTCCTGGCTAATGACCAGTCATGGAATACCAATAAGAATTCCTAGTTTCAGCCTTTTGAGCTTGGACCCCTCTTGCTGGTGAGCTCTCCAATCAACTTCCCTCTGATACCTCTTTAAGCATCAAGCAGCTGTTTAATGCAAGGTTCTCGTCTGTTCTTTTCCCTTTCTCTTGGTCAGTGGATTAGCTAAGATTGATTTTTCTGCATGGCTGGGGAAGGCCTAAGGTTAAAAGATAAAAAGTAGATTTCTTTTAAATGTAATCTGGATTTCTTTTCTTGGCATTAGTTCTGATATCACCACAGAATCACTTCAGTGTTCCAGAAACACCTGGACCCCCAACCACAGATGCCGGGGCAGGGCAAGCCTGGGCGTCCAGCACAGCTGGGTGGTCCCGGTGGAATTGTGGTCAGATGCCATCCCCCCACCCTCCCCCTCTCTTTCTCTCCACTCCCATCTTTCTTTCTCTCTCTCTGACTCCTTCTTTTAAATTTGATTCTGCTTGCAAAACGCAACTAGACATCACACATTCATCCTACACTACTGTCCTTTCAGGTCAGTGTGTATTTATCTTTTGCAAATGAAAGAGCTCAAGGGGAACTGTTTCTGAGTCAACCAGATGACAAAAGAACCAATTGATTCATCCAGAAAGCCTGTCAATTCAGCAGAACAGCATTGGCAGGAGTGGTGCTGTGGACAAAGCAAGCACCTGATGGGCTCATTTTTCCACTTTTTTGCCAGGCTTCTCTTTGGACCCAACAGACCCTGTCCCAATGCCATGCCAGGTGTGATGAATAGCCCTCTCCACCTCTGCGTGGGTATCTTTCCACTTATCCCATGCAGCAATCCTCCCTCCATCAAATAACAATGGGCAGGTTTATCAATACCTTCTGCTGAGGGCTGGGCACTCCCTGGAGCTGGAGTGTGGCAGGGGCAGTGGTGGGAAAGGGGGCGATGTGAGGCTACATAGCAGGAGAACGAGAGAAGTGTGCAGGAACGGAAACTGACGTTCAGTGCGCGGGGCTAAGCAGGGAGAGAACATTTGAGAAGAGGGAGAACTGAAGAGTGCAGGCAACTCCAGCTGAGCAATGCTCCAGGTGGTAACTGAGGCCAGACTCTCACTGTTCTCCATAGTCCAACTCAAAAGATCTGAAAGACTTGTGGCCCCAGGAAGGGGCAGCATGACTTCACGACATCGAGTTTACCTGGGATATGGGGGCAAGAGACAAGGGTCCCTTCCTTGCTCCACCCATCTCCTTTCTTCCTTCCTCCTCTCCCCATCCCCCTTCCTTCATGTAGTTATTGCCAAGATTGGAAAGGGACACTTGAGGGATCCTTACATGTGTCTCAGCCACACTCAGAGTTACATTCAAAGAGCTGGCTTCAATCCAGCCAGCCAGGGAGAGCACTTCTAAATGCCAGGATGGGATTTCAGCCAGCCAGCTGGATGTCCCTTCCGCACGCCGAAGCTTCCTCAGCCATTGCGTCAACATGTGGAGATGCCAAGAGAGTTTGGGCAGCGTACCCAACACAGTGAGGCTACAACGAAGGAACAAAATGGAAGCCCTCACGTCAGTAATCAGGGGATAGAAACATGCTAACAGACGGACTGGGGGTAAACACGAACGGGAAGGACCAGAGAACGGAGGAGAGAAATTCTGGATCGATTAGGATTCTCCTGCTTGCAGGTTATAGAAACCTATTGTGTCCAAGCTTAGGTGAAAAGGACGTTTATTGGTCAATCCAGTTAAAAAGTCTGAGGGTGCCCTAGCTTCAGGCAGGCTGGAGCAGATGCCCCCACAGTGCCCAGTGCTGTCTCTCTGTCCTTCTCGGAGCTGGCTTCATTGTCAGGCTCATTTTCCCCTCATGGTGGCAGGAGAGCCCCCCTGGCATTTCCAGACTCAAACTCCATCTCATTCGTACCAGGAGAAGTTCAGGACGGTTTCTCCTCAGATCAACTGGGCTCATCTTTCCTGTCGGGACTAATTACTGTGACCAGGGAGATGGGATGCTCTCATTGATCATGCCTGGGTCAGCCCCACCTAACTTACACAGTCTGGGAGTGGGTAAGGAATGGTCCAGCTGAGAAAGTAGGGGTCTTCTTTACAGAATAGGAAAATGCTGGAAACAAACCAACAAGCAAAACAAAACAGATGTCCACCCCAGATGCTAAAAAGAAGCCAAAATCATAAAACTTTGAACCACGAGCCGTCATGCACCAGGTGCGAGCATCCAGAAATGGGTCAGATCTATATGGGGACTCAAGGCTTATGTGACAACTGCCCAGACTACGTTTGGTACATGTGTCTCTTTTTTTGATAACTGGTTCAAGGCCTTTCTGACCTGCTTCTGGTTGCTCTTAAAAGGAACTTGCTGGGGCGCCTGGGTGGCTCAGTCAGTTAAGCATCTGCCTTCAGCTCAGGTCATGATCTCAGGGTCGTGGGATGGAGCTCTGCGTCGGGTTCTCTGCTCAGTGGGGAGTTTCCCTCTGTCCCTCCCCTCCATTCGTGTTCTCTCTCTCTCTCCAATAAGTAAAATCTTTAAATTAAAAAAAAGGGAACTTGCCATTCCCAAGCCAGACCCCAGACACCCCATTCCAGAAGGGAATCCCTTTTATGGAGTTTAAGGGTGCCCTTCTGTCTGTCTCTCTTTCATCCTTACATGCTCTGATTATATTCTCACCGCCCCCCCCCCCACATGTACTCGTGTGTTTCTGTTGCTTTCACACAGTATTAGAGAGCAAGCTCCTGTGTATGGCCATTCTAGTGAACGTAGCCATTGAGACAGACCCTACTCTCATAGATGCCGGGGGCCTGAGTGGGAGTTTAATGCAGTGGTCCACGTAGTGTGCAGAAGAAGTGGAAGAGAGGACAGGAGGGCATAGCTGCATAATCTTGTAGCTGCAAAGCATAATTTTGGTTGCATTTACCAAAATTTTGCAAGGAAAGGTCCCAGAATTGGTGGTCTCACCCATCTGCGGAGCCCTGACAAAGGACGCACAGCAGTGAGGGAGAGCAGAACTGCGGGCCCTGGTGCTGAGAGGCCCAATTATCAAAGCTGCATCTCCATCCTGTTGCTATCAGTCCTGGCAGGGCATGGTGGCTGTTGCCAGTGGAGAGGAAAAAAATTACCCAGGCTGATGCCTCCAAATAATTGATAATTTGTCTAAATGAACAAATCAAGTAAGATTTAATTGTTGGCAGGGATTACCACCCAGGAACAGCAAAGTATATAATTGCTTAAGCATTACACATGGCTTTCCATGAATCCCCCTGCCCTCCCCCTTTCTTTCTTCTAAACCAAGTATAATTGTTTAATGACATTGATGGGGAATAGACTTGTGACATTATAAATGACACTTATGACAGCACTGTGAGCTGGTGACAGCTCGCTGACAGCCCCAGTGAGATATTAATCATTTTAGATGCTTTATGATTTGCTCATTTAATGTCACAAATAAGATCTTGCTATAAAACCACATAGATTCTCATCCCCTAAGGGACAGTTGGGTTGTGTTCTTCCCTCCAGGTTGGGGGCTGGTGGGGTCTGGAGCTCCCCTGTACCTCCAATTCCAGGGAGAGGCTAAAATCTCCCTGGGGAAATTTGCACCTGTGCAGAGTCCGAATTTACTTTTCTCTCTTGCAACTTGTTTAAGGAAGCTTTCAAGGGGAAAGAGCTAACCTGTTGGGACTGATGCTAATAAAGACAGAAAGCTGAAAAAGCAGAGAGTTATTTTTAGCTGGGTAATGGGGAGTAAATGGGGCCACTCTGTGATATGCTAAGATATGCCTGCACTCATTTCTGCCTGGAACTCCCACACTCTCTGCTGGGCAGACATCTGTTAATTGCTTTCTGTTGGACTTCACTTTGACATCTGGGGAAATGGAAGGAGACTGCCTAACCATCTTTTTCCCCCCCCCCCCTAAACTATGGTCTCTGTGGAGTTTTGGAGCCAGGGAGGAAAGGAAGCAAGGTGAGTTTGAAACTTGCTCTCTGCTTGGGTTTGCTAAAACCTTCAACACACTGTGCCTCGGGCAGTTTAGCCTGGATTTTATTGAAAACCCGGTGTGGGGCTCCTGACAATCAGAGTCACTCAAGTTTTTCTTTCCACACTATACTGGCCTGAGCTCCATTTAATCAGAACACGTGCTTATCTCTCAACCCACCTTTCCATACATTTTACTAATCTTATAAATAGACTCTTAAAAAATAAGAAAATGAACTTTCCAATTTATAACAAAAAAACATTCATCTCCGTGCACATGCATCAGTGCTTTCTTGCTGAGGCAGGTCCTGTCACCAAACAGCAGGAAGCTAAAAACCAACCTTCAGGAGGTGAAGGTGGTAGTTTCACTGGTACACAGTCTTTTCTCTGCCTTTTCTTTCGTATTGAGTCGCCTAAGTTTGTGCGCACTGGTGTCAATTGCTTTTGGGTAGGTTGACCTATGTGGCGTAGTGTGATTAATGGCCACTAGGTGGCGACAAACGACCTCTTGGCTGGATTATTGGATGGGCGCAATGACTGATACAGGTGAAATGGGTTTACTTTCTGTTGTAACAGTATCTATAACAATTCACTGGATGCTGACCACGTGGCAGGCACCATCAGAAGTGCTGTTTATACATTAACTTACTTGTTTATCTTCGCATCAATCCTGTGAGTCTTACAAAGGATAAGGAACTGATTTGCCCAAGGTCAAAAACTTGGTGCCTTGCAGAGCTGACATTTGATCTCAGCTCTGACTGATGACACAGGCTGTGTTCTTACGTACTGCACTCTCCTGTACCCTTAAGGAAATACCCTATTAACTTGGGGAAGAAGTTGAATGGCCAAAACTAATGTCTCACCCTCACTGAGGTCTGTAGCTTTCTTCATCACCATAAGATAAGGAAAAGGAGTCTGAAAAGGACAAACTTACCAGGTACTTAGAATCTGAGAGTTGGAAAACTCTTGACCATCTAGTCCAGGCTCCTATTCAATATAGGACTCTCCTTGGCACAGCCCTGAAGGAGGATTACATAGTCTCTGCTGGATCTCTTCTGGGACCAGGATGCCCAATGAAGATGGCATGGTTCTTTCTCTATCTTCCCATGGTCACCTTCCTCTCCAAGACGGGAAATTCAGAGGGACAGGACCAGAAGAAAAGTTCATAGCCCCCTGTTCATCAAAGCAATTATAAGGAACACTGTGGGTGTGATGGTTAATTATATGTGTCAAACTGATTGGGACGCTGGGTGTCCAGACATTTGGTCAAACCTTATTCTGGGTAGGATGTTTCTAGAGTGAGATTAACCTTTGAATTGGTACACTGAGTAAAACTGATGGCCCTCCCCAGTTCAGATGGGCCTCATGAAATCTGTTGAAGATCGGAAGAGAACAAAAAGGCTGACCTCCTGCAAGTAAGGGGGAGCTCCTCCTGCCTGACCCCCTTGGAGCTGGGACATAGGTTTTTTTACTCCCTTCATATTCAAACTGAAACACAGGGTCTTCTCAGATCTCATGCCTGCTGGCTTTGGACGGGAACTACAGTTGACCCTTGAACAATGCGGGAGGGGTTAGGGACACTGGGCCCCGCACAGGTGAAAATTTGTGTATAACTTTTGACTCCCTAAAACTTCACTATTAATAGCCTCCTGTTGACCAGGAGACTTAACAGTCAATTAACATATATTTTGTATGTTATATATACTGTGTACTATACTCTCAGAACAAAGTAAGTTACAGGAAAAGAAAACGTTATTAAGGGAATTATAAAGAAAAGAAAGTACATTTACAGTAGTGTACTGTATTTATTGAAAAAAATCCACATGTAAGTGGACCCATGCAGTTCAAACCTGCTTTGTTTGAGGGTCAACTGTCTACTATTGACTAACGACTACTGAACCCAACCTTCTGGGTTTTGAGCTTGCCAACTGAAGATCCTGGGACTTAGCCTCCATAATCACATAACCATCTGAGCCAATTCCTTGTAAAAAATAGAGAGACACGGCATGTATCCATATACACACATACATACATATATGCACATTTCCACTTAGATGTCCAACCATCACCTAGAAAGCTACATTCTACATTTGAATCTCTCATTTTAATATCTGTATTAAAACATATCTTCCATTAGTTCTGTTTTGCGTCAGTGAGAGCAACGGGACAGCAGACCAAGGCAAAGATTCATTTCGTCAGTAAATATTTCCTAGGGAGACGACAGGGAGTCCCTCAGAAGAGGCTTAGCCGCAGAAATAGTAGTGATTTCTCCCGCATGGCTCTTAGTTTATCCAACCAGGGAAGCAGAGTGGAATGCAGATTTCCAGGAAAAGACATCCTGTGTACAGCTTTGCTTTCCTGACTGACAGGCTAGCCTTTGGGACCTCCCTTAGCTTAAAAAATTATTTCTGAAGAACCAAGAGGTCTCTTGGCGTGGGTATAATATTCTTTTAGTGGCACCTCAACCTGGTAACTATCACCTGACTGGGGAGCCCAAGATGTGAACATTGAACTTCTGGCCAGAGTCCCTCCACCTCTCCCACCCCCCCCATTCTTCACTCTCTGGGTTCCTCCCTCCGCTCTCATTTCACGCCTGTGGGACTTTGTAGCATCTCGGGGCTTTGGCTGACACGTCTCAGGAGGAAACCAGGCTACCGTACTCGTGCACGCATTTCTACCTAGAAGTCCACCTAGATTTCTACATTTTCAAAATCAAACCCTTTTTTTTTTTTTTTTTAATTTATTTATTTGAGAGAGAGAGAATGAGAGAGAGCAAGCACATGAGAGGGGGGAGGGTCAGAGGGAGAAGCAGACTCCCTGCTGAGCAGGGAGCCCGATGCGGGACTCGATCCAGGGACTCCAGGATCATGACCTGAGCCGAAGGCAGTCGCTTAACCAACTGAGCCACCCAGGCGCCCGCAAACCCTTTTGTTTTAACCATTAAAGTTACCGCCTGCCTCCAAACCCCCAAACCGCGTTCCTGTCTGGGGTGCCGCTCCCGGGACCTCCAGGCTGCTAGGCTCGACAGCTTGAAATCGCCTTCAACGCATCCCCCCTCCTTCATCAGCTGCTACATGGCGTGCTTCCAAACGTCTCTCGGATTCGCCCTTTCCTCTCTGTTTGCGCTGTTCGGGTGTTTACCACTGCACACCTGGGGGCCTTCCACAGCCTTCTGGGGGGCTCCCTGTTTCTCACTGCACGTGCTCAAATAATTCTGGTCAAATGCCCCTCGGACTCACCCTTCTCCTGCTCCTGACCCCACAGATCCTTCTCAGGTACATGCAGGTACACACTCCTTTGCCTGGCTTCCAGATGATACCCTCTGCGTGCTTATTCACTCCTCTCCCCTTCTTTTCTGGCTTCAGTCATCAGGCCTCTGTCTGTCCTCCACAGCCTCCCCGTAATGTGCCTGAGGGGTGTCCCCAGAAGCCCAGGCGCAGGACTCGGCCAATGTTTTCTGCCTTCCCCATGCCCCGCTGCCTGCCCCCCATCCCCTGTAGGCCACCAAACCCCTCGGATGCCTCATTTGCATTCTGATCCCAGTTTTGTATAATTTAAAAATGTAATTACTCAAGTGATATCATCTACATAGCCTTTAAAGATAAAATTCTGTGGACAACACTAAGGTCCCCTTTGATGACTTTCCCCTCGTCCAGAGGTAGCATGGTGAAGTGGTTGAAGTGTATTATTTCCAGATATTCTTCGATGTTTTTATACACACATATATGTGCCCATAGAGAATATGTGGTATTTATATTGCATGTGGCCATTTTTAATATACATGGCATCATACATTTATATGTTGTAAAATTCCGGAAATCCATCCATGTTAGCTCACTCGGATGAGCCTCACTCTGGCTAATGGTGGCTACTTCTCTGTCGTATGACTCCATCCCTGTTTACTGGACTGTTGCCCTTTGATAGGCATTAGGTTGTTCCAGTGTTTAGGTTTACAAACGCCGTTTACTGAACAACTGGAGGATGCATCCTTTCGCACGTGTGTGAACTGCTTTCACTGATTGCATGTTCTTGTCAGAACCACACAGTAAGATTACAGTGAAGCTGAGGTTTATCCAAAGATTCTCAAGTACCAGGCGCTGAGAGAAGCATTTGCACAACAAACTTTAAGCTATGTATTATCATTCCCATTTTATAGGTGAGAAAACTGAGGTTTAAAGAGGCACAGTGAGTCAGAATTGAAATCCCACTAAGGCTCTTGCTCCTACCAGGCCCTTGTGCCGAGTACTTTCCCTCCAACTCTGCTTTGAATTTCCTGACAGCAGGAACTACCCGCGTATTCCCTTTCATTCTCTAATATGTCCTGAATACACAATAAATCTCAATAAAACTTGATTGATTATTTGGAAGACAGATAAGCACTATCATCTTAACTAGCAGGATATTTTATTTAGGTATTTTAGCAACAATAAGAAGACACTAGCATCATAGAGTAGCCGGTTAAAATATTATTAGAAGTTAATTCATATTTTAGCAGATAATTCCTAATTAATTTGCTGTAGTTATCTTGTTAAACGTCAATTAAACCTCTCCACATCCCTTACAGGTTTCTGCTCTTCGTAAAATGTAATTATACAGCTATTGCCCACGTATTCTTTATTGCTTATATAATCTACCAGTTAAATACAAGTCAAAAAGATTTATCTTCCAAGTTCTTAATAACATCACTAAATGTTCTAATTAATAATCAATAATCCATTTGCATAATTAATTGGGGAAAGAATCCTAATGAGATGGTGTCTTGCAGCAAGCCAAGCTGAGGCTAAAATTTCATCTCCTACTGCGATCATCGCTCAGAGTGCAAGAGATTTTTGAGCAACGCGATTCCTTTCGCGCTCCGGGAGGGGCGGAGCTTCAGGCCTATTGACCGCGAGCTCACGTGATTCTGTTGGCACGTCCTGATTGACGTTGTTTCTTAACAATACGTAATGTGAGTGTCTCCGTAAAGTAGAAACAATTTGTTGGATATGAATTTTCACGGACACAGGCTCAGGTGAACAAAAATACATTTCTTCACTTTCCTAAAAAACAATTTAATTCCCTGAATCTGAACCCTTATTCTACCTGATGCACAAACCTAATCTAGTCACTTTCAAGTAAACTCAGTGCTACGTAGTATCTTCTCAGGCAAATAGGCTTATCATTCTCTCACATTCTGGATTTGAAAAAAACAGAAACAAAAACAAAACAAAACAAAACAAAACCCTCTCCCTTTCGGTTTTTCCCCTATCCCTCTTCCTTGGCACTGATTCTTAACTGGGGAGGAGGGTGGTTTTACAACGGTGCACTGCTGTGGTGTCACCCGGGCAGGGGCTGTCCATTTCCCACGTTCCACCTGTTTGGGTCCTGGCTGTCATCCTTCCAGACAGGATGTGAATGTTGGGTCCTCGAGGGAGCCCCTTTCACACTGGTCCCACTACAGGGTGTTCAATCATCCTTATTCTATATCAGTCTCGCTCACTGAAGTAATTTTGGTGTTGCTGTCGCTTCCAGCTACCCAGGTTCAGGAGAGTTCCTTTTCACATCCTTGTTCTGATCTCTTGGTTCCTGTGCATCCATCCACCCTTCTTCAACGCTTCCTAGCCCTTCTCATGAGCTAGGGATCACTTAGTTGTGAGTCATTTTTTAACGGTGGAAACACTAAGCGGCGGTCAGGGGTCCTCATTCCGCCCCACCTATCCCCTTACAGCCTGCCTGCCTTATTTTTCACATGCCCAAAGGCACGAGGGCCACTGAAGGGATGCTGAAGCCTGTAACTCCAGGTGGGACCAGTAAAAGATGGATCTGTCTTTGACCCTAGAAAATCAGGGTCTTGTCCTACTCCCCTCTTCCAAATTATTTGGGGGTGGTGGGCTTGATACAAAGATGGACCCAAATCTTTGCTTTCTAGAGGCTCTCCAGTTCTTTTCTCCCCCTCCCGGACATGCAGGGGAGGGTGGGGCTGAGACAGTTCTACTTACAAGCACTCGGATTCGTACACTGTCTTACGCTGGAAACCTCAGCATTTTATCTTGGAGGCTGACAAGGTGGTATCTTTGTTTTCTGACTCTGGAGGTAAACGTGGCCCCTTGTCAACAGCAGGAATAGCAGTGATCACAAGGGAATAGAGAAAATAATATGCCAGTAACATCTCCAAGTGTTACTTTGCCACACTTTATCTTGTCAGAACCAAGACGGGGAACCCTGGAATATAGGGAGTCACCAGCGTTCACGCCAAAGAGGACTGGCTTGAACCCATGACCTAGAGCCAGGGGAGCATTGGGAAGGTTCTGAGGGTTCCATCAGTCAGCCATGCAGTTAGTCACAGGGATAGATGTGCGGAGCCCTCACAGGGACTTTCAGTCTCAGGCAAGTTTCCTGTAAAGTAGAGAAAAAATGTTCTATCTGCTTTGTTTTTTACCCCAAATCTCTGGCTGCAGTTAAAAAAATAAGGCTAGATGCTTGGGGGCTTGGGGCAGAGAGTTGCACATTCTAGGAGTTTTCAAAGAACCAAAAAAAAAAAAAAAAGGCTTTAAAATAAAATTCCATCATTGTTCATTGAACTACAAATTGCAATTGGTGAAAGAAAATAATATTTTGATTTGGAAGAAGAAAATTCCTTCACCCGAGCACATCGTGAGCCTCTTAACGCAGTTGCCTCTCTTCAGACAACACTGCCCGCTCAACCACACCTCAGATCAACCAGAGGTATTATCACCTTATTGAAAAGACGATTGCTTGTCATTTTTTATGAAACATCTGCCCCTTTCAGTTATCAACAACAAAGAGCTTTCCCCCTTCTTTCCTGCTTATTCTTCCTCTTGGCTCTTATCACAAGGGAATTGCTTTTTCACACTGGCTCTTCTCACAGAGAAGAGCTGCTTCTTCGGTCCATAATAACAAAAAAAGAGGAAGCAGGATGGGTCTGTCTCACAAAGCTCTGAACGTGCTGTCAATCAGGTCAGCACAGCACAGCGGAGACCAGCGTGGGCAGCCCGCTCCCAAGGTCATCTTGTCCATCTTCTATCTTCTGGCAAGATGTCCTTCAACTCAACCAACAGAGGTCTCGCCTTGAAAGTCTCCAAGGAAGGGCACTCCTTGGCTTCTTGATATTGACCATGCCAGGTCTTATATTTAGGAGTGCTTGGTGTCAAATGCAAATCTGTCTTACCATTTTTCATTTTCCTTCCTCCTCATGAGACCTACCCATGAAAAATTGATGAAGTAGGTAATGGTTCTTTTGGGTGCCTTCTCTTCTCTCCTCCTCCATTTTTATGCATCCTTTGCTCTCTCCATCTCCTGGGTTTTTCTGGGCCTTAATTGTCCTAGAGGAAAGTAGATGGATGTGCTTTTTAAAAAAAAGATACTACAAAATGAACCCTGCAAGAAAAGAGCGATGCTTAATACAAAGTGTTGAATTATTAATGATGACATTTCAGGCACCTCTGAAAGGGAAAGGGAGACTGGGGTTGGAGTGAACTTTGCTCACGTCCCTTAAATAATGTCATGCTTGTAAGATCAATCATGACTATTGAGTTAAGGCAGCCAGCTATGAACTTTGGGAAATCTGCATGGGGCTCTCCTTAATAGCCTTTTACTCTGGCCAACTTATTAAATGTCTCTTAGCCTCATTTTCCTGATCTGTAAAATGGGGGTAATCAGCCTTCTTCATAGGTTATTGTGAGAATCAAATGAGATGATGTGGGTAATGCACTTTATGGAATGCCTACTGGGCACATTGTGCTTAATACAAATTGGCTATTATTATTATAATCCATGGTGACTTTTAATGGATACAATCAAAAGATTTTCAGACAGGCTAGTGGAATACTGTGGGGAGTAGTTGCTCTTTCTACTGATATATTTGATAAATATTACTATATAATCGACAAATATCTTTCTCTCTCCCCAGGAAAACGTGGGCTGGCAAGTAGTGAAGGAACAGAGGCATCGGGAAATGAGAGGCTCCCCAAAGCACAATAGGAGTGGATGGTCAGGTGAGCATGAGGAAGGACAGCTCCTGTGTCCTCTGCCTGTCCTAAACATTTTGTGATTCTCATTAAGTGGCGTGAATGTCAGCAAGGGCTGGGAGTTGGGTTGAGACTGTGCACATTTCACATCTCCGTGGTTTATATTTCCCAGGACTGACCCATATACAGCCTCTTTCCCTGTAAGATAGAGGTCTGCTTAGTATATAGTCAAGTAGACAGACAAGTCGTGATTTGGTGAAACTTGGAAGAATTATGAACTGTAGCGAAAATAGCCAACTAAAGGATAGCTAAGGCATATTTTCCTTTCCCCTTGATATCTGTGGAAATGTACATCTTCAAACATCACGGAAATAATCACCTACACTCTATATTCCCCCCCCCCTTTTTTATGGTTTTTATTGGTATACAACATTATTCAGACTAGGCTCTTCCATCTCCCAAGTCAATTTCTTTTGCATCTGTGTTTATATTGATGCTATTCAAACAATGATCCTCCATCCCTTGTCAGTTTCCATTGTGCATTTCACATATTATGAACTTATTTAAACAGAAATCATCCTCTCCGGGTACATTTCTTTCCCATCTGTTTCCCCCCCTGCCCCATACTACCAATTCTCATTTCAAAGCAACATTGTAATATCATTTATTGTTATTCTCTCTTGTTTTCCTGAGCTGCTTCTGTAACATTCAGAGTGGGAGAGGTGGTGGCGGGGAAATATAGGGTATTATTGATTTATAGTCAAGAAGGTGTTTCTTACTCAAAATGTTTCTAAAAGGATTTGTATCATTTTTTTTGTTGTTTAGAACAATGAGACCTCGGTATGACTGCACTTTATATTTTTAGGGTGCTTACAGATAGTTTTTAATGTATTTTCACTAGTGTCATTTTAGGGAGTTTAGAGAAAGAAGAATGGAAAAATACAGCTGGCTATCCAAATCATTCTAAATATCCAGATTTTTGGCAACATTGTAGACTGGCATGCAGATGTTTGACTGAATTATTCACCCTTCTTCTAGATGCTTGGTGTTGTGGAAATACAGCTAATTGTCTATTAAAATCAATATGGGGGGATGGTGTAGGAGTGGGAGTTGTTTTTATTTTATGAAATAATTTAAACATGGAGAGGCGAATCTGTCTCTGAATACATTTTTAGCCCAATAATGATTTTTTAGTTTCCACTTGTTCAGAGGTAGTGTTCTGTTTCCCAGGCTCAGAAAGACCTGCTATAAATACCCTAATCCTTTCTAAATCAGGTGTTTGTATACCTATTCCCATACAGATATGTTAGGGCCATGAGAGATAATTTATTCTCATAATCTGTCTACAAAAGATGAATGTTCCTCCTGTCAGTGCCAGCCTGGCCCAGATGAAAGATCCAGTGCCTCGTGCATGCTCCGGAGGCCAGCCGCGGGAGATCGGCTCAAATTTTTTAAGAGAAATAAGCCTTTTCCATGTTTGAAGAAATACCTGTGGAATCCACACTCTGATAGACAACTTCCAGAGGTCTCTGAGTCCTGCATGGAGTTTTGAACTCATTCACAAATGGGCCATGTTTCTCTCTCTGGAATGGCAGTCTGGGAGAGTATTATTATCTCACAGAACACCTATCCTTGCAATAAGAGGTGGTTTAATGATTCCGAGGCCTTTTTCAAGAGTTCCTGAGCTTTGTTAGAATCTCTCACATGCAGGAGGAACAGTGGTGAGGTGGTCATCCTCTGTCTGGCTCAATCCTTCCTGCTGCCTTGAAGCCCAGTACTCTGGAGTTGGACCTCAAAGCCTAGTATATGTTGGAAACCATCTGCTCCACTTTCTCTGGGCTAAAGGAAGCAAGAAAGCAAGATGCTTCAATCCCTCTTCGTCTGTGATGGTTTTATAAGTGAGGAAGAGTCTATTCATCTCTTTTACAGTTCATTACACCTGAGGAACCTTATTTAGTCAAAGGAAATTGCCCTCTGGGGAAGGGTTAGAATTAGGAAGGAGTAAAATCTTTTGGGGGTGGACAAACATTCTCCGCATGTTATAGAAAACAAAACCCAACTCCCAAACCTGCTCCATGATATGATCTCCCATTGGTAAGCAAAAGGTCTTTCTTTTTCTTAACTCTTCTCCTTTGGATTTTATATCAGTTTGGTTTCTGCTCTTCTGTTCTCATTTTCTGTTTTCCTCAGGTGGATTGGGTCTGGATTCCGTTCCACACAAGGATGAGCTTTCCCAAAGTGGGAAGATCCAAACATGAGATGTGTCACCTTGAGTAGTCATGTAGTCACTGGAAATTCCTATGTGGGCTGTTGGAAGAATTGAGTCAGGAGATTCTAGCCTCAGAAGGGGCATTGGATCAGGTGTTTCTGTTGGTTTTTTTTTTTTTAAGATTTATTTATTTTTTAGTGGGGAGGAGCAGAGGGAGAGGCAGAGAATCTTCAAGCAGACTGCCCCCACTGAGGGCAGAGGGAGCCTGAAGGGGGGCTTGTTGTGGGGCTCGGCTCGTTGTGGGGCTCAATCCCAGAACACTGAGATCTTGACCTGAGGCGAATCAAGAGTTGGAGGCCTAACCAACTGAGCCACCTAGGTGCCCTTGGACCAGGTGTTTTTAAATGAACCCTTCTTATCATGAAAGACTAACATCCTGGTATTTATAAATAGTTCATTCTTGTCATAAGTCATCATGACCATGACCTTGGTGAAGTCATCACTGCCTTGATCTTCATTCCCAAAATCTTCCTCTATTTCTCTAGTTCTTCTTGGCCTTGTCTGACTCGAAAAGGCTCCTTTCAGAGACATCAAGTTCTATAATCTTTACTTCTTTACCGAGGCAGCTTATGTTGTCTCCTTTTCCAGTATTGATTATATTCTGGCAGCTACTTTCCACTGTCCTGACCAAATATACTTACGCCGTTGAAGGTAAAGGGATTTCTGAAATCAAGAGGCTCAGAGATTTAGGTCCAATATGACGTACTTAACCACAGGCATAGGACCAGGAAATGGGGGGCTCCTGCAGAACCTCTTCCCTCTTCCCCGAGTGGGAAATTACAGTTTCTGCCTGAAGTCTCCATGTCAGGGCTGAGAAATCTTTTACTGAGCACTTGGACCTGTGATGAACTATAATTTGAAGAATGTCCGCAAGCTATTGCTCTGTTTTGAAGCAGTTTCAACAGTCACTTTAGATAAGGGGGATCCTGGCTTATGTTATTCTTTCCTAAACTCATTCTGAAGTTAAGGGGTCATGTCCTGGTTTGGAGTCAGGAAGCTGGTTTTAGAATGTTCTCTCTTCTGCTACGCTTAGTGTGATCTTCGGTAAAGCATGCAGTGGCTCTGGGCTGATTCCACATCTGGGAAATGGAAATGGGCTTATGTAGTCACCAAGGAGGCTAATTGCTGGGCAAGCATAGCATTTCATGTTGGTTGTCTTAGGATCAGAAATTCACACACTTCGTTGGGCTTTACAACCGTCAGGCAACCTCATTAAAGAATAGATTTCCAGACTCACTCCAGCAGGTCTTATCTAGTAGTCTGCTAGGTGATTTTGACACCCAGGGTCCTTAGACCATGCTTTGAGAAGCACTAGGTGTAATTGCAGAGTCGCAGAGAACCAGTTCTTTCCAACTCTTCATTCACACTTGAAAGGTCCTTACCGGAGTACCAAGAGAAGACTTCTCATTGAGCTTAAAGCCCACAGGTCTTAGATAAGAATATAATTATGCCAAAGACTGAGTGACAAGTGGGTCCCTTCTAGAAGCAGGTTTTGCCTCCTACACTGTTGATGGGAATGCAAGATGGTGCAGCCAGTCCAGAAAACAGTATGGAGGTTCCTCAAAAAGTTGAAAATAGAGTTACCCTATGACCCAGCAATCGCACTACTGGGTATTTACCCCAAAGATACAAATGTAGTGATCTGAAGGGGCACATGCACCCCAGTGTTTATAGCAACAATGTCCACAATAGCCAAACTATGGAAAGAGCCTAGATGTCCATCAACAGATGAATAGATAAAGAAGATGTGGTATATATATACAATGAAATATTATGCAGCTATCAAAAAATGAAATTTTGCTATTTGCAACGACGTGGATGGAACTAGAGGGTATTATGCTAAGCGAAATAAGTCAATTAGAGTAAGACAATCATCCTATGATCTCACTGATATGAGGATTGTGAGAAATAAGACAGAGGATCATAGGGGAAGGGAGGGGAAAATGAAACAAGACGAATCCAGAGAGGGAGACAAACCATAAGAGACTCTTAATCTCAGGAGACAAACTGAGGGTTGTTGGAGGGGAGGGGAGTGGGAGGGATGGGGTGACTGGGTGATGGACATTGGGGAAGGTATGTGCTATGGTGAGGGCTGTGAATTGTGTAAGACTGATGAATCACAGACCTGTACCCCTGAAACAAATAATACATTATATGTTAATAAAAAAATTAAAAAAAAAATAGAAGCAGGTTTTGATGGGAGGGAGGGAGCTTGAGGGAACTGAAAGATAGAAGGGGACAAGAGGAATGGGGAAATGGTGGAAGTGATAGGCAGAACAACTCACAGATGAACTTCTCTGACTCTAAATTTTGATACAAGTGGTCTTTGGAGATATAGACAAGGAGTTGGTGAGAGGTTCTGAGATGTCATAAGGGGTTGGGGGGTGTGGCTGGAATAACACATCCAGAGAGTAAATGCCTGGGGGTGTTTTCCGAGGGGCGCACTTGTGAGAAGATGACTTGTTCCAGCAGGGACCCCGTGGTGCCTGGCTGCGTCCTGGAGACACAGGCAGAGCCAATTGATGATGTGACATCTGTGGGTGGTGATAACCATTAGCTTGAAGTAGCCAAAGCACGTGTGCTGGGGCAGGTGCATTTGTGTGGGGAGGAGACCTGAGAGAGCTAGAGGAGTCCTGCTTAAGAAGAGGTCCTGCAGGACAGATCAGCCCCGGGCAGCTCAATAATCCTGTCTGAGTTTCAGCTCCACTGGTACAAGGGTAAGGCACAAAAATTAGCCTTCCATCCAGTTTATTTGTTGTTCTCTAAATTCCAATTTATTTTTCTTGTCAAGTTGGTCTATTTGCATGCAAAGTGCCTAGCTCTAATCTACTCTGATAATGATTTGGGTAAGCAGGTTAGAAATTTCTTACTCCTCCCTGAAGGCTTACAGTGTGGGAAGGAAGAGGAGTAAAGCAACCTTATCATGATTCAATAAGGAAGAAAATTATATCTTATTTTTATTCTTCTCATTTTCTTTTTCCATCTCATAGGACTTTGAAGGCTGAACTAGGCTTGGCAGGGCCATAGACTTGAGGAGATTGGGTGACTTGTTTCTTGGAATTCAGACATCTCTTTATCATGAAGTCTTAGTAATGCTGCCCAGCCAATTTCTTCATTAAACAAACACAAAGTGAATGAGAGGAACATTATTTAATCTCTACATGGCCAACACCTATTAATAACTTAGATTTTCCTGAACCTAAATGTTGCAGACAGCTTGTTCATCTTTTTTCTTTAAACGTTTGAGTCCTCTCTAAGATTTATTCGCAGAGATACTTAATTCTTACATGGCTGAAGTAATATATTCTCTAGGTAAAAATTCAACAACACTCTTTCCATTTTGTCCCATTCTCCTTCATGTTTTATTCTGGAAATCACTGGAGTCAGACCTAGAACTTAATTCCCTTTTTGGATGCCTGGTTCAGTTACCAAGACTCCATTTCAGTGGTGAGGTTAAATCTTTGTAAAGGTTTACTTTCTTTAAGCACCCCATTACCAAACCCCTCCCCCAGCCCTGCCGGACACTGAACATAGAGTAAATGGGGATACATACACTTAAGAGGCTAGGATCTAGGTGAGTGGCCAGATACTGCCAGGGCATCATTGAAAAACAATTAATAGAAAGGAGAGTCGGGGGTACCTGGCTGACTCAGGCGATAGAGCATAAGACGTTTGATCTTGGGGTTGTAAGTTGTGTGTGGAGATTACTTAAAAATAAAATCTTTTTTTTTTTAAGTGCTGTTTTAAAAAAAAGAATGAAAGGAGAGTCCATCCAAGAGAAAATTCGAAATAGGTGAAATTTATTTAAATTTATTCAATCTCCTTTACTTTCTTTTTTCTTCCCTTGTGGGGACCCTGTTCACGTCCCCTTTCTCTCTCTCTCTCTTTTAAGATTTATTTATATATTTGAGAGAGAGCACGTGCGAACACAAGTGGGGGGAGGGGCAGAGAGGGAGACAACCAGACTCCCTGCTGAGTGGGGAGCTGGATGCAGGGCTCGATCCCAGCACCCTGAGATCATGACCTGAGCCAAAACCAAGAGTCAGACGCTTAACCAACCGAGCCACCCAGGCGTCCCCCACCCCTTTCTTTTTTCTAGCCCCAGCACACTCATGCTACCCTTCTGCTATCCTGGACACTCCTCTGTGGCATCATATTAGATGCCTGATTCCTTCTTCCCATCCGAACACCAGCTCTCTACTTTCCTAGGTGAAAGCCAGTTAACTGATAGGCTAAATTATACTGAAGAATAAAAGGTTAATATGTTATCCTCTCCTGTGGATTTTTGGATTTTAAAAGGAGGCTTCAGAAATTATTGAATCCAGGGGTGCCTGGGTGGCTCAGTCGTTAAGCATCTGCCTTTGGCTCAGGTCATGATCCCAGGGTCCTGGGATCGAGCCCCACATTGGGCTCCCTGCTCCGCGGGAAGCCTGCTTCTCCCTCTGCCACTCCCCCTGCTTGTGTTCCCTCTCTCACTGTGTCTCTCTCTGTCAAATAAATAAAATCTTAAAAAAAAAAAATGTGCCTTTCTATTTAAAAAACAAACAAACAAACAAAAAAAGAAATTATTGAATCCAAATTGTTGAACCCAAATGTGGAGAAAAAGGAACGCTTGTGCATTGTTGGTGAGTATGTAAACTGGTACAACCACCTTGGAAAACAGTAGGGAGGTTCATCAGAAAATTAAAACTAGAGCTACCATATGATCCACCAATTCCATGCCTGGGTTTTTATCTGAAAAAAGCAAAACATTAATTTGAAAAGATATATGCATCCCTATGTTTATGCATCATTATTTAAGGTAGCCAAGATATGGAAACAACCTAGGTGTCCATCAATGGGTGAATGAGTAAAGATGTGATATACAGAGACAATGAAATACCATTCCACCATATAAAAGAAGGAAATACTGCCTTTTGTGACATTATGAATGAACCTTGAGGGCATTATGCTAAGTGAAATAAGTCAAAGAAAGAAAATTATTGTATGATTTCATATATATATGGGCTCTATAAAAATGGAATGTACAGAGAGTAAAATTAGTGGTTGCCAGGGGCTCAGGGTAGGGGAAATAGGGAGATGTGGTTAGAGGGTACAAACTTTCAGTCATAAGACAAATAAGTTCTGGGGATCCAATGTACAGCATGGTGATTATATTAATAATACTGTATTATATACTTAAAAGCTGCCAAGACAGTAGGTCTTAAATAATCTCACCACAAAAAAGAAATGGTAAGTATGTGATGGGATGGAGGCATTAACTAACACTACAGTGGTAATCATTTTGCAGTATATTAAGTGTATCAAATCAGCATATTACCCCCTTTATACCTTAAACTTGCACTATGTTATATATCAATTATATCTCAATAAATCTGGAAAAAAATTAAATTAAGTGCTATTTGTTTACTTTTGAAAAATAGGTGATTTAACCCAAAGGAATTAATCTCTTTGGTGAAATTCTAGGTACCTTGGTAGACAATTTTTGAACTGACTGTTGGGCCCTGTTGTTTAAACACTACCATTGCTTTCTATTTTCTCCCTACTTAAAGTCAGTTCTGCCACCTGGCATGAAAGGGATAACTTTTAATTAAAAATACTACCTGAGTAAATCACTTACTTCATTCATTTACATAGCCACGTGACAATGTATTCATTCAACAGGTATTTACTGAGCGCCTACTACATTCCAGGCCGTGTGGAATGCGTCTGATAGAAATGATGAATGAGGCAGAATTCCAGGTAGTGAAATGTAAGCAACCAGAGTTAACTTCCTGACAGCCTCTAGGCTAGGAATACTTGTCAAACCCATCCCATCCATCGAGAGAGTGGGGGAAGCAAAGAAGGATAGAGAAGATAGGGCACATACTTGAACTTAATTCTTGCTGCTCTCGTACTATGGCTCAAGAAGAAAGGGTTTGGAAAAGCGAGATAAATACTTCAGTGGGAGCAAGCTGGCTGCCGAAACATATTTAAAAATCAAATTACCATTTTAATAGTATGCATCGCTTCCATATCAAATGATGACATTATTGGCAAAGACTAGAAGGTGACACAATTTTGAGTGCTTAAACTGTACCAACAATGGATGAAGCTATCTTAAAGGGACTACAAAGCCATTCTGCCATCTGGCACCCTCTCCCCATCCTGGTGGGAATGGGAAAAAGAACGCTTCCAAGTGGTGAAATGAAATTGGCTGCTGTCTTGAGAATTGGCGTTGTGGGGGGCCTGTTAGCCCATCTGACATTCTTCCCACTGTGGCTGCATAAAGGGTTGACTTCCTAAACAGCACTCTTATAACCATACCGTTTTTTATTATTATGAATATATGACATGTTTACTGTAGAAAATGCAGCAGAACACCAAGCCAAAATTAGAAATCACTCTTAAAACCTGCAGATAGCTAATATTGCTACATCAATATATATCTTTTCAGTTCTTTCAAAATTTCCACGTATTCATGTGAGTGTATGTCTGTGAGCACACATGTATGTGTGCATGAGTATGTGTGTGTGTGTGTGGTTTTCAAAGCAAAAATGAGATCAAATTCCACTGAGTGCAGCTGACTTCATGAGCGTGTAGATTGCAGTTGGTTTCATGTTCTGCCGTTGCCATCATAAGATTCGTAATAATTTTATCTTTGAACTTGTGTTCTGTAAGTGAAGTCCCTTGGGACATGCTCAGGAGCACAGGAGATCTGTGCAGTATGGGTGACTCCTTGTTCTTGCTGCCCCATCTGCACCTAGCGGTCACAGCGCCCCATGAGCACAGGATTGCCGCCGGTCCACAATGCATGGATCTTTCTTGATACTGAAAGCAAGTGCCAGGTAAGGGTGTTACATTCTGACCGAGCAAGTAGAATGCTGACCATGGTGAGAGGCCATGCTTTCCATCTGAATCAGAACTTGCTTCTAACAGGGAAAGAAGACAATGGTGTTCTAAGAAACACGAATGGCCAAGAAACCTTGTCATATCCTTTCCCACTCAAGCTCCTTCCCTCTGTTAGCCAGTCATTTGTGCCAAAAATGATGACACTGACAAGGAAAGGGAAAAAATAGGGCAACCCCTAGTTCTTTTTTATTTCAGTTCTTCCTTACTCATCAGTAAGCTAAAAGTAGAGAGTGTTGGTGGATTGTGCATATATCAAGAAGTGAAATAAAAACAGTTGGGTTCATTTTGCGCAGCGTTTCCACACTTTTGGCAAGAAATAAATACATGTGCATACGAACTTCAAAATATGAATTGTATAATTTTGGTAATCCTGCTATCGAGCTAAATGGTTTTATTATTTGCATTTTAAACTCACAATGTACAATAGAAAGATGAATGGTAAAATTCATGTAATAATTTAAATTTTTAATTTTTCTTTACTTAGAACCATACTAAATAGTAAAAAATGCCATGCCAAGTCAATTGAGAGACCATTGAAGAAAGGAAAGTTACTTTTATCCTGTTTATCTACCCCACATTTTCATTTTCTACTGGGCTATGCAAATTCTGTAGCCAGCCCTGACCGAACCATATATTGTGATCATTTTTCAAATCATTAAATATGATTTTAAAAGATTATTACTAACAGCTGCATAGAAGTCGTTTCCATTGATGAGTTTATTCAGCTTATCTCCTATTATTTTTTAGACATTTAGATGGTTTGCAATGTGTTCACAATTAGTTGATTCTCATAGTATGAAGAAAATTTTTGTACATAAATATTTATATACATCCGTGGTTATTTCCTTAAGTCAATTCCAAGAAGTGGGATTGCTAAGTCAAATGATACGTACATTTTTAAAGGTTTTGAGATATTGTGACACATTGTTCTTCAGAAAGTTTGTAGCAATTTACAATTTTCACCTTAATATGGTAACCTCTGTCAGTTCTTCAATTATGGTTTGTATCCATGCATTCTGTCTTTGGCATTTGCTCATCAGTTTATTCCTTCATCAACAAAGCCACCCATGTGCCAGGCACCGTATTAGGAACCTACTGGGGCTAATAGTGAGCAAGACGGGGACTTGATGAAACTTACAACCAAAGGGGAAGGGGTCAGGCGTTAAACAACATGGGAATACATACATATTTACAAACTGTGAAGAGCCTATGAAGGAAAAGAAGGACCTTTTTAAAGCATTTAGCTGGGGACTTGACTTAGCCGGAAAGTCACGAAAAGTCCCCCTGAAGAAGTGATATCTTGCTGAGATTAGAAAGAAGAGGGTAAAATTGGTGAAGAAGGAAGGGGAGAGACATCAGAAGCATTGCAAACAGAGGAGGGCCAGCCTGAGCAAAGTCCCTTGGGAGGAGAGTGGGCAGCAATGTCTTGGATCAGGTCAGTGCTGAGAGTGGAGGGGAAAATGGAGAGAGATGAAGCTGGAGTGTTCATTTTAGACAAGGCCAGGGGTCAGCAAACTATGGCTTGCCTGCCAAATCCAAATCTCACCTACTGTTTGTTTTTACAAATAAAGTTTTATTGAAACACAGGTGTGCTTGCTTTGTTTTGTTTTTCCATATTGTCTATGGGCTGCTTTTTTTTTTTTTAAGATTTTATTTATTTATTTGACAGAGAGAGACACAGCGAGAGAAGGAACACAAGCAGGGGGAGTGGGAGAGGGAGAAGCTGGCTTCCCGCAGAGCGGGGAGCCCGACTCGGGGCTCGATCCCAGGACCCTAGGACCATGACCTGAGCCGAAGGCAGACGCTTAACGACTGAGCCACCCAGGTGCCCCTGCTTTTTTGTTACAATAGCCAGAGTTGAGTCATTTCCACAGATATCACATGGTCTACAAAGTCTCAAATATTTATTATGAGTGCTCTATAAAAAGGAAAAGTTTGCTTCTCCTGGACAAGATCATGCAAGGTCTTGAAATCTGGAGACATTTCAGTCTTTACCTCAGAGCAATTGGAAATGATTGAAGAGTGGCGTGAGGAGACGTGGACCCTGAGGTGGGTTGGAGGGGGCTGAGGGAGACCCAGGAGCCCAGTGCAGGCTGTCACAGTATTCCAGGAGAAAGCTAATGGCCCCTTGGAACAGGGTAGTGGCTTTACAGATGGAGATGAAGAGACAGTTGGGAAATAAAACCAAGGGATGTAACAGGATGCATGAGGGAGAGAGGTACCAAAAGTTACACCAGCTTTCTGTCCAGTAGAATCGTATGGACCATAGTACCCTTTGTAGAAATAGGGACAACTGGAAATTTGGTGTACTCCGGGAGATATTAATGAGTTCAGTGTGAGGTCCCTTTAAGGTATCCAAGAGGATTTTGAGCAGGCAGTAGGACAAAGATTTCTATAGCTCAGAAAAGTGGTAAATACTTCTCATTATCATTTGCCTCAAACCCTGCTTAGTATCTCATCATATATTTTCCACCGGGGTTTATATTTGCCACTGACTTTTCAACACAAAGAGCATCTATCTAGTGTCCACGATGTGCTGAGCACTTGCGGCTTGCTGCAAGGGTACAACTATGAAAACGATAGGCTTTCTGCTCTCAAGACATGCACATATTACAACATAAGGCAGTCACTGATGAATGCCTTGAGAAGTGAGCCAAAAAACACCATGGGAGCAAATGGCAAACACAGAAACAGAGGGACAGGGGAAGAGCACTTAGTTCTGGAAGGGGTGAGGAATCCGCAAAGGAGGGACTGGAGCTTTGAAGGATGAATGGGATTTGGGATGGTAAAGAGGGGCGAGGTCCATGGATGGACGCACAAGCAAGAGGAAAAGCACGGGCTGAGCAGTGGTACCGAGAAAAGAGAGCAGCTACGTGTAGCCACGGATTTCTTTTTCTGTCCTTACCATACTCACCCCCATGCCCCACCCTTGCCCTGGAGTTCAGAACAATGCTCGGCACCCTAATACTGCTTTCGTTGACTCTAATCTCTATTTCCTGTGAGCATATAATGTGTCATCACCCCTACTACAGATAGGAGATCTTATCTGACTGATCCCTTACTCCCACCACAGAAATAATTAATTGCTTTCTCCTCTGCACTTTTTTATTTCTTTATCTTTTATGCTAAAATTGCCTTCGTCGTGTGCCATGGGGGTTAAATGCATCTAAGTCCCTCTGTCTATTGGGACACGACCTTCTTAAGAGTTTCTACTCTGTCTCCTACACCTCTGGGCCCCTGGTGCCCAGCATAGTGCATCATAACTACAACCACAATAACAGCAAAAGGCAGCTGAATAGAATTGGACAGAAGCCAGGAACTCCTGGTTCCAGCGCTGGCAGTTTGAGTGATCTGATGGAAAGTCCCAGACTGCATGCTGGTGAGGACTGGGAGCAAGAGAAGAAATTGGATTTGAATAATTGAATTTTAAGAAGGAGGCATATGCCTCTGCTGTAACCTCCCACACCAGACAGCCTAGCCCAGATGCAAGTCAAAATGCATTATGTATTTAATGTGTCTCCTGGGGTTGGCGTTTGAGATAATAGGAAGAGAAGGCAGGGATTATAATCAAAGTGGCAACATCTGAAGACATTTAGCAGGTGGTGAAAGGTCAGGGCATTTCTTAGATACTTAGTCAACCTTGTGCCAGAGAAGAGTGGATATGATTGAGGGCTGGGGTGTGTGTGTGTGTGTGTGTGTGTGTGTATGTGTGTGTGTGTGTACAGTTTAGAGAGAGAAGATACTAAGTAGCAGGATCAGGATCCCTAGGGCAGATGTTTCTTGGGGTTGTAGGAGTCGGATGCCAATTCCTACAGTGGGCGTTGATGTTGACGTCAGTGTTGGGACTTGAACCCGGGAAGAACAGAAGTATTTTGCATATAGGGGTGGGAGAGGCAGCGGGAAGGTGAGATCCGGGGGAAGTAGTATGCCCCACCCAGCACCCTGGAAATCCCACAGCATGGCTGGCTGCGCAGTTCTTTGAGAGGCCCGGGGCTGAGTGCTCTCCTTGGCATGAGCGCCCAACAGCATCACTCGTGTAGCATTCCTCATGTCTTTTGTCCATCACTCAGATGTGAACAGTGGGATCAAATGGTGGCTGGATAACCATTTGTCTACTTCTGTTGTCTCCACTCATAAAAAACTACTCAGAAAAGAGGAAGCATGAAACAGGAAAAAAAGTCACCTTCAAGGAGCCAGACTCCTCTGGGAACTCATCAGTGTCATCTTATCACTGGTCAAAGACGGAGAGTTTGAGAAATCAGGAGATGAGGGGCTGGGTCGTCTGTTTTCTCGGTCCAGGAGGAAGAAAACGGGCCCAGGCATCACACTGGAATCCCTTTGGTGTCCGGGCCGGCAAAAGGAGCATGCTTCCCCGATCACACAGAGCGCCTTAGCGTTTCTCGCTGTCTCGCTGTGGTGTTCCGTTGACAATTCTGAAGCCTTGCCACAGCAACCAGCTGTCTCTGTCAACCCCAGCGTTTTTCTGTCTCTCGTGCTCACTGGCTTTCCATCACACAAAAGAGTTCTGTTAACTAGAAGCCTTTGCAGTAAGGCAGTGAGGTCATGGGGGTAGGAGACCCCGTTGGCCAAAGCTGTCGGTGGCTGTCTGGGGCTCCAGACATTTTTAAGATCAAAATCAGGGGAAAAAAATATCAAACCCTTTTTGAAGCTTCTGCTCCAGCTTTCTTTGGAGTGCCGGGGCTCCTTCCCACCCAGGGCCCCAGGCACTGTCTGACCCAGCCTTTTATATACTTATGCTCTAGAACATTTCCAAAAATATACATGCACTTGAACAAAAAGTCATCTTTGCCAGTGTTCCCTTGGTGGGAAGAGTCTGTACGTGGGCTCCAAGCCCTGCTGCTTGGAGGAGAGGAATGTGGGAGAAGCTGCAGGTTGCAAGGGCGAGCCTTTCAGTTCTCTCCCGATCCTCCTTCTGGAGGGACCCTTCTGGCCACAGAGTGCAAAGAGGACCCCAGGATTTGCAGGCCACAGACAGCTTACAGTCCTGGTCCCTCTTTCACTGTCGATACGACCTTACAAAAGTTACTTAGCCTCTCTGAGCCTCAGCTTCCCCATCTGTACCTTGAGACTAATGATACCCCTCTGCTGGAGACATGGCAACATATGCTTGGAGTCTAAGACAGTGAGCAGGTGGTTGCTTAGCAAATGCAGTAGCTGTGATAACTGTTATTTGATGTCTGCTCTACAACTATGTCTTTTCTTATGGAGAGCTCCCCCCCAGCTGGGGATTCTATGACTCGCCCAACTTTGCATGTGGTAATCTATGAATGCACACAGAAGAGGGATAAAAACTTCCAGTGAGGGGGGGCCTGGGTGGTGCAGTCGGTTGAGCGTCCGACGCTTGGTTTCAGCTCAGGTGGTATCTCAGGGGTTGTGAGATTGAGCCCCGTGTCGGGCTGCGCCCTCAGCACAGAGCCTGCTTAAGACTCTCTCTCCCTAAGGGGGACCCTCCTACACTGTTGGTGGGAATGCAAGCTGGTGCAGCCACTCTGCAAAACAGTATGGAGGTTCCTCAAAAAGTTGAAAATAGAACTACCATACGATCCAGAATTGCAGTACTGGGTATTTACCCCAAAGATACAAATGTAGGGATCCGAAGGGGTACGTGCACCCCAATGTTTATAGCAGCAATGTCCACAATAGCCAAACTGTGGAAAGAGCCAAGATGTCCATCGACAGATGAATGGATAAAGAAGATGTGGTATATATATATATATATATATATATATATATATATATATATACACACACACACACACAATGGAATATTATGCAGCCATCAAAAGGAATGAGATCTCGCCATTTGCAACGACGTGGATGGAACTGGAGGGTGTTATGCTGAGTGAAATAAGTCAATCAGAGAAAGACATGTATCATATGACCTCATTGATGTGAGGAATTCTTAATCTCAGGAAACAAACTGAGGGTTGCTGGAGGGGTGGGGGGTGGGAGGGATGGGGTGGCTGGGTGATAGACATTGGGGAGGGTATGTGCTATGGTGAGCGCTGTGAATTGTGCAAGACTGTTGAATCACAGATCTGTACCGCTGAAACAAATAATACATTATATGTTAAAAAAAAAAAGAAGAAGAAGAAGATAGCAGGAGGGGAAGAATGAAGGGGGAGAATCGGAGGGGGAGACGAACCATGAGAGACGATGGACTCTGAAAAACAAACTGAGGGTTCTAGAGGGGAGGGGGGTGGGAGGATGGGTTAGCCTGGTGATGGGTATTGGGGAGGGCACATTCTGCATGGACCACTGGGTGTTCTGCACAGACAATGAATCATGGAACACTACATCAAAAACTAATGATGTAATGTATGGTGATTAACATAACAATAAAAAATTAAAAAAAAAAAGAAAATAAATAAGAGACTGGAATCGTCCCTGGCTTCAGGGAACCTTCACTGTAGCAGGGGTAACATGACCTGACCGGTAAGTGAAACAGCGAGAGAACACAAGCCAACTGAGGCGATGGAGAGCATCGCAGGCCATTGGGAGCCAGCCTGGAGACTGGTGTCATCAGAGGGCTCCTTATGAGAAGTGGACCGGACTTTGCAGCATGGACACTGAGTAAGTGCCTTTGCAGATCAATGAAAGCATGGGTGGAATAAGATGGATAAAGACAGGGTGCGGGGGCGGCAAATGTGGAGGATGCCAGGATGAGACACTCACCCTGCCCAAGCTCCGAAACACCCTGGCCTCTGCCAGATGCAATGAGGTGTCTGAGGTCCTGGATTACAGAGGTTTGCTCCAAAGCCGTGAGGCTAGAGGTGGCTGAGTTCACAAGTGCTTGAATTCCAAGAGGCGGAACTTAGGCCTGACCTATTACACAAAGGGTAAAATGTGCCTAATTGTTCCGTAACTACTTATTACATGTTTACGCAGGGTGGAGCACAGCTCTATTAGGATACAAGGGATTAGGAACATCAGTGAACTGGAAGGGAGAATGTACATCGGGGCGGGGCGAGTCTTATCGGAACAGGAGGCTGGGGAACCCTGAGGAAGCTTCGGGGGATAAAGACTGGTCTTATTTGGTGGCAACAGGATAAGGAGGAAGAAGGGAAATGAAGAGATGTTTGTTTCCCTAAAGGATGAATCGATAGGTCTTAGTGGTGCCCTGGTGGACTTATCTGCAAAGACCAGAGAGGAATCATGTGAACTGTGTCTTTCTCTTTATCGTTCCCCTGAGTTGAGAAGCAACAACAAAAAAAAAAAAAAAAAAAAAAAAAAAAATCCCCAGCTGAAAGGTAGAGGTTCCAAGCCATCCAAGCTGTTATTTGATGGGTGGCTCTCCCCATACAACAGCATCTGGTGTGACCCTGGGAAGCTGAGAGAAGTGCTGGTAGTGCCCCCTGGACCCCGAGGAGCAATTCAGAGGCTTAGCATCCCCTGCCCTGGAGGAAAAGCGCTGCTGCAGCCCTGCACATGCGCGCCTGGGGGAACAAACGGGGAAAGAATCCAAGATCAAGTTGTCCTTCCTTCATTCAACCAGTGTTTATTAAGGATCAACTTTGTGCAAAGCCCGAGCAACCCTATGGACATAAACTCTAATTATCTAAGTCTCTAGATGCTGTAAGACTTTGGGGATGTTTCTCCTCCTCTGCAAACACCTTGTGCCTTAGCCATGTTTGTATCCCCAGGTGTCTGATGCACCGGGGCACTTGGTCTGAGCTTCACAAATGGACACACAGGGAAAGGAAGGAGTACTTGAAGGGGCCATCGAGGAAGGCTGGAGGACTCAGAGACGCGTCCTAGAGAAGATGCTCCAGGATTAGGACACTGTGGGTGGGCTGATTGAGAGGGACAGGTTGAAGGCTCCCCAGGGCGGGGGGGGGGGGGTGGGGTGGGGGGGGAGGGGGTAGCACCACGTAGCAGAGGGGTGAAGTGGAAAGCATGGTGTCTGTCGGGAACGCAGAGCTGCTGATGAATAGGGATTCCTTATCTATGACTCATAGATTCAGCCAATGTGGTCTGTCTTATCTGCTCTTCTTTACAAGTCCCGCCTCTGAGTGGTGACAGAGAGATTATGTTTAATCTACCCTGGTTTCAACATGCTTCATTTTGTTAATTTAAACACTCCCTGAAGGTAATGCTCAGAATTTGGGGACAGTTACTCAGTCTCCCCATATCTCCACGTGGTCGCCAGCCTGTAAGTTCTTCGTACCCTGTCCTTTCAGGTTTTCACTACCTAGTCAGGATTGATTAAATCGTTGTTTATTGGTGACTGATTCAACCTCCGGCGCCTCTCCCCTCCAACGTCTGAATGTTCCCACCCTCTCATCGCAGGCGGCAAGCAGCCTCCCCTCCTTAGGGGACCCAGGGGCTTTCCCAAAGTCATCTCATTAACATAATAAAAGACACCTCCTCATAGGAAATTCCAATAGTTTTAGGAGCTGGGAGCCTGAAACCAGGAGGACGACCAAACATGGATCTCTTATTACATATCCACATACCAATATTACACCCCTCTCTCCCCTTGTCACAGTGAAGCCCATGGTGGGCTTACTGGATTTCAGCTCAGCTGCCTTCCCCACCACAGTGGTGATGCTGAGGACGGGGTGTTTCTGGGCCGCACCTATGTCACTGAAAGTCAAGAAGGCCCAGGGAAGCTAAGCCGCAGGGAGAGTTTTTGCCTCCCCACGCCGCGTCACCAGGGCTGTGCGGATGTGGCTGTGACCGAAGGGCAGCCTGGGGAGCATCCTTCAGAGCCAGAGCCCCTGCAGGTAAGTGAGCAAAACAATGAGGGCAAATGCATGTATCCCTTTCTAGCCAAAGCTTTCCTCTCCTACCTTTACCTCTCTCTGCCTTCTTTTTCTCACCATTCCCTGGCCCTTCTGGGAGATAACCCTGGCCCCCCAGAGCAGAGTTTCAGGACATGGCCATCTTGGATGAGTGAGACCCTGAGGTGGGTCTCCTGGGCTACGTTCATGCTAGATGAAAAAGGACCTTAAGAAATTTTTTAAAAATCACATCCCAAGACAATAACCTCACTTGTCTGGATGCAAATTCCTGCTTCTGATGCTGACTCTTTACTTTCTTTCTTTGCATTCCTTCTGTTGAAAAATCCCCCCAGGGCAGAGAGATTCCTTAGACCACTGGAAAAGTTAAAAAAGAACGGCTCAGGGAGATACATTACAGGTGTTTCACGAATTTCCATCATCAAAGGCGCCCTGCACCATTCTGCAGATGAACCCCAGGCATGGCAGAGTGAAGAGGCTGGCTCAGGGCTCCGCGTTCTTAGGAACCGAACCGGAATTGGGGGCTAGGTCTTCATTTGTAGGTGTCCCAGTCTGGCCACCACATCCCAGCACAACTGAAGTGGAGACTGCAATCTGGGGGCCCAGGGAAATGAGACGGGAAGGGAGGAGCAGGGCTGGACGCCAGGAAGAGAAACAGGATGGATTCAGGGAGAGAAGGCAGGCTGGTGGAAGTTTCCTGGGAAAAAGGATTGGGGGTAGAAGTAATATTTAATGTGGTCCACCAGGGAGAGGGCTGTAGGAGGTTTCTTTCCCCGGGGGGAGACAGCTTTCCTCTGAGTAGGAGCATTTTGAGAGCTCTCCCCTCCTGGGCTCCATCTGCGGGATCCCTGGCTAAGGGCTGTGCAGGGAAACCAGCAGTTGCCTCTGAAGCCCAGGTCTCATCCTCACTCAGGGGTGTGCTGAGTGGGTTCCAGAGACCCTCCAGTCATCTCAGGATGCCCCCGCTTCCTGCACGCTGGCTGCTCCTCAGCACCCCCTTCCCCGCCGCCATGTCGACCCTTCCACCGCACTCCTCACTCGCACTAGATGCGGAGGAGACAAGCACTATATAAATGCTAAACAGACAGCCGTGCCTGTCCCCGGATAAATAGACCTCCAGCTCCCGCTGTCAATCCCACACCTTTCATGAACACAGACACATCTCCCGAGAAGGGGGAAAATGTTGGTGTCGCTTCTCCATTTAATTCTGCGATTTACCCTCAATCTTGATACCAGAATGTTGTGCTCTGGTTTTTGTTTGGTTTTGTTTTATTGCTTTTTTGGTATTCATTTCTTTTCCTTTTCTTTTTTCTTCTTTTCCCCCAGAAGACTTTATGGTTTGTTATTTTAATTTCCTAGATTCAAATTCAGAAAATAGGATGCTTTTCTTCTGATTGCTCTTCCTAAATAACAACTATCATATGTATGGTCCTCTCACATGCATGATCTCATACAAATTCATTAGACTGGAGTCAGAGGAAACGGATTCCTCTCTTGAGTCCATCTCCCACTCCCTATGTGACCTTGGGCAAATGACTTGACCTCTCTGAGTCTTGCTTGTTTTATTTGTGCAATGGGCATAGTGACGGACCTGTTCTTCCTGGCGCAAAGGTTTGTGCGAGGAGTAAATAGGATAATTTATATGAAAACTTGAGGTAGGTATTGATTTTTAGATGAGAAATTTGACGCACAGAGAACCTAAGTGGTTTGCTCCAAGGGCTGTAGCTCATAAACAGCAAACGCCATATATAAACACAGGTCTCCTGACAACAAGTGATCTATCCACAAACCACAAGTCTGAGTGATGGCTGGCACTCGGGCAGATGGACATGAAAGCCAACAGTACACAACATAATAATTGTTAGCATTTATGAACACTTACTGTATGCCAGCCACTCTTCCAAGAGCTTTACTGTATTAACTCATTCAATCCTTATAATAACCGTATAAGGCTATTGTTAGTATGTTGATTTTATAAAGATTAATTTCTCTAGGTCACAGAGCTGATTCTGAGCACAGACCGCAGGGCCTGGGTCACTAACCACTACCCTATCCTGCCTCAGAGCCCATGTGCTTACACACTGGACTCCAGGGGCCTTTCCAAGAAGAAGGAGGGGCCTGGTGGAGGGACCGGGTTACAGGAGCATTGGGCCATTGACTTCCCTAAACGCATTGCAAGGTTTACCTCCGTGATTAAATGATCAGGCCAGTGGTTCTCAACCTTGAACATGCACCAGAACCACCTGGAGGGCTTGTTAAAACACAGAGGGCTCTTCTTCTGATTCTGCCCCCTTCATTTTTCCCTTCCTTCTCCTAATGTCCTCCATGCTATTCCTTATGTTCCACAAATAAGTGAAACCATATGATAATTGACTTTCTCTGCTTGACTTATTTCACTTAGCATAATAAAATAAAATTAAACAAAACAAAACACAGAGGGCTCCTTCTCTCTCCTGATTTTCACTCTCTTGTTCAGAGGTGGGACTTGAGAATTTGCATTCCTAACAGGTCCCCAGGTGGTGCGGATGCTGCCAATTTGAGTACCACATCTTGAGAAACACAGCCCCAGAAAGTAGAAGATGAGACACCACACGCCATCCAGCCGTCTAAGGACTTGCCCTTATCTGAATAAGGAAGAGCTGGTCTGGACCCTGGAACATCTGAAATGGTCTGGAAAATATTTCCTGCAGAAGAGGGCTGGGGCTGCCCTCCCCGGGCGGGCCAGAGCTCCCCCGCCCGTTCCTCTGCCCGGCGGGCTGAGGGCTGAGGGCAGTGTGCCCTGCATTATGGATGAGCCCGCTCAGAAGCCCCCGCTGCAGATGAAGTAAACAAACAGCCTCTTCAGCCACAGGAAGGGCTGTGACCAAGCCCCCTAGCCTTCCCAGACAGAACCTTTCTTTCAGCTGTTGTTGTTTTGTTCGGCTGCTGCCTTCTCATCGCCTTGTACTGACAATAGTCGTAAATAACCGCAGTGCTGTACAGAAATCATTTTAACAGCAGAGAGTCAAATAAATACATTAGACCTGACAGCTTAACTACGCGGAGTCCATTTGTATGTGGTGGCCAGGGCTTCCCGAGACGGGCGGTGAGCGCAGCGGCCACGAGAGGGCGCGCCGAGCTCACTCTGAGCGAGGCCCGCCGCGGCCCCCGCCAAGCCCTGCCCGAGCCAGGTGCCGGGGGGGGGGGGGGGGGAAGGGGGGGTGGCCACCGCTAAAACAAAGATTTCGAGTTCCAGTTTTAGCTGAGAAGTAATGCCAAGTCCCGCCCCCATCCCTCACCCTTTCGTAGGGGAGGATTTTGTTCTCTGCTCATCTGAGTTTAGGGTTAGAGTTGAGGTTTGAGGTGCTGAGATTGTGTCCCCAGAACTGTGTTGTCCCCAGGGATGGCAGAGTCACCAGGTCACATAGCCTCATGCGTGTGCCACCCACGCGCACCCCAGTCCCAACCAGATGCTCAGGGATTTTCTTTCTTGGCCCTGGTTTTCAGTGGATTTGGCCCATCATGGCCATTCTAAGTCTGGTCCCCAAATTTCCGGGAGGAATTGTCTGCCTCTTTCCCTTCCCACAGTGTCCTGGTTTTCAGGCTGCCCACCCTTTCAGGAAGTGCTGAGGGTCGGTTGTCGTGGGCAATGCAGATTCAAGGTACCATCCTCCTCTGGGCAAAGAGACATCCAGGAAGTCTGCGGGACCCGGCTTCACCTACAGCCCTCTGCTTTCCCCTCGTCAGGGCCCCACAGGCACTGAGCTCCAGACAGCTTCCCTGGTGACAGGACTAAACGCCTGTGTGTGGAGAGGGGCTTTCCATTCAGGCTGACCACGTTTCCTCCAAACCTTCAACTAGCACATAAGCCACTGGAGGTCGAGGTGGAGAAGCAGGTGTGTGAGTTCTTCCCAGTGGACACACCCAAATGCTCTCATGCTCATTGGTCGGGGGTTGATTTTTCTTTGTGGTCTTCCTAGATGCCAAACTTCATAACTCCTTGTGAGCACAGACTGGATCTTATTCTCTATAAAAAACCCTATAACCTTGCAGGATGCCTGTTATTGGCAGTCTCTTGATTATGGGGGACAGATTATAAGAACACTTAGTCTTTGGGTCTGTGGTCATGAGGTGAATATTTTATGTTCTCTCAAGGCAATTTAGAGTACAGCAAGTTAGGTAAAAGGAAGCACTTCCTGGCGATGAAGTTATTAGATGCTCTAATGGATTCCAACAGAGTTGTGGTCTATCTCTTCGGGAGCAGACTGAGTCAGACCCTCTAGTGCCTCCTTGAAGCTGACGCTATTTCTGTTTTTTGAGAACGGAGTCACAGTGGATTGGGAGCCTATGGAACTGTCAGTTTGGTGCCACTCTTCTCCCCCCCCGCCACCGCCCCAAGGATTTATCCCTCCCTCTAACCAGAGGCTGCAGGGGAGGCGGGCACGTTGAGACAACCCTGCCCTCAGGCCCCAGGCACGTGATATTGGTTGCGGGATTGGTATCTGACCCGGTTCAAACGTTGTGATAGCTTATGGCCTTTGCAGATGGTTCCACAGCGGGTACCTGACGTGACCTGGGTCAATCCAAATTCTTCCCTGGGAAGATTGACATGGAAATTGAAAAAAAGAAGTTCATCTTTTTGGGGGGGTTCCTGGATGGTAAGATGGAAAACCAGGCATTCTTTCTACCATGTTTCTTGTCTTATGGATAAGAAAAGCAGAATAGGCCTTCAAGCAACATAGATACTCAACACATACAGAATGAGAGAGAGAGAGCGACCTAGAAACACCACGGGGTGATAACTAGATTTTTGACAATATCCAAGTCCCTACTTCCTTTTGTTTCTGAGGCCTAGCTACGTCCTCGTTGTTGAGTTCCCCATGATACTTTAGTACCTCTGTAGTAATTTTTCTTATAAACAAAACCAAGAAAACCCCTCCCCTCCCCCAAAGCCCCATCTTCAGTGTGACTGTTATTGCCTGAGATCAAAAGGATGTGGCTCATTGTGGTCTATTTAAAGTAAGACCCCAACCCACTTCATGAATTCAACTCCCAATGTTCTCCATCAGGATTTATCATCACCACAAACACACCGTCCAACTCTGCTACCGTACCATGCACCCGTCCTCTCTGCCCAGGATCCTGCAGAATCCTTCATTTCCTTCAGCCTCTCGTGAGAAGGATGGCCCCTCTCTTCTGAAGCTGTCCTGGACAGACAGGGCAGATTTATTTTTTCCCATAGCCCTTTGTCCAACCTTCTTAGAACGTGTTCCTCTGTACTGGGGTTAGAGAATCGTGTTCTGCACAAGACCATGACCTCCCTCAAGGGTGGGAACATGCCCCAGTCAGCCCCATTTCCATAATGCCTGCCACATCGAAGTCCAGAGGGTGTTGGTACAGGGACGATGAAGCTTGCAGTCCTGCCCACAAGCAGGGAAGTAGGTACTGAAAAGGTCCCTGTGGCCTGTAATTCCTAGAAGATGCAATGAAAGAATAAAATAGAATAGAATAGACCAGTAGAGGGAATACAGCAGCACAGTGAGGAGATCTGTCCCTTTTCCTTCTGTCTTATCCCCATTTAACCCACTCCTTTCTTCAACACACACACACACACACACACACACACACCAAGACTGTCCCTTGCAGCCCTAACCCCCACCCAGTGTTTAGAACTGGCTCACACCTCACCTCACTGTCTTCCCAGCTATTACCTTCAGAGCCTTCTCCAAGCTCCGATTGCCAGAGGGGACCTTCCAACTCCAAGGCAAAAGAGAAAAGGAGAAGAAAAAAGGAGGGGAGGAGGTGAGAGAGAAAGTAATATCCAATTTCAACATTTTGTTCTTTGCCGTTTCAACTTCCGGAGGCGGCAACTGTACGATTTGTATGTTTTGTATCATGTCTGCTTCCTTGTGGGGGTTTCATAAATTGATGATGATAACACAGCACATTTCTTTTAAGTCCTTAGACATTCAGTCTTTATTGCTTTATAAAGTCTGCTCGGGGCACAGATGAAATGAAACTGGTGAGATTTTCCTCTGTCCATTCTGCAAATTCCATCACAGAATTTGCACCTGCTACGCAACTGGCATTCAGAAGTAGCAAGTCATGTTGCCAAAGATACTGGAGGCCAGCGCTGGGAGGCTCAGGACAGTGGGTGACCCAAAGCGATTGAACAGGGTCACCTCAGCGGCTGCTAGGAGGGGAAGCAACTTGATGAAGAATCAGTCTAGGGAAACACTATGTTCTGTAACCTCCACCTGCAACTGGGTTTTTTTTTTTTTAAACTATGCAAAATTCATTTCCCTCCAGCCCCATAGTAAAGTATATGCAATATGTAAATAGCAGCATTTTGAATGTGGAAGCCATTGGTCACCTGCTGTATTTAGTTATTGGAATACCATGATTTTTTAATCCACAGCTAAATAGCCACAGTAATAGGAATATTACCTTGATGGACAAACTCACTCCCCAAGCCAAAATGTGTTTTGCCTTTTATGCTGATTTAGTGAAACAAATGTGTGGCATTTGTCGTTCACACCAGAAAACAATGAGTTCTGCAGCATATCATTACCTACCTATGCACAGTCAGTGGGACTCTGAACTTCAGACTGGGAGGAAAACCTTCATCTGTTAATAAAAGGAATCAGACCTTTTTAGGCCAAGTTATAAAACTGAGCAGATGAAAATAATCTCATATGAGATTTCCGTTCTCTTACCCACTCTCAAACCCTCAGAATAACACCCCCTGAACACACACACACACACACACACACACACACATGATTTGTTCTCTTCTTGAATGAACTAATTTATTCCTAAAGAGCAAGGGTGACTTAACTCATGCTGGCTGTATGCAAATGACAAGCTGTAGCTGGTTCCTTTCTGTGTGGAGACAACAGACAAACCCCCCACCACATGGCATTACCAGGCCAAACTAGGAAACGCTGCACCCAAGGTCCCTAGCCTGGTAAACTTGGCCTTTCAGCTACCAGCCTCCCCATGGTGGAGCAGCTTCAGGTCCCAGAGAGACCGAGCTAAAGTGATGCCTGTCTCTTGCTGAGTGCCTTAAAATCCTGCTATTCATTCCAAGAATTTGTGTAGCAACTGCTTCCTTATAAAGTACATGCAAATGGGTCCGCGGGACACTGCACGGGCATTGTGGATCAATATAATGAAGTTGCATTATGGCCGGGCTCACTATGTATGTACATTCACTTGTCAAGTAAGATGCTGCATGCAAAAGAGCCTTACCAGCCCTACAGTGCTTTGTAAACTATAAAAACCATGGGCACACGGGTTTGCTATTATCAGGGTTGTGATTATGAATCCCTGAAGGGCAGAGCATTACAGCAGGCAGACTAGGGGTCCTCGCAGACGTGGAGCAAGTTGGGCTTGAAATCAGAAATGAGCTCGAGATTTAGTGATTTTATTATAGGGAATAAATGCCTGGAGACTGAAGGGGATCCTTTATGACTGCCGTTTATCCCTTACTTGGAAAAGGCGCATCGTGTTGCCTGCCATCTAGTGGCAGGAGGGTAAGTTTGCAATTCCCTAAGTCCCTGGGAGATGACTTGCAGGTTGTCTCTGGGAAGGGCAGGCAGATGGACGAAGCGCTGAGGGTGGAAGCTGACCGTGCAGGAGCGAGGGAGACCGGCGGTCTCCGCCGCCTCCGCCAGCCCAGGAGCCTGACCTCGGGCACAGCCGCCGCGTTAACTGGCATCTCCACTGTGTAAACCTCGAGAGCCCTGTGGGTCTTTTAGACATTAAGTAAGAATAACAACAGAAATGATCCAGATGATGATGATAATATTAAGAAGCATAAACAATTATAATCATAACACCAGATTACTTCCACTGTTCCTTTCTCGGCTCTGATGAGTAAACACACGAAAAGCTGAAGCGGGGGATGGAGCATGCCCAGGAGGCTGCACACAGCCTGGGAAGTCCTCCCTCCCTGAGCTCCGCGCTCCAGGAGAGTCTGCTGATTACCGTTGGCCTTTGGAGCCCCTGGAGCTTTGGAAGACAGGAAACCCACGTCAGCCGTCTCTGGGTTTATTGAGGCAAGTTGTTACCCTGGACTGCTGGCCACCACCGGCCAGGCCCTGCCTTCACTTCCTGTGGGGCACCCAGCAAGCACAGCTTATGGGAGCTTCCAAAAAAGAGTCTGGGCGATCACTGGAAAGAAACAACAAAAATGAATAGATACAGCACTTGCTTAAATTAAAAAGAAAACAAAAACTTTTAAATGAAGCATTTCGGTGATTTATTAATGAATTTGAAGTTACTGATCAGAACTGCCATGCGCTGAGTACTTAACTATGTATCAGGCCCTGGACATGCACAATGCCAGGTAAATCTCCTAGTCATCCTACAAGGTCAGTAGAGTTCCTGCCCCCATTTTACAGATGGAGAAATAGAGGATCAGAGAGGTTAAGCAGTCTGGTGACCATCACACAGTAAGTCATGGAACCGAGACCCAAACCTGTTTGCACCACTCTTTGGGGGTCTTATCCCAACCACCGAATATCAGAACCTTAGTGTAGAAAAGAACTTTGAAGGTCACCTAATTCAATTGCTCACCCCAAGGCAGAAGTTTCTTTTATAGTAGTGATTTACAGACTCTGGCAGGTTTTGATCGGTCATATTAAAATCATTAACAAACCAACGAAACCAAAAAACAAGTTCTGAGACGCGTCCCCCACCTCACCCCTGCCTCTGCCCTGCCACCTGCACCTTTCCTTGCCTTCGCTTTCTGATCCGGTGGCTTTGCACCGAGGTCTGGAGATTCACCTACAAAGACTTCTGAAGTGTTTCTCCAGCCCAGCCAGGGGGGAAAGCTGTGCCTTGCAGCACCTCTGTGGCACCCGGGGGGAGGAAGGAGTAAGAAATGGCTTGGGGCAGGCAGAGGAGGGAGCTGGCTTAATTCATCTCGAGGCACGGAGGAGGGAAGGTAAGAGAGCACAAGGATGTACAAGAGACTGGCTTTCTGGAACTGTCAGGTCCATTTTTTTTTTTAAGGGGGTGAAGAACATTAGCATCGTTTTCTTTTTAAATGAAATACCAAGCAGATCTGCTTCGGGAGCCCGCACCTTGCTCCTCTCCCACATGCTGCCTAAGAAAACAGGCCACAGTTAAGTCAAACCTTAACTAATCTGAGTGTTGTGCTTCCATTTTTAATTGGTGGCAGGACTCACTTGCTGATCTCCGGGGCACCGTGAATTGCTGCTGTCTCTTGAAGACAGTGTTAGAAAAAGACAGACAGCCGGGGGAAATGCCCACGTTGGGGATGGCTTTCTGGGATGCACGTGGGAGCCCACATGCTTGCTGTCCCAGAAATGGCCAGTGGGGATGGGGCACCTTATGGCTGAGGGTCTCTAACTCCCATGCAATGTGCGTGGCGGCCAAAGCCCCGTGATGCCCAGATCTCACCTCCTTGTGGTTATGAACTGGTGGCTCCTTGTTTGGCCTTTGGCTTTCTAGAGGTGAACGGGTGATTATTTGAAGACTTGGGTGTCTGTATGTAGCTAGAGTCTTTGCTTCCCATTAAAGCAAAAACATTTATCTGGCCAAATGAAGCCACCCTAGACTATTCTAAAAGCAAATGTCCTTTAGCTATTTTGTGTCTGATGTTTGTCTTCCTGTGTATTCTCTCCTATCTGGGGACTTTGTGGATTTCCTAAAAAATCAATATAAGAGGCTGAAAGGAAGTTCACACAAGCTACCTGTAAGAGCTGCATTGAGAGAGAGAGAGGGAGAGATAGAGAGGTAAAGGAGAACAGTCCCTCAGCCAGTGAACATCCATGTGCCTGGCCCTATGTTAGGAACATGAGAATGCAGGGAATCAAGGCGAGTTCAACTCTCAGTGGCTCCCACAGATACTGGCGGGGACAGCACAGAAAGAAAGCTACACAAATGGATTCTAGTCAAATGTCTTGGGTTTAAATCTTAACTCTGCCCAGTATTCACTGTCTGGCTCGTTACTTACCCACTCTGAACCTCATCTTTTTCATCTGTAAACTGGGGATTGGAAGAGATCTTCTCCGTGAGAGTCGGGTGAACTTACAAGAAATGGATCAGGACATCCTACATGACAAGATCAGAGAAACAGTATAACAAAACGGTTCCGAGTGTGGGCGCAGAATTTGAGTTCCTGCAAATGAAGAGTTGTGCATGTAACAGAACATTCCCCCCTGGAGGACGTGCGTGGGTGATACATAATAAAGAAATAGGGCATCGCTACGTGCCTGGAAGAAGGTCACAGTGCGGTGTACTGACGAATGCCAGGAAGACTGAGAGGGTCTGCCGTGAAGACACCTGTTTGACTTTCTTTGACCCAGTGTTGCCCTAATTTCCTTGAACGTAGACTCATTTCATTTCATTTAATCTTTTTATTTTGTTTTTACCTTAGACTCTCAGCCGTGGGACTCGAGTTCTGACAAACTCGTGTTGGGCAACTCTGATCCCGATGAATGCCCTTATTCTATAGATGAGGAAACAGGCCCAGAGAGGGAGAGAGGCTTGGCCGATGTCCTGGGTGGCTGGCTGGGGCTGGGAACACACCCATGTCCCTTCGTCCTCAGCCATCAGCTGCTCTCACTGACTGAGGCACTGCTGACTTATCGCAGGTTCATTCGCGTCAGACAGACCTTGCAACCGTCCAGGTGCTATCTGGCCACGCTTTTTAGGGGTACGGGTTTTATTTCTTATTGGCCAGTCAGTACGGAACATTCCTTTCTCCATCTGGTAAGACCTTTCCCTTTTAGAGCCTTCTATTCCTTCTTCTTTTTCTTGCTTTCAATTCCAGGTCACGTGTGCGCGAGTGCTTTCTGAAATGCGAGTCAGTATTACAGTTGATACCATCTTTAGGAACTAAAGGACTTATTTGCTTCTGAAATAATGGGTTCCATTAAACGATGAATGTATCTGTTAAGGAAAGAGTGCAATCTTTGCATCGAAAACTAGTGGCTTTGTCTTGTTTGTGAGTCTGTGTGTTGGGGTGGAAAGCAGAAATATAGGCAAGTGTTTACAGAATGCTAAATTCATTCACTGTTAAAAGGACACATGTGGAAATGGTGCCTTAGGCTCTTTAGGTTTTTGAGATAGTGACATTTGAAAAACATTTGTCTTATCTTAAATTTTGCCTTAGATAAGATGCCTTCGGAGCGAATGCTCTTCACAGCTGTTTTGCTTCTCATTAAAGGGGTAGACTTTAAGCCCTTTGTATCACATTTAGATAAACTTTTTGATGGAAACAGTGATTTTCCTGACTTTATTTTATAAATTTGCGTGTTTGCATTTACCAACTCAACCAGCTCTTTTGGATTCCTGGGAACTCAGGGACAAAGTGCTGATGCAGCTGAAGAATTTAGAAATTAATTCTGAAAATGGCAGCGAAAGGAGTAAGAACCTAAGCCTGAGTCCGTGCTTGGTAGGCTAAAACTGATCAATTTCCTGGTCCCTAATTAAAACAAGCCACCAAACACAACAACAGCATAAAATCCAGGGCTTTTCCTGGTGATGAATGCGACCAGCCTGCAAATTTCTCCTCGCTGGGAGCAGAGATTTGGTGTGCTATAGCAGTTAAACAGAAAGCTTGCTGGCAATTTATGTTTGATAATCTGTATGTATCTCCTCCCCGCTCAGACCCTGCCCCTACCCTACCTTCATCCCCCAACATAGGCATCCACTGAAATTAAGCCAATAGAATGAGAGAGGACGTTTCCTTCTTTCACAAGTATGTCTTTGAAGGGTGTCCATTCCTGGATATTGAAAGGGTAAACAAATATGGCAGGGTATCTAAATCTTTTATATTACTTGAGTTGTGAAAATTTGCATGTGAACCATCTGCTTTTATTTTATTTTTTATTTTTTTAAAGATTTTATTTATTTATTTGATAGAGACACAGCGAGAGAGGGAACACAATCAGGGGGAGTGGGAGAGAGAGAAGCAGGCTTCCCGCTGAGCGGGGAGCCCGATGTGGGGCTCGATCCCAGGATCCTGGGACCATGACCTGAGCCGAAGGCAGACGCTTAATGACTGAGCCACCCAGGCGCCCCAACCATCTGCTTTTAAATTGAATCCAAGCTTTCCATCAATTAGCACTATAATTTCAGATGTAATGTAGGTTAACTTCTGATTGATCTTCAATTAACACTAGTTCTTAACCATTCACTTTATTTCGAATGCGTTTTCCCTTCCCAGATATATCAGGAAGTTGTAGAAGGACCTTCCTGCTTTTGAAATGCTGATAGCTCTTTTAGGATGAAAGAATCCACATTTCTCCCACCTCTCTTTCCTTCCTGAGTTTATAAGAGCCCAGGTAATGCAAAGTCAGTACAATTTTATTTTCCAAAAGAGCATCAAGGAAATAGCTGAGAAGAACCTCATTTCATGCACACGTGTGTTGTCGTTGTTCTTTTTGCTTGACTTATTTAGATGGGAATGTTCACAAAGTAAGTCACAAAATCATTCCAGGAAGCCCCAAAATAGCATTTGTAAAGCCGAAGTTTTGGTAATTATGTAAATCTTAAGGAATTTGGAGATTTGGCTCCTCTCCTAGGACACAAACTCTCAGGATTTAAAGAGAACTCAGATGTCCTCCAGCCTGTACCCACCCAGGGCAGGCAAGCCCACCAGAGCATCCCTGCCAGATGGTCAAGCAGCTTCTCCTTGTTGTCACCATTGGACAAAGGGCAGAATCTTACTGATGAGACTGTTGAAGAGAAATTCTGACAGCTCAATAATGTTTATCCGTTGATATAATTCAGATGCTTCTTTTGAAATCTAGAATCATGTGCAATGTTGCTAATAATTTCTCTATGGCTTATGATGGTGTATGAGTGTGATGTGTTGTTCAACTTTTCTTCTCTATGTTTGATTCATAAAAGATTTGTTATGTCCTTGCACATGTAATTTTATCACATAGGAGACTGTTTTTGCTTCAGAAAAACACACACAGATCTTTCTCAGTTTATGATGCGGTTACGTTCCAATATCATAAATTGAGAATATCATAAGTGGAAAATGCATTTAATATACCTAACTTACTGGATGTCATAGCTTAGCTTAGCCTAGCCTGTGATTGGGTAACATCATCTAACACAAAGCCTATTTTATAATAACATGTTGAATATCTTATGTAATTTATTGCATACTGTACTGGAAGGGAAAAACAGAATGGTTGTTTGTGTACAGAATGGTTGTAAGTGTATTGGTTTTTCACCCTCATGATCGTGTGGCTGGCTGAGAACTGCCACTGCTCAGCATCATGAGAGAGCCTCGTACGGCATACCGCTAGCCCAGGGCAAAGATCAAAATTCAAAATTTGAAGTGTGGTGTCTACTGAATGCATATCACTATTGCACCATCATAAAGTGGAAACATTGTAAGTTGAACCGTCTTCATAAGTTGGGGATCGTCTGTACTGGTTTTGTAATGGTTATCATTATGAACATACCATGTGCTTAGCAATCATTTCTGGTATGGTCAGCTTTTATTTTGGACCATTAAGCAAGGACAGGTTTTTTTGTGTTTTAATAAAAAAGATTTGTGACTTTTTCCTCCAGATTATCTTCTTTTTTTTTTTTATTATATGCATCCCTGTTTCTCGTATCAGCATGCTGAACTGAAAACTCAACAAGGGTCACTGTGTTAGTTAGGCCACGTAATCTTCGCTCCTATAATAAACCAACCCCAAACCTCGGCGTTTTAACTATAGTAAGCATTCACTTCTCACTCCTGTCACAGTCCAATGTACGTGTTCTTCTGTGGATGGTGTTCCTTGTGATACTTCTGCCATGCTTCTCCATTCGGCTAGGAAGTGGGAAACAGAAAATAGAATGAAAGAGCAAGGTGGGAGTTTTTGGGGTCCCGTGTCCACTGTTTCTTCATGTATTCCAGGAGCTAGAACTCAGTCACTGGCCAGACCCAACTGAAGGCTGGTGGGGAGAAGAAACAGAGCTGTGAGCCATGACCAGTTTCTGCCACTGGTCCTATTAGCCTTTGTTTTACCTCTCTATCTTGGAGTCCGATATGTCCAGGATAGCTTCTAGAATTTCTATTGCATGGGTACTCTTGGTCTTCACTGGAAAACAAATGAAGAAGAATATGAGGTTTTTATGAGGTGCCCTGAATTCTGGGGTATATACATTGAAATATGGAGCATCCAGGGCTCCACTCTGCAGTGATCTCTGGTCTCTCTGCATCAGGGAGTCCAATAAAGAAAATGCTGGAAGTTAGACCTTCAGTACAGGGCATTACGTTTTTTTCCCTCAAAGATCTGCCCAAGACCACAGCTGCCACTAAAGGGCACAGCAGAGGTCTTACAGAAAAACCACCCCTGCATGTGCCCAGGACTTAGTAGCAGTTGGTGGTGATATAAGTGGGGCAAAGACATGAGGTCCTTGGCAGTATTGTCATTCTGGGCCAGACTGCTATCACGGAAGAGAGGAATCAACAGTCTTCTTAAAAGAAGGCTTGAAGGCCTATAAACTCAGACTGGAAACCCCGCTCCACCTCAACCATACAGTAGAGAATGTGATCCAGGAAGTAGGGCCTTGAAGTGGATTGTCTAAATAGGGTAGATAATTTACTCCTTAACTACCTTCCTAAACTATGGAGACACCTTCTTTCCTGATTGTTAGTTTTTCATTCCAACCTATGTGAGGGGTTAGAAGAGTAGGGGGTGGCATTAAGGCCTGTCCCTGTATTACTTCTATCTAGTGAATCTGTAGGAACTTCTTTGTGAATCTATGTGAAGCCCCTGTGAAATGGGCCATTTGCTTAAGGGAAAGTCCCTGTTCTTCCTTAGCACTCGGATATTAATCATTAAACGGGACTAAAGCAAAGTGTCACTTACTCAGTGACCCCAGCTTATTAAAATGTAGGTCAGAATAAGGAAGCAAGTGAAGGAGACCCACAGTATGAAAAGAGATGCCACTAACTGAATTCAACAGTTAGAAAGGAGAGATTATATAGGCAAAGTACCACTTCCCACAGAGGAGGCCTTGTAGTCTCAAGAAGATCTAGGGCCCCCTTCCTTTGTCACAGGTAGTTGAGAGTTGTCTCTGCTCACTTCTTGAGGGTGACAGGGAGGAAGGGAGGCAGGGGAAGGGATGTGGCTCCATGATCAAAACCATGTTGCCTTTCTATGTTCATTTACCAAAGTCAATGCCATTAACTCTTTGTTCAAAATTGTCTGATTATCCTTCAGATTCCCTACTTTTGAGGTCAATATTAGCCAAATCTGCTGTATTTGTTCTTCTTCCATCAAGTGATTCAGTTATAACACTAAATCTCTCTCTCTCTCTTTTTACTCTTCCCTCATCTATGAATGGAGACCTCTAGCTTACCTTTTTTGCTGGCCAATACATTTTATCCCCCTTATCAGTGAGTATCTGTATGTTCACTTCTCCAGTTTGACTTGAAATGCTTTACTTTATTTCCCCTTTTCCAAGAAGCAGCCAAAGGTTGAGTAAGATGCTTATTCATTAGGGTTTAGTCTTGAAACTTGGGGGAAGTTGGGTTAGGATATCTAGACTTAAATACTCCCCAATGAGTAGCTTTAGTTAAATAATGACTTGGATGAATGTCTGTCACCCCAAGGGCATCACAGGCAGATCAAGTAGGTGAAAGGCTCATGGGCCTTTATAATGAAAGTGCCTGTCCTTGATCTCTGGGACATAGGGTGTGAGACCCAGAAGGCTGAGATGTAATTTATCCCCCACTGTGCCTGTCCCAGGGCCTTAACCGTGCTGGTCACTTAATTCCTGATTTTCTGAGTGTGCAGATGGAAGCTAGCCCGCAGGCGTGCCGGCAGAAGGGAAGGGAATCTCCATAGAAGGACAGGGGGCAGAAAGAATGGTTTTTCGATTTTAGGCCACTGTGAAATGCTTGGGGGGGTAGAGGTCAGCGCATTTTGATCTCTGAGGAGATGAAACATCCTGAGTTGGCAGGAGAGGAGGCACCCCAGGAAAGCGCAGTTAACCTCTGAGTCTGCAAAGGACTTTTCCAGAATGTGTGAGGGTACCGAGTGCAGAAGTTGTGTCTCCTTCAAATCCCATTAGTGGGGAAGGAGAAGATTTTCACAGCCACCTTTTTAAAAAGTGAATGGCAAAAAACAGGATTTTTCTTTCCTTCTGCCCTCCCCTGGCCCCCTGCCTCCCCCTACCCCGCCCCCGTGGGGACTGAGGGAGGGGCCCTGAGCCGCTGCATTCAGAATAATGACACCAGAGCAATAATGAGACCTTTCTGAAGGACTCATTTGTCTGCAGAAAGGGGAAGTCATCAGGTATCCATTGTGAGAAGAATCGCCTTCTCTTAACAATGGCTCTGATGAAGTTGCTAGAAGGTTCTTATCAGGAAGAAAAGACTCCCAGCCCCAGGAGAAGGGGAGAGGGGAAAAATGAAAGGCTACAAAACCCCCAAATCATCCTCAGGCTCAGTGCAGTGGAGAGGGTGAGGGGAGGCACACTTCTTGAATGCCAAGTGACATTGGCTGGTCAGTCCAAGTGAGCCTCTAAAGAGAGATAGTAACAAAGATGAGAGGGGGCCAGCTTTCCTGCAGGCAGGTGTTTAGCAGGGAGTGTGGGGTTGACTGCACTGAAACTGTGCAATCCTGCATTTCTCATGCTGCAGGAAATAGCTAGAGGTCATCACAACTTATCCTTTGGCCTCTGCCTAGGGATTTTCTAGATCCGGGTCACAGGGCCACCCTTCTTTAGCTGGATTCTGGGAAGGAAGAGGAAATTCACAGCCAGCAGAGAGTCTTGACGAGACTCTAAGCCCATTTTTTCTGGGTTACAGGCACTCGATTCAGAAACAATAGATTTTCTGGGTGCTTTGAGAAGGGAGAAGAGAATTGGAATTAATTTTGCACCTGTTGACTTTTGTTAGGGGCTTTACTGATTTGTCTCAATTAATCCTCATCACCTCCCAAGACAGGTGACTCTGATCAAATTCCAATCATACTGCCTTCTGTTCAAAATGCTTCATCGGCTCTTTTTATTAAAACTGAGTGAAGCTTTGGCCTTCCTCCACACCCAGAATGGAAAGCGTCGACCATGGGGCCACCACCCTCCTCTCCTGCCTTTCCTCCCACTACTTATGCATATATATCTCTTGCTTTAGTGCTAGGCCACGTTGACTCCTGGATGTTTCCCAGTCAAGACATCTGTGCTCCACTTCCCTGCCTTGCTCGATGCTGTTCCCTCCACCTGGAATGTTCTCTTGACATCCTCTCCTGCTCCATTCACTTGTATCTTTCAAAGTCATGTGAATTTTCCTCATCCATGAAATCTTTATCAAAATGGAGGTAACTTCTCCCTCTCTGGAACTCCCAGAGCAGTTCTCTTCTCTCTTATAAGATTTCTCCTATGGGAACCTTTTATTGTTATTTATGGTCTTATCAAGCACCCACTATTGACCCATGAGTTCTTCAAAGGCAGGGACTGTGTCCTGCCTATTATCTCTTTATCTTCTAGCGACTGGCAATTAGTAGGTGATCATTAAATAGTGATGGAACCGGATTTTCATTAGCATTTGGATCTCTATTTTGAAGTAGCATGAACTTGGTCTTGCCATTTCTAGGTTGATTTGGGAAGCAAATTCATGGGAAACATCTGGATCTGCAGAAGCAGCATTCAAGTGCTAGATGGGACGTCACGTGGAAGAGCTGTTCCTGACTGGCATCCTTATTAGGGACGGGTTGCTTAAATGGATTTGGATTTTGGCTCCTTTTACCTCTTTTCCTTCTCCTCTGAAGACGGTGGGACAGAACAACACAAAGTGGAATTTATTTCACACTTAGCATGTGCCTAACGCTTGTTAACCACCTTACATCGTTAGCTGGTTTCATCTTTGTAAGGATCCTTTGAAGGAGACATTATTCTCATTGTGTAGTTGAATAAACAAAGGTGTAACAAAGTTAAATAAGTTGCTTAAGGTCAAATAGCTAGCAAAGACCGAAACAGGACTCCCAGCTGGTGTACTTGCCCACTCTTCTGTGCTGCCTTCTGGGCTCAATCCAGAGGATATTCTGAAGAGGAATAGCCAAGGAACACATGGATCCTTTTAATTTCTGTAAGGTTTTTGTACATAGTTCTGCATTCTTTAAGAGTTCACAACAAATTTTGGTTTCCTACTGTCATGTGAGAATATTCTGGACACCAGGGCTGCAGGCTTGCCCTTCTTTGTTAAAAATGAAATTTCCAAAAGTCCCTTAAGGATAGACTAGATGGATAACAGGAGGTAGCAGTGGGTCCTGTACCTGTGGACCCTCATAATACCTGAGGCTATCTTAGTGATCATCACATCTGGGAGCCGCTGGTCAGGCAGAAAGAATATAGCTGTTAAGGCCAGAAATCTATGGTTCAAAGGCCATCTCTGCCACTGACCAGTCAAGTGAAATTTAAGAAAGTTATGTTGTTACAGAACCTGGACTTGATCACCTGATGGAAGAACCAAGCGGCTCTCGGAGATCTTGGAGGATAGGAGGTTTATTTAATGCTGGCGGGCTCAGAGGAGAGTGGTCTCCAAAGGTCTGAGCCCCGAGCACAAACAAAGGGGGCAATTTATACACGTCTACTTCCGCATACTGGGCACTCTTGGCACGTGCGCAAAGTGGGGCAGGGAGAGGAACCCGGACTGGGACTCTCTGTCTTGGTTGGCCCTCTTAGGACACAGATTTTCCTTATCATTCCCCCCTTTGATGCCCCTTTAAACACCTAGTTTAGAGGGCATCGTCTTCATCTTCTAAGGGGCGATAGTGAGTAAGGAGTAACTGGAGACTGATTCTAGCAATTTGAGCAGTGATAAACCTAGTAAGGGCATTAAGAATACAAGGACCAAATGCTACTATGAGGAGAAGCAATAGGAGGGGGCCGACGAGGGGGGTGAACCAAGGGAACCACTGTGAGAGGGTATCCCACCAAGTTGTCTGCTGAAGTGTTTCCCATCGGTGAGGTACTCGTTCCTGTAATTGGGTCAGAGTTTCTTGGACCACCCCTGACTCATTAGCGTAGAAACAACATTCCTCCTGTCAGAAGCAGCAGAGCCCCCCTTGCACGGCCTTGAGCGAGTCGATCCCGCGCCTGTTTTGGAGGACCACTGAGGCCAGTGAATCGAGTTGGTGCTGTAGGGCCAGGGCCGACTGAGTGAGGGTGGAAAAATCTGCCGTGAGTTGTTGAGTTAACCCCTGGTACTGAGCCTGAGACATCCCGACGCCAGTGGTGCCGAGGGCAACACGTGATGCGGCCGGCAGGCTCACGATAAGAGGGATGGCCGCGGGGGAGCGTCGAGGGTAGCTAGGAGGTCTCCATATGAGTGGGGCGTCGCTCCCGGGAAGGACTGAAAGATCGGGTAAGAGACTGACAAGTGTGCATGATTGATAGCGTGGGGTGATGCAGGTGTATACACCTTGATCACAAGCCAGAAAAGTGTTAGGCGCACAGACCCGACCGTGGCCCGTGATGGGAGAGGAAGAGTTGTCATACAGCGGTACTGGAGCCAGAAAGGGATAGTCTGAGGTCCCCGGTGCCGAGGTGGGAGGTGACACGGTGGACTGGTTGAGGATGACACCTAGGTATTGGCCGGGACCGGGCTTCATACAGATCCAGCAGTCAGACGCTAGGGGTGGATTTGAGTGGTTAAGCACTTGGTGGGAGGCGTTAATCATACCTAACAGTTGCGCTATAGATGCTTGCTGCGTGTGGATGGGGGACCCAGGGATGCGCCAGGGCGAGTTATTTTCTCTCTGACTCTGGGAGTTGACTGTAAAGCTTGGAGTAAACATGGACTTAATCATAAATTTGGCCATGGGGTTGGTCTCCATAGGGTGATATTGGCCCAACAGGAGAATGACTCCTGTAGCCCATGATGTGGCACTGGGTTCTAAGACTGAGCGGGTGAGCGGTATATAGCGATTGTTAGAGCAAGAGGATGGGGTGGCGTTGCATAATAAGGAAATCTGGATGTCACTGCGCTGTTTGAGGTGCCACCACCTGGTGGACCATTGTTCCATTCCCGGCCAAGTCGCCACCCATGACTCATCCCCAGGCTTGCGAGCAGAACTGAGGGCAGGTGTTTGGCTGTTGAGGTGTAGGGCCCCCACAGATGTAGATATCTACCAGCCGGTAACCTGAGTGAGGGCCATGGTAGGAACACTGTCTATGAGGTTCCCAGGAGGTATCAAGAAGCTGGCATCCATCAAAATGGAGGTCAACCTTTGGTGTGTGCCCATCCCAGGTGGAAGAAGTCAGTGGGGGCTCTGGTGCAGGATTGAGGGGGATAAGCTGGAAAGCCCATTTGCCAGTAATGGTGATACAAGCGTTTGTCCCCCTTGCCTGGCCAGGCAAGCTAGAGGCAGTGAGGAAGAACAGCACACCAGGTAGCAGAAAACTGGGACTGACTGGGGGCCAGGAAAACCACGGTGAAATGCACTCCGGAGTAGACAGCAGAGGGCCAGTGAAAGTGGGATCTATGACCTTAGGTAGAGGGAGCCATCGTGGCTAACCTGTCAGCAGATGAAACCCGTGGACAAGTAAGTGCAGTAATACACCCTAGGGACACCCAGTAAGCAATGACAATAGTAAGCCTCTGGGGGAAAGTCCAGTCAGGAGGGGCAATAGTGTAGAGTCTGACTCCCAGGATGAGGGAAATCACGCCAATGAGAGCCAGGGACCACGGTGAGCAGGTGTCCATCAGTCGGTGGCGTCTCATCAAAGGTGAAGCTGGAGAGGGTTCATGAAGTCTGGCTGGACTCTCCACTGGTGCGACTCCTCATCCGAATGATGAGCTTTCTTCACTCTTGAGTGGTGGACCCATGGGGTGACACCTGAGACCTTGAGGGCAGTAGGGGTGGTTAGAACAACAGTGTGGGGCCCTCCCCACTGTGGTTTGAGGGGGTCTTTCTTCCAATCTTTGACCCAAACCGAGTCTCCTGTCTGGAAGGAGTGTACCTGAGACCCTAAGGAGATTGGGCCCTTCTCGAAGGTGTACCTTTATAATTTATTTAGGGTGGCCCCCAGGGCATGAAGCTGCTCCTTTATCCCTTTATCTCCAACCTGATGCAAGTTTCCTGGAAGGCTTCCCAAGCACGGGGGAGGCTGTCCATATATTAATTCGAATGGGGAAAAACCTGATGTCCCGGGCATACAGCAAGCACGCAGAAGAGCTAGGGGTAGCAGATCCGGCCATGGGAGGTTAGTCTCCTGACAAAACTTTGCAAAGGTTCCCTTGAGGGTGCGATTCATTTGCTCTACTTTCCCTGAACTTTGGGGCCGGTAAGCGGTGTGGAGTCTCCAGGTGATGTTGAGAGATTTGGTCAAGACCTGTACAATGTCTGCCACAAATGCGGGTCCATTGTCACCGTGGATTGTTAATGGCATGCCAAACCGGGACACGATCTCCCACAAGAGGACTTTAGCTACTTCCCAGCTTTGCTCCGTCCTGGTCAGAAAGGCTTCGACCCACCCAGAGTATGTGCATACTATTACTAGGAGATATCTGAACCCCCTGCTCGGCTGCACATCTGTGAAGTCTACCTCTAGATCTTCGAAGGGGGCTGCTCCCATCCTCTGGACACTTGGTGGGGGCCATAGGGCAGACTGAGCATTATTTTTAGCACATGTTATGCATCGTTCACTCATTGCTCAGCATAGTGCCGGCAGCTGACTGATGTAGTAAAGCTTCTTGAGAAGGGCCTCTAATGCAGTTTTCCCAGATGAGTGAGTTGTTTGTATTCCTGGACCAGATGCCCTCCAGTTACTGTTGGAACAAAGATGCGCCCATCTGGCATCATCCACCATCCCTTTTCAGTCAGGACAGCTCCCTCTGCCATGGCCCATTCCTTTTCCTTTTTACTGTAACTGGGCAGAGGGACATCTTTCAGGGGTGTCAGGGCCATGGTGAGGGAAGGGGCTCTGTCCATGTCCTCACTGGTTGCGATCTTGGCTGCCTCATCTGCCAGACGATTTCCCCACACTATGGGGTCGCCTCCTTTCTGGTGTCCCTTACAGTGCAGGATTGTTACTTCCTTTGGAAGCCAGATGGCTTTGAGGAGTCTCAGTATCTCCTCCTTGTTCTTGATAGTTTTTCCTGCAGTGGATAGGAGGCCCCTTTCCTTGTAGATGGCCCCATGTATATGTACAGTAGCGAAGGCATACCGAGAGTCGGTATAGATGTTGACTCGCTTGCCTTCACCGAGGGTGAGGGCTCGGACTAAGGCATATAATTCAGCCCGTTGAACTGACTATCCAGCTGGTAATGCCTTAGCTTCTAGGACTTCAGTGGTTGTGGTTACGGCATAACCCGCTTTCCGGGCACCCTCCCGTAGGTAACTGCTGCCATCGCTGAACAGTGTGAGCTCTGGATTCTTTATGGCTTGATCCCGCAGATCTGGACGGCTCACATAGACCTCATCAGCTACCTCAGAACAGTCATGGTCTGGTTCCCCCTCTTCCGTGGGGAGAAAAGTTGTTGGATTTAGTGTCCTTACTGTTTCGAGGGTGACCCACAGGTCTTCGCAGAGGAGCCCTTGGTATTGTGCTAGCCGAGAGTTAGAAAGGAAGCGGTGTCCCTGTGCGTTCATGAGGGACACAACTGCATGAGGGACCTTGACATTAAGTTCTTGCCCCAGGGTAAGTTTGTCCGCCTCCTTGATGAGTAGGACTGTGGCTGCCAGCGCCCTGAGGCACGGTGGCTATCCCGCTGCCACAGAGTCCAGCTTCTTTGACAGGTAAGCAACTGGCCATTGCCAGGGCCCAACAGTCTGGGTGAGTACCCCAAGCGCTACTTTTTCCTTTTCATGCACAAAGAGGTTGAAGGGTTTTTCTACATCTGGTAGGCCCAGGGCTGGAGCCTGCCCCAGTGCGATCTTTATCTCTATGAAAGCGGCTTCTGCTTTCTCAGTCCAGGTAGGGGGTTCTCAATCTAAGAGATCATAAAGGGGTCTTGCTATTGCCGAGAACCCAAGGATCCAGATGCAGCAGAATCCTGCGGCCCTCAGGAATTCTCATAGGCCCCTTTTTGTCTGGGGCTGTGGCAGGGAGATGATGACCCTCTTCCTCTCTGGCCCTCATTCTCTTTTCCCTTGGGTGAGGAGAAAACCAAGGTATCGGACCTGCTGTTGGCAGATTTGTGCCTTCTTCCATGAGGCTTGTTATCCCGAGTCTGACAGGAGCTGTAGGAGGGCCTTTGTGCCTTTTGTGCAGTCTTCTTGTGTGTCACTGGCGAGGAGGAGGTCATCTACATACTGGAGGAGGGTGCATCGTGTGGCCTCTCTTGGGAAGCTGGTGAGGTACGCAACCAGTGCTTCCCCAAAGAGGGTTGGTGAGTTTTTAAACCTCTGCGGGAGGCGCGTCCAAGTCAGTTGCATCTGGCGCCCTGTATCAGGTTCAGACCATTCAAAGGCAAATAGCGGCTGGCCCTGGGGAGCTAACCGGAGGCAGAAGAAGGCATCCTTCAGATCTAGGCAAGTGAACCATCTGGCCGACCCTGGGATTTGGCCGAGGAAGGTGTATGGATTCGGGACCACTGGGTGCAGAGATGGTCACCTTGTTGATGGCCCGCAGGTCTTGAACTGGTCGGTATCCCCCTCCTGGCTTCTTGACTGGCAGGAGTGGGGTATTCCAGGCTGACTGGCACTCGACTAGAATACTTGCTTCTTTGAGTTTGGTCAGATGTTCTTGGATGCCGATCTTAGCTTCTTGTGGAAGTGGGTATTGCCTTTGCCTCTGAGGTTGGGCTCCTGGGATCAGTTCAACAATGATAGGGGCCTGATTCCAGGCTAGTTCAGGTGGGTGGTTTTCAGCCCATACTGAAAGGAAGGCGAGTCTGAACTCCGGCGGGCTGCTTGGTTGGGCCTGGGCACAGAATAGCCTCCATTCTTCTTCCCTTGGCATGGTAATTGCTAGCACCAGAGACCCTGTCTCCTCTTGCCTTGGGTTCAGTTGGAGGCTAGTGTGTCCGGTGGGCTCAAAAGTTATCTGAGCCCTAAGCTTGGAGAGTATGTCTTGGCCCAGGAGAGGAATGGGGCAATCGGACAGATAAAGGAATTCATGTCAGACCCTGTGGCCCCTGAGTTCACACTGGCGAGCCTGGCAAAAGGGCTGTTGTATCACCCACATCCCAGTGGCCCCGAGGATGGTTGCAGTCCTTTTGCTGAAAGGTGTCACTGGGGAGGTGACAACAGAGTGCTTGGCCCCAGTATCAACCATAAAAGTCACTGGTTGGCCCCCCACCTTCCTTTTGACCATGGGCTCATGGGAGCCAAGGAAGAAAGAGCCCAGTCCCCCTCAGTCTGAGTCCATTCTCGCAAGGCCTATGAGGTCCTCCTCTTGGGGTTTTCCTTGTAGCGGCTGGGCTTCTGAGCCTTTCCCCGGTTGGGACATTCGTTTTTCCAATGCCCTTTCTCTTTATAGTAGCACATTGATCCCTTGCCAAGGGCTTCTCGGCTTACCCCCTTTCGGTGGTTGGGGTCTCCCCATCTTTGTGTTGTCCTTTTCTTTCAGGGTGGCAGCAAGGAGGCTGACTTTTTCATCTTTTTGTCGGCTTCCCATTCAGCTGCAACCTCCTTGTTCATGTAGATCTTATTGGCAATCTCTATTAGTTGGGTGATGTTCATTCCGGCAAAACCCTCTAGTTTCTGAAGTTTTTTTCTGATGTCTGGGGCGGCCTGAGCCACGAAGGCGGTGTTTACCATCTGTTGGCTTTCCTGTGCCTCAGGGTCAAATGGAGTGTATATCCTGTAGGCTTCACATAGTCTTTCGTAGTAGTCCCCGGGGGGCTCCCCTGGTTGTTGAGTGACCTTAGTCATGTTCATGGGTTTCTTAGCTCCTGCCCGCATTCCCCGGAGGAGGGCCTCCTGGTACCGGCGGATGTGGGCCTGTCCCTCGGTTGTGGTGAAGTCCCATGCTGGGCGCTCTTCGGGTGCGGCCGTATTAGCCCAGGCAGCAGGGTTGATGACTCCCGCTGGTGCGTGCTCTTCCAGGTACTGCTGTGCATCTTTCATTGTTCTCCTCCTTTCCTCTGTGTTAAACTGGGTGCGGAGTAACTGTTGGCAGTCTTCCCAGGTTGGCCGATGAGTCTGGAAGAGGGATTCTATGAGGTCTACCATGGCCTGTGGTCTCTCAGAGTAGGATGGGGTGTTATATTTCCAGTTGAGGAGGTCGGTGGTGGAGAAGGGCTGATAATACATCATGGAACGGCTGGGTTGGACCGTCCTGTCCTCATCGTGCCTCTCGGGTTCCCGTGTCTCTCGTACTGGCATTTGGAGGGCGCTTGTGCCTGGCCTGGGGTGCAGCCTGGCTGCTGGCCCTGGAGAAAGTGGATCTTTTGGGCCTGGGGGCTCCGGTGGATCCTCTGGGCCTGGGGGCACCAGTGAAACCGATGGCGGTGGAGGGTCTGGAGCTGAAGGGCCAGGTGTAGGCAGTCTTGGGGGTATGTACGGTGGGGGCAGGGTCAGTTCATCCTCGGGATCTCCGGCTAGGATTTGTGGAGACTGGGGCTTTTGCTGATTTTCTTTACGTCACTTGGATGAGGCGATTAAGACCCTGGCCTGTCCCTGCCTATTGCAAGCGAATCGCATCCAGGGGGGAAGGGTCTGAGCAATTCCTAGCCAGGAGTCAATGTACGGAAACTGGTCAGGGTGTCCTGGTTCTCCTGTTATGACTCGCCATACTCGACGAATCATTGGGACATCCAATGTCCCTTCTGAAGGCCACCCGACATCAAAGGTGGGCCATTCCAATTCACATAGGGTTCTCAACTTGCCAGGGTTCATCCTGACTCCATAGACCCGTTCTTGAAATTTTTGATCACGGTCTCTAGAACTGTAGGTTTATTCTGCCCTGACCCCATGGTGATGTCCCCATGTGCGGTGGCGCAGAGACAGACAAAAGGGAGGGGTGCCTCCTGAGGTGCAGAGACCAATCAGATGCCAGGCTGGCCGTGTCCCGAAGGAGCTTAGGTGAGGCTTAGCCGTAGTGGTCTCAGCATTGTGACTTACGATCAGAAACTATTCCGATGCCGCCGTAGACTGTATGCTGTTCACCACGGAATCGCAGACGGGCCCACTCAGACTCTGTAGACTTCTAGGGACCTTAAGGGTACCCGCCAACTGTGGAGTCACAGAATCAGTCTGCTTGAGCAAGCCAGGTCGGACTGCACATTCACTCACACATTCACACTCCAGAAGTTATTACATTCGCTCCCTGGGAATCCCTACCTGTGAGACCTCTAAGATGTCTCCGGGAGGTGATCAGGCTCCCCTTCCACCCCGATGGGTGGGCCTATCTGGGTCCGGGGGCCCCAGGCCTTACCATAATCCGACGTCAGGACCAGGTCCTCACCTGCCACGTCTCCTCGAGTCCGGTGGGAACAGCGGAGCGGGGCCGGCCCGAGGCGACCGGGGTGGGAGACTGCCGAAACAGGGCACGCCTTCTCCGTTATGATCTCTCCTTCTGTCACCGCCCCGCCGTTGCCCCCAAACTGGTGGCAACAATGGGCCAGTGTGGTTGGGTTTCCTGGTCAGGGAACGAAATGTTACAGAACCTGGACTGGATCGCCCGACAAAAGAGCCAAGTGGCACTCGGAGAGCTTGGAGGATAGGAGGTTCATTTAACACCGGCGGGCTCAGAGGAGAGTGGTCTCCAAAGGTCTGAGCCCCGAGCACAAACAAAGGGGGCAATTTATACACTTCTACTTCCGCATACCTGGCACTTTTGGCGTGTGCGGGAATTGGGGCAGGGAGAGGAACCCGGATTTGTGCGCGTGCGTGAAGCAGAGCCTGGAGAAGAACCCAGAAAAGCCCCGGGGTGAGGACTGGGACTCTCTCGAGGATTCGTTTGGCCATCCTAGGACACAGATTTTCCTTATCAATGTAACCTTTGCAGGCTCAGTATTCTCATCTGTAGAATGGAGAGCATAATAACCCCTGGATTGTTTGTTGTAAGGATCGAAAGAAAAGACTAAATGTGATTAAATGACCATGGAAAAGTTGAAATTGCCACCATGATGGTTGAACCACAATTAACTAGAGCACCCTTTAAACATGTCTTTTAGATGTGTTCTCTTATCCTTCCTGAAAGTGACCAGATCCATGTGATACAATGTTTTATTTTAATGCCTTTCTGCTTCAGTGCAGGAAGCTTGCCCAGCTCAATCCTAAACTCAATGAGCACCCATTCAGAGTGCTCCTGTGCACACGTCTCTCTGCCTGCCTTGCTCCTCAGACATGATCTATGGAAGGATCTTGTCAGGATGGCACTTGGACAAGAGGGTCCAGCAGGAGAAGCAACAATGTACCCATTTTTAAAGATACCAAATTGTGTAGTGCTCACTTTTGCAGCACATATATTAAAATTGGAATGATACAGAGAACACTAGCCCAGCCCAGGTAGGGATGACACATAAATTCACGAAGCATATAAAGAATACCAAAATGTTTAATAACTTGCCCGAGACCATGTGGTTAGTTAGTAGCAGAACTTGGAATCAGATCCCCAGACTCTTCTCACTACACCAGGAAACAGCAACTTAGAAGAGAACTTGTCCTGGCCCAGGGAGGAGGTGACAGTCCAGAGGTAGATGAGATTAGTTTTTCTCTTCGCCTCTAATTTCCTTTGATTTCCATAGCCTGGTTACATGCTAATGGCTTGGCAGAAACTTCAAAATTAAACTTGTGAGAGCAATCACTGTTACTGGACCTCTAGGCAATTATAGTAGCTGTCAAAGGTTTTAAAGCCAACATCCAGCCTGACCCTTTCCAAATGACTCAAAAGTGGCATTTTAATGAGAAACGGAAGCAGAAAAAGGTGTTTTTAGTTTTTTTTTAAATAAAAGGTTTTTTTTCTTTCTTTCTTCTTTCTTTCTTCTTTTTTTTTTAAATGGACAAACTGGCACTGAATTTTACTGCCTATCCAAAGGGTAGGGTGGGATTGTGAGACTGGGGAGAAGAGCCCAGGGCTGTTGACTTTTGTTTGTAACGGTCTCTCCCACTGAAGCCTATTATGAGAAGCCCCACAGAGGGGTGTCGAAGGATTAGTTCCCAGTTTGGCTTTATGCACATGACTACATTTGGGATAACTGAATTACCAGCGCTGGTCAATCTGCATTTTCTTCTTTATCTCTGGGTCTGGTTGAGGCTAACCTACTAGGTGCCAAGATTGAGCTACTTTTAAAAATCTATCATCTATCTATCTATCTATCTATCTATCTATCTATCTATCTATCTATCTATATCTTCCAGCTTTATTGAGATGTAACTGACATGTAACATTGTGTAAGTTTAAGCTGTACAAGGTGATGATGCAATACATGTATATGTCTGCAAAATTATTAACCACAGTAAAGTTAGTTAACACTTCCACCACCTGGCATAATTACCATTTTTTTTTTTTTTTTGTAGTAAGAACATTTAAGATCTACTCTCTTAGCAACTTTCAAGTAGTCTATAATGGGGTACTGTTAACTGTCACCACCATGCTATACATTAGATGCCCAGAATTGATTCATTTTATAGCAATTAGCGTAACTTAAATTATTTTTGTCCTACTTTTTTTAAAGACAAAATTCACACACTATAAATGCACCCCTTTAAGGTGTACAATTCAGTAGGTTTTAGTACAACCAACATCACTAATTCCAGAATATTTTCATCACTCCACAAAGAAACCTGTACCCATTAGCAGTCACGTCCCATTCCCCCTTCCTCAGGGGCCAGGGTGAGCTGGGGGGGCCTGGGGTTATGGGAGCCTGTAGGGAGCATCGAGGACTGTGGGAGTCAGCCTGGGGCAAGCTGGATCTGGGGTCCTCGATGAAGTCAGGCACTCACTTCACTCTCCTTTCATGGGGCAGGTGTTTCTCTTCACTGGGCTACCTGGGCTTGGGAGAAGGGATGGCAGTAATGTAAATTTATCTTTCTTACTTCCTCAATGTGTCCTTTATTTCTATGCTTCACCCAGATGCTATGATCCCTCACCTGGAAACTGCAGATCTTGTGAAGGTATTTTCCTGTGCAGATAGGTATTCAAATTAATGTTTCTGGGGGAGAAGCAAGTGTTAGAAATTCTATGCTGCTGCTGTTTTGCTGGTGTCATTCCCCCTTGTTGTAGTCTTGATTTTATTTTCCTAATGAATCATGGTGTTGAGAACTTTTTTTTTTTAAGAGAGAGAGAGTGCACGCGGGGCCAGCGGTGGGGGGGGGGGGGGGGGGCACGGCAGAGGGAGAGGGAGAGAGAGAATCCTAAGCAGGCTCCACACCCAGTGTTGAGCTCTATGTGAAGATCCATGTCATGACCCTGAGATCATGACCTGAGCAGAAATCAAAAGTCTGATGCTTAACTGACTGAGCCACCCAGACAAGCCACATGGTGTTGAGCACTTTAAAGTGCATATTGGTTATCTGTGTATCTATGGAGAAATGTCTATTTAGATCCTTTACTCATTTTAATATTGGATTCTTTACCTTTTGTTGTTGAGTTTTAAGACTTCTCTCTATATATCTGGATACAAATCCTAGATACATGATTTAGGAATACTTCCTTTCAATTTGTGGGATGTCTTTTCACTTTCTTGATAGTTTTTGAAACATGAAAGTTTAAAATTTTAATGCAATCCTATATACTTATTTCTAAAATTTTGTTGCTTATGTTTTGGTGTCCTATTTCAGAAACCACTGCTTAATCCAAGGTCATGAATGTTTATGCCTATGTTTTTCTCTAAGACTTTTATAATTTTAGCTTTTAACTTTAGGTCTTGATCCTTTTTGAATTAATTGTTGTCCGTGGTGTGAGGTAAAGGTCTTACTTCATTCATGTGAAGGTAGGGGTCTAACTTTTGCATGTGAATATCCAGTTGTCTCAGCACTATTTGTTAAAAGGACTATTTTTTTTTTAAGATTTTTTTAATTTATTCATTTGAATAAATGAATACATAAATGCACAGAAATACAGAGAGAGAAAGAGTGCACAAGCAGGGGGAGGAGCAGAGGGAGGGGGAGAAGCAGGCTCCCGCAGGGCAGGGAGCCCAATGTGGGGCTCGATCCCAGGACTCCGGGATCATGACCTGAGCCAAAGGCAGACGCTTAACCATCTGAGCCACCCAGGTGCCCCTGTTTTTTTTTTTTTCTTACTCAGTCACCAGAACAGCCTTGTCAAAAGTCTGTTTACTATAAATTTAAGGTTTTGCTTCCGAACTGCCAATTTTATTCCATTGTTCTCCATGTAACAGTTATACGTACCACATTTGTCTTGATTAGTGTAACTTTGTCTTGTTCTATAGTTTTGTTTGTAGTTTTAAAACCAGAAAGTGTGAGTCCCTCACCTTTGTTTTTCTTTTTCAAGATTGTTTTGCTTATTCTAAGTCTCTTGAAAAATTTTGGGACTTGTTTGTCCATTTCTTCGAAAAAGCCAGGCAGGATTTTGGTAGGGATTGAACTGATTTGTAGATCAACTAGGGTAGTATTACCATGTTCACAATATTAAGTCTTCGATTCATGAACATTGACTGTCTTTCAATTTACTTTGGTCTTCTTTAATTTCTTTCCATAATGTTTTGTAGTTTCCATTGTATGATACTTGTATTTCTTTTGTAAAATTTATTCCTAAGTATTTTATCTTTTTTGATGTTAGTGTAAAAATAATCATTTTCTTAATTTCATTTTTAGATAGTTCATTGGAAGTGTATAGATTGTATGATTGATTTTTGTATGTTGGTCCTGTGTCCTGTAACCTTGCTGAAGTTGTTTATAAGAACTCGTTGTGTGTGTGTATTTTTTAATATTTTCTATGTACAATCTAAGTAAATTTTATTCCTTTTTATTGCCTAATTTCTCTGGCTAGAACCTCCAGTACAATGTTGAATAGAAATAGTAAGAGCAGACAGACACCCTTGTCTTGTTCCTGATCTCAGAGGGAAAGCCTTCAGTCTTTCACCATTGTGATATTACTTGTGAGTTTTCTTAGAGGCCCATTATCAGGTTGAGGAAATTCTCTTCTAAGATGGCTAAGCATTTTATCATGAAAGGGTGTTGGATTTTGTCAAATGCTTTTTCTGCAACTATTGTGATGATCATGATCCCCCCGCCTTAATTGTACTAATATAGTGTATTACATTGATTTTCATATGTTGAGCTAACTTTGCATTTCTGGAATAAATCCCATTTGGTCATGGTGTATAATCCTTGAGTTATTCCTCAGGTCTCCCCAAACCATGGGCTCCAAGCTCTATTGGATAAGAAATGCTCTTTAGGGTCACTGAAGCCGTTAGTTTTACCCTGTTGTTAAATATGAAAATGACCTGACTTCAACAGCTAGACTGTGTTCAAATTAAAATACTTCCATCTGACCTTTTTGAGCACCGTAACTATGTAATGTCCTCTCTGGGCCCAAGTACTGAGCCCAGTCTGGTGTATAGTGGGCATGCGACCAGCAATTTTTAAATGAATTAATTCAGACATTCAGGAGTGAATTTTAAAGCAAACTCTGCCTCTTTGGGGGGACCTCTTCTATAGTTCTGAGCTATGGGAGGTAGTGAGGTGAGGCTCTGGAGAAGCAAATATACCACCCAGAGTAGGTTTTCTCTAAGCACTAATGATGAAATCCTACCTTGTGATCATGCAGATTGGTTTCAGAGGTGAAAAATAGCAGCTGAATTGAAAAATCAGGGGTTTTCTTTGAGTATATTTAGTCTGATGGTTGTTTTATATATATATCTGGTTGTTAGAGGTAAATATAACACTTATCTCCCCCCACATAGATTTTTTCTGTTTTTTCTGAGCTCTGTGTTTGTGAGAATGATTCCAACCTTGACCACTGTTTCCTTCCTTATTGACTCATACTGTCCATGGCAGAAGAGTGTGGTGGATATTTGTTGAACAAATAAATGAATTACAAATACAGGTTGAAGGAAGGATAGCTGAATGAAAGAAGAAACCAGTGAACAGGACTTTCCTCTGAGAATCTGAATAGTCGGCCACATTTTATGTTTAAGTAGGCCCCCTCCTACCTCCATTATCCCATCTTCTCTTCCTCTAATTCCAGTTCCTCTCTCACCCTATAGAATGTTATTAATCAAGGTGCAGGCCAGGGAGAGTGCCAGAAGCATCACCTAAGGGCAGGAGCTCAGGCCCCTCCCCAGACCTGAACAACAAAACTGCGTTTTAGCAAGATTCGGAGGTGACTCCCCTGCACAGTCATGTTTGAGAGACAGCGATCTAACAATGTGGCCAGACGCTCGCTCTGGATCATGGTATCTTTGGGTACCGTTCAACCTTAGATAGTGAAAATCAGCATGAAAGGGTTCATCTCATATCAATAAAATGAAATCAGCAAATAGTTCTTGAATCCCTGTTGGACAGGGGAGTCGGCATCTCTTTCTGTGCTGTGAAGAGATGAGCCTGCAGTTACTCCTTCAAAAAAAAAAAAAAAATACTTCAGGAGTGGCCTACAGGGACCTCCAAATTATCTGAGTCATTCTTTTGGATTCAAATTCTTTGTCTCATCAGTTGGGACAACGAAATAAACTGTTATGTGAGTTACATTAGCATGATTAAGAAAAACAGACATTGAATAGACGAAAGTTCAATTTCGATGGGGGAGGAAGCAAGAAAAAAAAGTCTTAGAGTCAGAGACAGTAAAAAAGGTAGGGTTGCTTGTGGGCGTCTGTGGGGACAGTGCCAGGACCTGGGGATGCCTGCAGGGGGAAAGGAGAAAGAACTCAAGATACACCTCAACATCCTCACTGTCTTACACCCACCTGGCCTTGGTTACTGAACCAATGCAATTTGACATTTCTAACTCAGGCTTGATTTTCCTTTAATAAGAACCACCCCAAGGGATTCTTGGTGTGGGACAGTGGCAACAATGGGATAAGACATGCCTTCTTCTCCAATTTCTTTGGAGAGGGAAAGATTGATGGAAAACAATGCAAACATCTTCCCAGCACAGATGGGCAAAGCATTTTGCTCAGGGCAGATCAGTGCTAGCACATTGAGGACGGTTCCAAGAACCACATCAGAAGTGCTTCAGGGAATGATAGAGTTGGCCGGGAAAGGAATAACAACAGGAGCTAAATATGGACTGGCTGGCTAATCGCCTCTGAAGGGGGAACCAAGCAGCATGGCGATTATCTTGTGGGGAAATGCTATGGGGAGTTTGCCTGGGCTGTAAGGCATAATTGAAGTCGATGTAAGGTGAAAGACTCCAGGAAGAATACCTTGCACTGATGGATTTACAGGGGACTCTCTCTCTCTTCTTTCTCTCCCCTTGGTGTGTTATACGTTTCTTATCTGTGTGGTGTGTGCATTTACAGTGTAAGAAATCTGAAAAGACAACTTGAAAATTGCCTGAAGGGAGACCACATAGTGTGTGTTAACATAAGCAGATGATGTGAATAGCAACACCCAAGCCTCCTCCCAATTTCATGCACCTTAATAGGTGGACACCATTTGGAGAAAGTCTTTTGTGCAAAATGCTGGCGTGTGTGTAGTTTTGGGGGCCAAGGGCAGGGCACCCCAAGATGGGCCACTTTAGTATGAAGATGATGTGGAGTTAAAAAGGCAATCAAAACCCAGCAGATTCAGGAAAAGCTCTTTACTCCCCCCACAACTGCCCAAAAGAATTTAGATAGAGGCCCTGCTCCAGGAAGAGAGCTATCGCCATGGATAACTACATTTTGGTATGAACTATGTGTGGTGGACAGGGAGGAATCTAGAAAGTCCTCTTTTTGTCCCATTGTTTCAGTGTAGCTCACCAAACATTTATCATTTACCCTTTCTCATTCTCCCTGAAGATTGCACTCCTTCCCTTTGAAGTCCCAGACCGCTACTCCCTTCTCCTTAGTTCAGGATGACATCTATCCCTCATGTCACCTGATCAACTCTGGAATTTCCATGTCTTGGTGGATTCCCTGTACGTACACTATTAAATTTGATTTCCCCCTGTTAATCTGTCTCATGTCAATTTGATTCTTAGTCCAGCTAGAAGGATCTTGAAGGGGCCAGGATATTCTTGCTCCTTGACAATAGAAGGAGCATGGCTTTTTCCTTATTTCTTTTTTGCTTGCTTTAGAGGAGGAAACAAATCTTTTCTTCTTACCCTTTGAGGTTCTCGGCTGGAGCTCTGTAACAAAAGACAGACTAACCAGAGAGAAGCATACACATTTATTTAATATAAGTTCTACATGATAAAAGAGCTTTCATAAGGAAATAAAGATTGAGGGGAGCCTGGCTGGCTCAGTCCCTAGAGCAAGAGACTCTTGATCTCCGGGTTGTGAGTTCGAGCCCCACACTGGGTGTACAAATTGCTTAAAAATAAAATCTTTAAAAAGAAAAAAAGATCCAAAGCGATGAAATTTTAGTATTTTTTGTCATTCATTCATTCATTCATTCAAAAATTACTCAGTGCTCATCATCACTATAAGTGTACTCTTCATCCCCTTCACCTATTTCACTGGACCCCCCCCCCACAACTTCCTTCTGGCACCCATCAATTTAGTATTTTTATAGTAGGTTTGGTGAAGAGTGGACAGTAGTGGGAAAATATGACAAACACAGGGATACGAGCTAAGTGTAGTAAACAAGGAGGCACTCTACAAGGTCCATTTATTTGGACTTTTCCTGGAGTCACTCAGTCTTGGAGATAGGATGCTGCTTTCCTTCAGGTGTAGGGAAGGTACTTCCCACCAAGGGTCTTCTGCACGACTTGCTTCAGGGGTAAGTCGGAAAGTCCTCCCTGCAAAGACCGTTTCTTAAATTCCTTCAGTCTAAAATGTTCCAGACACAAAGGCACCATATTTTGGGACAGTTTTTCTGAATCCTGTCATTTCTGAAAGAACAGTAAAATAGTGAGCGTTTTAAACTTTATTTTTAAATCCATCGAACAGTTTGGCGGGTGAACAGAGAGTGCGGGGGCTCTTTTACTTGGATAAAGAACCATTGTCATAATGACATTTTTAAGTTGTTTTTCTTGTTTTTGTTTTAATAGATTCAAGTGGACCATTCTAAGAATATCGCCATGGCCAGTGGTCAAGGGTGATTCCTGAATCGGCTGCAAATATCCAGGAATTAGCTTCTGCTTTAAACATTTTTTTTTTTTTTTTAAAGTTTCATGTGCCCGGTTCTAAGTAATGTGGTTCCCCTGCTCCTTTGGCTACAAGGTCAGTTAGTTGCGTGAGCCAGGCAGGGCAGGCTGGGGAACGACTGGCTTAGATCTTCAGCTTTTGCGTGCGAGGCTGGAAACTGAGATGCAAGCCGAGGGGGAGAAAGCTGCAGAGCTAGGAGCCGAGCTGAGCCGTAGAGCTTCCTGGCAGTGGCCCTGGCGCTTCACGACCGCTCGGCTCTCCGAGGGAAAGTGGAAGCTTGAGCGCCATTCTTGGTGGGGAGCACCCCCGGAGCCTGGTGCTGAAGAAACAGCCCTGTTCTGTTACTCCGTAGAAAAGGCTGTAAACATTTACGAATCCCGAGCCCTTCCCGCACGCAGCTGGCAGGCTTTTCAAAAGCAGATTGTTCACTTGCCCGGCACAGCGCAGGCCACTCGTAAACACTGCCTCCTTGGAAAATCTGCTGACTTCGATTTCATTTCCCTGCACCTCCCTCCCTTTGACTTCAGGAACTGGAGTTTCAACCGAGCCAACTCCTCCTTCGAGGGTCGGTAGGACACCATGAGGTTGGAGGGCTAGCCCTGTGTGCTGGGTTTTCGGCAGGCAGCCCCTTTTCAAAAGGAGAAGGGCCTCCATCTTGTGCGCAGGGAAGCATTCATGGCGCTCTGAAGGGCGCCATTTAGTCACGAGGCAACCAAACTCCGCCGGAGTGGGGAACCGGAAGCTGCATGACACGCATCCAGCCACAGATGTACTAATTTAATTTCATGCCTCAACATCAGATGCTCCTCTCCACTTAAAAGGAACATTTGCCTCCATCTGTCATCATCTCTCCCTTTCATTTTAAAATCTCTCTGCTCTCCTTTCTTTCCCTTCACCTCCCCCCCCCCCGCCCCCACCACAACTTGATGAAATAATGGGACACATTTAAAATCCAAACTCAGGCAATTCAAATTCTGAACTGATGTGATTTTGTTCCATTCTGAGTCAACCTCCGAAGAGTGTCTGGGGAGTAGAAATCAAGGGGCCAAACAAAAAAGCAAGTGAGAGAGAGAAGATTTCGAATGCAAATCAACCTCCTCAACCCATTTGAAACAACCTGCTGTGAACTGGGCTAGAACGTATGGCCCATTAGCACCTTGTTAGGCTGTCAGAGTCTGAGCAGCTTAACCGGGTGATAATGGGGAAGAAATGGCTTGAGACCTTTTCCATCCCAGCCCCAGCTTCTTGCTATTCTACCCCACCCACTCCAGGAGCCCAGGCGCAGGGCTGCTTAAGAGTAGCTCAAGAGAAAACGAAGGTGGGAGAGAACAACTTCATGAAACACATCGTGATAATTGTTAAAGGCACCTTTCTAGCAAAAAAGAATACAGAGGTTAATTTCAGTTTCCTTGGAGTGGGGTGGGGGGTGGGGCGATTCATTTTTTGTGGGAATCTTTTTGTGCTTGCTCTCTGCTGCTTCATTCGATATTGAGATTTAGTTTTTAAAAAAATGATGTTAAAGATGACACGGTAAAATCTTCGTGATTAAATCTTAATCCTCATAAGACAAATCCTCAAATATGAACTATATGGTTGACGTACCTATCAGTAAACATTATTTACAAATGCTCTTAAGAATATAATACTTGCTTTATTTGGAGCAAGGATTCAGAGAGGGAGAGGTTTACTGGAAGCTCCTCCATCTTCTTCTCTTCCTCTGCTTGGGTGGAGAGCAGCTTCAGTGGTACTGTCTCTAATCTACCAGTGGCTGGTAGAAAGGCCACAGCTCTTGCTGATGAGAATACTTACTTCTAGATATCAAAGATATTAGATAGTCCATTACTAGGCAATAGGAATATTTTCTTTTTTTCCATCCTAAAAATGCACAATTTGTCAGGTTTAGTATGAAATAAGCCAGGAGAGCCTTACTGACTTTGATGAACCGGTAAGAGTTGACAGTGGGGAAATAAAATCTGTTCTAGGGTTTTTGCCAAAAGGTTTAAGTGGGATGATGGTGCCTTTAAGGTCAGGCTTTAATGAGCCGGGACTAATTTAGGGTCAATGACCTTATAAACTTAGGACTTGTACCCAGAGGGGTGGGGAACAGACAATATAACCACATGAATTAGCATGGACAAGGTCTGGAAAGAACAGTTACTAGGACATCTCCCAAATGAACTCTGCTGTTTTCAAACCAAACTTCTTTGAAAGTATTTTTATTTATTCTGTTGTCACCACCAGGATGGTTTTTATGTGGTTTTGCTTGGAGTAAGGGGATAGATTTCATAACCTCTTAAGGTCACCAGAATATTTCTGTGCTCCCAGACTACTATGCTTAAATACCAATAAGAGATAAATGACCCAAGGCTATTTGTTTTAGTGTTCATTTCAGCGTGGAGGTGGGGATTAGGATTTACAATAGTAGGACGAATCTTTTGTCTCTCTGTCAGAATAAAAAATGAGTAATAAATAGCCATATTATACTTAATTTTATAAAAGTGCAAAATAAGTGCAAAATTTTGCAAATTTTGCCATTGTGCCATGTAAGTGCTAACCGCTACTAGTCCTTTGCTTTCACTCCTAAGGGAGCTTTCTCCCGCTTTTTTCTATAGGCAGGATCCCTGAGGCTAACTCAACATCCCGCTATTCTTAAGGGATATGGAAATGTCCCTGGGACAGCTGTACTCTGCTGGCTGAGGAGCCCACAAGGTTAATGAACACCCACAAAGACTGAGGAGGAGAGCGAGCGTTCTTCACGGGATGATTAGCATGCCCGCATTCTTTCCTTTGTGGTAATGATGGTCAAGAAGGTGCCTGGTGATACAGGGGAAAATGAAGAGTTTCTGCTTCTTCTACCTCCAAAGCTTATTAAAATTCATTTTCATTCAAATAGCCGTCGTCTGATTTTCATCATCAAATAAGCACACACTGTACATATTTAACAGGCAGGAGACCTGTGCCGGGTTCATGTCGTTTTGAAGAGAAGGCCTGTTCTCTTAATGACTGTCCATGCTTATCTCTGCATGTAATTTTCTCCCCTTCCTCTTTTTTACCCTGGCCACTTTCCTGCTACCCTGGATCTGGGATCTTTGATAGGCAGCCTGGATGCCTATTGTAATGATAATGCATTTGGAGCGGAAAGGAATCTCCTCGACTAGTCTAGCTCATTATAAAGGTGAAGCCCCCGGGAGGGCAGGCTGGGAATGAACAGGTTTACAGAGTGATTTTTCCCTCTACGAGAGGGAAAGGATGGGGGAGGGAGGTCTCCTCACTTCTCTGCTTTGGGTTTTTCTCCCTTTGGAGCTGGCCCCCTTTCCCAGCCATGGCGATTGTCCTCTAGCGCTTCTGGGGACCGCCATCAGCTGGAAGGCATTTCAGCTCAGGCAGTTTTATACTGAACAGCTGCTGGGAACAGCTGGGCCTGCCCTACTGTTGTCAGTGAGAAACCAAGTGGCAAATGTGAGTGTACTGGGCTTCCTTAAAGGGTCCATGTGATCTGATAATTCAGCGCAACACAAAGATGTTGGCCTCTCTTGTAGTGTGCCAGGTAGACCCTGGTAAGGCTTATTTTATTTTATTTTTTGGAAACCTAAGGGACATACAGAATCCCTTTGAAAGCTTTGGGAATCCCAGAACAAGATCAAAAAGGATACCAAGAAAGCAATCATATCAGTGATGAGAGTTTTATTAAACTCATGACAAGATAGCTTTTTCTAACATGATTCAATTTGTAAAGTATCTTGTTACAATTATAGTCCAATCAGAGCAGGACAACAGGTAACTTCCTTTTCTTTTCTTTTTATGTTTTTCTCACCTGCCTTAAAAAAAACCGACTTTAGATCTAAAATAATCTAACTTAGTCTCATGGGTTGAAAAATCATCTCTACATCTGCAGAATCCTGGTGTAGAGGGTGGGGGAAGAAATTAGCTTTACAAAGCATATGCTGCGCCAAAATATAAGATAAGTGAGATCTGGGATAAAGCAAAGACAAATATTTCCTGCTCAGGGTCTGTATCTTGTGATTTCTTTCTTCTGTTGAAACATATTGTGTCTCCTAATTTTAGAAACTTGATTATTTGGAGGAAGTTCATTCTGATGAAACAGTTCTCCTGTGTTTCAACAAAGGAATTGGACAAGTTCACAAAGTTTGTCTAAGCTCCTCATCTGAGTGTCTGGAAAGAACATTTGGTGGAAGCAATTGCCAGGAGCTCATTTCTAGCCTTCGGGGTGGGGGGCCCCTAAGAGTTGCCTGGCCCAGCCTAATTTAGGTACCAAATGACCTGACGTTATCTGGCTTTTTATTACTTCGGCCACGTTGTTTTTCCGCTTAGGGAATGCCACTCATGGCTGGTGGAACAATGAGAATAAAGTTGTATAGATGTAGAATTATGAGAGTAGCTGTTTCAACCTCATCAATACCAAGGTTGGCAAACATTCCCCTTTCTTATCTGTAACAAAAAACAGCCAAGGCAATGTGAAGGATTCCAAAAGAGGCAATATGGATGAAACCATTTATTAGATTTACAAGAGCTGAAGGGAAGTGCTAAAGCTATCCATCTCCTATATTTTATGGAGAACAGGACCAATGACTCAGACTATCAGGACAGTATCTGCAAGGCAGAAATGAAATCCCAAAGTAAACTGAGAATAAATGCATGCATTTTAGGAGAAGAAGGATCAAAGGCCAGACTAAAAAGCACATGTAAGCCTTCAAATACATCGAATACAATTCTGTCTGTAACAGCTATGCAGCCACATAACTTTGTAAATAAAGACCTCATTTCAGAAGGCCTTAAAGGTTTTTCTTTCCCCTTAGTCCTTTCTTACATTGGAAAGCAAGCTCCAAATATCAGGTGACAGTGGGCAAAATTATCATTTGGTTCATGTGAACTGCATGTGTGTAAATAAATAAAACTAAGAATGATGTAAAGAACAAATAATATCATTTAATTGAGAAATATACAAGTTAGATCTTCTCTTTTGACATGATGACATTATCAAAATAAATCAAATTGACTGAGTACGTTTAAAAGTGTCCTGTGTACCTATGTGTTTGGAAATGGAGTAAATCTAAAGACGTTTGCTTTAGAATCTTGACAATATAAAATGCTAACATGTTCATCTAAGGACAAGGATTTCATTTATTCAGTTAGACATTGATTTCAAAATGCTTTTTTTATTTTGGTCTGTGTTCCATCAGATAGAGCTGGTTTCAGCCCCTGAAAATGGCTGGTTTGGTATTTATAAGCTATGTGATCTGGGGCAAGTTTTATTTGTCTTTGCTTAGGCTCAGTTTTGTCAGTTGTAAAAGGGGGTAATAACGGACAGTCCCTAGTGCAAAGATGATGAAATTAAAACAGTTATCTCAGTGCTCAATCAATAGTGAATGTTAGTTATTATTATGATGATGATGATGATGATGGTGATGATGATGCAAAAGAGTGGGTGGCAGAACCTTGGACCCTTCTAGAAGAGAGCTATGAAGCAAGGAGAGGGCATGCACCAGGAATTCTCTGGGTGTCTGGTTATCGCAGGGGATTGAGGCTAAAATACTAATTCCATTGAAAGAGTATTCACTGAGCATCCACCAGGTTCAAGTTACACACTCCCTGCTCTCTTATAGACTGGATCCTAGTAAAAGTTATAAGAAACACACACAGCTTACTTTGTTTCAAGCCAGAATAATGGCAGTGCAACAGGAGAGGCACATCCATGGGACTGACCTTGGGAGTTTAGGGAGAGACACCCACCCACCTTCAGCAGGGAGGGAGGTGGTCAGAGAAAGCTTAGAGGAAGGAGTGAAGACGCATCCTTTAAGAATGAATATAAATTTGATAGGCAGAAATGTTCATTCATTTGACAAATATGTATTGAATATCTGCCAGATACTCTTTCACGTGCTAGAGGTTCAGCAGTGAGCAAAGCGGCTGAATTGCTTTGCTTGGTGGAACCAGGAAGGAACATTGGAATGAATGTTCTTTAGATTTGGAATAAAAAAATCTAAACTTTATGACAAGTAACAGTGATTTCCACATAAATATCTTCAAGTCACAATACCTCACTTATCTCTATCCAACAAGCATAAAATTGTGATCCATTTCTCAGAATTAGAAGATGATTAGAGGCAAAATTTTATAGATAGACATAAAGAGATAAAATCTTAAAGTGGAACGTGTACTCTTCACTCTGTTTCCTTGACTCATCCTCATATCCATTAAGTTTTTCTATATGACATAAAGATAATAATTTTCTCAATATACCCATATCTATATTTATATCTTTTCCATCTCTCAATATAAATTTCCTTTTGAGAACTGCATATCTAAGTTCTTTCATGACTAAGAGTCTTCATTTTATTTTCTAACTTGCCCACTTGGCACATTTCAGCTCCTGCGCCTTTATTTCTACTTCTAGTTTACAACATGGCACTCCTAAATATCTCTCCATAATGCCCCAAACAGTTTACTGAAGGAAACAAAAACAAATCCACTTTGGAAATAGGACTCAACGATGCCAGCCTGAGCTCTATGAATCCCCCCAAGGGAACAAGATAGAAACCTAGTGTTGTTGGATCCTGGCACTCTGCTCCTAAAATACAAAATTACTGAATTAAAAATAACACTACTATTAGCAAATCTGCTGACATCATGATTAAAAAAATAATTGTGTCCATTGGACAGGCACAGTTGCCCTTGGTCTGCCTGAAGGCTTCAGCCTCTTGGGCAATATCGATCTTCATTGAGTTTTGAAATCCCAGAAGCTCATACAAACCAGATGGCCCCCCCAAATTAAGATGAATGTATGTAATTGTCATTCAAGACTCTCAACATTAGATGTTGCCATTTGCATGAGGAGTTTGCCTCCTGTGTGTGTCCCTGTCCGTGGTACTAAGGAGCCTACCAGGACTTGTGGGAAAGCTGTTAATGAAGATAATAGTAATATAGAAAAGCATGTTTGAAAGCAAGGTTCTGGCAGTGCTATTTCTCAGAGATTCATGCACTACATTTAAAACTTTTTCACACTGCTGATTTACTAACAGTCTCTTTTTAATTACCATCCTCTCTCTTTCTCTGATTGACTGACCTTGGGTCATGGGAAGAAAATGTCAGGGTTTGCAAGGGGAAAGGAACATGTATTTATTAAAGGCAGATAGTTGAACTGAGCTAGGATTTGTCACTTCCTATTATAAAATCTTATTTTCAAAGATTTTACAACACGACCATAAAAAATTATACTCTCGGTTAAAACCTAGAAATGACTCTTTGCAGGATAGCGACCTAGGGGAAGGTCCTATAACCTGCAAGTTATGCTCATGGAAAATAAGGCAATGCTGGACTGTAAGTGCCTAACTATCTACCACCTATTGTGTGGAATCATATAATTTGAAAATCAATAACCAAGTAGTGTATTTAAAACTTCAAACCCCAGAGTTGTACAATGCTAACCGATTAGAATTGGTCTTTGAGCAAAAACACTGATAGTGGTGTCAAAAAATGGTGGAGATGCTGAAGTTCATGAGCCAGCTGTTATGCATCTGTTGTACTTTCTACCAATGTCATTATGAAGAAGAGGGTTAGTGAGTTGTCAAGAAAACTTAATGCCTGATGCTTTTGAAATCATTAAATAAGATGGCATTTCCTCAGCTCATACCAGGGCCACCTGAGCCCTTTGAGAACAGGAACGGGGGTTGGCAGGGCGCCTGTGTGGCTCAGTCGGTTAAGCATCTATCTTTGGCTCAAGTCATGATCTCTGGTCCTGGGATGAGCCCCGCCTAGGGCTCCCTGCTCAGCAGGGAGTCTGCTACTCCCTCTCCCTCTGCTCCTCCCCCCTGCTCCTGTTCCCCCTCTCTCTGCCTCTCTCTCAAAATAAAGAAATAAAATCTTAAAAAAAGAAGAACAAGTATAGGGATTTCTCTACATAACTGATTTTAAAGGTAAAATCAGAAAAAAAATAATAAAAAAGTAAAACACAGGGCAGTTTCAAATTCAAGATTTCTAGTCTTGTACTAGAAATTGGTTCATATATCTGTTGCTCAACAGAAAAAAAAGTCTTTTTTCCTCGAGTAGCTGAAAAAGTAAAACCTATAATTACAATGCAAGAAATATTTGAAACTTGCATTTCAGATCTCTACAACCATTAATATGTTTGTTCGAAAAAAATAAATTACAGATATTTGATTGTATGGGAAATTCTTCACAGCTGTGACTATCTAGATAAAGGAAAATAGAAATGATAATTTTGAGAAAGTGCTGCATTAATTCTGGTGAATGAGTTAATTTATTAAATGATTTACATTGAGTACTTAGAACAATGAATGGCACACAGTGAGCCCTTCTACTATAAATATGCTTTGTTGTTGCTGATGAAGTGTTTTTTATTGTTGTCATTAAACAGATAGAGTAAAAAAACTTCCAATCTTGGCCATAAACCCATGTAATCAGTTAAATAGAATCACCAGAGGTGCTTGGGCAACTTTCTTTCCTCCTCTTTCCTTTCTTAATCTCCATCCCATTACGTACACCTCAATATGTGTTTTCTTGTCCTGATAATCTTGGATGAAATTATTATAGCTTAAATAAGAGTTAATTGTGAAAGGCAAAAGTTCTCTGTGGGTGATCTAATAGTGATAGAAGGGTCCTTAGTTCAAATAACAAAAACATATATTAAAAGGATAGTCAGCAGTTTAGTCTGGGAACCCACAGAATAAAATAATGTCTTCAGGTTCCTCACATGGAAAATGGAATTAATAAGACCTATCTCATAGGGGTGCCTGGATGGCTCAGTCGGTTAAGCATCAGACTCTTGGTTTTGGTTCAGGTCATGATCTCAGGGTCATGAGATCGAGCCTCACATTGGGCTCCACACTCATCATGAGTCTGCTTGAAATTCTCTCCCTCTCCCTCTCCTCCTCACCTTTGCTCTCTCTCTCAAATAAATAAATAAAATCTTTAAAAATATACCTATCTCACAGGATGTCATGTAAATATCTTGGAAGTAATTAGAACAAGGGTTGGCACTTGATGTCTGTTTTCAAACAATTTTTAAAAAAGAAAATTAAAAAGATTTGTTCTTATTCTTGTTTTTATTTTTCTCATCAGAACCAGAATGGATATGAAGATCTTGGAGGGTCTGAGGTGGTTCTGAGTAGGAGCCAGAGAGTAAAGCACCGCTTCAGTAAACTAGCCTATAACTTATCTAATAAGATTAGCTCAGGGGCGCCTGGGTGGCTCAGTCGTTAAGCGTCTGCCTTCAGCTCAGGTCATGATCCCAGGGTCCTAGGATCGAGCCCCGCATCGGGCTCCCTGCTCAGCGGGGAGCCTGCTTCTCCCTCTGCCTTCCGCTCCCCCTGCTTGTGCTCTCTCTCTGTCAAATAAATAAATAAAATCTTTAAAAAAAAAAAAAAAAAAGATTAGCTCAGTTTCTAAGGCCCAGGGAGTTCCCACTTCATCTCCGTACAGACTTGCCCTTTTATAGCTCTCTGATGCTTTCCTCCTACAGAGAAAATATATTTAAGGCCCTACTCAGTCCATCATGGGGCATATGAAGCTACTGTACTCATCTTAAGGCTGAAGGTCATACCTGGGAGTAATTTATAGATATCAGGAGTCATTGAATCAAAGTGTTCAGGATTTTGGGGTAGGTTCTACATTTTATTCCCTAACCCTTCCTTGGCTTTTACCTCTGCTCCCAACTAGAGGTCACCCCTCTCTATTTCCATGAGGATGTAGACAGCTCACATGTCTAGTTTCTGGCTGGATTCTGCAGGATTTACATGTAATCCAGGCAGCCTTCACCATTGGGAGGGCCCCTGGGCCTTTGGTTTTCCATTATTTTGTTTTTACCAAGTCATAAATTCTGTGACCATCTCTTTGTTTCAGGTCTTTCCCAGGTGGATGTCTCCCTATATAGTGGCCTGATTTATGACTTCCCCCCACATCCAACCCTCTACCACCAACTGTTTTCGTTTAATTCTATTTCTAGCTTTTGTTTTACCTAGGTGCACAAAAGTTCCCTAGCCCATACGTAACATGTTTAATTTTATATTTATGTTGTAATTACTTTTGCCAAAGTCAGGCAGATATAAAAAAAATTAGGGGTGTTTGCACCACAACTCAATGGAACTGATGGAAATAGTCATAACTCAGGTGACTTGAACTAATATTTTGGTCTAGACACAGGTTATATATCTGTTTTCTGTAGTTAGCCATTTTTCCCCTAGTAAACGTTTTTTTTTTTTTTTTTTTAGCTGGTTTGGGTACACTGGCTGCATATTCTATAGTTGCATATCAAAAGATGCTACACAAATTCATCTCCTCACCACTTAAAATGTGAAGCGCAAACTTTGTTTTGGTAATTGTTGATTTGTTTTCGGTAGGGCAATTTGATCTGTCCACAGACTCAGGATGACAAGGTGGAGGGGTGAAAGAGGGAAGAAGAGTCATTTTCCTAGACAATATTTATAAGGGGCCTACACTCTTCAGGAGTGCCAGAATGGTAAGCTGTCGTCTGGGCCCTCACATCTTCTGGGTCCAATTTCCTGAGATAACTCGGTGGGGGTGACCATGTATACACAGCTAAGAAATCATCTTGTATTCTTCAGAACCTTCTCCAGGATTTGCTTGTGGAAACGGGAAGGTGCAAACCCCATTTGTTTTAATATCTCAGACATTCCCTTGTACTGCTAAGTTGCTTTCAATAGTCAACTGTTGAATCTTTGGCTACCCCTTGTGTGTAGAGTAAGGAGATAATTGCTCTGATCCCAGGGTGAGCCATCTGGTAGTACAAATTGCTCTGCTATCTGCTTCACTGAAACGCTTGTGTTCGTTATATTATGTTGAAATGTTCATGAAACGTGGTTTATACTAAGCAGTGTTCCTGGAAAATTTGGTTCTATAAATGGGCAGAACACTTTTAATTGCAAAGGCTCGTCTCTCTCTTTAGATTTCGAAAACTGCTTTGCTGGTTTGATCTGGGGTACTGGAAAGGCAGCATCCTGTGACAGCTGATTATTGATGCCTAGGAGGGTATAGCAGTGACAATCCAAATTTACAAGACTCATAATGGTTTCTGAAACCTCCTTCAAAAACAGACATTCCTGAGTTCTGGAATCTGAAAAATAAAATGTCTTGTTATTACCATTCTAATGGTCCTTGTTGATGCTGCTATTGGAGAGTTCAGTTAGCGTCTCATCTATCAGCTTTACTCTTGTGTTGTAATACCAGTCAGGGGAAAGTATAATTTGATAAATGCTCACTCCCAAATCTTTTAGTTTGCTGTGTTAATGTAAGATTAATGACCAGGATGGCTTGAGATGGGATTTTTTTGACGTGTTGCTTTCTTTATGCCTCCCGATATCACACAGATCTGCAAAATGTATCTATGGCACAACGGGAGAAAATAATGATTTAAGTAAGAGAGAGGAGTAGGGTCTTCAATTAACAAGACAATGTTAACATTTATAGGTGGATTTCATAATTCTTCAGGCACATCTGTTAGAAATTTGAGAAGTAAAAGTAGGGAAAGGCAGAGAGACAATGTTAGGATATTAGCAATTTCCTCCTGCCATAATACTTCTTACTCCACTGTGAATAAAGCTAATGCTAATTTATTTATTCATCCAACCTCTGAACTACAGTTTAAAAAGCCATAAAACAAAGATTTGGGCAGAAGGGCAGATTTGCTCTGATTGAATACTCCAATGATTTGTATCATCTGGGGTCTGTTGACATAGTATGGGTATTAGAGGACCTGGAATCACCAGGTTGGGTCTCTTCCACTGAGATCTTCATCATCCATGATGATTTGTACACACCAAATATTTCTTCAGGTGAAATCATTTTATAAATGATGCGTGGAGATTCTATATATAAGGCAAAAAGTTAGTAGATCCAGCTTCAAACAAAAAGTTATGGATGTGACCAATGAGAGTCTTCCATCACTTGCTAGTAGGCTGGACTAGACAGATGGGAATTTTGGCCCTTGTGTGGTAAATTAGTTTTAAAACTCCTCCTTTGTCTTTCCCACCTGTTTTGGGCAGCCAAGACTGAGAGAAGAGCTATTTATTTGAAACATCTCTCCTCTCTTTCTTCCTCATCTTTCAACAATTTGATTCCCTTTTTATTATCATTATTTATGTTTTGTATAACTAGAAAAATAATTTGTCATGGATTACATCTTATTTGCAGGAGGCTCTAGCAAGATGGCAACAAGGCATGCACAATATATCATAATTTACCAGCTTCTCTTGCAACTATACAGAAGTAATGGTGGAAAAAAACATATATAAACAACTCTGAGGACAGATTTTGAATGATCCAGTAATTTTGATTTATACTTGGTATTTGATGGAACTGTATTAGCAGTTAAAGTCAATGGCTAAATGATTCCCAGCACAAAATGAGCCAGAAGTACAAAAGAAGATTTTACAATGCACGATTGAGAGCTCCGAGCCTCCCAGCTTAAATTTCCAAAGTGCAGTGTAAATTACAGGCCTGGCTGTCACTTTTAACTAACAGTTCTACCCAATATGGTCTAGCTGGGTAATTTGTCCACTATTCCTTTATGAAACCGTAAACACCAGCTTAATTCCATTGGCTTTTCTAACACAAGCAGCCTCATTTCTCATATCTACTGCAGAGGAGGGGTGACTCTCCTGCCTCTGATGACAATAAGCTCCACTAAACAAACATGTGGAACCTGGGATGGGATGGAAATGCTTTCTGTGTCTGTTAATAGCACAGGCTGCTGATCATCTTGAGGAGATCTCAAGCTCCCCGAGGCCTCCCCCGGGTAGGACTCTCCTATTCTTGTGTTTCTCTTCCTTCGCCAATATCCCCTCCCACCTCCCAACAACCGATCCCTTTGTACTAGTTTCCGCAATGGCTTTCCCTGTCACCGAGAGGAAAGAAATCAAAGCCCGGCACTGTCCCAACATTAACAGAAAAAGAAAAACAATCCAAATTTCAATCAAAGCCTCAAATCCAACCAAGCCAAATAAGCAATTAGGCAGGCAGGGGCTGGTTGGGCAGCCACTGATAAAGACTAATTTTTACTACTTCATTAATTTGACTTGCGTACCCTGGGCAATTTGGTCCTCCCCCCACAGCAGATTTCTTAGCCAGAGATGGATCTCTGAAATTTACAGATGTTATGAGGGAAAGGCCATTCAGGCATGAGATCTTTGATCCTTGCAGGCCAGGTGGGAAAGCTCAAAGGTGTGCATGGCGCTTCCCAGCTCATCTGCATTGTAGCGATGATGCAGAATGTTTTATGCAAGGGGCTGGATGTGGACCGGAGAATCCTCTTTCTTCTTTAACCTAAATGTGGCATTCAGGCACAGAGCACGGTCAGCCTTTACATCTGCCCACTGGTCTTTGTTGCTCTCTTTTGAATCAAAGAAGATGATCCCTGCTACTATCATTCATTTGAAAAGTGTCATTGGAATCTTTCAATCATATGCATTCACCAAATATTTACTAAGTCTTACTTTCATTCAGCGTTGTAGTAGACGTTAGGGATGTAAAAATGAACACCACTTGGTCACCGTCCTTGCAGAACTCAAGGGCTAGAGGGGAAGACTGACATGTGAATAGACGATTATAACCACTATAATCATAATAATATGTGTAAATAATTGGCATAAGAATCCTGAAGAGCACTGAAGAGGGAGCGACTAACCGGGAGAGTTAGGACAGTGTTCTAAGAACAAGTGATATTAGAGTGCGTTTCTAAAAAATACCTAAGAATTTGCAACTTGTGATGGGGAGTTGCTGTGGTGGTGAGGGCCTGGGAGTACGTGGTTTCTACTCAGTCGAGAAGATTTCGTTGAGCCATTGCTGTTCCCAGCATTATGCCAGATGAACTCATTATGCCAACACCACTCCAATATTCACCCCCTGACCTTCCCGTGAGCCATCTCCTCCAGGATGGAAAAGAAGGGGGTGGAGCTGTGGGGTGGGGAGGAGGAAATGGTGAGATTCATTACCTAAAGGTCATTTGGAGAACAAGATGAACATGATGTGGCTCTTCTTTGGAAGCTCATCTTCTCCTGAGCTGCCAAAATGCCACCATTTAAGAAGACACTCGCAGAGTTTTACTCTTTAATTTCTCTGCTCATTAAGCCTTCACTTCTGAGGTGTGAAAATGACTCCAGGCTGGTAATAAACTGCTGGAGAAGTCATTATTTTAAAAAGGATCTTGCTCCCAAAGGGGATGGAGTGGTACAAAGCACAATTGCTCCAAGATCAGCTCCTCTGTAGGACAATGATTGTTCAAATGTTTCAGTTATCATAAGAATAAAAAAGGGCTGTCTGGTTACAGAAAGAAAAGATGAAGCACAAAGTACCCATACCTACTCAATAATCACACTAGTCTATTTTGCGGGGTGGGGAGAAGGCACATTTCAATGGGGGAAAATTATAGTATTGTTAGCCTGTGCATTATAATGCAAAGACAGCTGAAAGGGCACTGAAAGGACCAAAGGAGACAGAAGTCACTTTCAGAGAGCTTTGTGATGTTAAAGAAAGGATCTGGAATAAGTTGGAATAACAATAATGCTGCTAATAATAACAAAATGCTCTTGGAGTGGTAAATGTCACTCACCTTCACTTTCGAGAGAACTTAGTCCTGTGTAGACTGGACCTCTTCAGTTTTGCTTTTTCACATGGTTCTCATTTTACCCCCAAATTAGTAAGGGGCAGAAAAGTTTCTCTTGACCAACACAGAATCTCTCTTTATCCACAAGGGATACTCTCCACACCCCCCAGGGGACACCTGAAACTTTGCATCATTCCCAACCCTATATATGCTATGTTTTTTGCTATTCATACATACATATAAGGTTTAATTTATAAATTATGTTCAAGAGATTAACAACAACTAATAATAACATAGAACAATGATAACAATATACTGTAATATATTGAATGTGGTCTCTCTCTCAAAATATTATACTGTACTCACCCTTCTTGTGATGGATGTGAGATGATAAAATGCCTAGTGATGAGATGAAATGAGGGGAATGATGTAGGCATTGTGACATACTATTAGGCTACCATTGACCTTCTGACACTATGTAAGAAGGGGAATCATCTGCTTTTAGACCGGGGGTACCTAGAACCTTGGAAAGTGAAAGCACAGATAAATGGAGACCACTGTACTTTCCTAAGGTAGTGAGTCCCAGACTTTTGGGGCATCAACTTTCTGTGTCTTTTCCCTCCCTCCCTCCCTCCCTCCCTTCCTTCCTTCCTTCCTTTTTTTCTTCCTTCCTTCCTTCTTCCAGTTGTTTGTTCAGGGCTTATGGCTATATTTCTCCCCTTAATACCATCATGAAGAATGCAATCTCTGCATTTCTCTCTAAGTAAGAGTAAATTAAGACAATTTGATTTTGAGAAATTTTTTTTTAAATTTTTTTATTGTTATGTTAATCCCTGATTTTGAGAAATTTTTGAGCCTGCAGTAGAACCCAGTGAGATCATCAGACAGCTCCTGCGCTGTTGCCTAAGTGGGATTGTGGGAGGTGTAGAGGGAAAAATGATTGATTGAATGTGGATAAAATGTTATTCTAAGGATTCTGCTTTTCATCCAGCATTTTAAGTCTTTGAGCAATCAGCCCCCTCTGCTTGGGCCAATTAAGGGGCGTGATTAGAGGGAAATTGAAGCTGCCGGCTGGTGATACAGGGATAATGTTTCTCTTCAGGAGGCAGTCTCTTCTCTGGGGAAGAGAGTTCACTCAGTCACCTCACCTCTGACCTAGAGCCATTGGACCTCTGATGGGGAGAAGGAATAGTAAAACCCCTGTGGCCTATGCAAGCCTTTTGGCTTTTCTCCTGAGGTTACTAATTATTTCCCTCCACAGCAATTTGGTCACATGTCCTCACTGCAGAATCACCCAGGGACTTGGCCTTCACTTCTGAAGACTCATTCTCAGGTTTCCTTCTGCCACAAGGTACATGGCCATGTACAAACACATAGCAGATGTTACTCAAGGCATAAACTGAATAACTGCCCCTTTGCTAACTGCTCTCTGACTCTGTGGTCCAAAGAGCAATCACCAGTTATAGCCCACCTCTTCTCCCACCCCTTAGATTATCTGGCCAACTTCCACGTGCTCAGTTATACTTCAGCCCTTTGACAATCAATTCTGCATCAGCGGGGAACTAATGAGGAGACTGAATTTTACTCACTGAAACAGAGCACAAAGGAAAGAAGAGAGAGAAAGAACACATGGTGATCTTCACTGGAGTGATGTAGAATGCTCTCCTATTTTTTGGCTCATATTGATGAATGAGGCTAGTCCAGGAAGTTTGGTAAATAGAACCCCTATGTCTTGTTGGAACAGCTCAAAGAGTTTGCCCTCACAACCCATGCCGTAACACTATCACTACCCCTAGCACCAACTTCACCATCACCTCCACCATCTCCTCCATTTCCACCTGCACACTCAATGCCCTGATGATCACCTCCACCATCTCCTCCATTTCCACCTGCACTCTCAATGCCACTATGATCACCTCCACCATCTCCTCCATTTCCACCTTCACACTCAATGCCATTATGATCACCTCCACCATCTCTTTCATTTCCACTTTCGCACTCAATGCCCCCATGATCACTTCCAACACCACCTTCCTCACCACCCTGCTCCCAATACTGCTACTACTTCCACCCTACCACCTTTACTTCCATCACCACTAGCATTGTGCCCTCAGTCATTTAAAATCAGTAAATGATCAGGCAATGGCATCTTCCTTATATTTGAATAAGGTATTGATTAGTCTGCTTTCCCTCTAGTTCCTCTTTTTTTGGGAGCTCCAACTGATCATTTATTTTTAATTTAAAATTTTATTTACTTAATTTTTAAAATGTAACTTTTATTTTATTTAAAACTTAGATATTAGCACTGAAAATTCTCAAAATACAAATATATCCCTTTTACACAAATGGTAGCAGGCTGCATGCAACATTTATTTTGAATTCTTCCTTAATGCAATGACTTGGATATCATTCCAAAAGAGTATATCAAGGGCTTCATTCTTCTTTTATATTTGTTTGAAATTAAATTTTAGCTCTTACTTATATTAGTTCTTTCCCTTTATGTTATTTGGGTTTATTTTGATGTTTTCATTCTAATTTCTTTTGAAGGATGCTTAGCTCATTGATTTTCAATCTTTCTATTTTTCTAATATGAATAATTATGACGATAAATTTCTATGCATTCTATTAGCTTCATTCCATGTCACAGTATTTACATTATTTTGTGATTTTTCAGTTCAAGATATTTTAAAAGTTCCATTATGCTTTATTCTTTGACCTATTTAAAAGTATATTTCCTGGCAGCCTGACAGGGATTTATCAAGCTATCTTTTTGTTATTGATTTTTAGCTCAATTGCATTGTTGTCAGAGAATGTATTCTGTAGTTTTTTGTAATTGTCCTTTTGCTCTATGTCTCTGTATATGATTATTTTTAAAAATCTAGTAGCTGAGGCTCTGTTAAAATAGTTTCTCTTTTTTTTTTTTTTAAAGATTTTATTTATTTATTTGAGAGAGAGAGAGAGCACATGAGAGGGGGGAGGGTCAGAGGGAGAAACAGACTCCCCGCCGAGCAGGGAGCCCGACGCGGGCGGGACCCCAGGATCACGACCCGAGCCGAAGGCAGTCGCCCAACCAACTGAGCCACGCAGGCGCCCCTAAAATAGTTTCTCTTAAAGGCAGGTCTTGTTAAGAACATAAGGCTCTGGTATATTTTAAATGGTTTCTTTTCCCCTTTTCCTCTGGTAGCATGAGGAGATTTTTCTCCAATACTCACTGTGAGAACTTGGTACAATTTGTGCAGGTAAAACTCACAAAAGTGTCAGTGCACCCACCCCCAAATACTGACCCCCTTGGAGTTTTTAACTCTCAGACTTGACTGCTCTGAGCACCTAGCAATTCGTCAATTACAGTTTAGGTTTTGCTACCCCAGTACTGGTCTCTGTAGAGGTTTTTTTGCTCCTTTAAATTGTGATTCTTTATATCTTCCTCTCAGTCTCTCCAATTCTGGGGGCATCAGTTTTCTTCTGTGACCTCAATTCTCCGATGGATTTAAGAAGAATTGTTGAGTCTCGGTTTGTTTAGCTCTGTGTGTGTGTGTGTGTGTGTGTAATGTTGATGATGGGAATCACGACTTCCAAGCTACTTACATGCTGAGTTTGAAACACTTTTCCTCAAATGCTGTCATTTTCTTAAACTGAAGTATAATTGACATACAGTGTCCTATTAGTTTCAGGTGTATATCATAGTGATTTGATATTTTTAAACATTATGAAATGATCCCCATGACAAGTCTAGTTACCATCAGTCACTATACAAAGTTATTACAATATTATTGACAATATTTCCAGTGCAGTATATTATATACCCTGACTTATTTATTTTGTTAACTGGAAATTTGTACCTCTTAGTTCCCTTCACCTATGTTGCCTGTTTCCACCAAGCCCTCCTTTCTCTGTTAACCAACAGTTTGTTTCCTGTATCTATGGATATTTCTGCTTTGTTTTGTTTGCTTGTTTTGTTTTTCAGATTCCACATATAAGTGAAATCATAGGGTATTTGTCTTTCTCTGTCTGACTTATTTCACTTAGCATAATACCTCCTAGGTTCATCCATGGTATTGAAACTGATAAGATTTCAATCATTTTATGTCTGAGTAATATTCTATTGTATGTATATACTACATCTTTATCCATTCATCTATGGATGGAAACTTGGGTTGCTTCCATATCTTGACTTTTGTAAATAATGCTGCAAAAAACATAGGGGTACATATATCTCTTTGAATTGGTGGTTTCATTTCCTTCAGATAAATACCAAGAAGTGAAATTACTGTATCATGTGGTCTTTAATTATTTAATTTTTTGAGGAAACTCCATACTATTTTCCATAGTGGTTGCACCAATTTACATTCCTACCAATAGTGCAGAAAGGTTCCCTTTTCTCCACATCCTTGCCAAGACTTGTCATTTTTTGTCTTTTTGATACTAGCTAATTTGACAGGTGTGAGGTGGTATCTCATTGTGGTTTTGATTTGCTTTTCCCTGATGATGAGTGATTTTGAGCATATTTTCCATGTGCCTTTTGGCCACCTGTATGTCTTCTTTGGAAAAATGTCTATTTAAATCAGCAGCCCATTTTTTAATTGGATTCTTTGTTTTATTTATTTATTTATTTATTTATAAATATTTTATTTGAGAGACAGAAAGAGAAAGAGAGAGAGCATGAGCAGGGGGAGGGGCAGAGGCAGAAGCAGACTCCCCGCTGAGCAGGGAGCCCCACACTGCAGGGCTGGATCCCAGGACCCTGGGATCATGACCTGAGCCGAAGGCAGATGCTTAACTGACTGAACCACCCAGGTGCCTCGGTTTTATTTATTTATTTTTGTTATTGAATTGTATGAGTTCTTTATGTATTTTGGATATCAACTCTTTATTGGATATATGATTTGCAAATATCTTCTCCAATTCAATAGATGGCCTTTTTATTTTGTTGATGGTTTCCTTCACTATGTAAAACCTTTTTAGTTTGATATAACCCCATTTGTTTATTTTAGCTTTTGTTGCCCTTACCTGAGGAGACTTGTCCAAAAAAAATATTGCTAAGACTGATGTCAAGGTGCTTATTGCTGATGTTTGCTTCTAGGAGTTTTATGGTTTCCAGTCTTACATTCAAGTCTTTAATTCACTTTGAATTTACTTTTGTTATATGGTGTAAGATAGTGGTCCAGTTTTATTCTTTTGCATGTAGCTGTCTGGTTTTCCCAGCACCATTTATTAAAGAGACTGTCTTTTCCTAATGTATATTCATGCTTTTTTTGTCATAGACTAGTTGACCATATGTGTGTGGGTTTATTCTGGGCTCTCTATACCTGTTCCATTGATTTATGTGTCCATTTTTATGCCAGCACCATACTGTTTTAATTATTATAGCTTTATAGTATAGTTTGAAATCAGTGAGCATGATACCACCAGCTTTGTTCTCCTTTCTTTGGCTATTGCTTTGGCTATTCAGGGTCTTTTTCTTTGTTCTAGTTCTGTGAAAAATGCCATTGGTATTTTGATGAGGATTGCATCAAATCTGTAGATTGCTTTACGTAGTCTGGACATTTTAACAATATCAATTCTTCCAATCCATGAGCATGGTATATCTTTCCATTTATTTGTATCTTCAATTTTTTTTCAGCAATGTTTTGTAGTTCTCAGAGTACAGGTCTTTCACCTCCTTAGCTAAATTTATTCCTACATATTTTATTAATGCTGTCATTTTTAAGAGCAGATACTCTAACTTTTGTTGTGGGGAGGAAACATTTTTTCTTTTACCCTTCTAAGTTCTTTGGTTCATCTAATAATTATATTAACATAAGAGAAATTAACAAGAGAAAAATGAATTTAATTACATACAGGGGTCTTTCAAACACAATGAGATGAAAGGACAAGCTGGGAAATTGAGGCTTATATGTCATCTTGAGTTAAGGAATGGATTAGAGGCCTGGGACTTCAGTGGGGAGAGAGTGATTCACAAGATGATAAGAAAAGCAGATGTTTGGTAATTAGACATTTGTCCTGCCATACAGATGGGTCATTTAGATAAAAAAATCATCTCTTGGTAATAGCTCTCTTTCTGAGCCACGTGCCCCATCTAAATTATTTTAGGTAGTTTAAGGGAGAGGCATAAGTTTTTCTTGAGTCTGATGGGTCTTGATTGCCTTTAGCTCAAAATAGTCCGCATTCAAAAGTGATATGTTTTAAGGATACTTGTTCTGAACCCCTTCATTTTCATTTTCTTTAAATAGTAAGTATAGTGGTTTTCAAATATAATTCCAATGGTTTTTGTATCTAAAGTTTTTAAGGATCTGTTTCTATTTCTTGTTGTTGTCTGTTGGTTCTTACTCCTACTACCTTTTTTCCTTATGTCATTGAAACTGTTCTGTGCCACCCATGGCTCTTGAAAATTATTTGTTTAGGTTCTCAGAGACCCTGGATGGATACCTTCCTCCAGAGTTGATTTGGGTTTGTGTTTTCAGGTATCTGAAGATAAGAGAGCCAGGCTTGACATTTTTGGACCACCCTGACCATGACAATTTGAGTAATTTCTACCAGATTGTCAAAACTTGGTTTCTAGCTAGTTAAAAAATGGGTTTGTTTTTCTCTCCCAGGTCACCATTTTATCCTCCCCTCCCCCTACCTCTTGTCAGGATGTGGGAAGTTTATTTCTAAGGAGCCTCTATCCTGAGAGGGTAGCACTCTGATATCCTGGCTCTGTGTGTGTGTGTGCGTGTGTGTGTGTGTGTGTGCTCACAAGCACATGCCAAAGGGGCATTGTTCTATAGTACTGCTCACCTTGGTTAAGATTTGGGTTTTCAGTTTGTCATTTTACCTAGAAAAGCCATCAAAACTTTAGCTCAGTTTTATAGCCATTTCCTGTTGATTGTCAAATGCCCCTAGGAGAAAAGCAGCATGGAATCCCAACTTACTCCTCTGAGTTCTCAGCTTTTTCTTTATTTTAAGCCTGGTAATAACTCCTTTCAGCTCTTTGATACTTTTTTAAAAGAACAACTATTTTGAATTCATGCCATTTGTGTCTCTCTATTTCTTTGGGGTCGGTTACTAGAAGTTTACTGTGTTCCATTAGTGGTGTCATGTTGCCCCGATTTTTTCTTGATCCCTGTAGCCTTGCAAAGGTATCTCTGCATTTGAGGAAGCAGTCACCTCTTCTAGACTTTATGGACTGACTTCAGTAAGGAAGGACCTACACTTACGGGTGGGCAGGGACACACTGGAGCATGCTGTGACTCCAAGTTTAGGGACACAAGGCATCAAGTGCAGGGGCATAATGTGGCTCCAGTTGGGAGGGGTGTGAACTCTCATCAGTTCAGGCTACCGGGGTTCACAACACCAACAACTGTGTGGTTCTTGGCAAGAGTTGCAGGGGTTATGCAGTAGCTGCAAGGGTTTTTGGGGTCCTCAGCAGCATGTCCAGATCCAGTGGCTGGGGACTAATGCAGGCAGCAGTGGTGGGCAGAGTGGGTGGTGTGCACATGTTCTGTTGCAGGGGCTCAGCTGCAGGTGCCTGTGAAATAGCAAGGCCCAGCTGTAGATACACATCGTGGTGAGGGCTAAAGCTGGCAGTAGGGGACCAGGCCAACTGTGGGCTTACTAGCAGCTGTGGGGGTCCTGGCTGTCAGCATGAACTCATGTTGTTTTAGGTTCTCACCAAAGGCAAATGTGGCGATGGAAGCTGGTGATGGGGAGTCAAGATGGCAGTATGCAAGTGCACAGCTGTGGGGGCTAGGTGCAAGTAAACCCAGGGGCGCTGGCTAGTGACAAGAGTCAGGGTTGGATCTATCTGGGCCCACAGCTGTGGGGGCCCTGGCTCTCTGTGTGCACTCCTGTGACTGCTGGGGCTAGCCAGGAGTACGCAAATGGCAGTGGGATCGCTGCCAGTGTCTAGGCTGGTGCTTTGCATGCCTACAGCTGCAGATGCTGGGGCTGACTGCTCTTGTGGGAATCCTGAGCTCCATGGAGAGGGGAGAGGAGACAGTGGGAAGAGACTTGGGCAGCAGGTTTTGGGGAACATGATAGCATGTGGGGAGAAAATCCTCAGCAGTGAAGTCTTCATGGGCAAAAGCTGTTGGGGTCCTCTGCACAGCTGGAGCCCATGACCAGTCCTCAGTGAAAGCTGGAGGTACCTGCAGCATCTACAAGAGCTGTTAATGTCCTCAGCAGTGAAGGCTGCCAGGGTCTCGTGCAGAGCAGGCAACTGGGAACTGTGTTGTCTCCCTCTGCTTGGCTGATACATAGCCCAGCCCTTCTATCATCTTCCTGGATTTCTTCAGATGTTTCAGCCCTTCTCCATCTCTGGGTGGGGTGGAACGGAAGCAGGTCCTTTGTGAAGTGCCCTGAAAAGTTGGGGTAGGTGGTTGCTCACTCCACTTTCCCTTTACTGGTGAGGGAAACTCTTTTGACCTGAGGAGTTCACTCTTGGTGCTGAGCAGTACTGGCCTGGGGGATGGACAGATGTAGGCAAAATGAAACTATTTTTTCTACCCTTTTTGTGTGGTATCTTCAGCTATTTTGTTTTGCTAAGTTGCTGAAGCTTCTTAACTGGACCCCTGAGCTCTCCCAGGGCTATTTTTAATCAAGGATAGCTATCTAATTGTTGATCTTATTGGGGGACAGAGGCTGGGGTCACCTACTCCACTACCTTGGTGATATCACTGTCTCAGCTCTTTGATACTTTAAAGAAAATACTAAAGAAAAATGTATCCAGCATTTTATTTGTTTTCCACTGGAGAATTAGTCCAAATAACTAGTGTCATTACTAGAAGCAGATGTCTCCTATATGTTTTCAAGTTGTCCTTGATTACTCTTTTGGACTTTTGCTCATATATGTGTCAATATAGTTTTTCTACCAATCTGAAAAAGCCCATTTTCAAAACCGTTTAGTCTCAGAATTTTTTGCAGCAAAGTAGGAGCTTGCTTTGTCTCTACTGGTTTATTCAGAGGTACACAGGGAAGGGTCATGCATACAGCCCCTGCAATCTGATCCATTTGGCTGGTTCTGATCCTGGCAGAGTGTAGGGGGATAGGTCCTGTAACCCTGACCTCAGCTGGCTAGTCCAGCTAGATGTATGGTCCTGTAGGCATAGGATTTCAAATGACTCCTTCACACACCTAAATCATTCTTCGTACCCTCAGATTTTACTCCACTAAGGATTTTTCTATTCTATTCTTTTCTTTCTTTCCTTTCCTTTCTTTCTTTCCTTTTTTTTTTTTTAATCTTTCTATTCTTGGGTCACTATTGACATTCCAGTTCTCTACCTCTTTCTCAGATCTAAACTGTCCCTTGTGAGATGTTAATTTTTTTGTTTTATTTTTCAGACATCTCCTAATTTATTACTCCTCTTTGAACCACATTAGAAGTCTAGAAGGTCTGGATCCAAGATAAAGCCTTTCTACTTTCCAGGCTAAATCTCTTTGCTGAGTCACAAACAATGACATTTATTGAGTGCTTACTATGTGTGCTGTTTTACTCATTATCTTGCTGAAATTTTACTCACGTCATGCATGATTATTTGGAATGGGTACCCGTGTCTCAGAATCTTCTATTTTTTCCATACTGCTTCCAAGTTTGAAAATGCAACTTCTCTTGAGAAGGGTAAGATAGTCAATGTAAAGCACCTTAAAATCAATCAGCTTATCAAGGACAAACAAAGCAGTTACTTTTGAAGCACTTAAGTCTCGGTGCTAGTTTTCTATTGCTGATGTAATGAATTACCACAAATTAGCTGATTCGTATAACATAAATTTATTATCTTACAGTGTCTTTAGTTCAGGAGTCAGAAATGGCACTTGAGGGTCTAAAATCAAGATGTCTACAGGGCTGAATTCCCTACTGGAGGATCTGGGGAAGAATCTGCTTCCAGGCCCACTTGGGTTGTTGGCAGAATCCAATTCCTAGTGGTTGTAGGACTGAAGTCCTTCCTCATTTCCTTGCTGGTTGTTGGATTTAGCCTTTAGAGGCTGCTTGCATTCCTCGGCTCGTAGCCCCCTTCATCATCAAAGCCCCCAATGGCGGGTCAAGTCTTTTGCATATTTCAATCTCCTGACTCCCACTCCTGTCTCATCTTTCTTGCTTCCCTTTGTTATATCTCTGACTCACTCCAGCGGGAGAAATTTATTTAGCTTAGACTGGGCCTGCATGAATAATCCAGGATAGTTTCCCTGTTTTAAGGATTGTAACAATTACATCCACAAAATCCCCCTTGCCATGTAATATGATGTATTCACAGATTCTGGGATGTAAGGCATGAACATTTTGGCAGGGGTGGGTGGGTGAGTAGGGGCATTGTTTGGTGTACCATAGGCTCAAACAACACATGAGAAAGGATATGAAAGGGGTTGGGGAGAGAGGCAGGCCAAGCCCTGGAGTGTTGCCTGTAATAAAGCCAAGGGACCACTGGAGGACACCACAGTGATGGGCAGGAATGACAGAGAGGAGCAGAAGGCACTGGTCCAGTGTGCGGGTGGGAGACAAGAATTTAAACTAGAATGTCAGCTGGAGACAGAGATCATGGAGGACAATATTGCCTTCTTAAATTTACCTGGACTGACTTTGCTGAGGAAAGCTAGTGGGGGACGGGGTGGGACTGATCCCTGGAGCACTTGACTTCTTTGAGGAGCATGTGGATGTCTGTCTAGACCCTGGCCTATTGGGCACATAGGCCAGTAGCAGAAGACAAAGCAGAACTTGGAGAATCCTGGAGGAAGTGACCTGCTGAATCCAAGGCACAGCTCTCTGGCCATCTGTCTGCTTTGCTGGCAGTTCTCTGACAGCTCTTTGAGCCCTTTGACTCTGACTGTCAATGGCACTGGCCTGATGGTATGGCTTCTGAGAACCTCTCACACTCCCTAACATGCATTCTGATTCCCTTCCCTGCTTTCCACTTTCTTCTAAAGGAAACTCCAGCACAGCCTGTCATTGGAGCTGGGATGTCCAGTTTAGACACGTGTTATACAGACCTCTTCACGTGCACTATCTCACATTCCTGCAGCCCTCTCTTTACTCCAGCTGTTGCTAGGGCAGCCAGCTTCACACAGGTGCCACCAAATATCCCCTTGTTTGCCTTCTACCTCAGGATCGGAAGACACCACCACGGGGCTGGTGCAGAAAGTAATTGGCCTCATAGACATCTTAGAAGTCAGTGAAAGTTAATATTCCATGGAACAATCTTTGACTAGCTGGAAATGGGAGTTTGTGATAAATCTCCCTGCTTCTTTTTCTGAGGTGGATGTTTCTGAAGTGTATTCTGTACCAGCTCCTCACAGGGTCCTAGTGAAGTGGAGTCCCACAGGAGTGACCAGCTCGATGACACACCCTCATACTGGCTCTTATCCCTCCCTAGTTTTATTCCCTCTGCTCTCTGACTACTGTTCCCTAGAATCACTTCCCAGAATAAATTACCTGTGTGCAAGCACTGCCTCAGGTTCTGCTAAGACACGTGCCAACGATATTAACTGGCAAAGCTGAGGAAAATCTTTGTCAGAATCAAAAAATTCGGTAAGACAAAGCTCAGTCTCTTTTTATAATTACCTACCCATGAATCATAGGCCAGGGCTGGGAGAAAACAGCCTGGAGTGTCTCCTACCACTGGCTCTTGGGGAGATACATGGCTCTGTAAAGCCCTTTTAACTGCAGGCCAAGCTGTAGATGGCTTGCTTGTGTAAACAAAAGAGGCAGCGAAGCATAGAGGTGGCATTGTACTAGTATTATAAACAGTTTATATGGATATCATGAGGAAGCAAAATAGAAAGCCTATGACATATCAATTAGTCAAATGAATTGATTGCTGTATTTTATGCCTATCCTTTGGAGGGGGCAGAAGAATAGAGGTAGAGTCCTCATAAATTTTTTATCTAAAAATGTACTGTAGAAGCTTAAGTATTGAAAAATCTTAGTGATGCTTGAAAGGCCAGACACTATAAGGTTGAAATGAAAACAAACACCCTAGAGAAGAGAATACTTGGCTGTGAGTAAAATATATAGTTTAAAAGTGCTGGCTCCACTTCCTTCCTATCTGTGAGCCCTTGCTCCTAGTGACTTAACATATTTGAACTATAATTTTCTTGTCTGGAATTTGGGGAAACTAATAATTTTGTTCTGGTATGTTGTAAGAATCAAATGATACAATGTATAGAAGGTAAAATTAACCTAAACCAAACATTTAGTGAGAGCCCACTTTGTACCAGGACTGCTCTGGACAATAGGGAATATAGAGAGAAGTGCGATATGGTCCTTGCCTTTGAGGAACTCCCGAGGTATGAAGACAGAGACAAGTCCATGTGTGACTGTACAGAAGGCAATGCCATTAAGAGAGGGAAGGAAAATCTGAGGCATCCAGAAGAGAAGCAATCAATTTTTCTGGGTGTGGGAAATGAGAAGTTGACATCTATGCTAGAAGCTTAGTAGCTTTCTTAAGGCATAGAAAGAAATGGAATATGTGGGGGGAGGCAAGGGCATTCCAAGGAGACTGCTGAGCAGAACTAAAGGCATCTGTGTGCAAGTTAGAATGAAGAAATGATAAGTTTGTTTTGGAACCTATTAAATGGCAAGTTCCCACTGAACCTCCCCAGTGCTAGTATTCAGGAAGTAGTTGGAATTAGGACGTAGAGACTCAGGCGAGGGATGGAACTGGACATAAGGATTTGGAAGTAATTTACATGTCCATAATTGTTACCATGAGAGTGGGAAACTACTCAGAGAAGACTAGTGTATTGAGTGAAACAATAATTGGCTCAAGGACAGAAATCTGTGGAATACCGCTATTCAGTGGGTGAGGAAAGGAAGATGGAACAAGAGGTTATACTGGAAATTTTCACTGAGACAAGAAAACATAAGTATGGAAACTACACACAGAGGTATTAAATCACCAGACAGAAATTTAAAAGTAGGTGTCTGAGAACATTTTGCTCACTCTTATGTCAATAAGGAGAATATGAAAGTATCTGTAGAGATTGATAGAAGAATTTATAATGAGGACTTCTTTGAGGAAAGATTATTCTGGGATTCCTATTGTTTCTCACTCAGGTCTGTTGGGAAGAGCCTCAAAGATGATCTTTTGGAGAACTTTGTATGCGAATCTTGTATTTGAAGTTCGGGGGACAATGTCCTGGCATCCAGCACATGCCTTAGGAATCATAACATGAGGGAAGGGCCAGCTGAACTGGCCTGTGGTAGCAGCATAGTGAGAAATGATTGCATTTTCTTCTAATGGTGTGTACAAGGTACATGATCCTAGGGATTTCACAATAAGATGTTCATATGGTGTCATTTAAAAAGTTATCTTGACGGGAGACCTTATGTCAGAGAGAGTTCTAGTTGGGGGCTTTGGTAGGGGAGCCTCTAAAACACCCACTAATTTGCTCATGAGAGAAAAAGTCAGCTTTACATTCCTGTCAAGTCTGGAGACAAAAGAACCTCCTTAAGAGAGTGCTAGTCAGGACAGAGCCTTCTCATTCCTCTTCCCTTCTTCTTTCATTCTATCCCCACTTAAACTGCGGGAAGTTTAAAAATAGCAAGTAGGAGGAGGTGACAAAGAAGGAGAGAGAAAGTGAATCTCACCTTCTTTCTTGAAAACAGTCAATCTGCTTTCAATCCTATGTTATTTGGGGTGTGAGGGGAGAGGGAAAGGGATTGTTATATCTTTGAATGAAGATTGAAGTGCCAATTAACTTATTTAACTTGGAATTTCTACATTCCAAATTGAGACTCTATGACTTAAATTATTCTTTCATTTTGTTTGTTTCCCAAGAGTGACTGTCTTTTTTTTTTTTTTTTTTAAATAAATCGAGGGACTTGGGAAAGACTTCGCCCAATGAAAAAGCATAAATAAATAGCAAAATACCAAAATAAGTTTGCAGTTTGAATAGATCCCACAAGTTATGTCTTTTTTTTCAAGGCTTGATTCGAAGAGGATTCAGACAAAGAAAGAGAATAAAAAGCCAGAGAAGTCAATAAGATTAGTGTGATAGAAACTGGGGGGAGAGGGGGAAGCTATCAAAAATAGGGCTGATGCAGGAGATAGTTGTTTTCATCCTAACAATGAAGACAATCCAGATAAACTGTAAAATTATACTTTTTTTTTAATCCATCTGAGATCTGAGGATTTAAAAGAATCCTAAATGAACTAAATCCAGAAAGGAATGAGTCCTTTCTAAGAGGAAAGAGTCTCACAGATACTTTAAATGCTGGAGACATAGTGGCAAAGGATGTAAACCCCCCATAAAAAGGGTAATGAGAAGCCAGACTCTTAATGAACATTTCATGACTGCATATGGACTGGCATAACAGGCCAGAATTTTGAAGAGTCCCAGTCACAGGATGATTCTGCATACAGCCACCAACTCTTTTCCATGGACTTTCTCCGCACCACCATACCACACCAGAGCAGTGTGCCAAAGGTTGGGGCGGGGGGAATAGGGCAGAAGAACTGAGAGAGATTTACCCCTGGGTACAAAGGGTCTTTTCTAAGAGTAAGGCAGGGACCAGCGGGACATAAGTAGAGGAAGTGACAGAAATGCCTTTACGTTTCCCTGGACCTTTACTAAGTACAGGTTAACGGCCCAAAAGAGGCCAGGGATGGGCCTGCAGAACACACAGCTCTTCCAAGGCACAGAGAGCCAACATCAGAACTGGAAAGCAAAGAAAACTCTCCAGTGACCCACAAATCTGACATCCAGGCAATAAAGGAGCAGAATATCCCACAATCTTAAAAGATAGCACATGGAGAGATGTACAGATGATCACCAGTACATAAATTCCAAAAGACCTGATCCTACCTTCACAATATTTCAAACAATTGGTAAGGTGAATATAACTAAAGTTGTGAAAAAAGCCCAGATCCAGCTCAGTGCATCACTGTGTCCATAAACTAGCACTCTGGCACAGGAAGAGGGATGGCTTTTTCTGGGGATTAGTATTATTTACTTTAGTATCTATTGTTCTTTTATACAGGATGTCCTGTAAGCAATAAAAATTATAAAACATGAGAAGAGGCAAGAAAATGTGAGGTCTTATAGGAAGAGGTAAATGGAGACCCACAGATAGTCCAGATAAGGGTTTTAAATGAATCATTATAAAATTATTCAATATTTTGACTGAAAAATGAAAAGCATAAAAAAAGAACTACGTGGAAGTATCAGAAATGAGGAGTTTATACAGGAAATAAAGAATTCATTCAATGGCTCCATTAGCAATCTAGGTATAGCGAGAGAAAGTATCCATGGATTGGAATATTGGTTAATGTAATTATCCAAACTAAAAATCAAAGAGAAAAAAACAATAGAAAAGCACGAAGCAGAATGTCTGAGACTTGTGAAACAATCCCCAAAGGTCAAGAACATATATAATCGGAATCTCAGAAGGAGAGGAGGGAGAGAGAACAGGACAGAAGAAATATTTGAATAGTTAATGGCCTGGAAGTTTTCAAAGTTGATGAAAGACATCAATTCACAGTTCCTAAAAGCTCAGCAAACCCCCAAGAAGGATAAACACAAAGAAAATAACACTTAAGTATATCATAATCAAATTGATAAATACTAAATACAAAAATTAAGTCTTACAAGCAGCTAGATAAAAAAAGACACATGAGATGTGGGACAATAATAAGAATAATGACTGACTTCTTACCAGAAATAATGAAGGGAAAAGACAATGGGTACATTTTTAAAGTGCTGAAAGAAAAAACAAGATAAAACAAAAATTGTCAACCTCAAATTCTATATAGAGCAAGTTTATCTGTGCTTTTCTCAGGCAGAAAAGAGCAGAAATAATTCCTCTTCAGAAGACCTGGATGACAAAAATGAAAGAGGATATTCTTAGACCAGATAGAAGTCTGGTTTTTCAGGAACGAATGCAGAGCACCAAAGGATAAAACTGTGAGTAAATATAAAAGATCTTTATCTTTTCTTTAAACTTCTCTAATGGACCATTGGCTGTCAACATAAAAATTTTAGCAATGTAGGCTGAGTGTGAAGAATTGACCAGTTGTCTGGTGGATCCTGTGGGACAAGGGATAAGAATTTTGTTTTGGGGAGTATGGTCTAGCAGGACCAAGGCTGGTGAGGCAGTTTGTGTGGCTGTGGTCAGGGAGAGAACCTGATATTGATTAAATGCAGGGAGACTGAGTAAATAATCATATATTTTGAGAATAGTGGGAGTGAGTTTCTGACTATTCCAGTTACAAATATAGAAAGAGGGAAGGCCATAATAAACCCTCTGGTATTGGGTTAGGATTGGAGGTATTGGTGTGAGCTCATGGTTTTACATCTATCTATCTATCTATCTATCTATCTATCTATCTATCTATCTATCTATCATCTATTGATAAACATATAGATAGGGAAATAGAAATACAGATGTTTGTGGGTAAATACATAAATATATTTTCTAGTTTTGCCCATTGAGAGAACCTATCTAGAATCAATGATACTCCAGGAACAATAAACACACCTAGATTTTGCTTTCTAAATACTATTATCCACTAAAAGAAACCAGAACTTCCTGAAGAAATCATTGATTCTTGGACTGGGTCAGGGAAAGTTCAAGGCAATGTTTCATACATCAGAAAGCAAGAAAATGCTTAGAGAATGTTGGAAGATATAACAGAAGCATATAACAGCATGCTTGTGTGAACTCCTGCTAGCCAGATCTAGCAATTTGAACATCAAAATAAATAGAGTAACAGGTTATGATCCATTGGATAAAATAAGAATCTGTGTTTCCATATTAATATAAATTAATGAATTAATGGAAGAGAGGGGAAGCTCTATCTTATGGTAGGATGACAACTAATAAATGTAGAAGTATTATAGGCATGAGAAAAATCAACATTTCAGTGCTATCATAATATGAAATTATTCAAGCAAGAATCATCAGTAGACATTAAAACTGGTGGGTAAAAGTTTGAATAGGAACGAGAGATTTATGTACTGTCAAAGCATTTTTCCACGAGTTACTTATTAGCTAATAAGTACAAAATACTTAGTAATTTACAGTGGAGTCTTTTTTAGCAGACTCCATTTTAATCAAGAGCTATAAGTTAACATCACCAGTAATAGGACAAATAGACATTGTGTGCTTCCTGATATGTTTCATTTGGAAGCATACAGCATCACTTCTGTGGAGTTCCTGCAAAAAACACATAACCTGAATCTAATTATGAAGAAATGTTGAACAGATCCAAACGGAAGGTTATTCTACAAATAAGTAGGTTGTATATAACAATGATTTTTATTTTGAAAGAATCAGCCAAATGGGTTGCCTGCTTCCATCCTACCTCAACATGTAAATGGGAAGCTTTCAATGGGACAAGACAGAAAGGGGAGCAGCTAGCCAGAGCAGGCCTAGGGAAGGCCCCTATTCTCCCCATACATTTTGGACATCCATGAGGGAACTTGCTTTATGGTTGATGAGCTCTTCCTTTAAGACAAAACCTTTATGAAGGTTACACCTCCTATTCTCACCTTAGCAGGAATTTCTTTAATTAGATAATTAAATTGCTTTCTTTTGAACAAATTGAAGAATCACAAAATGAGAGAATTTTTTTTTCCATTTTAATTAAACATTTTTTGGGGTGGTGGTGGTTACTTGGAGCACATGACATCTAGGAGAAAGAAAATACCTAATCAGAGAGTGGGGACACTTTGGGTAGTTGAAGGGCAGTTGAAAGACATCTCCCTGTGATAGTGAGAAACATGCAGGGAAAAGTTGAAGATTAGGAGTAGAGAAAGATCAATTGAAAATTTTATTTTCTTGTACCCACTTCCTTTTTTTTTTTTGTGGACTCAGCTATCTATCTTTATGCTCTGGAAAGTCACCCAAATAGCCATTGTCTTATGGGAAGAAGGCAATCGCCAATCTTTTGAACAGAACTAATGGCCATTCAAGAGAATTTCCAAGGGAATAATGAGTGGTGTTTGCAGCAATCACCCATCTGATCAGAGTACTAGAGAAAATCATTCTCATGGAGGTGGGGTGTTTTTGTTGCCCTATCAGGTATATGTAGTTGGAAAAGTCAGCTGGGTCCCAGAAAGATTTTGCAAAAAGCCACAGATTCTGTTGTTCTACTGCCTCAGAAATCTATCTCCTCATGCTATCTGATGACCTTGAGGCCAGCCCCAGAAAGGAATACTGACTCAGAATGGGATCAGGGACATTGGAATCTCCGATAAGTAAAAAGCAAAACAAAGCAAAAAACCTTGTTCTACACTCACTTAATAATGCTTCTTATGAGTAGCCAAGAAGAAAAACGAGATTGTTTTCATCAAACAAAGCCTGGCAGAGAGAAAAAAAAAATGTTTAGAATGTTTGCTGTGTCCATCTAGCTTAATCTTAGTATCTTCTCAAATTCCTGGGGAGAGGATGTGTATGAGGATGGCTGTGGGCAGCTGCCTACAGATCCATCCTCTTGTTCAGTGGGACCCCAAAGGGCAGAATACAGGTGCGTAGTTATATGTTGAGTTCCAGCAATTTGACTGGCTGACAATGTCATAAATGCCCTCATGTTGAAGATGCCAGGATGCTGAGGGTTGGAGAATAAAATTAAGCATCATTTGGGGGTTATTTAGGGTGAACAGCTGATCCCAGTATGCCTGGGACTCTCCTGGTTTTAAACCCCATGTCTCAGTCCCAGGCAAACCTGGATGTCTGGTCACCCATCTAGTGGGTCAACCTCATTGATTCATGAAGTGTTTTTTTTTTTTTTTTAAAGATTTTATTTATTCATTTGAGAGAGAGAATGAGATAGAGAGAGCATGAGAGGGGGGAGGGTCAGAGGGAGAAGCAGGCTCCCTGTTCAGCAGGGAGCCTGATGCGGGACTCGATCCCGGGACTCCAGGATCATGACCTGAGCCGAAGGCAGTCGCTTAACCAACTGAGCCACCCAGGCGCCCCTGATTCATGAAGTTTTTTTCAAATCCTAAAATCCTTTTTGTTCTGATGCTTGTACATGTAAGTCCAGTGTTGCCTTCATGAACTCTGGGCTTGGTAGAACAGAAACGATAATCATGTCACAAGCTTGGTCAAGAAGGCAGAGTGTTGGACTAAGAACTGGTGGTTTCACCAACAAGCAACTATGTGACCTTGGGACAAAAAAATCTCTCCTCCCTGAGTCTTTTGATTTCCTAGAGTGAAGGAACTCATATGGAGGTTTTATAAGATTCTTTCCAACTCTTCCATACCATGGCTTTTTTCTATGAATTTAAATAGTCTCATGTGAGTCTTAAGGAGATGCTCTCGCATACCAATTCTCTGCTTATCTGTGTGTATGTGGAGGGGGAGTGGGTGTAGGAAGGGAGATATGGAAAGCAAGTAGATAGAACAAAAAATAGGGTATAGAAAGGACAACAACAACAGCAGCAACAACAACAAATAGGAGAAATTCTGAGCTTTTATTCCAAGGAAATCAGAGGACACATTATAAATCTATTCCACTTACTACTATAGAATTCTTTTTAGGGGCATAACAAGCAAGATCTCTCCTTTCCCCACCTAAGCCCACAGAGGAGAAGAAGTTTGTTCAAGGTTATACATTACATTTGTGGCTAAGGTAAGAAGTAGAGGTTACGTCTCCTAGACTGTGCTGTTTTCCTGTCGGGCTGCGCGGCATATGAAGTGCCCCTAATTAGAGCAACTGCTCCTTCCTCCTTTTCATTTTGAACCAAAGAGAGGAGCATTATGTCTGATAAAAAGCAAACACGGTAGATGGGGAATAATTTTCAGGCTCGGGCTCTTCTCCCAACTCGTTGTCCAACCCTTGGCATTGTTGACACTTTCAGATACGGGTTAAATACGGCAAGGGGAAGTCAATGCTATCCCTTAAAAATTAATTGTTCAAGTACTAGGTCATTTCAGAGTAATGCACCGTGAAATTATGTTATTCTCCAGAAGAATTTCCATAAAGTTTAACATGCCATGACACATTCTTTTTCCATTGGAGTTAGTATTTTTAAAAAAGTACATAAAAAGAGTCTTTGGAGTCCATGGACGTGTGTAAGCCTTTCTGCAGACAAAGCAGGACCTGTGAGGCCAGACTTTCATCGCAGCAGATGCTGCTGGATCACTGCAGAAGAAGACCCCATTACCAGGGCATGTCCCCTAAAAGCACAGCTCGGCTGGTATCTGCAGAGGCAAGCGAAGAAGAAGTCATTAGTCTTGGTGTTTTTTACTGTTATTCACACTGGGATAATGAGATTATTGGAATATTTTTTTTCCTAATGAGAATGAGACAGAATACCTTGGTCTCTAAATGATTTAGTCACAGGGGGAACACATTACTCTTCCCTTGATTGCTGTCAAATGCTGGAAAATTGGAATATTATACTGATATTTATCGTGATGGGCAATATTTTTCCTGCCTTCTCAGTGTCAAATGAGATGGTAAAAATATTTGTCTGAAAAGCAGACTCCTTTACAAGGTTTATAGAAAGGAAGACAGATGACCATGCAGGATAAGGAACCAGGGGTGGAGGTTAGAAGGAGGATAATTGGAGGACAGTTTTCTGCTATTTCTTCTTCTTTTTTTTTTTTCTCCCCACCAGTAGCGCTATCCCCTTGCTTTACTTTTCTACCGTCTTCTCTTCCAGTAAGCTCACCAGTGCTTGGGGCTAATTAGACATTGTTTAGATTCAGAATAGAAGGTTAATTTCAAGGGGAAATGAGTTTGTGCTGGTCTGGAGGTCATTAGTGGCAGCTAGTTAATTTGTGTTGCTTGGGTAGAAATAACATCCTGGGGATGGAGAATTCTTTGCAGAGGGAAGGAAGGTTTTCGCGCTTCCTCTTAAGAACCTTTCACCTGAGACTTGTCAGCCCCGGGTTTATGCGGCCAGTACAGACTAATTGGGTGACCTGATGAACTGAGGTCCAACCCAGGTCATAGGTGGCTTTGAAGCCAAGCTGGACAAAGAAATCCTGAGTTCTAACTCCTGCTCCAAACTTGTTCTCCAAGAAGGTCTGAAGCTTTGGAAAAATGAAAAATATTAAGTGAAACAATGCCTGTCATCATTATGTGTTGGCTTTCAAAAGGGAGATGTCACCGTATTTCTACATTATAATCAGGAAATTTTAGTGTTCTCAATGTAAGAGGTGGAAGACGCTTGCAGCATAAGCACTGGCCCTTGATTTGTAGAGACGACTATTTGTTAGATTCATTCTGAGAGCCTGTTATAAATACAGAAATTCAGGCTCACCCACTGTGGGCCTCATTCAGTGAGTTCAGGTGAGGGCCTACTTATCTGCGTTCTGACAGGCTCCCAGAAGATCTTGTTGCAGCCCTGGACATAAACTGGGGCTTTTACAGGGAACGGAGATGTTCTAAATGCTTAGGACGGTGGAGGAGGCGGCCAGCAAGAAATGTTGAAGACCTTATGTAAATGAATGAGATGCGGGGCTGTGGATGTGTCTACGATTAGGATTGTATCTTCTTACCATGAATCCCTGGAAATGAGAAATTCCTTAGTGCCAGGAAAGAGGGCATTTGTGTAGCTTAAATGATGCTCGGATTTCAGCTCCTCCATGAAATTCCACCCCCTCCCCCAAAGCTCTCTTCTTTCGAAAATAATGTACGCCTCCAAATTAAACTTAGCAGCGTCAACTTGTAGTATTGGTCTCTGTATCTATAATTTAGCCCCTACAGAACTATATGCAATTTGAGGCAAGAAATCATCTATTTTATTCATCTTTGAATCTCATCCCTGGGGCTTTCGAGAGAGCCTTCCCTGTAATTTTGTTGTACGGAATTAATTAAGTGGACAAAACTGTGCCACACAGAGAGACCACCTCATGCAGTGAACGGCCCTCCATGGCACCCTGCCCTATACACTTCCCGTCTCTTGCTCCTTCTTTGTTTTCCTATTCGGATACCCTCCCCTCCCCCCCATCATCTCAAGTTCCCAGATAATGGCTTGCCTTTTTCCTCTTTTATCTCCTTCTCTTCCTCGTTCACTGCTCAGCGTTGCCAACAGGAACATTACTCAGCCCATTACTGGGTCAGTGCTCCCTAGTAGCTGCTGGGGACCATGGTGAGGTTTGGGATTCTAGCATCATTTTGCATCAGAATGCATGCAAATCATTTCCTGGATGGTGAGGGATGGTGTATTTTAGTCGAGCTTAGTTAGCTTCAAGCTAGCTTGTGTCTCACCCCCAGTAAAACCACTTATTTATACCATATCAGTGTATTGACAAGGTTGGAGAGCAAGGCTGTCCTAAGGTGAGATGCACATTCCAAAGGGGTGAGCACTAATTGTCCCAGTGATTGTTTATCTATTGGCAATGACATGATTACCCTCTTTGGGGTCACACATTCCCCTCCAGGTTGCTACGTCGCTGTGCCCCTGGGATCAGGCCAGGGCAGAGTGTGGTCACTGACACTCAAACTCCCAAAGCAACCGGCTGGAACCTCCTGGAGAAGGTGGTGGGCCCTGTTCCCTGCGGGATGCAGAGTGGTGGGTGGAGAAGCTGAGATTCTGACCTGCTGCAGAAGGGCTCTTGGTTTTTTTTGAAGTGGTGCTAGTACCATGTGGGTCCAACGTGTGACCCAAGTGACCCCAAAGGGAAATGGGCACAGCAGACGCATCGGAGTCGGGAAATTAGTACCGGGGCTCTGCATTTAGACGTGTGTGGCAGGAACCTATTTCACTTCCCCTGTATTTTGTAAGCATCTGACACCCCACAATTGCACCGCTAGTGATGAAACCCTGAAAGGTACTGCAGGGATATGTTTAAGCAGACTCACTTGACTCCCGCAGGTCCAGCCACAGAAAATACGTACCAGGCTCTGTTCCTGATTGGGAAGCAGTCATTTCCTGGTGGGTGACTGAGATCGCCTTCAGGGACCCATCGCCATCCTTGGAATCAGGAAGATGAGACACCTGCGGCTGGTGGGCCACAGCCACCCCTGGGGGCTCCAACATGGAGATGGCTAGGTCTGCGATTTTTTCCAGCGGAAGCACACTCGGAAGGGTGGGCACAATACCGGAAAGCCAGTGGGCTCCTGCAGCCGTGGGCACGGGCCAGTGGGCCCCCAGCCGGGAGCAATCAGGGCCCTGCAGCAGAGCTGGGCTGGGGTTTGGGGGGAGTTGAGTGTGCACTCTGGTCTTCCATGGCCGGCAGCTCTCTCTGGGAGAGGGAAGAGAGGACGCAGGGAGATGGCTGAGCGTGGGAGAAATGGGTTTCCACCAAAGTGATTCGTCCAATGTTTTTCTCTGTTTCCTTATACATTTTTAAAGCAGATTTATTGCTAGCAAAACTGCTGGCTGGACAAAGCTCTCTCATGCTGTGCATTTGCTTTTTCTTTTCTTGAATGTTTTTAAATCCCTCTAGGTGTTTTCTCCCTCTGACACAGACTAGCAGAGAAACCTAGCAGTCTGGATTCCCAGTTCACTGCTGGAAAGGCTTCGCTGCTTGCTGGCCGCCCTGCCTGGCCAACTCCAGGCCTGCAGGCCCCACACAGCGGGGCATGCAGCACCAGATGGAGAGACGGAAGGCCGACCCAGCGAGAATCCTCTCGAAGAGAAGCAAACTGCCCAGGGAGGAGAAAGATGGTGCTGGACCGGTTGGACAAGAGCCCAGCTCTGAGTTACTCCCCCCATTTGGGGGAGAATAAAATCACAAATGAGAACACTAGGGGGCCAAGAACCAGTTGGAGACAAAGGGTTGTTAGCTTCGGGGTGGGGGCTGTGAGACAAGGAAGGCTCTGACGAGATGCTCAAAAGTCTGGCCTGCCGTGGACAGCTGCCCCCCCCCCCCCCCCCACGAGCTCCAGGCCCGGATCATTGTCACAAGTCCAGCAAGCCGGGCCGTCTGCCTCAGCCCAGGACCTGGGAAGACTGATGAGACAAGGAAAGGCCTCAGGCCTCCTCCCGCCTCCCCCATCTTTTAGCTTTTCCTGTCCACCCCTGGTGATTTAGCCGGGAGAGCCAAGATCCCTCCCCTTAGGCAACTGGCAGCAGGAGGAGGAGGAGGAAAAGGAGGAAGGGGGAGCAGGAGGGAGAAGGAAAGTGGTGGGGGAGGGGGGAGGAGGCAGAGGGGGAGAATAAGGGATGGGGAAGGAGGAGGAGGGGAGGGAAAGGGGGAAGGAGGGAAAGGAGAGGGGAGGAAGAGGAGGAGGGGGAAGAGCAGGTTTTGAGATTCACTGAGTTACAGAGTAGAGGCTGCCTCTCATTATCCCCACCCCCGGGACACCGTCTCTGGGCAAGAAGCTGAAATGGTCTTTCTGGAGGGTTTCAGCTCTCCAAATTCAGCTCTGTTTCTCCAAACAGAAATGGAAATTAATAGCAGGAGGATGGTCTCAGTTTTGCTGTCCTTATCCTGTGGGGCAGGCCCCTTGCTCCTTCCCATTCTGCATTAGAAAACCATCCCTGCTTGTATTCTGACTGAACTGTTCATCCTGGAACATCAGAGAGCTTCTCCCCGCTGCCCATTACTGCCCAACTCAGAAGATGAAAGACTTCTTCCTCCTCCGCCCCTGCTCAGAAACAAGAGTAACATGAAGTGCCATTTCGTCATTTCTTTGCATTACCTGATGATCATCTCTTGAGCTGATTTGAGGTTTCCCAAGGCATTTTCCTACCTGGGTAAAGATAGGACTGAGGCCTGGTGTGTAGAGGAGAGAGGTTAGGTTCTTTTAAGGATATTAGGCAACATAAACACATACACACGATTTATGTATGTACACACACACATACATACATACATATACATACATGTATATACTATACATGTGTGAAAATTTGTATATACACACATATATGCTTACATCTATGTTTAAATGAGATTTATACAATATTTAAAATATCTGTATAATGCTTTATATTTTAAAAAGTATTTCCATATCTAGTGTCACATTTGATGTGATTCATATAACAACCTTGAAGAATATGTAACAACAGAATCCCAATTTTACAGAGGAAATTAAAGCTCAGAGACATTGTGACTTGTGTAAAGTCACACAGCTCCTGAGAGGCATAACTGGGATTCAAACCTGATTTTCTTTTTCAGTGTAAGATTTTATGTTCTTTCCTTTATATGATTCTGCCTGGTATATAAGGTAAAGGAATGCTCACAAAAGGGGTTCCTTCATCTTTACCAGGGAATGTGCTTGGCACGATTTCATCTAATTTAGTTCTTAAAATAGTTATTTAAAATACAAATTGGTATTCTTCGGTATATAAGCAGTAGAGCCAGGATCTGAACCAAGATCTGGATGACTCCGGAGCCATGCTCTTTCCCTTACTCCGGAGAATGGACAAGGTGACATCCTTCAGGTTGGTGGGGTCTGAGTAGTCCAACAGTGAGGCATGAGTTCCCGTTGGAACCATCCGCTCCATGCGACCTGGAGGGGGTCATTCTTCTTTGGCTTTACCTTCCTGAAGGAAACAAAAGAGAAGAGTAGCTTAAGTTATATATTAGGACAGGGCAAGTTCCAATATGAACCCTCCCCCGCTCCCAGTCCAGCGCGATCCCACCTCCATCTTGCCTTTCTGCTCACTGACAGAGCCGTCACCTGTTAGCGATGACAGAACCAATGAGTTTACAGAGTAAGGCCCACACCCCACCTTCTCTGCTGCCAATGCAATATCCCTTGGAAGCTTCAGATTAAGGAGGAGTTCTGTCCCTTTGTTACTTTGTATTTTCAATTAAATTTTTCCCTTTCTGTCTTAAAAAGAAAATAAAATACCAAACTTACCCCCTAACTCTTTCTTTGACAGGGACACTACATTTCTAGGCTCTTAGTATTGGTGTTTTTCTTTTCTTTTCTTTTTTTCTCTGATGCATGAGACATTTTAATAATTCTAACACCAGGGGTGGAGAAATGAAAAAGGAAACAGCATGACAAAATACTTCTGGGCCATTTTGGAATTAGTGATATTTTTCAGGAGTGATCAATTACATTACTTAACTGGAGAGCTCAGATTATAAAGAGAAATATAATTAGTGGCAAATGTGGTGAGATATATAAAGACAGATAGGTGGGCCAAGGCATGGGAGCTCATCAATTTTTCCAGGTTCCATCAGGAGGGCAGTTATTTAGTGCAAGACTCCATCCGAGTGATTGGAAAGCAAATGCAAGCACACTCTGAGCCTTGCCAGTGCTAAAAGGGAAAAGCATCTGCTGAAAATCAGTGGGTCTGCATCTGGTCTACAATTGATTACCACGCAATTCACTTATTCTGCCCTGTGTCTCAGTTTCCTCCTCTGTAGAAAAGGATTAATAATGCCTATCCATCCTGCCTCCCTGGGAGCTGTTGTGGGGCTTACATAAACCATATGGATGTGGACTTGCTTTGAAAATTAAAAGCCCTATATACATGCAAAGGAGGATTAGGAATATTATCGCTATTTGAGCTGGATCTTGCAGAATAAGTAGGATTTGACTTTCTGGAAACAGATATGGGGGATATCAATTAAAGGATACAGAACAAGCAAGGCATCGAACCCATAATTAGTCTCCCGTAGCATAGAATATTGAAATAGAAGAGGAAAATATTATAACCAAAACGTGGGCTGGAGCAAGCACATGAAGGCTTAGGAATTTGAGGTTTTCTTCCCAAAGCAGGAGCAACTGCTGACAAGTTCTAGTGGAGAATTCCATATTTTAGCCAGTTGTGTAGAAAGATGAAACAGAGCGTAGGATAGAAGGATTTGTCAGGGGGAAGTGGTTAGGACATTGTGGTAAGAAATAAGGGATGTCTGGGGTGCCTGAGTGGCTCAGTCGTTAAGCATCTGCCTTCAGCTCAGGTCATGATCCCAGGGTCCTGGGATCGAGCCCCGCATCGGGCTCCCTGCTCTGCGGGAAGCCTGCTTCTCCCTCTCCCACTCCCCCTGCTTGTGTTCCCTCTTGTTATATCTCACTGTCAAATAAATAAAATCTTTAAAAAAAAAAAAAGAAAGAAGGGATGTCAATGCAGGGGCACTGGATCTAAGAAAAGAGGCATCGCGGGAGAATTAGTGGGGCGGGATACACAGGGCTGATGGAAATGCCAAGGAAGAGCTGGGGAAAAGGGAAAGGAGGAATCAGCTTACTTCAAGGATTCCAGCGTGAGCTCCTGGGAGGATGGCCATGCTGTTGACAGAATCTAGAATGTGGGTTGAGGAGCACCTTGGGGTGGGGATGGAGAGCATAATAAATGTGATCCATCCTGCCAATGTTGATTTTAGTGTTGATTAGACCTACAGCGAAAAGTGCCACTTACATGGTAAAAAATTGCCAGGCTAGAGCTCAGGAGGTGTCAAGGCATTCTGAAATCATTAGGAAAGAGGAAAAGCCATTGGAAGTTGAGAAACTCTAGGAAGAGAAAGAGAAGAGGCGAGGGGACAGAGACAAGAGTTTCAAGAAGTTGACTGGAAGGTGAGGTGGACGTGTAGACTTAACTTGCTCATCGAATTTTCTGCTTTCCTTCCAAAATTTGTCACTTTTCTCTCAAAGACAGCGAGAGGGAGGGGAAGCATTCTTATCTCCTGTGTGGAGGCAACCGAGGGCCATAGAGGTAGTGAGAATGTTTGCTCAGACTGGTCATCACTGGCGCAGCCCTTGAAGAGGGGAAGGGACAGTGGCTCTGTCAGAGTCCACTGAAGCCGCGGTTGGCCACTCTGTGGCCTCAGGGAGTCTGGGAGATTACTCTGCAGCTAATTAGGAATCACTCTTAAGGATCAGTATCATCTTTGGATTCCTTGTATCCTTAGCCAAAACATTAGCTCTTCTCTGAGAATATGGATGGTCTGTATGGCTGCTTTGTTCATGGAAAGCCTACGTTCTACTTTACTGGAATGTTTGTTCACACTAGCAGCTTGTAGATACGGAGGAGCCATCAGCCTGTAGCCCTCCTTTCTCTGGAACACAGGCTCGACACTGTCATAGGAGAAAGGAAATGAATCGGCCCAACAGACTGCAAACTCCAGCCGGACAACTTTTCCATTCTCTGGCTGAAAATTCCACCCCCGATTCGGAATGCCAAAAATGGCATCTTTGCTTTGGTATCTCCTTGTGCCTGCGTATGATTTTTATGGCTTTGTTTATGTATGTGCATGTGTGTGAGTGTTTGTTTTTGAAATCTCAAACACACATTTTACAGGAAGAGTACTGGCATTTCAGAAGCCATTGATGTTTTGGGTTATTGTATCCAAGAGATGTGGGTCATTCTGAACAATCTGACATGAGCATTATCAGGCTTGCAAACCTGTTTTCAAGTGAGATGTTCTAAAGCAATATTTATAGCAAAGTTATGACCTCGAGGCATCTAAATGTAATCCATTTTTAAATCTCATTTTTTCCCTCTGAATCCTTCAATCTAATTAGGCTCACATCAGTATATTATTACGGAGAGTAATCATTCCTTTCTTCTAATAACATTCATGGATAATTTTATTTCTCATTTCCAGCCTCCTACTCCTGTGGTGTAATTAGTGTCTTTGGCACCTCGTGATGCTCAGAATGAGTTGCAGCTGCTAATTGCTAATTGAAAAATTAGAAACTCAGTTAGAAAAAGGATCTAATTAAAATGAAATTAGATAAAAATCCCTTCAAACCAGCTCCTGTCCCTCTCTCTTTCTCCCTTTTCTTTTTCTTTCTCCTCCTTCTGCCTTCTTTTCCTGCCACAGAACTATTAGCATTTGCAAAACATGTGTGACAACTGACAGCCAAATACCTTTCCGGAGAGTGCTATCCAGGGGCCTTTAGGAAGGAGCTGCGGAGAGTTTATAACAATTGAACTCAACTTCAGAACTTGGACTTTCTCTCTATTCACGTTCTACCCTACAAATAAGACTTCCAGGCTCCCTTTAGAGGGTAAGTGTGTGGTCAGCCCCATATGCTTTTCTTTGTGTGGTGGGAAGGGTCACTGCCAGTCTCATACCTGTGAGCTCTAGGGAGCCACTCACTTCCTATTGTACATCTATCCCACCCTCTTCTCTCCTGCATTGTCCCACCTGATAAATGATTATCCAGTAAACGTTCAGCCCCGTGGGAGACACAGAGTGAACCAAGTCTCTTCTGTCTCCAAGTACTTACAGTCTGCCGAGAAGTCTAGACAGATAGACATAACAACAGAACATATCATCAGCAGAACGTATCATCAAATGCAAAATAGTGCATTAGACTCTATGTGATATTTAGTTCAGCCCTTCAGGTATTTTTAAGCGCTTTCTTACTACATGCCAGGCACCGTGCTAGCTAGCGCCTGAGCATGTAAAATATACACCACATAATTCCTACCCTTAAGGAGTTCGTATCTGAACACATGTAAAGCAGTGATTTAAAATATCACATGATGAAAGCAATAATAACAAATATACCAGTTGTTGAATTAATGTAGAAATATGGGTGATGAATTCTGGTGGGCCAGACAGAGAGAGTGTCAGAGAATACTTTACATAGAGGAAGTGACATCTCCATAGGATTTTGAAGGATGAGCAGGAGTCCATTAGGGGGACAAGCATTTTAGACAAATGTGTCATTTCCAAAAAACAGACACATAAAATAATATGGTGGCCTCTGGAACTATAAGTAAGTAGGTATTTCTGAAGACTAAATTGGGAGGTACACAGCAAGAGATGAGACTGGGGAAGTGGGTAGGTAGGGGTCAGATTACAAAGCATCTTGTGTGCTTTTGAAATTTAAAGAAGAAATAGATTTGAATATTTGGGAGATATTTTCTTGGACGATATAAGAATTAAATGTTGGGAGGATCAATAAAAGTCTTCAGGAGGGGATTTTGTGCACTGAGAGGTACATTCCAGATTAAACCAAAAGATAGCAAAGACTTTGAATATCCAGTTTGACTCTAACAGAGAGAGTAGTTTAGGAGTAGGTAGAGAAAAGTAAAGTGAGTTCGGATTATGGTTAAAAATCAGGCAAGGAAGAGACACCTGGGTGGCTCAGTCGGTTGAGCCTCTGCCTTTGGCTCAGGTCATGATCTCGGGGTCCTGGGATCCAGCCCCGCACCAGGCTCCTTGCTCAGCAGGGAGCCTGCTTCTCCCTCTGCCTGCCGCTCCCCCTGCTTGTGCTCTCTCTCTCTGACAAATAAATACATAACATCTTTTAAAAAAATCAGGCAAGGAAGTTTCTTTTAAAAAACAATAAAAATAAGCACTTTCAACTGCATATTTTCTTTTGTAGATATAAGTGGACTCTCCTTTAAGATGTGGACACTAAGAGTCGGAAAGGAAAGCTTAAATAATTTATCCTAGATCACACAGCTAATCTGTGACTCAGAAGAACTGCAACCTGAGGGGGTCTGATTCCAGAAGCCGTTGTCTCAACCCTCCACCAGCACCCCCACCTCCAGCCCTGCCTCAGCCCACCGCCTTCTGTCCCCTGTGCATTCTGAAGGGGGCACCGGGGGCTCAGCACGGCTCAGCACGGCTCGGTGTGCACTGAGAGGTACATTCCAGATTAAACCAAAAGATAGCAAAGACTTTGAATATCCAGTTTGACTCTAACAGAGAGAGTAGTTTAGGAGTAGGTAGAGAAAAGTAAAGTGAGGGCCGGCAGCTGCACCTGTCCTCGGTCCCCAGCAGAAATGGAGAACGCATCCTGGCATTTCTTGACTTGCTCGTCCTTCTTGTTCAGCAAGAGAGGCAGTTGCTGCCGATTGATCTGCGAGCCGGCACTTAGAGGAAGCCATTCTGTCTTTTAAGAATTCTCAGTCAACAAAAAGCAAAGAGATAAATGAGAAAGAGTGGTGAACTAATGGGCCAAGGGAGTCCTTCCCTGCACATGCTGTGGAAGGAGAGAGCCGGAAACAGCCAATACCAGGAATTCATTCGCCGATAATTTAATGTGTGTGGAAAGCTTCTACGCAGGTCATCTATTTTCTGCTTTAGGAATACTGCCCAAACAACTCTGAAAACAGAAGTCTACATGTTCTGTTCCTCATAACTTATTTTGATCCCAAAAGATAATGGAATGGCATTTTAAGATAAGCCTTGCCTTCAAGAAGTCCTTTTTGATAGCTAACATATTTTTCATGCTGAAATTCAGCTAACTTCCCTCTAGTTTATCAGAACCAAACCCGATACTTTTTTTTTAACCCCCCTACATCTTCTAGAATAATTAAAGTGCTCTGGTGTGTCCATGCCTCAGCCCGCTAAACAGAGTTCAGGTAAATGGGTGCGAAAGATGGAGAGTGGTGTTAGTGTGTGAGCTTTGCAGCAGACCACTTGGGTTCAGATCCGAACTCTTCCACCTGATTGTGCGAGCTGATAAATCTCTCCATGGTGATGACGATGGCAAAAATCATAGCACTTATAGGGTTTGGGGATACTCCAATGAAATAATACATTATGTGTTTGTTCCATGTTTGACACACACCGGTTACCGAGACAAGAGAGTAGGAAGAAAAAAAAAAAAAAAGGAGAGAGAAGAATGGAAGAAAGTGATGGCTGGCCCTACTTATAGCACTCAGCTCTGTGCCCGCCAGAGACTAAGCCCTCCGTGCTCCTGGCTCGCTTATAGAACGCATGTCTGGATAGAGCCAATTCTTTGCCTGATCTGTTGCACGTCACTGTTCGTCATCCCAACTACATTAGTCCCATGATCTCTTGGTGGAGTGAGATGTTCTAAAGCGTATGGAGAAAGGAAATGACACACTGACAATCTCCTGTTTGTCACTTCTGGAAGGAGACTGCACAAAGAAGAAAATGGGATTGTGAACTGTTCGAGAGAATCAGCTTGAGTTCTACCTTCGGAGGCGACGCGAAGGGAGCTACTTCCGCTGCATCCGACGCAGACGCTGGTGCTCCTCTACTCCTCCATCTTTGCTGTTCTCTCGGTTCTCCCGTCCCAGGGTGCTCTGGGGCCCTCCTGTAAACTTCCGGTGAAGCTGGAAGCCAGGCTCCTCCATTTAGGGGGAGGAGCCTGATAACTAGCTGGATAAGATGTAAATAAAAAACTATGGGAAAGTTAAGTGAAATGACGACTTCCTGGAAAAGAAAGCTACAGGAGGATCTCCCGTCTATGCTAATTTATTGAGAGGCATGTTTTAAAAATAAGCTTTTAAAGATGTTCAAGGGAACATTTATGGGTTACGAATTTTAACACCCTTAGAGTTCGGTAGCAGTCAGCTCAAGTCTCAGGAAATACACTGAGTAACTTGCCTCTGCTAAACTATTCCCTTGTACATCACCTTTTGCCATTTTCCTCTTACACAAAGCATCACTGCACGTCAACACAAAAATAATTTCGCCTAACATGCCAGGGGGAGAAGCATTTTTCCCACTTCGACCCAAACTGTCTCTCTCCTCAAATAGGCATCTGGGGAATTCTCCACCCTCTTGGACTCTGCGTTTTAAAGGGGAAAATGAGAAGATGCACATCAAGAAAGGCAGTATGTGAGGCACATCCATATTCAAAGCACGATTCTGGTGGACAGGTCAGTCCTTCTGGGGTTCAGCACACTTCCCCCTCAACATACCCTGCGAACTATAGTCACGATGCCAAAGCTATTGCTATTCCGCTTCATAGTGAAGGGATTTTCAAAGAAAGGTGACTTTGAAGGACTCAAGGTGAAAGTCACTGTCAGCAGGCAGAGCTGGCTGTTTGCAGAGAAGGAATTCACTAGGGGATATAAGAAGGACTGGGGGCTTTAAGTCCTGGCTATGGCTAAGCTTCCCATTTCAGAGAAGCAGGTCATCTTGCTAATTATCTGTCATGTCACCCTGGCTCTCCATAGAAACAGATAATTTCCTTCTCTGGGTTTTTCAAATCCATTTACAGTTGCAAAAAACCCTTCCCACCCTGTCTTTCAGAGATTCTAGGAACGAGAGTAAAGGTTGTGACCACTGGAGCAATTTTCTTCAAGGACTTCTGAGTATGCTAATATTTTCACAGGAAGACAAATGCGTGAACTCAGTCACCACAATGCTTTTAAGTGAATAGATGCTATTTTATGGTTTCTAGCTACCTGGAGGAGGAGGGATGAAAATAGTAGTAAGGGCAAATTTACTCAAGGGCAATAATATAGTGTATTATGAAACCCAGGTAAATGTCACACATAGGATTTGGACAGTCTGACCCAAGGGTGCCAGCACCAAATCTTCGAATATTCTAGATGTTATTATGTGCAAACATCTCAAATCACCATATCACATAATATGAAAATGATAAAAGGGAAATCAGAGTAAAAGGAAATGCAGAGTGATGTCCCCAAGGGAGGCTTGGCTTCTAAGAGACCTAATAAGACTGGAAAATCCAATGACGTCTAGAGACTACCCCTCAGCTTTATTGGTTCAGGTTCACATTTGCCAGTTGCCTAGAGTTCAACAGGGAGACTGATACTCAGCATTGATAGTAATATAAGAATGTTCAATACAACTACACCCATCGTGTGTCCTTCATCATGGTCGGAGATGGCAGAATCCAGTGCTGAGGAGGGAATGAGCCCTTGGCAAGGTGATCTGGGTACTATTTCTCTTTGTAGCTTCAGCATCCAGCCCAGGGCCTCATCCCTAAATACACTTTGGTGGATGGCAAAAGACCACTCAGTGACAGAGTGATTGGCTGACTGATGGGGTAGGTGAGTGAGTAGATGGGGGCAGATGGGTGGAGAGATAAAAAACAGGCAGAAGAGAAAGAGTGAGGGACAGGAACACAGCAGCAGTCCCAGCTGATATTTATTGGACAGCACTATGTCACTATGTGCCCAGCCATGTACTAAGTGATTTCACCTGCTTTAATCCCCAAACCCTCACAACAACCCCAGGACGATAGGGAGACTATATTTACCATTTTATACAGGAAGAAAGTGAGGTTTAGAGGAAGGTAGTTGGCTCAAGGATACCCCAAGACTAAGTGGCAGAGTCAGAATACCTTCACAAGAGACTAAGGCATACAATATTTTTTCTCAGGGCACAATGAGAACTAGAACATGGAAGTTAACACCGCACTTACATTCTCTGGCAAGCATAGTCTCTCTTGTTGGACAAGCTATGTAGGACGCCATGTCTAATTAGACATGTTCTTGTGGAGGTTAGCCTCAGAAAGAGGAAGCAACTATGTGATTTAAATGTTTAATATTGCCTAGTGCCTCCCTCCATATTCAGAATAGGAGTATAACTACCAGGGATCCAACCTTCATGGAAGCACTCAGAGCACTCTCTCCCCTGGACAATGCTCATGTGGATGGTTCTGTTTCTCTACGTTCTGTGCTTCCATTGTTCATCCTTTAAATTTACACTACCTTGGAAATCAGAGGTCCTTTAAGATAATTTTAGATATATCTACTCTAGTGTATATTGTGTGGAATGTGTCATTATCAACAGCTATTCTTGTTTCTCTCATTTTTCAGTGGTTGCTACACATTTCAGTGTCACCTAGCATTAGTGCTAAGTAGGTGGTGGGGCATGAGGAACGGAAGTGGCTTGCTCAGCTGGATGGGGCTGAGTCTCCTGATTCCAGCCTGGTGCTTTCCTGCGATATTATACCCACAGTTGAGTGAATAAATATCATTTCACAGAATCTTAGAGCCATCAAATTAAAGTTGTTTTTAATGAGATATGTCATGTTTTTCAAATGCCTCATGAGTTTGGTGGAACATGGGATTTCTCAGCTCTTCAGGCTTTATGTCTGCTTTCTCTGATCTTTCCCAGCCAGGGACTTGCCCCCAGCCTGTGGGCTTCTGGTACCGGTTTATGGAATCTGAGTGGGTCTTTGTCTTGTGGTTTAAGAACTTTGGAAACCCAACCATAGATTGTATAAATGACTCCTCCTGTGAGATAAGCAGACACCATGTGGACAGGTCTCTTAAATCCACATACCTTTCCGGGGGCGGAGCAAGATGGCGGAGGAGTAGGAGACCTGGATTTCGTCTCCTCTCAGGAATTCAGCTGGATAGGGATCAAACCATTCTGAACACCTACAAACTCAACAGGAGATCAAAGAAAAGAAGAGCAACAACTCTCTGAACAGAAAAGCGACCACTTTCTGGAAGGTAGGACGTGCGGAGAAGTGAATCCGAGGCGATATTCGGGAGGATAGACGGCGGGGGAGGGGCCTCCGTCGGCCGCTTCTGGCAAGTGATAGAGCTGCGGAGCACAAAATCGGAACTTTTAGAAGTCTGCTCCGCTGAGGGACGTCACTCTGGTGGCGAAGTGGGGGGTGGAACCCTTGCGGGACAGTGTGGTCTCAGGACCCTCAGGGTCACAGAAAGACCGGGGGTGCCTGAGTGCGGCAGACCTCCCAGGGATCGGAGCAGGGAAGCCGGCTGCAGAGACGGAGCCCAGGCGCGGGCTCTCAGCTCGGGGTTGCCATAAACCGTGATCCGCGGCACAGTCGGGCCACTGCTCCTCCAGCAGGGACCCAACAAGCGGCAGATCCGGGGAGACTCACCTTCTTCCCCCGGGAGGAGAGGTGCGGGAGCGCACCGCGGGGATCTGCTGGGTTTGGAGACTCCACCCGGGGTCGGGTGCCAGATAGAAAGGCGCGGTCACAGGCCGGGTGAGCACGGAGTGCGGCCGGAGACTGGGGAGACGGGAGTGACTGACTGCTTTTCTCTGGGGGCTCGCTGAGGAGCGGGACCCTGAGTTCTCGGCTCCTCCGGGGCGGGGACTGGGAGGCCGCCATTTTCACTCTCCGCCTCCAAAGCTGTACGGAAAGCTTGCAGGGAACAAAAGCTCCAGAGAGCAAACCCGAGCAGATTACTTAGCCCGGACCGGCAAGGGCGGGGCAATTCCGCCTCCGGCAGAGACATTTGGGAACCACGGCAACAGGCCCCTCCCCCAGAAGATCAGCGAGAACAGCCAGCCAAGACCAAGTTTACCGATCAATGAGAACGGCAGAACTCCAGCGCTAGGGGAATACTGCACATAGAATTCATGGCTTTTTTACCATGATTCTTTAGTCTTTCAAAGTTAATTATTTTTTTTAACTGTCTTTTTTTCTTTTTTCCTTTTTTCTTTTTTTTTGAATTTTTCTTTTTCCCTTTTTCAACCAACATCTTATCAATCCCTTTTTTAAAAAAAAACATTTTTATTTTTCATTTTTAAAGTCATATTCTATCCCTTCATAGTAGTTACCCGTATTTTTGGCATATATATATAAGTTGTTCTCTCTTTAAAATCTTGAGATAGTTTCTTCTAACAGATCAAAATATACTCTAAATCTCTAGTGTATGGTTTTTTTCTACTCCCCTGCCTGATCACATTCTCTCCCTTTTTTCTTTCTTTCTTTTTTTTTTTTTAATCCTCTTCTTTCTTTTTTCAAACAACTTATCAAATCCTTTTTTAAAATTTTTTATAATTTCCATCTTTACAGTCATATTCCATCCCTTCATCATATCAACCCTTATTTTTGTACATATATAAGTTTTTCTTTCTTTAAAATTTTGGGAGGGACTTTCTTTTAACAGACCAAAATACACCCAAAATCTAGTGTGTGGCACTGATCTATAATCCAGCCTGATCATATTTGATCACATTGTTTTTGTTTTGTTTTGTTTTGTTCTGCTTTTGTTTGTTTTTATCTTTATCTTTTTCTTTTTTCTTTTTTTCTTTCCTTTTCTTTTTTCTCTCTTTCCCTTTCTTTTCCCACTGCTTCAGGCCTTTTCTGATTTGTTTAGAGTATATTTTCTGGGGACGTTGTTACCCTGCTAGCATTTTGTTCTCTCATTAATCTATTCTCCTCTGCACAAAATGACAAGACGGAAAAAATCACCTCAACAAAAAGAACAAGAGGTAGTACCGACTGCCAGGGACCTACTCAATACGGACATTAGTACGATGTCAGATCTAGAGTTCAGAATCATCACTTTAAAGATACTAGCTGGGCTTGAAAAAAACATGGAAGTTATTAGAGAAACCCTTTCTGGAGAAGTAAAAGAACTAAAATCGAACCAAGTAGAAATCAAAAAGGCTATTAATGAGGTGCAATCAAATATGGGGGCGCTAACTGCTAGGATAAATGAGGCAGAAGAAAGAATCAGTGAGATAGAAGACCAAATGATGGAAAATAAAGAAGCTGAGAAAAAGAGAGATAAACAACTACTGGATCACGAGGGCAGAATTCGAGAGATAAACGATACCATAAGACGAAACAACATTAGAATAATTGGGATCCCAGAAGAAGAAGAAAGAGAGAGAGGTGCAGAAGGTATAATGGAGCAAATTATAGCAGAAAACTTCCCTAATTTGGGGAAGGAAACAGGCATCAAAATCCAGGAAGCACAGAGAACCCCTCTCAAAATCAATAAAAATAGGTCAACACCCCGACATCTAATAGTAAAACTTACGAGTCTCAGAGACAAAGAGAAAATCCTGAAAGCAGCTCGGGAGAAGAGATATGTAACCTACAATGGTAGAAACATTAGATTGGCAACAGACTTATCCACAGAGACCTGGCAGGCCAGAAAGGACTGGCAGGACATATTCAGAGCACTAAATGAGAAAAATATGCAGCCAAGAATACTATATCCAGCTAGGCTGTCATTGAAAATTGAAGGAGAGATAAAAAGCTTCCAGGACAAACAAAAACTAAAGGAATTTGCAAACACGAAACCAGCCCTACAACAAATATTGAAAGGGGTCCTCTAAGCAAAGAGAGAGCCTAAAAGCAACATAGACCAGAAAGGAACACAAACAATATACAGTAACAGTCACTTTACAGGCAATACAATGGCACTGAACTCCTATCTTTCAATAGTTACCCTGAATGTAAATGGGCTAAATGCCCCAATCAAAAGACACAGGCTATCAGATTGGATTAAAAAACAAGACCCATCGATATGCTGTCTGCAAGAGACTCATTTTAGACCCAAAGACACCCCCAGATTGAAAGTGAGGGGGTGGAAAACCATTTACCATGCTAATGGACACCAAAAGAAAGCTGGGGTGGCAATCCTTATATCAGACAAATTAGATTTTAAACCAAAGACTGTAATAAGAGATGAGGCAGGACACTATATCATACTTAAAGGGTCTATCCAACAAGAAGATCTAACAATTGTAAATATCTATGCCCCTAACATGGGAGCAGCCAATTATATAAGGCAATTAATAACAAAAGCAAAGAAACACATTGACAACAATACAATAATAGTGGGGGACTTTAACACCCCCCTCACTGAAATGGACAGATCGTCTAAGCAAAAGATCAACAAGGAAATAAAGACTTTAAATGACACACTGGACCAAATGGACTTCACAGACATATTCAGAACATTCCATCCCAAAGCAACGGAATACACATTCTTCTCTAGTGCCCATGGAACATTCTCCAGAATAGATCACATCCTAGGTCATAAATCAGGTCTCAACCGGTACCAGAAGACTGGGATCATCCCCTGCCTATTTTCAGACCACAATGCTTTGAAACTAGAACTCAATCACAAGAGGAAAGTCAGAAAGAACTCAAATACATGGAGGCTAAAGAGCATCCTACTGAAGAATGAATGGGTCAACCAGGAAATTAAAGAAGAATTAAAAAAATTCATGGAAACCAATGAAAATGAAAACACAACTATTCAAAATCTTTGGGATACAGCAAAGGCAGTCCTAAGAGGAAAGTATATAGCAATACAAGCCTTTCTCAAGAAACAAGAAAGGTCTCAAGTACACAACCTAGCCCTACACCTAAAGGAGCTGGAGAAAGAACAGCAAATAAAGCCTAAACCCAGCAGGAGAAGAGAAATAATAAAGATCAGAGCAGAAATCAATGAAATAGAAACCAAAAGAACAGTAGAACAGATCAACGAAACTAGGAGCTGGTTCTTTGAAAGAATTAACAAGATTGATAAGCCCCTGGCCAGACTTATCAAAAAGAAAAGAGAAATGACCCAAATCAACAAAATCATGAATGAAAGAGGAGACATCACAACCAACACCAAAGAAATACAAACAATTATAAGAACATATTATGAGCAACTCTATGCCAACAAATTAGATAACCTGGAAGTAATGGATGCATTCCTAGAGATGTATCAACTACCAAAACTGAACCAGGAAGAAATAGAACACCTGAACAGACCTATAACCACTAAGGAAATAGAAGCAGTCATCAAAAATCTCCCAAAACACAAAAGCCCAGGGCCAGATGGCTTCCCAGGGGAATTCTACCAAACATTTCAAGAAGAATTAATACCTATCCTTCTGAAACTGTTCCAAAAAATAGAAATGGAAGGAAAACTTCCAAACTCATTTTATGAGGCCAGCATTACCTTGATCCCAAAACCAGACAAAGACCCCATCAAAAAGGAGAATTACAGACCAATATCCCTGATGAACATGGATGCAAAAATTCTCACCAAAATACTAGCCAATAGGATCCAACAGTACATTAAAAGGATTATTCACCACGACCAAGTCGGATTTATCCCTGGGCTGCAAGGTTGGTTCAACATCCGCAAATCAATCAACGTGATACAATACATTAACAAAAGAAAAAACAAGAATCACATGATCCTCTCAATAGATGCAGAAAAAGCATTTGACAAAGTACAGCATCCTTTCTTGATCAAAACTCTTCAGAGTATAGGCATAGAGGGTACATACCTCAATATCATAAAAGCCATCTATGAAAAACCTACAGCGAATATCATTCTCAATGGGGAAAAACTGAGAGCTTTCCCCCTAAGGTCAGGAACGCGGCAGGGATGTCCACTATCACCACTGCTATTCAACATAGTATTGGAAGTCCTAGCCACAGCAATCAGACAACAAAAAGAAATCAAAGGCATCCAAATTGGCAAAGAAGAAGTCAAACTCTCACTCTTTGCAGATGATATGATACTTTATGTGGAAAATCCCAAAGACTCCACCCCAAAACTGCTAGAACTCATACAGGAATTCAGTCAAGTGGCAGGATATAAAATCAATGCACAGAAGTCAGTGGCATTCCTATACACCAACAACAAGACAGAAGAAAGAGAAATTAAGGAGTCGATCCCATTTACAATTGCACCCAAAACCATAAGATACCTAGGAATAAATCTAACCAAAGAGGCAAAGGATCTGTACTCAGAAAACTATAAAATACTCATGAAAGAAATTGAGGAAGACACAAAGAAATGGAAAAACGTTCCATGCTCATGGATTGGAAGAACAAATATTGTGAAGATGTCAATCCTACCTAGAGCAATCTACACATTCAATGCAATCCCCATCAAAATACCATCCACTTTCTTCAAAGAAATGGAACAAATCATCCTAAAATTTGTATGGAACCAGAAAAGACCCCGCATAGCCAGAGGAATGTTGAAAAAGAAAAGCAAAGCTGGCGGCATCACAATTCCAGACTTCCAGCTCTACTACAAAGCTGTCATCATCAAGACAGTATGGTACTGGCACAAAAACAGACACATAGATCAATGGAACAGAATAGAGAGCCCAGAAATGGACCCTCAACTCTATGGTCAACTAATCTTTGACAAAGCAGGAAAGAATGTCCAATGGAAAAAAGACAGTCTCTTCAACAAATGGTGTTGGGAAAATTGGACAGCCACATGCAGAAGAATGAAACTGGACCATTTCCTTACACCACACACAAAAATAGACTCCAAATGGTTGAAAGACCTCAATGTGAGACAGGAGTCCATCAAAATCCTAAAGGAGAACACAGGCAGCAACCTCTTCGACCTCAGCCGCAGCAACTTCTTCCTAGAAACATCGCCAAAGGCAAGGGAAGCAAGGGCAAAAATGAACTATTGGGACTTCATCAAGATAAAAAGCTTTTGCAAAGCAAAGGAAACAGTCAACAAAACCAAAAGACAACTGACAGAATGGGAGAAGATATTTGCAAATGACATATCAGATAAAGGGCTAGTATCCAAAATCTATAAAGAACTCATCAAACTCAACACCAAAAGAACAAAGAATCCAATCAAGAAATGGGCAGAAGACATGAACAGACATTTCTCCAAAGAAGACATCCAAATGGCCAACAGACACATGAAAAAGTGTTCAATATCGCTCGGCATCAGGGAAATCCAAATCAAAACCTCAATGAGATACCACCTCACACCAGTCAGAATGGCTAAAATTAACAAGTCAGGAAATGACAGATGTTGGCGGGGATGCGGAGAAAGGGGAACCCTCCTACACTGTTGGTGGGAATGCAAGCTGGTGCAGCCACTCTGGAAAACAGTATGGAGGTTCCTCAAAAAGTTGAAAATAGAGCTACCATATGATCCAGCAATTGCACTACTGGGTATTTACCCCAAAGATACAAAAGTAGGGACCCGAAAGGCTACGTGCACCCCGATGTTTATAGCAGCAATGTCCACAATAGCCAAACTGTGGAAAGAGCCAAGATGTCCATCAACAGATGAATGGATAAAGAAGATGTGGTATATATATACAATGGAATATTATGCAGCCATCAAAAGGAATAAGATCTTGCCATTTGCAACGACGTGGATGGAACTGGAGGGTATTATGCTGAGCGAAATAAGTCAAACAGAGAAAGACATGTATCATATGACCTCACTGATATGAGGAATTCTTAATCTCAGGAAACAAACTGAGGGTTGCTGGAGTGGGGGGTGGGGTGGGAGGGATGGGGTGACTGGGTGATGGACACTGGGGAGGGTATGTGTTCTGGTAAGCGCTGTGAATTGTGCAAGACTGTTGAATCTCAGATCTGTACCTCTGAAACAAATAATGCAATATACGTTAAGAAAGAAAAAAAGAAGAAGAAGAATGTAGCAGGAGGGGAAGAATGAAGGGGGGGAAATCGGAGGGGGAGAAGAACCATGAGAGACGATGGACTCTGAAAAACAAACTGAGGGTTCTAGAGGGGAGGGGGTTGGGAGGATGGGTTAGCCTGGTGATGGGTATTGAGGAGGGCACGTTCTGCATGGAGCACTGGGTGTTATGCACAAACAATGAATCATGGAACACTATATCTAAAACTAATGATGTAATGTATGGGGATTAACATAACAATAAAAAAAAATTAAAAAAAAAAAAATCCACATACCTTTCCAATACATCTATTTTGACAACAAAATGTCAAGATTACTAGGTATTTTGGACATCTGTCAATCCCACAGTTAATCATAAACTCTCCCTGATCGAGAAAGACTTTTCCGTATGCTGGTCCTAACCTTGTAGGACTCTGAAGGCAAATCGATGACACCAGAAGTTCTTGGGGAGATTGAGTATCTTCTGAGATTTTGTTTTTTCCTCAGTGAAGAAGCTTGATGAAGATATGGGGGATAACTGATGGGTCACTTTCTGCAAAAAACAAAGGGCTATTTACAGGGACTTTCTCCCTTTAAGGAGTAACAGCGTTCATTTGTTCCATGATAAGTATTAGCAAAAGAAGCCACCCTTCTCCTGTGCGTAGGGACACCCACACACTCATATGCCCACCATCACTCCCCCCCCCCCCCCCCCATGCACCTCCAGTGGAAAGCCTGAAAACTAATCGGGCTGGCCTTACATAGCTAAATAAGCCTCACCATTATTTTTCCCAATTATTTTTTTCTATTTCTGGGTAATGTGTCCCATATGCTCTCCAAGTACTTCATTATCTGCTTATTTTCTGTTTGATTCACCCCCTTCCCTGGCTAGCAATTTCACTGGTATAGCTCAAAATTACTTTTAATAGTTTTTTTTTTTAAACTCATTTTAAAATATCTCCCCTTCCCTAATCCCTTCATGCTAGACTTGGCTTTCTCCTAAACTAATCTCTGTGGTAGCAAATTAAGGTCAATCTATATTAAATATACCACCAATCAAAGTTTATAATGAGAATCCTTCCATTTATTAGTTTTGTTTTAAATTAAGTGGAATGATCAATGGGAGGGATTCAGAGCACTGAGGATGATGGTCTAAATTCTCCTAGCCAAGAATACGGCGGGCATCACCGAATCCAGATGGTGTACCTTCAGACATTTCTGTGTTAGCACAGGCTGAGGTATTGCCTTATAGTGAATAAACACTCCTCAACCTCTCTATGGGTTCAGGATCTTTGGGTTTTCAGGACCCTAGGGCAAAAGTACCAAATGGAGGCTCACATGCCTATGTATTTAAACATTCTAAATCAAGTTAATAAATATGTTCTAAGTGTCTACAGTGATGATTATATCTAAGTTATAATCTGAACATTGGTTGACATTTAGAATGCTTCAACCCTTTCAGAATTCTGTTCTTGAACATGGTAGCGTAAGAACATGGGAAGGCCTGGCCCCTGACGTGTGGCCTTCCCTTTGCTTTCCACCACTGGCTCTGATTTGTACTGCAGAGGCCCTCGTGAGCCCTCATATGGACATCATAGTCTGCGCACCCAAGGTCTGTCCAATCTTTACCACCAAACCTCTCCTCTCTCCTCAACGTGAGGCGTGGGCAAACAGAAAACTTGTGGAAGACGCTTACCTAGGTCCTAGAAGTGAACTCCAGGCTGATTGGGTTGGGAATTGGTGAACGGATCTGGGTACTCTGAGTCTCTGAGTGTGGTCAAGATGGGTGGGCTTGGAGGAAATGTACACTCTGGGTAGACATCTCCTCTTGACTCCATGGGGTGGGGAGCAGTTGGGGGAGTAAGACAAAAAGGAACCCTCTAAAGTGTGGGGCCCATAGTATAGGTCCCTCTTGTGGGGCCAGAGGGTAGCACTGGTGTTAGAAACTCAACAGAGTTTGGAAGAATTAATGTGAGAAGAATTGGAGCTGACAACAAATTATTACTTTAAGGATATTTTCATCTTATTTTTATTAGGTAGTTTCCATTATTATAAGCAATAACCATTTTTATTAAACTAATAAGCATTACACATTCTTGAGACTCCTCATAAATCATTCAGAGTGCTGCTATTTTAGCTAGATGAAACAATCCACCACCTCTATCGCATCTACTCATTTCGTGTACCTGTTCATTCCAGCCCGCAATACTAACAACACGCGCACACACGCAAAATGCATACAGACTATCAGAGGAGAGCTTTAACCTAAATTGAACCTTGCGAGTATAACTAATATAGTAAATATTTCTAAGCTGTAAGTGCCCTGAGAAATCCTCACTTCCACCCCTCTCCCTTTGTATAGGGTAAGAACTGAGGTTGAGAGAGAGGAAGTGATCTGTCAGTGTTTTGTTTGCTGACCTTTGTATCTTCAGATCTCACTGTGACTGAAAATTGGGATGTTGGGGCCACCGATAGGGTCAGTTCTGGGGAAGGGAAAGTAGCCAGGTGTCCCTTGACCAGTGGCTAATTGGGGAGATCCACTAAGAAATCATCTTTTCTCCCCCATTTTAGAAATCTTTTGTCTGCTCTTCGGGGAAGTTAACTAATCAGAGGGAATGGAAATATTTTCACTTGACTCTCGACCCAGGAGATAGGCTAGTGTGTGGCTAAGAATGGAACCATTTTGACCCCAAAAGGAGTGTAAAGATTTTTGTTTTTAAATCGGGATTATAGAGGTAAATTTCACATTTAATAAAAATCATTGGTTTTAAGAGTACAATTTGATGAAGGTTGACACACGTTTATAGTCAAAATCACCATTACAATCATCACATAGACCATACCCCCAAGTTCCTTCCTGCCCTTTGGATGTCAACACCTGCGTCTGTCCCCAGCATCTGTCAAGTGATCAGCTCTTTGCTGCCATTGTTTTGCCTTTTCTAGAATTTCATATAAATGGAATCACATAGTAAGTAGACTTTTGTGTCTGGTTTCTTTTACCTCTGAGATTTACCTATGTTGTTGCATATAGCAGAAGTTCATTTTTTAAATTGTTGAAGAGTACTTAATTAGATAGATAACCCACATTTTGCTTATTCATCAGTTGATGGACACTTGGATTGTTTCCAGTTTTTGACTGAGAAAGAAACAAACAAACAAAAAAGAGAATCCCCTGACATTTGAGGCCTGGCGCTCACAGCTAGGTCATGCTATTGTCCTATAGGATGTAAGCAATTTCACAAAATAAAAATCTCAGACAAGGTTATTTTGAGACCATGATAACATAGACAAAGCAAGCCTGCCTCATAATTTTGTCTAAGTACAGACAAAAATATTTTTTTTAAAAGAAAAGTTTTGTTCATTTATTTGAGAGAGAGAGTGAGAGAGAGAGTGAGCACCAGCAGGGGGAGAGGCAGGGGGCGAGGGACAGGCAGACAGGGCTCGATCCCAGGACCCTGAGATCATGACCTGAGCCAGTCAGACGCTTTACCAACTGAGCCACCAGGCGCCCCCAGACAAAAATATTCTTATTTGCTACCTCCAAATTCTAAACATTCCCCTTCTTGGACAAATGAGTGACTACTGCTTCTTAATAAATTTTTTTATTGGGGCGCCTGGGTGGCTTAGTCGTTAAGCGTCTGCCTTCGGCTCAGGTCATGATCCCAGGGTCCTGGGATCGAACCCCGCATCGGGCTCCCTGCTCTGCGGGAAGCCTGCTTCTCCCTCTCCCACTCCCTCTGCTTGTGTTCCCTCTCTTGCTGTGTCTCTCTCTGTCAAATAAATAAATAAAATCTTTTTAAAAAAATAAATTTTTTTATTAAATTTTTTTTATTATTGTTATGTTAGTCACCATACATTACATCATTAGTTTTTTTTTTTTTTTAAGATTTTATTTATTTATTTGACAGAGAGAGTGAGAGAGCACAAGCAGGGAGAACAGTAGAGGGAGAGGGAGAAGCAGGCTCCCCGCCAAGCAGGGAGCCCGATGTGGGGCTTGATCCCAGGACCCTGAGATCATGACCTGAGCCAAAGGCAGACGCTTAACCATCTGAGCCACCCAGGCGCCCCACATCATTAGTTTTTGATGTAGTGTTCCATGATCCATTGTTTGCATATAACACCCAGTGCTCCATGCAGAACGTGCCCTCTTTAATACCCATCACCAGGCTAACCCATCCCCCCACCCCCCTCCCCTCTAGAACCCTCAGTTTGTTTCGGAGTCCATAGTCACTCATGGTTCATCTCCCCCTGCGATTTCCCCCCCTTCATTCTTCCCTTCCTGCTATCTTCTTCTTCTTCTTCTTTTTTTTTTTTAACATAAAATGTATTATTTGTTTCAGAGGTACAAGTCTGTGATTCAACAGTCTTACACAATTCACAGTGCTCACCATAGCACATACCCTCCCCAATGTCTATCACCCAGCCACCCCAATCCCTCCCACCCCCCACCACTCCAACCACCCTCAGTTTGTTTCCTGAGATTAAGAATTCCTCATATCAGTGAGGTCATATGATACATGTCTTTCTCTGATTGACTTATTTCGCTCAGCATAACACCCTCCAGTTCCATCCAGGTCGTTGCAAATGGCAAGATTTCATTCCTTTTGATGGCTGCATAATATTCCATTGTATATATATATCACATCTTCTTTATCCATTCATCTGTCGATGGACATCTTGGCTCTTTCCACAGTTTGGCTATTGTGGACATTGCTGCTATAAACATCGGGGTGCATGTACCCCTTCAGATCCCTACATTTGTATCTTTGGGGTAAATACCCAGTAGTGCAATTGCTGGATCGTATAGTAGGTCTATTTTCAACTTTTTGAGGAACCTCCATACTGTTTTGCAGAGTGGCTGCACCAGCTTGCATTCCCACCAACATGACTACTGCTTCCTTACTAATTATAGCTATATGTCCCTCTGCCCTCCCTATAGATTTATTATCCAGATACCCAATCATACAATTACCTTCATTTGGACACCCTCAATCTAGAGTCAACTTCCACTTCCTTCTGGTGCCTCTCAAATCACCCAACCAGGGTCTGAATCCTATAATAGTCTCATTCTAATACCCTCTTACTGAGATTCCCTACACTTCCCCATGATATGTGTTCTCCTTTTTTTTAATATAAATTATTTTATTTTATTATGTTATGTTAATCACCATACATTACATCATTAGTTTTTGAGGTAGTGTTCCATGATTCATTGTTTTCATATAACACCCAGTGCTCCATTCTGTGATTCATCTCTCTTTTTTTTTTTTAAATTTTATTATGTTATGTTAGTCACCATACAATACATCATTAGTTTTTGATGTGGTGATCCACGATCCATTGTTTTCGTATAACACCCAGTGCTCCATGCAGTACGTGCCCTCCTTAATACCCATCACCGGGCTAACCAATCCCCCCTCCCCCTTCCCCTCTAAAACCCTGTTTGTTTCTCAGAGTCCATAGTCTCTCATGGTTCATCTCTCCCTCCAATTCTGCCCCCCCCACTCATTTTTCCCTTTCTTCTCCTAATGTCCTCCATGCTATTCCTTATGTTCCACAAATAAGTGAAACCATATGATAATTGACTTTCTCTGCTTGACTTATTTCACTTAGCATAATCTCCTCCAGTCCCATCCATGTTGATGTAAAAGTTGGGTATTCATCCTTTCTGATGGCTGAGTAATATTCCATCGTATATATGGACCACATCTTCTTTATCCATTCATCTGTTGAAGGGCATCTCGGCTCTTTCCACAGTTCGGCTATTGTGGACATTGCTGCTATGAACATTGGGATGCATATGGCCCTTCTTTTCACTACATCTGTGTCTTTGGGGTAAATACCCAGGAGTGCAATTGCTGGGTCATAGGGTAGCTCTATTTTTAACTTTTTGAGGAACCTCCACACTGTTTTCCAAAGTGGCTGTCCCAACTTGCATTCCCACCAACAGTGTAAGAGGCTTCCCCTTTCTCCACAACCTCTCCAACATTTGTTGTTTCTTGCCTTGTCAATTTTTGCCATTCTAACTGGTGTAAGGTGGTATCTCAATGTGGTTTTGATTTGGATTTCCCTGAGGGCTAATGATGATGAACATTTTTTCATGTGTCTGTTAGCCATTTGTATGTCTTCTTCAGAGAAGTGTCTTTTCATCTCTTCTGCCCACTTTTTGACTTGATTATTTGTTTTTTGGGTGTTGAGTTTGAGAAGTTCTTTATAGATCTTGGATACCAGCCCTTTATCTGTAGTGTCATGTGCAAATATCTTCTCCCATTCTGTGGGTTGCCTCTTTGTTTTGTTGACTGTTTCCTTTGCTGTGCAGAAGCTTTTTATCTTGATGAAGTCCCAAAAGTTCATTTTTGCTTTTGTTTCACTAGCTTTTGGAGATGTATCTTGAAAGAAGTTGCTGTGGCCGATGTCAAAGAGGTTACTGCCTATGTTCTCCTCTAGGATTTTGATGGATTCCTGTCTCACATTGAGGTCTTTCATCCACTTTGAGTTTCTTTGTGAATGGTATTAGAGAATGGTCAAGTTTCATTCTTCTGCATGTGGCTGTCCAATTTTCCCAGCACCATTTATTGAAGAGACTGTCTTTTCTCCATTGCATGTTTTTTCCTGCTTTGTCAAAGATTATTTGACCATGGAGTTGAGGGTCCATATCTGGGTTCTCTATTCTGTTCCATTGGTCTATATGTCTGTTTTTGTGCCAGTACCATGCTGTCTTGATGATCGCTGCTTTGTAATATAGCTTGAAATCGGGCAACGTGATGCCCCCAGCTTTGTTTCTCTTTTTCAACATTCCCTTGGCAATTCGGGGTCTTTTCTGATTCCATACAAATTTTAGGATTGTTTGTTCCAGCACTTTGATAAATGTCATTGGAATTTTGATTGGGATGGCATTGAAAGTATAGATTGCTCTGGGTAGCATAGACATTTTAACAATGTTTATTCTTCCGATCCATGAGCATGGGATCTTTTTCCATCTTTTTGTGTCTTCTTCAATTTCTTTCATGAGTGTTTTGTAGTTCCTAGAGTATAGATCCTTTACCTCTTTGGTTAGGTTTATTCCGAGGTATCTTATGGTTTTTGGTGCTATTGTAAATGGAATCCTTTCTCTAATTTCTCTTTCTACAGTTGTGTTAGTGTGTAAGAAAACAACTGATTTCTGTGCATTGATTTTGTATCCTGCCACATTACTGAATTGCTGGATGAGTTCTAGTAATTTGGGGGTGGAGTCTTTTGGGTTTTCCACATAAAGTATCATGTCGTCTGCGAAAAGAGAGAGTTTGACTTCTTCTTTGCCAATTTGAATACATTTTATTTCTTTCTGTTGTCTGATTGCTGTTGCTAGGACTTCTAGTACTATGTTGAACAATAGTGGCGAGAGTGGGCATCCTTGACGTGTTCCTGATCTTAAGGGAAAGGCTCTCAGCTTTTCCCCATTGAGGATGATATTCGCTGTGGGTTTTTCATAGATGGATTTTATGAGCTTGAGGAATGTTCCCTCTATCCCTATACTCTGGAGAGTTTTAATCAGGAAAGGATGTTGTATTTTGTCAAATGCTTTTTCTGCATCAATTGAGAGGACAATATGGTTCTTCTCCCTCCTCTTATTAATGTGTTCTATCACATTGATTGATTTGCGAATGTTGAACCACTCTTGCATCCTGGGGATAAATCCCACTTGGTTGTGGTGGATGATCCTTTTAATGTATTGTTGGATCTTATTAGCTAGGATTTTGTTGAGGATTTTGGAATCCATATTCATCAGGGATATCGGTCTGAAATTCTCCTTTTTGATGGGGTCTTTGCCTGGTTTGGGGATTAAGGTAATGCTGGCCTCATAGAATGAGTTTGGAAGTTTTCCTTCTGTTTTTATTTTTTGAAACAGCTTCAGTAGAATAGGTATTATTTCTTCTTTGAATGTTTGGTAGAATTCCCCAGGGAATCCATCAGGCCCTGGACTCTTGTTTTTTGGGAGGTTTTTGATCACTGCTTCAATCTCGTTACTGGTTATTGGCCTATTCAGGTTGTCAATTTCTTCCTGTTTCAGTCTTGGCGGCTTATAGGTTTCCAGGAAGGCCTCCATTTCATCCAGATTGCTCAGTTTATTGGCATATAGTTGTTGATAATAATTTCTAATAATTGTTTCTATTTCTTTGGTGTTAGTCGTGATCTCTCCGCTTTCATTCATAATTTGGGTCCTTTCTCTTTTCTTTTAGATAAGTCTGGCCAGTGGTTTATCGATCTTATTAATTCTTTCAAAGAACCAACTTCTAGTTTTGTTGATCTGATCTACTGTGTTTCTGGTTTCTAATTCTTTGATTTCTGCTCTAATTTTAATTATTTCTCTTCTAATGCGTGGCTCAGGCATCGTTTGTTGCTTTTTCTCTAGTTCTTTAAGGTGTAGAGTTAGTTGGTGAATTCGGGATGTTTCTATTTTTTTGAGTGAGGCTTGGATGGCTATGTATTTCCCCCCTTAGGACCGCCTTTGCAGTATCCCATAGGTTTTGGACCGATGTGTTTTCGTTCTCATTGATTTCCATGAATTGTTTAAGTTCTTCTTTGATTTCCTGGTTGACCCAAACATTCTTGAGCAGAGTGGTCTTTAGCTTCCAGTGTTTGAATTTCTGCCAAATTTTTTCTTGTGATTGAGTTCCAGTTTTAAAGCATTGTGGTCTGAGAATATGCAGGGAATAATCTCAATCTTTTGGTATTGGTTGAGACCTGATTTGTGACCCCGTATGTGGTCTATTCTGGAGAAAGTTCCATGTGTGCTCGAGAAGAATGAGTATTCTGTTGTTTTAGGGTGGAATGTTCTGTAAATATCTATGAGGTCCATCTGGTGTAGTGTATCATTCAAAGCTCTTGTTTCCTTGTTGATTTTCTGCCTGGATGATCTATCCATTGCTGAGAGTGGGGTATTGAGGTCTCCTACAATTAACATATTGTTATCAATATGACTCTTTATTTTGGTTAACAGCTGGCTTATGTAGATGGCTGCTCCCATGTTGGGGGCATAGATATTTACAATTGTTAGATCTTCTTGTTGGATAGACCCTTTAAGAATGATATAGTGTCCTTCTGTGTCTCTAATTACAGACTTTAGTTTAAAATCTAATTTGTCTGATATAAGAATTGCTACCCCAGCTTTCTTTTGAGGTCCGCTGGCATGGAAGATGGATCTCCATCCCTTCACTTTCAGTCTGGATGTACCTTTAGGTTCAAAATGAGTCTCTTGTAGGCAGCATATGGATGGGTCTTGTCTTTTTATCCAATCTGCAACCCTGTGCCGTTTTATGGGAGCATTTAGGCCATTCACGTTGAGAGTGATTATTGAAAGATATGAATTAATTGTCATCATGTTGCCTGTGAAGACGTTGTTTTTACAGATTGTCCCTGTAAATTTCTGTTGTATATCACTCTTGGGGTCTTTCTCCTTTTATAGAACCCCCCTTAATATTTCTTGCAGGGCCGGCTTAGTGGTCACATATTCTTTCAGTTTCTGTTGGTCGTGGAAGCTCTGCATCTCTCCATCCATTCTAAATGACAGCCTTGCCGGATAAAGTATTCTTGGCTGCATATTCTTCTCATTTAGTACCCTGAATATGTCTTGCCAGGCCTTTCTGGCTTTCCAGGTCTCTGTGAATAGGTCTGACGTTATTCTGATGTTCCTCCCTCTGTACGTAAGGAATCTCCTCCCCCTAACTGCCCTTAAGATGGTTTCCTTGGTTCTAAGATTTGCAAGTTTTACTATTACATGCCGGGGTGTTGGCCTGTTTTCCTTGATCTTAGGAGGGGTCCTCTCTGCCTCTAGGATGCGAATGTTTGTTTCACTCCCTAGATTAGGGAAGTTCTCAGCTACGATTTGCTCAAATACATCTTCTAGCCCTCTCTCTCTCTCCACTCCCTCCGGGATTCCAATTATTCTGAGATTGGAATGCTTCATGGTGTCACTTATTTCTCTGATTCTATTTTCATGGATTCTGAGTTGTTTTTCCCGGCCTCCTCTTTTCCCTTTTTATGTATTATATTGTTTTCCAGGTTGCTTATTCATTCTTCTGCCTCACTTACCCTAGCTATTAGATTATCTAGATTGGATTGGATCTCATTGATAGCATTTTTAAGTTCTGCCAGTTCAGCTTTCATTTCTGCCCTTAGAAACTCTATGTGGCCATTAATTGATTTCTCCATTCTAGCCATTGTCTTCACAATTGCTAGCCTGAATTCCATCTCCGACATCTTGGTTATATCTGCATCCATTTGTAAATCTGCAGCATAAGTCATAATCTCTGAGTCTTTTCTATTTTGGGGGCTCCTCCTCCTAGTCATTCTGTTGATGGGTGTTTGGGAATGTATAGAGTCCAAATGATTGACCAGAGCCCAAGCAAGATGCACCTGTTTTCTTGGGACCTTAGGGTTGCTGGCCTCTTGTTTTCCCAGCCTGTCTTCTGCGGGAGGGGCCTGCCGTGCTGTTACTCAGGCAACCCTGTTTGGGCGGAGTTGCCCTGCGCCCCTGTGGTGGGGGATGGGCTCAGCGGGAATCAGTTTTGGGGGCTTTTGTTCTCTGGCGCCTTTCCCTGGTGGCTTTCTGCATCTCTTCTGCGAGTCAGAGCAGAAGAGACCGTTTCCAACCCTCTGCCTCAGAGCAGAGAGACCTCAGTCTGTTCTTCAGTGAGCTCTCCAGGCCACACCGTCTCCATTTCTGTCCGTGCTGCTATAAACTGCAGCGGCCTGGGTTGTGCGCCCCTCCGCGGCACCCCCAGTCCTGCCTCCAGGTCGGGGCACGTCTCTGCCCTTTGTGCTTCTAAAACCGCCAGCCGCTCCCAGTTCGGGCGCGCACAACCGCGCCGCTCCGGGTTTCTGCCCCTGGGGCTGCCCTAAAGTCCTTTCCCGCCGCTACCGGTCTGCGAGTCTGTGCCTGTCCGCAGCACAGGAGGCTGTCACTCACCAGCGGTGTAGGATCCCCACGGCCAGGCACCCTCCCGCTGCTGTTTATCCTCCGATATCTGCCCACGGAATCACGGCTCCCCACTTCGTACCTCAAAACCATGAAGCCTGCGATATTCTGCTTGTAGAGATCCAGATCTTCTTACATCTCAGGCTGGTTTCGTGGGTGCTTAGAGTAGTCTGGTAGATATCCAGCTCAATTCCGGGGACCAGTCGAAATAGGGTCCCCTACTCTGCCATCTTTCCTTCTCCCCAATATGTGTTCTCCTTTGCTGCACTGAGAAATAAACCCAACCTGTTCAACAATAGGCATCTTCCTGGGCGCTTTTGGCTGAAGAGCTATTACTTTTAAAAATTTTTTTTTGATTTAAATTAAATTTAGTTAACATATAGTGTATTATTAATTTCAGAGGTAGAGTTTAGTGATTCATCAATTGCATGTAATACCCAGTACTCATTACATCAAGTGCCCTCCTTAATGCCCATCCCAGTTACCCCTTCCCCCCATCCACCTCCCCGCTACGCTAGCAACCCTCTGTTTGTTCCCTATAGTTAAGAGTCTCCTATGGTTTACCTCCCTCTCTGTTTTTATCTTACTTTATTTTATATTTTATATTTCCTTCCTTTCCTCATGGTCATGTGTTTTGTTTCTTAAATTCCACATATGAATGAAATCATATGGTATTTGTCTTTCTCTACTGACTTATTTTGCTTAGCATAATACCCTCCACTTCCATCCACATCGTTGCAAATGGTAAGATTTCATTCTTTTTGATGGCTGAGTAATATTCCATTGTATATCTATACCACATCTTCTTGATCCATTCATCTGCCGATGGACATCTGGGCTCTTTCCATAGTTTGGCTATTGTGGATATTGCTGCTATAAACATCGGGGTGCAGGTGCCCCTTTGAATCACTATTTTTGTATCCTTTGGATAAATACTTAGTAGTGCAATTGCTGGGTCAACTCTAGGGTAATTCTATTTTTTTAACTTTTTGAGGAACCTCCATACTGTTTTCCAAAGTGACTGTACCAGTTTACATTCCCACCAACAGTGTAAGAGGGTTCCCCTTTTGGAGAGCTGTTACTTTAAACATTCCCATATAGGTCTTTATGTGCATTTGTATTTCCCTTTCTTTTGTATGAATCTAAGGGTGGAATGGTTGCTGTGTTGGTAAATGTATGCTTAATTTTATAAGACACCGTCAAAATGGTTTCCCAAGGTGGCTGCCGCGCTGTGTTCCCATCAGCAGTGGAGGAAAGTTTCAGTTGCCTCACATCGTACCCAGTGCTTTATCTTTTAGGTCTTTTCCATGTGACCACGTCAGTGGGTGTGTCCGGGTATTTCACTGTGATTTTAACTTCCATTTCTCTGTTCACTAGTGATGTTGAGTATCTTTTAACATGCTGATACACATGCATATATCTTTGGTAAAGTGACTTCAAATCTTTTGCCCATTTTTAAATTGTGCTATTCACCTTTTATTGTGTTCTAATAATTGTTAGATTCAAGTCCTTTATCAGTTATACTTTGCAACCATTTCTCCTAGTCTGCTGTTTAACTTTATATGTTTGTAGCAATTGTTTTTGAAGAGCAGATTTTAAAAACTTTATAATATCTATTTTATCATTTTTTTCTTTTTTGGTTTATGGTTTTTGTGCCCTCAGATGTCTTTATTTACCTAAGATAGTAAAAATTTTCTCCTCTTTTATTTTTCTAGTCTTTAAAATCCTATATATGCTTTACACTTATGACATATTTTATTTTATATTAACCACATTTTAATTTCTCAGTAGTCCCATGTGGTCTGTGGAAACATTGGACAGTTCAAGACTTAAGGCTCATCAATCTTATTGGTCTTTTTAAAGAATCGGCTTGGGGGGGCGCCTGGGTGGCTCAATCGTTAAGTGTCTGCCTTTGACTCAGGTCATGATCCCAGGGTCCTGGGATGGAGACTCGGGCTTCCCGCTCAGTGGGGAGCCTGCTTCTCCCTCTCCCGCTACCCTTGCTTGTGTTCCCTCTCTCACTCTCTCTCTCTCTGTTAAATAAGTAAATAAAATCTTAAAAAAAAAAAGAATCAGCTTATAATTCTTTGATTTTCTCTACCACTATCCTGTTTTCAAATTCACTTATCTCTGTTCTCATCTTTTTTATTTTTGCTTCTGCTACTTTGGGTTTAATGCTTTCTCTTTGCCTAGTTTCTTAAGGTAGAAATTTATATATTTGATTTGAGACTTTTTTTCTTTTCAACAAAACTTTATCCACAAATTCTGATATATTTTGCTCTCATTTATACATTTCAAAACATATTCAGATCTTCCTTTTGATTACCTTTTTTTACTCATGTGTTATTTAGAACTATACTTCTTGTTTTCGAATATTTTAGTTTTCTAGATTGTTCTTTGTTATTCATTCCATTTTCTTTCTGTTGTCAGAGAACATATGATTTTAATTTTCTTAAATGTATTAATGCATGTTTTATGGCTCAAAATATGGTATATTTGGTGCATGTTTCATGTGTACATTAAAAAAAGAATTCTACTGCTATTGGGTAGAATATTCTATAAATGTAATTGATATAAATATCAGTTAGGTCATGTTCATTGATGTTGTTAAAGTGTTTTATATCCTTATATTTGTGTATGTGTGACTGGTTATTTTATCAATTACTGAGAAAGTTGATATCACCAACAGTAATTGTGAATTTGTCTATTCTTTCAGTTCTGTAAATTCACTAAATTTTTTATTTTGCTCCATCTAATCTGCTAATAATTCCACCCAATGTCATTTTCATTTCAGGTACTACATTTGTTACTTCCAGAAGTTAATTTCTTTCTTTCTTTCTTTCTTTCTTTCTTTCTTTCTTTCTTTCTTTCTTTCTTTCTTTCTTTCTTTCTTCCAATAGCTTCCATGTCTCCCCCTACCATGTTCATATTGTTCTTTGCCTTTTTCAACATATGAAGCACATCTATGGTAGTAACTATTTTGACATCTTTGTTGACTAATTCTATCAACTGTCATTTCTGGGTCTGTTCTAATTAATGAGTTTTCTAGTTATGGCTCATATTTTCCTATTTCTTACATGTTTTTGACCAAATGCAGACATCATGAATTTTATTTTTGGGGGTATTTAATTTTGCTGTATTATTTACAGAGGGTCATACTTTATTTTGGCTTGCACTTAAGTTTTTCAGATCAGTTTGTCCTTCAAGCATTCCAGGGCATATTTTGGGCAGCCTTTGGTCTAGTGCTCATTTAGTTCCACTAGTGAGCCAATCTTATTGAGGATTTTATCCAATGCCTTTTGTATTTAGAGTCTCTCACTTTGGCTGGTAGGAGAATAAATTATTCTTATCCTTATTTGATGTCCGGACATTGGTTTATCTACTGCTTTCTGGTGGTTCTTTTCTCAATTTCAGGTAGACTTCTCTCATGCATACTCAAAATGGTACTCAGTCAAAGACTCTAGGGGACCTGTCTTAGATCTCTGGATCTCTCTCTGTGAATATCTCCTCTACCACATTCTTCCTTGCAAACTCTAGCCATGCTCGTTCCCTGAAATCCAATTTCTATGTCTTTAACTCAGCAAGACCATCAGCTTTAGTTGTGTTCACCTTCCCTGAACAGTAGCCTGAAGACTATCTCATTTTTTATTCTCTTAGGACTCACAGTCATGTGCTACCTGTGACTAAGTCATTTTCAATGGCAGAAAAATATTTTTTTTTCTGGTTTTCTGGTTGTTTGAGGCAGGCAGATAAATCTGATCCCAGTTTTCTCATTATAGTCAGTAGTGGAGGTGATTGGTATACACTTTTTTGAGTGATCAACTTTTTCTGTCAAGCTATCGGTCATTTTCTGATTGCCAATAAAGACCTATTATTGAAGTAAAAGGCAGGAACTGCGTAAAAGCCTTAAGAGGATAGAAGTAGGGGAAGGATATTGGATTTTGGGTTTTAAGCATGTGGGCTCTTCTATGTGGTCATAGGATCATTTAGTAGCCCAGAAGGGTTGAGGCTGGTGAACTTTGTGTGGAGATTCTTTTTTTTAAGATTTATTTATTTATTTGGGAGAGAGGGGCTGGGGAAGGGAGCAGGGGAGGGGCAGAGGGAGAGGGGGAGAGAGAATTTTAAGTAGACTCCCTGCTGACCATGACCTGAGCTGAAATCAAGAGTTGGATGTTCCACCTACTGAGCCACCCAGGCACCCCTGTGTGGAGATTCTAATGAAGGCTTGGTAGCTGTGTTGGTTTGTAGAAGAATCATCCAGGTAAGTTCCCTTGTGTAACTGGGACACCCCATCTTCACCTGTCATGAGATCTGAGCACTCTGTAAGACTGACATTTTGTACTATCCCAGTCACTGCTTCTGGAGGATGGCAGGACACCAGTGTGACGGGTAAGGAGTCTCTTTTCCCAAACCAGTTCTCAGAAGCCAGACTAGGGCATCCTACATACTCTTATTACAAAAAGAACGTTGCTTCAGAGCTGAGTTGTGGCTGTTAACTTTTTCATTATGAAGTATTTTAATCCTTCCTATGTCACAGCACTGGGTGGAAATAGAGGAATAAATTAGTGGATGAGGCTCAGGCTTAGTATATTCTTTCTTACTTTTAGAATTAAACCAAAGATGGGCTAAAAGTTTCATCATTCCTAATGAGAGATACGTCCATTCTTTTTAAAGAAGTTAAACATTTATCACTCTTAAATTTGAAGTTTTTCTCCTTTCTTTATAGTCTTAATTGTTTTATAAAAGAATTGAGCCTGCTTGTCTATGGATATATTTCTGATCTATTAATGAATTACTTAAAGTTAGGCCTACATCCTATTTATATATGTATATAGGATAGTTTCTTTTCTCTCTCTTTTTAAATTTTTTAAAAAGATTTTATTTATTTATTTGAGGGACAGAGAGAGAGAGAGAGAGCACGAGCCGGGGGAGGGGCGGAGGGAGAGGGAAAAGCAGCCTCTTGGCTGATCAGGGAGCCTGACATAGGGCTCGATTCCAGGACCCTGGGATCATGACCTGAGCTGAAGGCAGACGCTTAACTGACTGAGCCACCCAGGTGCCCCTCCTTTTGTAAAAACATTTATTTATTTATTTCAGAGAGAGTGGGGGGAGAATCAGAGGGAGAGGGAGAGAGAAACTCAAGCAGACTAGAGAGAACATGGGGAAGAGCAGAGGAAGAGGGACAAGCAGACTCTCTGCTGAATGCAGAGCTCGATTCCATGACCCTGAGATCACGACCTGAGCTGAAACCAAGAGTTGGATGCTTAACCTACTGAGCCACCCAGGTGCCCCAGTTTCTTCTGTATTACAGATTATGTTAGGCATGCCTGGCTGGCTCACTTGGTAGAGCATGCAACTCTTCATCTCAGGGTTGTGAGTTCAAGCCCCACATTGGTTGTACAGATTACTTAAACATAAAAACAGTTTTTAAAAAAGATTATGCTATTTGGTTCATTTGGACATAAGAAAAACAGATCTTCATAATGTCTGATTACTCTAATTTACAGGATTTTTAGTCATGACACTAAGAAAGTTGGGAAGACAGGAAGCCTCAGGACCACTCAGCTGAACAACAAGGGGAATGAGAACATACTTTAGGATAGACTGGAGTTATGACAACCACGTGTTATATTTTAGGTAGCCTTTTGATCCTCTACTGCTTCCCACCCAATTGTTCTGCCATTATAGTCACGATACATGACTCTGCTCCTCTGTCTTTGCTTCAGCTTATTCTCCTTCTCTGGGTTGACCATGTCTCCTCTCTTACTCATGGCTTCTGCTTGTTTATGGCTTTGCTATATCATAGCTTTCGCTTACTGACTTCTTTCTACATGTATCTCCTCTTCTACCCTTCTTAACTGTCTCTTAGTCTTTCTACATCTGATTGGACTGAAATCTTATTTTGGGTTACATCACAGGCTGTTGGACAGATGGCTGTGTTAGAACAAGTACCCATCCTTTGTTCAATCACTTGTAACAATGCAGCTTGAATAAAAATACTACCAAACTGGTGGCTCATCCCTATGAAACCACTTAGAGGGGTGCTGGGATTATTGAAGGCATTGTGAGATATTCCAGAGGGGAAATAGAGGTGTTAGACATCTTGTATTGACTATATAATGTGCAGATGTCAACTAAATTATCACTGAGTGAGTGAATGAATGAAATAATAAATCTACTCTCCTTTGTTTGACTGGATGAAGAACATTTAGCTAAAACATACTTTATGCTTTAAACTTCCATTTTATTTCATCTCAGTCTGGTTTTTCCCCCTTTGTAACTTTTCCTCTTCTCTGCTTCCCCCTTCATAACTCAAAATGGAACTGGGTACCTCGAGGCAGAGCAGATCCTCTACTGTTGAATGAAGGAAGGTGTTTCATTTTCTGCAGCATCCAATCTCCCGACAGCTAAGTGCCTCATTCCTCATTTGCTTCACAGGGTGGCTGTGAGGAGGAAATGAGATCCTTTATATAGATTCGCCAACCTCAGTGTCTGTGCCATAAAAAGTGCTTCATATCAGTTGGGTGTTATTTTTCTTTTCTTTTTTAAAATTTTATTTTATTATGTTATGTTAGTCACCACACAATACATCATTAGTTATTGATGTAGTGATCCACGATTCATTGTTTTCATATAACACACAGTGCTCCATGCAGTACGTGCCCTCCTTAATACCCATCACCGGGCTAACCCATCCCCTCACCCCCCTCCCCTCTAAAACCCTCAATTTGTTTCTCAGAGTCCATAGTCTCTTATGGTTCATCTCTCCCTCCAATTCCCCCCCGCTCCTCATTTTTCCTTTCCTTCTCCTAATGTCCTCCATGCTATTCCTTATGTTCCACAAATAAGTGAAACCATATGATAATTGACTTTCTCTGCTTGACTTATTTCACTTAGCATAATCTCCTCCAGTCCCATCCATGTTGATGTAAAAGTTGGGTATTCATCTTTTCTGATGGCTGAGTAATATTCCATTGTATATATGGACCACATCTTCTTTATCCATTCATCTGTTGAAGGGCATCTCGGCTCTTTCCACAGTTTGGCTATTGCGGACATTGCTGCTGTGAACATCGGGGTGCATATGGCCCTTCTTTTCACTACATCTGTGTCTTTGGGGTAAATACCCAGTAGTACAATTGCTGGGTCATAGGGTAGCTCTATTTTTAACTTTTTGAGGAACCTCCACACTGTTTTCCAAAGTGGCTGTACCAACTTGCATTCCCACCAACAGTGTAAGAGGGTTCCCCTTTCTCCACAACCTCTCCAACATTTGTTGTTTCTTGCCTTGTCAATTTTTGCCATTCTAAATGGTGTAAGGTGGTATCTCAGTGTGGTTTTGATTTGAATTTCCCTGATGGCTAATGATGATGAACATTTTTTCATGTGTCTATTAACCATTTGTATGTCTTCTTTGGAGAAGTGTCTGTTCATGTCTTCTCCCCATTTTTTGACTTGATTATTTGTTTTTTGGGTGTTGAGTTTGAGAAGTTCTTTATAGATCATGGATACCAGCCCTTTACCTGTAGTGTCCTTTGCAAATATCCTCTCCCATTCTGTGGGTTGCTATGCTCCTCATGATTGGGTCCTCATTTAAGGCCTATCCCAAGCTCCAAAATTACTTTTTAAAAAATGTTGCCTTTCATATCAGGAGGTACTCCTTATTTCTGTGCCATCAGTTGTGTTGGGGGGGGCAATAAATTAAGTAAAATAATCATACTAAGGGGTTAATAATTTATTTTTCCCTCTTCATAAGATTTTTGTTTTTAAAAGAAGATTTTGTGAACTCCAAGGGATTATACTCTAAATGTATATACCCTGAGCAAATATGGGTTGGATAAAGGGCATCTCGTTCATAGATAAGAAATGCAGTAGAAAATACTTATTTTGACTTACTTGGCTTTCTCAATTCAAACACTGAATAAATTTGATCCCTAATGTTAGGGTCAGGTTTAATTTCTACAGCTCCTAGAAGACAAGGACCAGGTCTATGCATTATCTTTATGGAAAACCTTCAGCAATCAAAAACTTAAAAAACAGTTATGACAACTAAGTTCACAATGGTGTAGTGAGCGGTATTTTCTGGCTTTAGAAAAGGGTGAATGAAGAATGGAGATTCTTGGTCAATCTAATGGATGAGTTAGAATGCCAATATGGACCCCATATTCCTGGACTCTTGTTGGCCCTCGAGCCCCTATTTGTTTATGTTTTCAACCATGCAGTGAACCCTCCTCTTGTTTGGAGCTCGAGGAGAAAGTGGACATTGGTAAGCTGAGTTGCCGAAGACCATGAGACCCTGGAACATTGACAACTTCTCAGCCTCCCCCCACCCCCCATTGAGGTAGATAAACCATAGGCAAACTTCTGCATGGCCCTCATATGCAGCTGCTTGCTTTTGGGACATCTTGCTCACTAGTTATTTTAGCAATGTTTCAGCAGGCAGGGCAGCCAAGCAGAAATACCACACTCTTTGTGAAAACCCAAGGTCAGCACAATTTCTTCCCAGGGAAATTGTAACCTTTTGTGCTGAGATTGGGATGTCTGGGTTAGAAAAGAGGAGAGTAAAACCAGTTTCTGGGGTCCCCAAAGCCCTTATCTCTTTCCAGAGCACCAGAGCTCAGATCACAAGTTCATTCCTGGCAGATGGAAAGTCTCCTATCTCTCAGGGCTGCTAAGAGAATGCAGGGTATTTTGCAAGTCACACTACCAGTAATACCTACATCGAAGTGATGTATGCTTTGAGTTTTCTGTTGTCTTGCTCTTGCCTCTTCCCCATTTTATTCCCTCATTCTTCTGTGTAGAATGGCTTGCCTCCTCTGGACTAATACCTCTCCATCCTCAAAGATTCAACTCTTCCAAAAAGTCTTTCCTGAACTTGACACATCACACGTGCATCTTCTTCTTCACCAATTCTAGGTAGCTGAACTTCTTTGCTTTTGCAGCCTCCTATGCTTGTCTCCAACCTGGAGAGCACAGAGGATGGTATTAAAGTCTGTTTACATGTCTGTGTCTCCCATCGTTCTGTGGGAGCAAGAACCATATTTAATTTATCACTGTATCTGGTGGGCTCGGGGTTGAGTTTAAAGCTTCAAATCAGAGACTTCTAGATTCAAATATATGCTGTCTCTGATGTCTTCATGAACTTAATTTCCTCTTCTATATAATGAAGAGAATAATGCTTTGAAAGTTGATATGATTTAAAAAATATATATGTAAGTTCCTGAGATTGTGGTAGGGTTTTTGGGTTTTATTGAATACATGTTTGCTGAACATCAGGACCCTCTTTGAAGGAGAAAAGATGCCATGAAAGATACACAGGTTGAGGGGCATGTAAGAAGGTGTAGACAGTAGAGCAGACCGACTTTTGGTGACATGGGTCCAGGAGGTGGCAATGGGATGTTATGAGCTAATTCTACATCTAGGTCTGCTGGGTCTTTCATTCTGTAAGTAGGCTTGGCAACCACTTTCTTACCAGCCCTGGGCTTCTTCTCCATTGCTGTCTCCACCCTCCACAACCTGAGATGCATGGCCCCGAGTCATCGCCTGGGATTACCACGTTTTATGGACAAACATGGTATCAGAATAAAGGTCTCAAGAGAAAGAGTCTTTCTGTTTTTATTCAGATCAAAGCTGAGGCTGTATAAGCTGGACTCTGACCTTTTCTTAGAAGACTTGGAAGGGTCCTCTTGGTTCCAGTGGATTTCCATTTGTGTAGAAACATGTTAATCATATTGGCCTGTTTCATGTCTCACCCTTATGGGAGGAAAAAAAAACCCATGAACACTTACTTTGTCAGTCTGTGAGCACAGCTGAGAAAGTATCAATTGAGATGGCAAGACTGCTGAGGTGGGAGATGGAAAAGTGGCCCTCAGTGTTCTCTTTCTCTAGACACACATTGAAGATTCCTTGAAGATTTCTGGCATGCTAGCCCAAATTTTTCCTTTTGATCCACTTCTCTTAATTTTTACAACACGTGTGATAGATATTATTGTTGTGATATATAGAAAGAGAGGCACAGAGGTAAAGTGACTTACCCATAGGCACACACAAAATAAGTGGAATAGTCAGGATTTGAACCCAAGTCTGCCCTATTGTGAAGTTCAGCTTCTTTCTTTTAACCCTCGCCATTTCCCCAGTGTCAAAAAATACTTTTCCCCCAGGCAGTACAAATGCTGAGGTCAAGTGCAACCCTCAGTTTCATATATTTGGGAAGCCATGGCCTCACTGTGAATCTGACAAAAGCTATACTCCTTCCTCCCAGAAAAAATGTACATATGTATCAAATTTTACATCCGATTTCTTGGGTTAACAGAGTCCTGAATCCCACCCATGGGCCTCAGTTTAAGAATTCATGATCTGGTCTAAATCGTCAGGTTACTTATGGAGATGCTAATAATTTATAAAGGAAATAATTTAGTCGATCACTTGGTGGCAGAATCCAGGCCTTTCGAATCTTTATCTAGTTTTATTTTACCACCCAATGGGTCTCCCATTGCAACTGTACACTGAGAAAAAAAGCCACAGTCGGGAAAAGAATGAAAGTCAAGGTGAGGGAACATAACTGCTTTAATTACTTAAAGCCCAATTTCTAGGCCCAAGTTATTGTTGGCTGTGAGGACACTACCCAACAGAGTGGAGGTAGAGCATGCCAGTGATTTTAACTCCTTCAGGTGCTTATTAGTCCAAGAATCCCAAATTTTCAAGGCACCTCATTTACTAAGGAGCAGCTTCTACATAGAAAGAATCTACGACATCAATATTCTAGCCTTGCCTCACGCCCTATAGATCAATGGCTAGTTCTTATTGACAGCATCCACTGACATATTTCCCTGGGATCGAAGAAGGAAGAGAAGAAATTGCAGGTAGGATTTGCAGCTGTTTGGCATATTGTGTTTTTATTGAAGGGCTTTACTGTCCCCACATTGCCTGGATTCCCAAAATCCATGCGGTCAAGAGTCTCAGCATGCATGAGGTGATAGGAGAGCCTTGTCAATAAGCCTCCATTATTCCACGTTGGTTGTCTCCTTACCAAATTGGAATATCATCTTCAAGGGCTCTGACTCTTATACTGGCAATTCTGTATTTTTATGAGAGAATAAGCGAGGAAATCCATGCCGTGTAAATGTAGATCCATACACAGACTCGTGTAGGGTACTCCTTAGGGTAGACTACTTACACTGTTAGGTTCAGGATCCGCAAAGTGAAAAAAAATGTATGAAGGCACGCTATAATTTTGATGAATTGTACAAAAGCACCTCTTAGGTAAAAACCAACTCTTACAAACTCTTATTGAGTATGTGCCTGAGACTGTGTTAGGTGTAGGGATATAAGTAAGAGCCAAAGCATCCATCCATCCATCCATCCATCCACTCTTTCAAGGAAAAAAAATGTTCTAGGGTTTTTTACAGGAGCACAGAAATAAGTGTAAATCAAATTAAACAATCAAGTAAGACAACGTAGAGAAATTGGCTATTAAGCTAAATTTGGACATGAATGGGGCACCCCTGGATAAATTAGAGATTGAGGCAGGATGAGTGGGGCATTGGTTCAGTGCAGAGATTGTATGATCGACTGGCATGGAAGCATTAACCAGCATGGTGGGCTTAGGGAATTGCATATACTTCAATATTGTTGGAGTAAAGGTCATAGAATGTAGAGGAATGGGAGCAGGGAGGGAAGAGGCTAGAGAGTTATTCAGGGGCAGGATCACAAAGAATTTTATGTGCTAAGCTAGAGAGTTTGAACTTTACCTTGAAAATTAAGGGGAGCTATTGAAGGATTTTAATAGAGGCGAGTGGTAGGATCAGATTTACATTTTGGACAGATTATTCTGTCTGCAGGGGGGAGAATGTGTTGGAAATTGGCCAGACTAGAGGCTGGAAGATGAGTTAGGAGGCTATTGCTGTAATCCAGATGGGATCCAGAATGAAGCAGTAACAGTTACTAAAGATAGGAAGGCATATCTATTAAATAGATATTTAAGATGTAGGATATACTGTTTGTAAGTGGGAATGAAAAGGAAGGAGGAGCCAAGGACTCTGCTTTAGGCAATTATTTGTATGTTGGTGCCATCCACTGAAATAGTGGATATAATGACAGCAGCACGTGGGAAGGACATTAGCTTAAGGCAAAGTAATTAATTCATTTTAGGATATTTTGTAGTTGGAAGAATGTTCAAGTGGAGATACCAAAATAGCAGTTGACTATATGGGTCTCAGGGAATAAATTTGAACTGAAAACACAGATTTGGGATTCATCATTCATAGATGGCTGTGGACGAGATCACTCAATGGGAGCATAAAGCCTGAGAGGAACAAAGGTGAGGACAGAGATCAAGGAGTGGCCGGAAGGTTAGAAGGAAAACTGTAGAAAAGTTCTTTCAACAGAGGCCAGAAGAGGAGAAAGTTTTAGTAAGGAAGAATTCTGCATGGTCAAGTGCTTTAGAAGACAAAGATGCTTAATGATATGAAGGGCTTTGGTGTCCTACAAAAGACCAATTTCATGAGAGAGGCATAGTTGGAAGCCATATTATAGGGGGATGAACAGTGAGTGGGAGAAATGATAAATTATAAGAAATTAGAAACAACTGATGTAGATAATGCTTTCAAGAAAGAAGAGAGTAAAAGGAAAGAGGTAGGTAGGAAGGTTGGGCAAATGGATATAGTTTTGGATTTGTGTTGTTTCATTTTGTTGTTGTTTTAATGGGAGAGACCTGAGGGTATTTATTTTCCCAGCGGGAAGAACCCTTACAAAGGGAGAATCAAATAAAAAGGAGACAGAAAGGATGGAGCTGCATCCATCAGGAGGTACAAAGGGATGGGATCTAAAACATGAATGGAGAAACCATTCTTAGACAGCAGACCAGAAGGCAGAGGGAGGAGTAGGTACAGATGGAGGTAAAAATGCAGGTGGCCCAGGGGGAGGCTGAGGGAGTGGTAGCTTCCGGTGGCTGGTATCTTCACCAATATAACATAGGCAAGTCTTATTTAAGAACGGCATGGCTGTGAGTCATCAAGGAGAGTTTGGGGTAATTAGACTCAGAAGTAACCAGAGGCCATAAGAGGGTGCCTGGGCAGCACTGAGGGCCCAGTGGAGAGAGCAGGCCTTGAAGTTGTAGTGGCGCCGATGTGTTCTTCAGAAGAACCAACTATGGTGTCACCTAACTCCTGACGCGGCATCAGACAGTGGTCTGGAAAATGAGCCTACCTTTCCACCCCACCAGGAAGCAGCTGTGGTGCAGGAGAGGATGCACTGACCAGGGAGAAAGAATATCCCAGGTCTTCATCTCACTAGACCGCATTCCGCTTATGTGACCTTGAGCTGGTAACTTTACTTTCTGAGCCTCAGTTTTCTGATCTGTAAAAGGGTTAAGATGGCACATATCCAGGGTAGTTACTATGTAGGAGAATTCACTCTGTCAATTATTTAATAATATGTAAAAATGATGGATGTTTTTCTGAATATGAAAAATGAATACAGAAGCTTGGAGAGCTTACTACTATCTGATATAGAATAAAAGTAAATGTGAGTTGACATGGCCTAAATGCAAAGTTGAGCAGTGCTGAACAGAAAGGACCTTTAAGACTTAAGACGAGGGCCCAGGAAAGTCTCTTCTTCTTCTTCTTTTTTTTTTATCTTTTTTTTTTTCCTAAGTGAAATTGTAAAAGTTATAAGATAATGTGGAGTGACCAAGATGCATAAAGTATCTCTATTCTAAGAAGCTCCTCTGAGAACGAGGACCAAAGGAACTTTTGCTGGTTGGCTAGTCAGGAGATGAACAAGGGGAATAAGATGCTGGTACAAGCCTTTAAGAAGCTGCCCCAGGGGACGTGCATCCAGAACACCTTTCAGGTCACACATGAGATAAAAGGAGAAGGAGTCTGCCATTTTGGGAAAGCCCTCTGACTCTTCCTGAGGCAACTGAGGATAGACCTTTTTCTCTCCAATAGCCAGGTAACTTGGTAGTGCCCCACCTGGTCTGCCCACCAGAGCATTGCGTCAGATGAGCAGTGTGTGTGTGTGTGTGTGTGTGTGTGTGTGTGTACATATAAAGGGCTGCTACAACTAATCTCTTATTTATAAAATTGATCCACTTTCCAAAAAACACTGTATGTTCTGAAATGCCACTTGTGCAACACATTTTGAGGAGGAAACAACAGGAAACAATTACAGAACAATAGAAAGTGGCGTGTAACCTGGAATGAAACTGTGAGTTATGGATGATGAGAATTACAGAAAGTCATGGCAAGAAATTGGGCACTGTGGGCTGGAAGATCAGAATTGGAAAAAAAAAAAAGTCAAAACTGGAAGAGCCCTAGAAGTAATATAGGTCTTTGGTCTTTTTTTTTTTTTTTTTGGCCTTTTTCCAAACTCAACTCCATTTTACAGGTGAGGTGGCTGAGGCTCAGAGAGATGAAGTCACTTACCTGGGGTCACAGTGAATGAGAGCTGTTGTAAAAGCAGTAAAAATGGCAGACGCCAAGAGGCGGTTGAGCAAAGCAAGAATGAGGCAGTAAGAGCGACCACTATTATGAAAACAATTTCCATTGATGTCATGCTTACTGGGCACCTTCACTGTGTTAATGATTATATATGCATAATTCTCTTCTAATACATGTGGCAGCTCTGTAAGGTAATTTGTAGGTTATAATGAACATTTCTTTCTTTTTTTTTTTTTTTAATTTGGCCATTCCACATCTGAATCGCCTTCTTATGTTTGAAGAATCTGCTGCTTTTCGAGGTGGACAGTGACCTTCACTACAGAAGTTGGAAATTCCAGGAGAAGAGCAGAAAGGAATTTTCCCGAAGATAACAGGCTCTGGAGCTGGACGATTTAGGTTTTAATTCGAGCTCTGCAGGCACGAGCTAAGTCACTCGGCTCTACTGTGCCTCAGTTTCCTCACCAGTGGAAATGGGGCTGACACACAGACTTCACAGAAGTGCTGTGAAGATCCAGTGAATTAGTATATGGAAATACAGACAAGTACTTGCAACATAATAAATGCTCAGTAAATTATAGCTACTTTCTCAGACTCCCTAGCAGCTGAGGTGTGGGCCCATGACCCATGTCCACCAATCAGACACACTCACTTCACATGCTGACAAGAAAAAACAGGAGCTGCCAAAAACAAAAAAAAAAAGAAAGAAAAAGTCATTTTTAGTTAATATCGAGTGGCTGCAACGAGGACAGCAGCTATAACTAGTTTCTAAAGATGTCAGTGGCAGCAGTGGATTGCTGTCCTTCCTGCGAGCTACCCAATTTCCTTCCAACAGATTTCTTTTCCCCTTAAATTATCAGCCACTATCAATATCTGCCATCCAAGAATGCTGACTCATTAAAGAAGGCTTACTGTTTCTGGCTATTAGCACTTAAGAAATGTGTTCAAGTAGCTAGTATGTAGTGAAGCTAGGAGGCTGATTGAGATTTTTCTCGTTCCAAATCTTTGTTCTTATGCACGATGCTGCTCTGCCTTGGAGACTCACGGACTCCTCGTGTTTATGAACATGAGGAAGTCGTGTAGACCACCGTTCAGGGCAGGAATGTTCTGTACAATATCCTAACTGGTGGTTGTCCAGACTCTGGATGGACTCTACCCATGGTAGGGAAGTCACTACCCTTCTATTTGGTAAATTGTCAGACACCTTTTTGGTTGCTGTTCTTTACACACACACACACACACACACACACACACACACGCTCACACACGGTGGTTGGTGTATCAAAGAACATTACTTTTAGAACATACTGTTTTATTAGTTTCCTGGGACAACTGAACCAAGTTACCACTAACTGGGTGGCTTAAAACAATGGCAATTTCGTCTCTTACCATTCAGGAGGCCAGAAGTCTGACATCAAGCTTAGTTCCTCTGGAAGCTCTGGGCAGAAATCTCTTTGAGCCCCTCTCCTCGCTTCCAGCCGCCGCCAGCAATCCGCAGCCTTCCTTGGCTCACAGCTGCGTTACTCCAAACTCTGCCCCACCCTCATGTGGTCTTCCTCTCCCAATGGTTTTTTCTCTGCGTGTCTGTGTGTCCAAATCTCCCCCTCCTTTCTCTCTTAAAGACACCCGTCACTGGGTTAGGGTCCAGTTTAATTCAGCATCACCTCATTTTGGCTTGATTAAAATGGCAAAGACCCTATTCTCAAGTAAAGTCACATTCACGGGTAAGAGGGAGAGGATTTGAACATATCTTCTTGGGAGACACAGTTCAACCTACAGCTGTGGTCAATAAAATTAAAATATGAAAATATTTTTAATACAGCACAGATGACTTTGGCCATGAGAGAGAAAAGGCACAACTGGTTCACGGGAGGAGGAGGGAGCTAGGGAAGTGACAAGGTTGGGCGCTCGCAGGCAGATCTGTCTGCTGGAGATGGATCTGGTCCCTGCTCCAGGAAACTGCAATAGGTCTTAAAAAAGGCTAGAACCTGACAGACACTTAGAGATGAAAAGATTAACATTTATCTCCCAGGCCCTTCCTTTTCCTAAAGGTAACCACTACGAAAGGATTTTCTTCAGACCTGTTTAAAAAATTGGATTTTCTCTATTTATACGAATATATATAGTTTAAAAAATATATATGGGGTCAAGCTATAATATATATTTATTTTTTTAAAGATTTTATTTATTTATTTGAGAGAGAGCAGAAGCAGAGGGGAAGAACAGAGGGAAAGGAAGAAGCAGGGTCCCTGCTGAGCAGGGAGCCTGATGTAGGGCTCGATCCCAGGACCCCAGGATCACCACCCGAGCCAAAGGGAGACGCTTAACAGACTGAGCCACCCAGGCGCCCCATATGTTTATTTGTATTGTTTCCCATCTTGCTGTTTTCTCTTAAATTTATATCCCATATGAGCATGTGTAGGTCTGCCTTAATCTTAGTTGTTTTACTTTTGATCTGAAATTGACTTAATTTTTTTACCAGTACAAGCAGATTTCAGTTAAGAACTTATAGAAAAGAAGTCTTTGCCCACAAATGCAAGTATTTCTTTAGATCTTGGAAGCTGATGTTACCATATCAAAGGGTATACATTTGAAATCTTTATTAGATACCACTGGCTTTTAGAAATTAGTTTATCAATTCATTTTCTCACAAACAACCTATTTTTGTGTGTCCTCACCTACACTAATATTATATGCTTTATTTTTGCTAATCTGATATGAAAAAATATGTTTTTTCCCTTCACCCTTATTACTAGTAATGTTGGAAAGCTTTTCTTATCTTTATTGGCTATTTAATCTCTCCCGTGAATTAACTGTTCATAGTCCTTACATTTTTATTGATCTATTTATCTTTTTCTTATTAATTTGTAGGTGTAACTTTTATATTTTATATATTAATCCTTTGCTTTTATATGGTCATTGCAAATCTTTTCTCCCAAGCTCCTGGTGTTTTAACTTTACTTACAGTCTTTTGAGGATAGAAGTTTTAAAGTTTTATGTATTCATATCTATAAATTTTTTTCATGTTCTTACATCTACATTTTTGGATACTTTTATAGTTCTTTGATTTAATGTGCTTTTATTTTTGTGCACCTGTGAGGGTCTAGCTTCATTTTTTCCAAGAAATAGCCACTGATTTCAACATCATTTATTAAGCATTGAATTCTGCTTAGTGTCTTTTTTTAAATAAAGTTTTATTGGAACACAGCTACCATCATTTGTTTAGTTTTGTCCGTGGCTGTTTTCACTCCACAGTGTCACAGCTGAGTGGTTGCAACTGAGCCTTGATCTCCCACACAGCCTACAGTATTTGCCCTTTACAGAAAGGGCAAGATTTTTTTTTTTATTTAGTTGAATTATTTTTTTAGCTTTATTGAAGTAAAATTAACAGATAAAATTGTAAGATATTTAAAATGTTCATTTAAAATGTTCATTAAAAGTGGTGATTTGCTACAGATATATGTTGTAAAAGGTTTCCCATTCATCTAGTTAATTAACATAGCCACCACCTCTTATATTTTTCTCTTTTTTTGACCCTTAATTCCCTACTGAATTGAAATACTTTCTTTTATATACTACCCGTCTGCTAGTATAGTGACTTTCTCTGAGTTCTCTTCTGCCCCACTGATCTATGTATCTATTCCTGGGTCAATGCCATGCTACACAATTATAGGTTAATGGCATATTTGGGTACCTAGTATGTTGAATAATCCCCTTTTTTTTCTGTTTCAAAAAGTTCTTTGCTCTTTTATATGTATTATTCTATATATGTGCGTTAGAACCACCTGTTGAACTCTAAAACAAACAAAAACTCTTGCATTTCTGATCAGAATTCCAGTGAATTTGTAGATCTGGTGAGAACTGATGTCTTAACAATATAAACACTTTTCATTCCGAAAATGCCTCATCATTTATTTTATATTCCTTCTACTTCCTTGGGGAAAGTTTTATAGTTTTCTTCCATAGGACTTGCACATTTCTTGTGAGATTTGTGCACATGCATTTAATGAATTCTGTTGCTATTTTATATTGGATATTTGCTATGTTGCCATCCATACTCATCTTTTTGGGGGGATCTCATGGTAAGGAAACGAGTTGCTCTGGTTCTACCTGTCTCTCACTACAGAAGATAAAGTAGAGGGGATATTTTATCTCCCTACGTCTGGCAGCTACAGAATGAACATATAAATTAATCTTGGTCCATGAAATGCTACTACCAGAGACTTTAAACCTTAAGAGAATAATGCAAAGGATCTGGTAGAGATATTTTTGGTGTAGTAGCTGCTTGGAGGCAAGAGTGATGAGATTTAATTGCTTGGTGGTGAGTGTGCTGGGACAGAGGAGACTAGCAGCATAGCAGTGGATGTGCAGTGGTGGTATTGCCATGCAAATTGCTTTTGGGATGATCTTGGCTGTGCATTGCCTGTTCTTGGTTTCTGCCTGAACTTCTCTCAATCAATTCAGTGACCTATTTGATACCCTGCCAAGAAACTTTGTTTCTGCCTGAGATAACCAGAATTAGTTTCTGTTATTTATAACCAAGGTCCCTGACAAGGGATCATCTTACCATTAGAGTTTATAATTGGTTATTGTTGATGCATATACACGCTAGCAATTTTTGCAATAGTCTTAGAAGTCAAGGCAAAAATGGATTATTTTACCTCTGTCACTCATGTTTAGAGGATTCTGAAGCTGTCATCGTCCTGAGAGTGCCTGGCTATTGAACACCTACCACATGATAGATACATGTGTCCTTATTGCATTCAATTCCTGTAATTATCTTGGAGATTTGGCATTTTTATTTCTATTTTTATAAATAAGGAAATGGAGTTTTAGAGAGTTTAAGGTCCATGGTTATGTAATTGATCAGGAATGGAGCCAGACTTTGAACTTGTATTTGTCCTATCACTGAGCCTCTGATCTTTTTAGTTCATCAAGCTGACTTTCTAAATAAGTGTTATCTTTTAAATATTTACTTCCCAGGTATACAAATGTAATATTCATCACATTTTTCCCCCCTTAGGATACAAACGTGGTCCTAGGTCTTCTCTTTAGACCTCTAAATTTTGTTCATGTCCATCCTCTTTGCCCTCTGCAGCCCCCACACCTATAACCAGACAGGTTTTGTTTCCTCACAACAAACACATCATTCTTTCCCTCCCTTTGTCCAGTTTATGTATCTAAAGTCTTCTGTGTATTCTCTGGTCTATAAGGTTCTTTCTCTCCCTTCTCTGAACTTCTGCAACAGATCTCAGTTCCACTCATCTGGAGTCTTACCCAGCTTTGCATTTTTATTGCCTCATCACCCCTAAAAAACTGATCTAATTCTAGAAGACACGAATTTACCCTATTCATCTTTGAGGTCCCCTACGGGGACATGCATCCATGTTAAATGGCACGTTCGCGGTAACTCTAAAAGCATCAAAAGTCATCAAGGCTCTGAGGTCTTAGAAAACAATTTACCCGTGAATGAGATAGTTCACTCTGCAGGTGCTCTATCTGCAGAGCATAGACTTCTGTGAAGGTGGTTTTCAGATTCCATCTAAAAATTAGTTCAGACTTGTGGAATGTTCTTGCCAATACCTAAGGTGTGCATGGTGACCGTCGACAATCTCTGCCACCATGGAACTGATGCAGAGGCGCGTGGCCAGAGCTGCAGTGCACGGTTGTACAAGGGCACAGGATAAGGTGGCCCCTGCCATCTGACTCGCGCTTCCCGAGCCTGGTGCTCCGGTCTGGAGCCGTGCTGGCAGAAGAGGCACTTTTTCCTAATTTGCACAAAAGCTCCCCATAGCCTCTCTGAGGCCCGGGGGATGCATGGGTTTTGCATAAGTAGAAAGTACTAGTAGTAGATAGCACTAAGCACTTTCTTACTCAGAAATCCAGGCATTGACATTGCTGTTGGCTTTCCCTTCTATAGAAATTTTAACAAACAACAAATGACCATGTCCTCAGAGAAGTTTAGTTTTATATTTACCTGAAAACAGAATAAATGTGCCTAAGGACTGCTGATTTTAGTCAATTGCTTACCTTCACCGTGATTTGAAAGGTTTTTGAGATTCATTGCTCAGAGGGGTTTATAGGAGATCAGGGTGGTGTTGACTCACCCTCAGACTGGAACTGGAAGGATCACATCCCCAATGTCCTTGATCTTGACCTTTTTCCACATGTACGCCTAAGTTCCTCCTTACAACATGTGTGTAAGACACACACACACCCACGAGCACATGTGCACACATGTACAAACATACACTCACACTCACACACACACACACACACTTGATCCATCTAAGCTACCCTGCATCCTCCAATCCTCTGTACTTATCAAACTCATTGACACACCGCAAACTTTCTCTTATAGAAACTCAAACACTGGGGCTCCTGAGTGTCTCAGTCAGTTGAGCATCAACTCTTGATTTCAGCTCAGTCATGATCTCAGGGTCATGGGATCGAGCCCCATGTTGGGGGGGGGTCCACACTCAGTGGAGAGTCTGTTTGAGATTCTCTCTCTCCCTCTCCACCCCCGCCCCACTCATACCCACTTGCTCCCCTCTTTCTCTCTCAAATAAATAAATCTTAAAAAAAAAAAAAAAGAAAAGAAAGAAACCCAAGCCCTTTCTCCATTTTGAAGGGGAAGAAAAATACAATCTCTTCTTTTTCAGGGAAAATAAGGTTTGGAATTTTAAAAAGGGACAGTAATTAGAAAAATAAAACCAAGTGCCACAAACAAGTACAGACACATTTTGCAGAACACAGACATCTGAGCATAATTTTATATACAGTTTAGTCAGCAAATCATGGCACATATTTCAGAGTGCTCAGAGACCAGTTTCTTTATTTCTATTCACCCCATCCTGGAATAGATACCGAATAATGATGTTCAGATTTCTGGCCTTGGCAGATTTTACTGAGTGTAACTTTGGGTTGTAATGGAGTCTTCAGTCTCCTTCCCCAAACCTTCACTGAAATCTGGTTTCCTTGCTCAGCCCCTCAGGTCATCCTCTCTGGCTTGGAAGGGTGGGGTTGGGAGTTCAGAGACTGCCCACATGCATGGTCTGAGACTGCCTTCTCTTGGAGCTCCCCCTTCCCCATCTACCAGGAAGAGGGTCCCATCCATCTGATTGTACAAACGTCTCGCAGGGCAGTAGAAACTCTTACACTGACTTTAGTGTCATTATTTCCTTCTTGCTTGACGTCTCTATGGCTTCAGTCTATAAGCTCCAATTTTGCCTCTGGAAAGGTTTGTTTTTCTGAAAGCTGTTCATCAATATTATTAAGGTTGGTTCTATCCCCTAAGCTAATATGCTGATCTAGTGTCTTAAAGATTTGGTGGCCACATTTTCCAAATGCAAAATTGAACAAGGTGATAGAATATTTGGAATTGAGACTGACCTAGAAAATTCAGGACATGCAGTTGTCATACATAATGGCCAAGCAGCCTAGATAACACACACCATTTTCCCTGATGCCTGTCTGCATCATGACAGCTTCATTTGATGGTCCAAGATAGTCTGTCTCTTTCTGCTTTGGGTCACCTGGCTAGTAAATCCCAATTTCCTCTCAGAGGGATGAATCCTGCTTTCAGCTTATTTGTAACACAGGGATGAGTAACAAATCTTGTACCTGGCTTTACCCACTTCTACAGATCAACTTGGGTCTACACAAGTGGGGTTCCCCCGGAATCTCTTGTGGCTGAGGAACCAGCCTAGTCACACTGACACTCAGGCTATGGGATGCTGGTAGTCTCTCCTTCAGCCTGTTTGCATGAACTAGCATGCATAGGGTGGGATGGAGATTCTTTGGGGAGAATAAAAGAAATTAAGGAATTTTCCCCTGGGAAAAGACGGGGGGGGGGAAATGAAAAGAAAGGTGGGGGGCATGCTTGTTTTTCTATTGTGGACTGAGATGAGGAGCTGAAGTTGATTTGCAAGACAGAGCAGCAAGACTAGTTCTCTTGAGAAGCTTTGTGATTTTCTAAGTGTGAGTAGGGTTGCCTAGGACCCAGGTGGTAAAGGAGAAGACAGAATTTAGGAGAAGGGCTCTCTTCTTATTTCTGGATATGAGGCATCTCTATGATTCACGGTTTGGGAAGCACGAGGAGAGGGTACCTGCTATGAACTGGATGTGTCCCCCCTCCAAGTTCATATGTTAAAGCTCTAACCCCCACCCATGTGACTACATTGGAGATAAAGCCTATAGGGGGATGACTGAGGCTAAATGAGGTCATAAGTGTGGAACCCTGATTTGACAGAACTCCTGTTTATAACAAAGGAGGAGACACCAGAGAGGTTGCTCTCTCTTTCCCTACCATGTTAGGACAGTGAGAAAGCAGCCGTGTACAAGGCAGGAAGAGAACTCTCAGTAACTGAACTCTGTTGGAACCTTGATCTTGGACTCTCCAGCTTCCAGAACTGTGGGAAAATAAATGTCTGCTATTTTTTTTTTTTAAGATTTATTTGAGAGGTGGGGGGGAGGGGCAGAGGGAGAGAACCTTTCAAGCAGACTCCCCGCTGAGCCTGTAGCCTGACACGGGGTTCTATCTCAGGACTCTGAGATCATGACCTGAGTCGAAACCAAGAGTCAGACACTCAACCAACTGAGCCACCCACTGGCTGCTCTTTAAGCACCCCCAGTTGGGGCTATTTTGTTACGGCAGCTCAAGCAGACTAAGGCACCATCATCACAGATGTTGTTCCTTTAAGTTCACTGGCAGCAGAGGCAGGTCAGGGTAGAGAGCGGAGAGGTTCAGCAGAAAGCCTCTGGAGCCAGGTTGAATGGGTTTGTATCCTGCTCTGCACTCACTAGCTCTGCAATGGTGCAAATTAATTGACCTGTCTGTGCCTTGATTTTCTTATCTGAAAATGGGGCCTACTTAAAGATTAAATGAGCAAATACACGTGAAGTGCTTAGAGCAGTAACTAGCATGTAGAAAGTTCTGAGCACGAGTTTGCTTTTACAGGCATTCCTCATTTTACTGCACTTTACAGATACTGTGTTTTTTTTTACAAATTGGAAGTTTGTGGCAACCTTGCCTCAAACAAATCTACTGGTGCCATTTTTCCAACAGCATGTGCTCATTTTATGTATTACATTTTGGTAATTTTAGCAATATTTCAAACTTTGTTTTTTGTTGTTTCTTTTTGTTTTTTGTTTGTTTCTTTTTGGTTTTGTTTTGTTTTTTAATGAGCTCTATGCCCAATGTGGAGCTTGAACTCACAATCCCAAGATCAAGAGTCACATGCTCTACTGAATGAGTCAGGCAGGGGCCCCTCAAACTTTTTCATTATTTCTGTATGGTGATCTGTGATCAGTGATGTTTGATGTTACTATTATAATTGCTTTGAGGCACCATGAACTGTGCCCATGTAAGTTGTGTCTCCATATTGTGCCTACAAACTTAGTGGATAAACGTGTGTGTTCTGATTGTTCTACTGACCGGTTGTTCCCCTCTCCTCAGCCTCCCTATTTCCTGAGACACAATATTGAAATTAGGCCAATTAATAACCCTACAATGGCTTCTAGGTGTTCAAGTGAAAGGGAGAGTTGCACATTTCACACTTTAAATCAAAAACTAGAAATGAGTAAGCTCGGTGAGGAAGGCATGTTGAAAGCTGGATAAGCTGAAAGCTGGGCCTCTTGTGTCAGTTAGCCAATTTGTGAATACAGAGGAAAAGTTCCTGAAGGAAATTAAAAGTGCTGCTCCAGGGAACACATAATAAGAAGAGAGGGAAACACCCTTATTGCTGATATGGAAAAAGTTCTAGTGGTCTGAATCCAGTGAGCCACAGTGTTCCCTTGAGCCAAAGCCCAATCCAGTAGCAAGGCCCTGACTCTTTTCAATTCTATGGAGGCTGAGAGAGGTGAGGAAGTTTCAGAAGAAAAGTTGGAAGCTAGCTGAGGTTGGTTCGTGAGGTTTATGGAGAGAAGCCTTCTCTACAGCATCCGAGTACAAGGTGAAGCAGCAAGTGCTAATGTAGGAGCTGCAGCGAGGTACCCAGAAGATCTAAGAGAATTCATGAAGCTGGCTATGCTAAATAACAGTTTTTTATTAGAATAAGATGGCATCTAGGACTTTCATAGCTAGAGAGAAGTCAATGCCTGGCTTCCAATCTTCAAAGGACAGGCTGACTCCCTTGTCAGAAGCTATGCAGCTGGTGACTTTAAGTTGAAACCAATGCTCAGTTACCATTCCAAAAATCCTAGGGCCCTTCAGAATTATGCTCAATCTACTCTGCTCATGCTCTATAAATGGAAAAACAAAGCCTGGATGACAGCACATCTGTTTATAACATGATTTACTGAATATTTTAAGTCCACTGTTGAGACCAACTGCCCAGAAAAAAAAGATTCCCTTTAAAAGATGACTGCTCATTGACAATGCACCTGGTCACCAAGAGCTGTGGTAGAGATGTCCAATGAGATTAATGTTGTTTTCATGCCTGCAAACACAGCATCCATTCTGCAGCCCATGGATCAAGGAGCAGTTTTGGCTTTTAATTCTTATTATTTAAGAAATACATTTTGTAAGGCTGTGGCTGCATAGATGGAGATTCCATTGATGGATCTGGGCAAGGTAAATTGAGAACCTTCTATAAGGGATTTATCCTTCTAGATGCCATTAAGAACATTTGATTCATGGGAAGAGGTCCAAATATCAGCATTACCAAGAGTTTGGAAAAAGGTGATTCTGACCCTCATGGATGACTTTGAGGGGTTCAAGACTTCACTGGAGGAAGTAACTGCAGATGTGGCAGAAATAGCAAGAGAACTGGAATCAGAAGAGGAACCCGAAGCTGTGAGCGAATTGCTGCAATCTCATGATGAAACTTGAATGAATGAGGGTTGCTTCTTATGGGTGAGCAAAGAAATTGGTTTCTTAAGATGGAATCTACTGGTGGAGATGCTGTGAAGATTATTGAAATGACAACAAAGGATTTAGAACATTACATAAACTGAACTGGTAAAGCAGTGGCATGGTTTGGGAGGATTAACTCCAATTTTGAAAGCAGCAGGTAAAATGCTATCAAATAACATCACATGCTACCATTGATGTGGCAAACTTCATTGTTGTCTTATTTTAAGAAGTTGGCACCCCAACCTTCAGCAACCACCACCCTGATCTGTCAGCAGCCATCAACACTGAGGCAAAACCCTCCACCAGCAAAAAGATTATGACTTGCTGAAAGCTCAGATGATGGTTAGTGTTTTTAAGCAATAAAGTATTTTTTTATTAAGGTGTATACATTGCTTTTTTAGACATAATGCTACTTCACAGCTGCTAGACTACAGCTTAGTGTAAATATAACTTTTACGTGCAGTGAGAACCCCCAAAACCCACTTTGTCGCTTTATTGTGATATTCACTTTCTTGCGGTGGTCTTCAACTCAACCTGCACTATCTCTCAGATCTGCCTGTTTTGGTTTGCTCTTATTTTTGTTGCTGCCATAAGGAATTTTATTATCATCTTCTCTTGTTTTTGTTGTTGCTATGAGGAATTCAGAGTAGGGTACCATTAATGGAATTATTTTTGAGCTCATTAGATATCTTGCTGGAGCTCCCACAAACAACCTGCTTAAGCTTTTACATGGGGCATTGGGGAGCTGTAGTTAATCAGTTGATACAAAAGTCTTTGAAAATTTGGATATAAATATTAATGTAACCTCACTTTTAGCCATAGGCTGATGGGGCCTGTGTGTATCCATCTAACCTATAATTACTGTTTTATAATGCTCCATGCAGAAGCACTTGCTAGCTCCTCCCTGAAGTCCATGCCTTTCCTCTCCTTCCTGGACAGACAGAATGTGATGTCAGCTTCTCCTGCTGGTTGGTGCATCTGTGTGACAGGAGTCCAGTTGTAGAATGTGACATGGAAGTGATACGTGCCACACCCAGGCTTGGCCCATGAAAACTTCCTGTGGGCGCATCTTGTGTATTCCTTCTTCTAGGTGGCAGGAATGAGAATACTTCTAAAGAACAACATCCAACTCCTGAAAATGGCAGAAACTCCATCAGTCTGGGTCCTTGAATAATAGCAACTGTTCACCCTACTGGCAAAAAATAAGCTTCTACTGTGTTTGTGCTATACGTTTTTGAAAGGTTATTTGCTACTGCAGTTAGTCTACTACATTTCAAATATCATAAGCCTACCATAAGTATAAAATAATTCTTTCATGTTTCTTCAAAAGGGTTATTTACCCACAGCATTATAGATGTACTTATTTCTAAAAATAAGCAAGACTCATGGGATTTGGTCAGAAAGCACTTTTATATTTATTTCCCACTGTCTTTTTATACCTGCTCAGTGGTAGAAGTCCTTCCTTTCCCATGGACAGAAACTCGGGTGAACCTCACAACATTTCTAGTCACTTCTAGTAAAGACAAAGACCGATGTTGATTTAAAATTGCAAACACAAACTCAATTTGGTAATAAATGTGTCCATTCCTATATAATAACCAAAGCTTCCAACTTCATTGAAAGGTCACATTTCCCTCCTTCATCTTCTTGCTAAGAGCATGTTGCAGATGGAGTCCCCTGCCTTAGGGAAAGATGGTGTGGTCAGTTTTTTCTCTGTGTTTTATCTGACCTTCTGGAGTAGAGTGGAGTGTGGAATATGGGGGTGGGGATGGCAGGGGCATGAGGAGAGAGATGGAGAGCAGAAAAGTTCTTACTTATTGGCACTGTCAGCCCCAAGAGGTTGACATTTCTATCTGTCTCTTTCTTTCCTGAGGCTCTTTAGAAGTTTTTTTGGAGATACTGCATCACTGGTAATCTCTCACCTTCTGTTCCTTAACTTGGGTGTATGGTTCTCTGGCCCAACTTTATTATTGAAACATGATTCACCCTCAATTTTTAAAAGTCTGCGATCCACCTCCAGATTCTCTCTGGTCTTAGCATCCTTTCAGGTGGGCTATTTTGAAAAGCATTTTAAAAACTCGAATTCTGGCTCTCTCTCTTTGGTATCCTTTGATCTGCCAACTTTTATTTCTTTTTCTTTTTTTTTTTTTAAAGATTTTATTTATTTATTTGAGAGAGAGAATGAGATAGAAAGAGAGCATGAGAGGGGGGAGGGTCAGAAGGAGAAGCAGACTCCCTGCTGAGCAGGGAGCCCGATGCGGGACTCGATCCCGGGACTCCAGGATCATGACCTGAGCCGAAGGCAGTCGCTTAACCAACTGAGCCACCCAGGCGCCCCTGCCAACTTTTATTTCTTGCTGGTTGGCTGAATCGTCAACAGAAACCCTCCTTTGTTCTACCACCAAAGCCTCTAGCCAGCTTATCTTTTGTTCTCCTGATTTCCAGAATGGAATTAAGATATCAATACATTGTGGCTCCCTTCTCCCACATCCAAGCACAGGAACACATCTCAGACCCATTGAGTGTTCTCATTGAATCCCTCTCTCTTGAAGTTAGGTGAAGGTCAGGAGGAGATACTCAGCACCACTATCCCCAAGAGATTCTCATCACAGATCTCTGCATTTCTATTCTCTATCTCTCTCTTAAAATTTATTTATTTATTTTAGAGAGAGAGAGGCAGGAGGAGGGACAGAGAGGGAGAAAATCTCAAGCAGACTCCACCTGACTTGGGGCTCGATCCCACGACCCTGAGATCATGACTTGAGCCAAAACCAAGAATCAGATGCTTAACCAACAGAGCCACCAAGGCACCCTGTACATTTCTATTCTCTTGTCCTTTAATATATATCCTTAACGTGGGTGAAGAGGTCTAAGAATCATGACACTGGCTCTTATCATTTCCTCTGAAAATGTGCATCTTGATTGTGTATCTGAACCTGGTGTCCAATATAATTGTAACTCATGTAAAACTTTAACATCCTGCTACAAAGAGGTTAAGTGTGTTGTATGTCAAAAACTAGGATATGAGGTTCTGAGCCTCAGTGAGTAGATAGCTAGTGAAACAATGAAGAGAAATCAGGATTTGTTAATTTGTTCAACAAATATTTACTGAGTCTTTATTATATAACAGCTTCTGGAAAAGGCATTAGAGGTTGAGTAAAGTAGAAAACATACATAGTTACTGCCTTTATGGAGCTTATAGTCCAGATGGGGGGCCAATATTAATTACATAATTAAACAAAATGATATATAATTTAAAATAGTGATGATTGTATGAAGGGACATTATTGGATGTTACAAGACAGAATCAGAGAAACACCTGATTTAGATGGAGAGTTTTTAAGGAAAAGTCATTAAGAGGAGGAGGTGGCCAGGTGAAAATTTTGAGAAGAGTGTTCTGAAGAGAGGGAAGGTTGTCTTTAAAGTCTGTGAGGCTATAGCTAGCATAGCAAATTTGAAGAATTAAAGGAAGACCAGAGTCAGTGTTCCTTTAGGAGCTCAGTCATGCAGTGCCTTGGAGGCCACATAGAACATTTTGGAAATACATTAAAGGATTTTAGAAAGGGAGTAAAGGGATAAGATTTGTGCTTAAAATGATCACATTAACTACTGTAAAGAGAATGAATTAGGACTGGGAGTAAACCTAGATAATCCAGACAAAATGTGCTTCAGGCCAGGTATGGTAATGAAGATAGATGGAAAGAAAAAGGCTTATTTGGGATATATGTTGGAGGTATACACAAAAGAACTTGGACTTGAATTAGATGAAGGAAAGGGAAGTGTATAGGACAACTCCCAGGTTTGTGGCTTGGGCAAAAGGTGAACAGAGAAGCCATGTACTGATGGGAGGAACTCTAAATAAGAGCCAATTGTAGGCGGGAGTAAGACAGTACAGGGAAAGTGAGAGGAACTTGACTCCTGCAAAGCCACTGGTCTGAGGTAAGGATTAAATGTTTCCATATGCTTAGAGACAAATACCTCCTTCTGGGAAAGAGAATAAATGAGAGAGAACAGCCATTAGGGAGTAATGGTTGCCTGAGCGAAATTAGAAGTAACAATTTAAAGCCTGCTTGCATAAGTATTTTTATTTTCCAGGAGCCTTAGAGAATGTTGATCATGAACAAAGTCATCCTGTGATTGTCTTGTGTCCACTAAAAAGTAATAACCACAAAATAATGAATGTGGGACTGAAGGATGATTCCCTACTCCCAGCTCTTCACCCTACGGAAAAGCTCTTTTATAAGCCTTGCATGCTACCCCATCAGAGAGTTATCGTCTTCCTTCTTGTTGGCTCCCTGGTATACAAGCCAACCCTAATAAACTCTACCTGCTTTCTTCTCTCAAGTTCAGTCTTCATTTCTATGACATTGAGAGTCAAGAACCTGGTCTTGGAGGTCCGGTAACAGGAGGAAGGTAAGAAATTTAGTTCGAGACACACTGAATTTGAGGAGTCCATGGAACTTCTAAACAGAGAGGCTAAACCGACAGTTGCATAGAAGGATCTGGAATTCAGAAGAGAGATTTAAACTGGAGATTAAAATGTAAGAGTTGGTGTCATACCTTGTCACCTAGAGGTTGCATAGAGGAGGAAGAGTGAGTGAGGTGTGAAGAAAACCAGGAGCGTGAGACATTATCAAAGCAAGTATATTAAGAAAGAAGGGTGGCCAACTCCATCAAAATTTGTTGAGATGTCAAGTAAGAACAGGAACTAAAATGTGCCCATCAGATTTTGCAGTATGGAAGCCATTAGTGATCTTAGTAAGAACATTTAGGGGAGAAAGAGCTTGGAAGAAAAGTTACCAAGTGGATAGCAAGCATTCCAAGATCAAATACTGGAATGACAAAGTTCATGAGAACATTATAATAAAGCAAGATTCAGAAAGTAGAGAATGGACACAAGTCAGGAATCAAGCACACAGATGAACGCCAGGGCAAAGTACTACATCAAAGTGACAAAGAACGATTTGGAGTAAAAGGATCCTTTGTGATCATTTAATTAAACCCTGGCTCTGTGGATGAGTAAGCAGAGCCCTAGAAATGACTTTGCAGATGGAAGCCACACAGTGAAAGGATGGGTGAGTCAGGACTAGAACCGTGTCCAGGATTGGAGTCCATTGCTTTTTCTGCTACCTATGTTGCCTCCCATGGTCTGCTTATTCCAGGCAAGAGACTCAGGAAGAGGATCTCGACTCCATTGTCAGGCAGCACCTGGCACTCCCATCTGGAAGAAACTCACTGGAGCCGACTTAAGTGACCTGTAACTTACAACCGGCAAGCCAGGGTCAGAAATAATCAAGCCTCAGCCTGATTTATCAGCAGCTAGTAGCATGCTGCCGAGGCTGCCTGTCTCTTTGAGTTGCTCAGGCACAGGCCACACAGCTCTCCCCCAGTCCTCCAGTGGCAGGAGGACTTCATAAATGACATTTGATTATGCTCAACACAGCAGCCAGGGGCTCTACACCAGCTGTAGTCAAGACGGCAAACACAAGCCATCTCCATAAAACACGGCAGCCCGGGGGGACCCGAATCGAAATCTTAATGTAGAGATCCACGGCCACTAAGGCAAATGACAGCAAAATGGGAACAAATTGCAAAACCAATAATAATAAAATTCTTGCTTGTGCGGCCTGTAAGACATCGACTCTCCAATATCACCCCCAGGGAGCAAAGTCAACTCTCCATGGGGTCAGTGGAGGCTATTAGAAGCCTGCTTGCTGGGCTTCTCAGCTGGAACCCACGGTTGCTGAAATAGCTTTGTGTTCAGTTGAGTTGGAACCCTCTAATCCTGCCTGTCTGCCTGAGGGGATTCATAGGCAAATTTAGCCTTATTCCCAAGCTGGGAATATTCCTTGAGACATACGAATCTTGATTTTTTTTTTTTTCAAATATTTAGTTTTGAATGAAATTTTTGAATTTTAATGCTAGAAGAAGTCTTGGAGAGATCATTTCGTTCTCCCCAAGTCTTTATTCATAGAAACTGAGAGCCAGAGAAATGGGAGCCTTTGTCCCAAATCACACAGCACGTGACAGTGCTTGAATTGGAATCTGGGGCTCTGAATACGTAGTCACTGCTCCCAGGCAGATGTAGTGAAGGAGAACTTACTGTTAAATCAGGAACTAAATATAGATGGACTTTTTTCTCTTTTTCTCATTCTAAGAGAGTCACAGAATTTACCTCAGGGGGAAATTATTCTTTTGTTTAGAAGCACACTTTAAATTTTTTTTTTTTTTTTGGTCATAAAAGGCACAGCCTTGGGTCTTGTTTAAAATGAGAAAGTTAAGTGGACTGTATAAAACTGCATAGTAAAAGTAGAAGGTGCATTCTCCCAGGGGCTGGAGGGGTTGTTTTGATGTGTTGTGACTGGGGATAGCAGTGGAGTAGATTTCTTCTGGAGGTGGGTTCTTCGCTTGCAGACAGAAGGGAGAATGGACCAGGCTGAGTGAAAACTGGCTGTGGGTTCTACAGACCCGGACAATTTGGGGAGCAATGGCCTCCTTGCAGTGGAGATGACTCCAGAATGTCTGATATTGCCCTGACATTATCCCCATTAGCCTTCAATGACAATGGTTTGTTTCACCACTAAGCATAGCATGAGTGGTGTAGGGTGGAAGGGAGGCAACATATGGGCTTCTGTGCACTGAAGAGGAGAGGCCTTCCTAGCACCTCTCTCTCTGGAGACTTTGAGGCCTGGAAGTAAAAGCAGCATCATAGGAAGAGAGACCGCATCCCAGGATTCCAGCAGCTGACCAGCCAGGGGAGGCCTTAGGGAGAGCAGGCAGGGAAGACCACCAGCCAGGCAGCAGCACAGGAATAGGCAGTAGTGGGACCCAGACTCAACCCCAAACCAAATTTACTGGGGGAAGGTATTCTTGCCCAGATGGTGGGCAGGCCATGAAAAAGGTAGGAGGCTCTAGATTCTGCTTTAGGAAATGAGAAACTGTATGGGTAATAAGTATCAGAAGCTTCGGGTACTTGGGTCAGTCATTTAGCTTTGCTGAACTTCCCTGTCCTCATGCTAAAAGAGGTTCAACTTTATTCTTCAAAGTTGTTCTGATTCAATATGATAATATGTTAATGTGCCATAGAATGAACACATTATTATTTCTCTCTCTTTATACTTCGGATACATGGGCCATCTCAACCCCAAAGCTAATCTGTGCTAGTATCAGTGCAATCATTCATTTACCTCTATGCTCTGGATCCCATGCTTAGCTCAGCCACAAGGTCATTGCAAAGAGCAGGTGAGCAAGGGCGTTGTGGTATAGAGGGTGATTCCAGGCCCAATCCTCCTCAGGAAGCCAGCATTTCTTTCCTTGAATCTCCCTTTTCATTTGGGGTTTCAGAATGAAAGACTGAGGAGGAGAAATCTCCCCTCTTCTGCATTTTGAGGTTAAGATTCCAGAGATAGCTATAGTGGGGAAAAAGTCATGAAGAAAAGTAAAGTCGTTCTAGTCACCAGATACTTGCATATGGTCAAAGGCGGTAGGGATAGCAAGCGAGGTAGAGAGGAAACACAGGAGTCAGAGAGGGGCCGAACCTCTTTTACTGGGAGTTCTCTGGAGCTTGTGGGAAAGCACAATATGTATTTTGAGCAGTGTACATCTCATTTCACTGTTTAAAGGAAAATAGCAGGCCCAGGCCACAAGGGGCTCACACGGAGAGAGGGGGGCCTTGGGGTATACATACACTCAATACAGTGACCTTCTCAAATGTAAACATTCCAGAGATGAATAGTTTATGACTTCTGCTAGTGCCTGAGATAGCTTCATAAATGAATGAATTAGATTGGGCCACAGTAAATACCAACTGTAAGAAATTTGCAAGACCAGCAAAGGAAAAACAAGGGAATGGAAGTTTCTGGTTGTCCTTACAAAAAAAGTGATTATTTTTCATTTGTAACCTCTGTAATATATATTAATTTTCATGCAGTAGTTTGGGTCTAAAGAAAGCAAAGGATTCTTACTCTTTGTGGCAGATGCTGCAGATTGTCTATTTGACATCTCTTTTCGCCTTTTTTTCTTAATAATTCGACTCTGACTTTGTTTAGGGTGGCAATGAGCCTAGTTAATTGCCTAGCTCTTCCTTGCACCTAGGGGTGGCCGAATGGAACAGTTCTGGCCAGTGAGGTGTAAACAGAAGTCACTGGATGGAACTTCTGGAAAGGTCCTGGGAGGGATACAGAGTCATCTAATTCTCACGCTTCCTCCCTTGCTTGTTCTTCTATTGTCTTCTAGAATGGAAACCAGGACGCGTGTGCCCGTGAGGATGACCAATGCTCACTGTGGCAGCTGAGCAGAGGCACAAAGCTCCTGGTCTCTGCTGGTGTCTTGGAGCCACTGCACTATTCCTCAGCAGCCTACCTCCGGACTTCTTTTTGCACAAGAAAAAGTAACCCCTGAACTGCCTTTGTGAATTTGTCTGTTGAAGCCAAAAGCAATTCTCACTGATAGAATGGTAATTTTTAATTTTAAGACACATATGGAGAGAAACGAAAAACAGTAACCACCATAGCAAGTTCACCATGATTTCCTCTGAGGGATGCACGCTGGCATATCACATAGGTGGCCAGGATGCTCCATGGTCCTGAACGCCCTCAGGCAGGGGGTGAGAAAGACTGCCTCCTCCTGGAATTAAAGAGGCAAGTTGAATGTAGACCTCCCAAATCACCTCCAGGATAAGATGGTCTACAAAACACAGGACAGAATCCAAGCTCGTACCTGTGGGCTCAAACCTCCAGCTGAATCCTTAACCTCATCTGTGGGAAAACTTCAGGAAGAGAGTCACACACGTCTCAGGGCAGCGTTGTAAGCATTATTAAGTATTTTCATGCTAAGCGTGCAGTAGTCACTCCACAAAATTTTGTGAGATCAAATGGAATTCAGAAGTCTCTTTAAAGTTGTCCAGATAACTTGGCAAATCATAGGGGTGTGTGTGTGTGTGTGTGTTTCAGATATATCAAAGACCAGGGCACATGAACCCAAGCTTCATTCTAACAGGGTCAAATGCTGTGCCTGTGTTGACTTTTCTTTAAGATTTATTTATTAAAGAGAGAGAGAGAGAGAAAGAGAATGAGTGGGGGAGGGGCAGAGGGAGAGGGTCGGAGAGAACCTCAAGCAGACTCCTTGCTAAGAGTGGAGCCCGACATGTGACTTGATCCCACGACCCTGGGATCATGAACTGAGCCAAAACGAAGAGTCAGATGCTCAATTGACAGCCACCCAGGCTTCCCTGTACCCATGTTGCCATTAACTGTTCTTCCTGCAGGGCACATTTGCCATTAGATTGGTAAAATCTATGTGACATCTCTATCTTTACCCAGGAGAGAGTGACTCATATTGAATCCTATAAGTTGAGTCAAATTAGAAAAAGCACAAAGGAAGCATGCTAGATACATGAAGAATGTTTTGTAAAGTGAATCAGAGCCCCTTCTCCACTTCATTTGGTTTCAAGTTACCTATCTGCTTTGTAAATTTTTGACTATTGCAGCTCAGGTTTCCTTAAAGGGGGCATGCTATTGGCAATTATCTGTAGCCTTCGAGAACAGACAGAGCAGCCCTAGAGAACACCAAGGAAATCACCAGCAGCTGAGCAGTTAAGAGAGGCATTTGTTGGTAAAAGAAGCAAAAGTAATTGTGCAAAGCTTTTATGAGCTTTTTGAAACAGTCTGGAAGGTGATGATCTTTCTGACAGCTAAGCTCAGCCTGAATGACAAGGAGAAGGTAAATACAGTAACAAATTGTTCTCCAAATGTGGCTGGGAGGTGACTTTTTTCAAAGGAAGCATATTGGAGATAAAATGAGGTGACCTTTTAATGTTCTGCTCCCAGTGAAGTTATTATGAGTTGCTTTATAACAAACAACACCAGGAGTAGCATCCCCAGCAACTTCCCTAATGTGGCCCCCAGAAATCTAATTTGTAGATCAGATGGAGACCCCCTAGAAAGGGCAGCCTTCATCTGAACCACCCTCATTCTCAAAGATCTTAACATCCACACACGCACTCACAAAAAGGAATTAAAATTGATTTTCGGTGTTTTGGCAGCCACAGGAGACCCTCTTCCCTCCAGCAGCATTTCCCATAGAAGACATTACTTATCAGAGCTGGTCAGCATCAGCAATCTCTCAGATAAATAATTTATATGGGGAACTAATAAAATAATGAAGTACTTTGGGGGATGGTAATAAGTAGGCAGAGCCAGGACCTCCTGGGGACAGTCTTGAGAAAAGGCATGGATCTACAGCTTGGGAGCACTGCTTGACTTTGCTTTAACTCCCCACGGCCCCCACTCCCTCCCCTCACCCATGGAATGTCATCTCTTATTGTACTTGCTTGTACTTTAAACTCATGCAGATTCTCCTCACATTCCAATAACCAGCTCAACTCTCTTCTTTTTGGTATAGCCTTTCCTGCCCCTTCAAACCTCATCTCTCTTCCCTTCAAATGCTCATAGTATTTATGTTTATATGATTTATCCAATATCTCTTTGATGTAGCCATGGGTTACCTCTTATCTTGCAACATTACTTATTTATTTTTGACTAAAATTAGACTACAAGCTCTCTGGAGGCAGGACATGTTGAATAGTCTCTGAATTCCCAACATTGTATATGTAACACCTTACTTCATATCTACCAGTTGCACACATTTGCTGATTCACCTCCAGGGCAAGAATCCTCTCAAGGAATTATTTCTTATATTGTGTGAATCTAACAGGTGAGGAAGGGTCTAAATGTATTGGATTTTGGTGTCAATTTCAAAAGTAAGGATTTTTATTTTGTTTGTTTTTGAAGAACTATACAAGCAATGCCCAAGAAATAAAAATGTCATATTATTTTGGAGGAAATTAGCAAAGAACAGGGAGACTCTGATTAGCAATCAATTTAAAAAAATTGTCCTTTCTAGAAAGAAGTCTTTGTTCCAGCTTGCCTTTCTCTGGGCCAATGGAATGACATCATACCGAAAGGGCCTTAAAGGCAGGACAGAGATAATGGGACCCACCCAAGTAGAGTTCCGGTGTGGCCCCCAAGGAGGGCTGGCTCCTTTGTTTGACGCCTCACTGGCTCTCTGGATCCTTCCCTCAATCTATGGGTCTTCTTTGCAGAACAGGGATCTTTCACAGAATCATTAGTTCTAAGAAGCAGTTATAAACCCTTCTCTCTTATAGCCCTGAGCTGGCCTCCCTCCTGCATTTCCCCATTATCTTTTCTTGTTCAGGAAATCCTGAGGTCTTGGGTAAGAAGCCAGTTGTCTGATGTCTCAGATTCTCTCATGTTCTCTCTCTCTCTCCGTGATACTTCAGACTCACACCAGAAAGGCAATGCTTCTTTGAGGAGGATGGTCATGATGGATTCTCTTGGAACCTGGCATTTAAGCTGAAGCCTAATGGATAAGAATAGCCAGTTAGGCAAAGAGCAGGAGACTTGCTGGGTGCCCAGGCAACACCAGTCAGCCTCCTCACCGCCTAATCATTGGTTAACACAGGTGTATATATGTGAGTAGGGGAGCATTGTCTTTTCTCCCTGGACAGGGTGGGGAGACTTCTAGGGTCAGAGTCCAGGAGAGCCCTAGCTGAAGTATTAATAATGGGTGGTGATTTGAAACAGTTTTGGGGTGTATGAGATCCTTGAGGAGAAAGAAGGTCTTCAATGGTATTGAAACAAGGTTGGCAGAAAAGACCAGATGAAATGTGGGGACTGTGAAGAGCAGTCACAATAGCTTAGCTAAGGATTCCCAGATGTTCAGACCCAAGTCTCACTCAATCCTCACTTTGTGCATTGAACATGTGTTTTTTCTCATTCTATGTGTGTGTCTGTAATAACTGTGACAAAGTCAATGTTCACAGGAAAGGGCAGTGGGTAATATATGAGTCTAGGGTCGGGGTACTGCAGGATATACGATCAGTTCAAGGAGCAAATCACTGCTGAGCTCCAGGAGATTCAGGAATCTTGCCTAGTATTGTCATATGTAATAATTTTTCAAGAGAAACTAAATATCTGGGTTTGCATGTGAAATTTACTCATTTTGAAATGTTAACAACTAATAAAAACATTTTGTGGACCAAAAAATGTCCCTTGGTAGAACATGTGAGTCACCTGTTACAATTTAGGACAGAACTGAAAGCAATGTGAAGGTGAGAATAGGGCCTCTTTTGTACACCATTTTCTCCTCAACCCCACACAGTGTCTGGCACCTAGCTGTCTCAAATATGCATAGATGAATGGCTCCCTATGTCATCCTCTAACCACTGCCATGCCTGGTTCCTCCTAACATAGTTAGTCTTTGCCTGGTCTTATACAACATCAACTTAACAAAAGAGAGTCCATGGAATTAATTTTCCCCCTTTTTTGGAGAAAGAAATTCTAGAACCCCATTTCTCTCAACCCTAATCACATACCCAAACCCTTCCAGGCCTCTCTGAGTCAGACTGAGCTTTCTAATGCATTCCAGCATTTTCTTTCAAGCAGCCATGATGAAGTAGTTATTTCCACCCCAGTCTGGCATCTCAAAGTGTTTTTATCAAACGTCTAATTAATTAACCTTAATTAATTGGAATTTTAAATCGCTTTCCAAATCCACAATAACATAAAGCTGTCCTTTCTCACTCCTAGGAAGATTCAGTAGAAAGTCCTGCATTATCATTAAGAGCATAATATTCTTAAAGCACATCTCTCATGAAGACTATGAAATTGTTCAAAGAGAAAATCAGGAGAAATTGTCTCTATCAAGTGGCACAAGGCTATTTAGATAGAATTACTTTGTCAAGCCAGCTTTGAGCTAAGTTATTCTTTTGTGAGATTTCTTTTTTGCTTTGAGTATTTTTTTTACCCCTTCCCCTCTCCCTGATTCTTGCAAAAAAAAAAGAAAATCAATGTTTTCTGGAAGAACAGAGATGAGAGCCTTTGGAGAACTCCACCTTCTGTTTGCTGCAAAAACATTAATAAATGTCACCAGCAACGTTGGGTACCAGGGGAAACTGGATGACCTCATGAATATATTTTCTAAAGAGCTTAAAATGTCCATCTTGTATATTATTCGTCCCTTAAAGAGTCTAAGAGCTATTGATTCCTTCGACTGCTGCAAAATGCAATTTAAATGCACTGAAAGCTCTAAGTATGAATGTATAGACAGAGCAGTGCCTGTTCAGAGTGGCTTCTAAATGTCCCCTTTCTCAATGTGGAGAACTGCTCTGCAGTAAAGGATACCCCATGGTAGGGTAGGTGGTGTCATCCAGTCTGTTATAGCAAAATAAAAGGAAATTAATGCTGCTTTCACTTAAAATGGTATTAGTGCCTATCCCTGTTAAAACTTAGCTGCTGATAAAAATTGATTTTTATATTCATTGGTCATTATTGCGGGGCTACCCCCTGACCTTCTAAAGGCGCAATCATCTGACACCCTTGCCCATTTACTTACTTACTTAGTTCTCCTTCTGCAAGCATCCAGTGATAGGTACGGTATTCCAGAACAGCACATAGCATTAAGGAGTGCCATAGACAAGAAGCTGTGGACAGAGATCTAGTTGTTATGGGATATTAAGTGATGCGTTCTTATCTCTGCCAAAGATCTTCTAGATGATGTTGGATCACCTACTTCACCTGTTAGCTGTGATTTCCCTGCTGATAAGACGTCCTTTCCTTATCTCTTGGGGGTAGTAGGAAGGTGACTAATGAATGTGCTCTGAGATTAGTAGTGTGCTTTGTCAAAATGAGGCAGCTGTAGGTCTAAGCCTACAATTTGCAGGACAAGAAAGAATATTAATATTTTATCCTTCAGGAATTTCAAGGCGCTTTGAGGCTTTTGGTTCTGGCTTCTGCTGCAAGCGTTCTCCACCAGCTCTCAGCCCAAGGAATAGGAGGCTCCTTCTATTACCACTCCTTATTCGTACCGAGGCATATTAGCGGGGATACATAACTAGGTCTGTCTTCTTGAGTTCCCCGTGACATGAGGAATCAGAGATGTCTCAGACAACAGTGACAGTCGTCCACAACCATAACACAGTGATGGTAGTACAGAGGGCAGGGTACAAAGCTGGGACTCAGAAGATCAGCTCTTTAGTTCCAGCCCCACTGCTAACTAACTGGTTGTGCAGACTGGGCTGAGCCATTGACTTCGTGGAGTTGTGAGTTTATCTATCTGTAAGGTGGGGATTATGATAAAATAAAAGTGTAAAGATAAACAATGCTACGCGAAAGCATTGTGTAAGCTATAAAAATAAAAATACTATGACAAGATAGGTTAGTCACAAACAATTTTTTTTTTCCCTTTGAGAACGGTTTCCTACTGGTTTCCTCTGGATCTCACTCCTGGGCTCCATGATTCATCACTGATCTCGGCTTAAGCTCCTCTTCTAAATTTTCCTCATAAACACTCTCACTTCTACCATCTCTTTTCCAACCACAATCCAAGGACGAAAACCCTTAAAGGCAGATCTCTCCTTCAGCAGATGAAAACCCTTTGGTTCTCTCCAGCTTCCATTTCATCCAGGAGGAAGCACCATCCATTCCAGCAAACACTAGCAACAACACACCTAGATATCCATTACGTTCCATCCTAAATAGAGGAATGTGGTCTACATTTTATTTTATTTTATTTATTTATTTTTTTAAAATTTATTTATTTATTTGACAGAGAGAGACACAGCGAGAGAGGGAACACAAGCAGGGGGAGTGGGAGAGGGAGAAGCAGGCTTCCCGCTGAGCGGGGAGCCCGATGCGGGGCTCGATCCCAGGATCCTGGGATCATGACCTGAGCCGAAGGCAGACGCTTAACGACTGAGCCACCCAGGCGCCCCATGTGGTCTACATTTTAAAAAATGGTCCTGAGTTAGTAGCCAGATGGTTTTACTCTGTACCCTTGTACCAGCCTCTTTGTCATATAGTAGATGCTTTTTCAAGAACCATGACTCTGCTGCCCTTGTATTTGCTGCATTTTTGACAGGTTTGGAAAGCAGCCGTATATCCATGTGAAAATCTCACAGATGACGTTGTCTGGGCAAAAGCCACTCAGGTTCACAAAAGCTTAATGCCAAAAAAGGGCAATGTTCCTCTTTGTAAGAAGGTATCTAGTTTTCTATTATGCTCATGGACATGCACAGCCCAAACTGGCTTGGTTTCAGGTGATCAAGGTTTGGAGAACTGTGCATTCAGTATTGGTCAAGCCCTGGCTGGAGCTTGGTAAGGATAAAGCCATGACATTTGTTAGTCTGTCCTAGCATTTTGGTGATGTCAGCCACAAAAGATTTGGGATGTATGCGAATTATTTTACTTTTCTATATATTAATTCATCAAAACTTTTGAACTTACATATTTCTTTTCTAGGCTGCATTACTCCCTCAGGGTAACAAATGCCCAAACTACCTTTCTAAAATGTGAGTCTGATTGTGTCATTTCCCTTCTTAAAAACTCCAGTGGCTCCTCCTACCTGGGTTGGAGACCAACTTGCAGATTCACCACCAGTCCTTCCCACTTCCTGTAACAGACCACCTATTTTCATATCCCCATGCTTTCTCATGCCTTTTTTCTGTGTCTGAAATGATCGTTTTCACCTTGTCTGATAACATAATCTTACTCATTCTTCAAAGCTCAGATCAAATGTCACCTCAGCCGTTGAAGTCCAGTGATTCTTTTCTTTTATTACCACATACTTATGATAATGCAATCATGCCTATTTTTCTATAGCTCTCTCTCTTCTGTTAAATTTCCCATCAAGGGGGGCACCTGGGTGGCTCAGTCGTTAAGCGTCTGCCTTTGGCTCAGCTCATGATCCCAGGGTCCTGGGATCGAGCCCCACATCGAGCTCCCTGCTCGGCGGTTAGCCTGCTTCTCCCTCTCCCACTCCCCCTGCTTGTGTTCCCTCTCTCGCTGTGTCTCTCTCTGTCAAATAAATAAATAAAATCTTTAAAAAAAAATTTCCCATCAAGGGCAAGTCACATTCTATTTATCCAGGTGTTTTGAGAGCCTGGGTGAGTGCTTGGCACATAGTAGGTGTTCCCTAAATGTTTAGGAAGAATCAAATATTGACAAACACTGAGTCTTTTACTGGTTCCAATATTATCTTTTTTAAGGTTCAAAAGTTAACTCCTACGTCCTATATATACACAATACAGTCGATGGATACTTTATGTGACACAATTTTTTCACACTCTGTACTCCTTTAAAGGATTCACAGCACAGCCCTCTCTATTTTTTTTTCTTTCCAGATGGTTCTAATCTTTCCGATGCATTTTCATATACTGCATCCTGTTGATAATTTTAGTTGTTTTCTCTGGAGCTTTGCAGTATTATTTCATCTTTTACAAAAGGAGGACAGGTTAGACAGCCTGAGCTGAATCCAAGATTCCAAGAGTGGAAGATTTATGGTTTGTACAAGGCTGCAACAATGTTTTCTGCCTTATTACAATATCTTCTTGCCCCTGAAGGCCAAAGGCTCTCTTCAGGGAATGGTTGCAATGTCTCTTGAATCCCCTTATCGAGTTCTAATGATCACTCAGAGCCCAGTGTCCTTTGAGCATAGATGGATTTTTTTCCTAAAGTCATTGCCTTATTCTTGTTCATGTGGAAATGTGCCTCCACCTTTTGACCTCCACTTGGTTTTCCTGACGTTTTTTCACAAGTACATCACAAGAGTTTTCTTTTCCCCATATGAAGAAACTCTCTGTTATCTGCAAACTTGGGAGATTTCACTAGATATTCGCTCTTCTACTTCATTAGCTAAACTTTTAAATAAGAGTGATCAAGAGTCTAATATCTTGGTGATCCTACTATTAACATTTCATCACAGAATGCTCATTTATTTCAATCCTTTCATTCCTGGATCTATGCCAGTTCTTTAGCTATGAAGAAAAAAGATCCCTTTAATCGTGTATTTTTAGAAAAAAAATCACTTAGCATATAATTTAGTCAAAGGCTTTTTGAAAGTGCAAATAATTGCATCTCCTAATTTTATTTTGCCAAGTTCAATTTATTCGTTCAGAAACACCGCAAGGATCAGGTGGCCGGGCCAAGCTGGATGAAGAGTAGATCTAGCTGCTAGTGGTAGCCAGAAATACATTGATTAGTAGAAAGAAGAGCAAGGACAGGAAAAAGGAAAACAGTGAGGCTAGAGTTTGCAGAGAAGAGAGAATGGGGATGCGTTTAGCCAGGGGGCCAATAAGGGAGGATAAAGGCAGAGGAAGACAAATGCCCATGAGACCAAGGCTGATGTAAACCAAGAAGGAGCCAAAGGATCGGAAGTAGATATAGGTGATGGGGAGGAGTGTCCTTGGATAGTGGTTATTTTTAAAAGCTGGGATCTCATTTTTTTAAGGGTTTGCATCTTCCTAAAGTACATGAATCCCTAATGTTGACTTCTGAAAGTATAGATTTCCCAGGTATGGTTTTCCCCCCACCAATACAGTGCTACTGTATTTTGAATTCACTTCACCCACTGTTCAGTGATTCTATCATTTGTTATCCAGTCAACAGACACTTACTGGACACCTGTAATTTTTAGGTCCTTCTGGAAAACAAACAAGATGGAGAGAATAGAGTTCTTCTCTGCCCTTAAGGATATCACAATCTAGCAGAGAGGATAAGACAAATAACCACAAAAGTTGAATATAAGATAGACTAGAATAAATGCTGTAAGAAAGGCAAAAACAAAGTGTTCTGTATGCTGGCATCTCTGTTTAGAAAGTCCTTCCCATCATCACCAATCTCTCATTGTCAAAATATGGCTTTCTTTCCAAATCAGCCTGTCTTATGAAGTCTTCTCTGACTAGTCCCCTCCATAACCTTTTGTTTACACCTTACTTATGGCATGGTGTGTGTTTGGGGAGTTATGAGGATTCTAATTCCTAGTGGTAACATGATGAGTGTTCATCCTAGATTTTTCTGGACAGTTAATTTTATGTAACTGTATTTCTTTTTTCTTAATAGAATAAATTTAATAACTGTATGATTTAATCTTTAGACTTTGTCACTTATTAGACCACATGTTCTGACCCTGAGCTTTGGTTTGGACAATGTGGTCACTGTAGCTAGAGTCAGAGAGAAAGTGCGTGTTCCCCTAAAATGACTGGCCCACCAGCTATTTATGTTTGGTACCCATCCTGATTGATTAGGAAAAGTCTATTCTGCCTGGTCAGAGCCTATGCTATGTAAGTTGTTAACTATTTTGAATATTACTCTGATAGGGCATTCATGGAAATGTAGATTAGGTTCAGAAAAGTAGAAACTTATACACTGGGTCAGGGAAATTTGAAGAGCACTATAATACCATCAGTGGTTTTATACATATTTGCTCAGGTGTCAAATGATTCACTGGTCTGCAAACCCAAAAAATCTTCTTATCAGTGTAGACATTCTTTTGCATTTATGCATCTTGCATCAAGTTATTCAACAAATACATATTTAGTACCAGTGTGTTAGGGACTTGCTAACTGTTTACCCAAATCCCCTTCTTATTCTTAGGTATAGCTATATATTTTTCTGCCTACTTTGCAATTAGGTGTGACCATCTGACTAGACTTTAATATGGTATGACTGGGCTAGAGAGGCCCCTTGAATGACCTTGAAAACTATGGGTTTAATAAGACAAAGTGGCCGTCATCCCGGGTCGTGAATAACTGTGTGGACCAGTGTGCCCTCCACTTTTATCTCACCAATCTGGCACAGTTAGTGAGCAAAAATTAAATTTCTAAGATATTAAGCCATTATGTGTTTGGATCTATTTATTATTATAGCCTGGCTATATCAATTAGGATAAGCTAGGTTATAATTTTTTTTTAACTCAGTGGTTTAAACCATAAATGTTTATTTCTTACTCATGCTACTTAATCATTGAGGGTTTTCTGAGGGATATTCTCCCATATTGTTCTTGCTTTGTCACCCTCTCTTTGGGGCCCAGCCACGTGGAACATCCACTGTCTGGATCATGGTGGGCACTCTGAAGGAGAAAAAAGAATCCTGGAAAGTCTTTCATTAGCTATTAAACAAGCAGCCATACAGATGATACATCACTTCTACCCATAACTCATTGGTCAGACTTGGTCATATGGCCCTAGTCAAGGCCAGAAAGTATAACCGTACCATGTGCCTAAAAGCTGGACAGCAGAAGAATTCAGAGAGCATCATTAAAGACCACCACACCAGCCTATCTAAAACATCCTACTGTGTGCTAGACACTATGTGAAATGTTGGCATTTAAAGATAAATATGTCATGGTCCCAATTTTATAATTTTATAATGCATTGTCTTCTAAACCTGTGGGTTGATACCACCTGTATTTGCTGATTTTCTGTAATATGTTTTAACACAACAGTATGTGTATTATCAATTAACTAATTTATTCCTTTATTCCATCAGTAATATTTACTAAGTGTTTTTTACTACATATATCTGTCCTGGGAGCTGTGTGGTTTACAATGATGAAATGAACATCAATCCTACCCACAAAGAACTCAGAGTGTAGAAAATGTGTTTGTTCTCATACCTCCAAGCTACCCCCATAAATATCTCCCTGGCCATTTTCTCAATAAAACTAAGGCTGGGATTTCATTTTGTTGCTTTGCTCTCATCATGTGGAAGTCAAGTGTTAAATTGGAGGAATGTCTAGACTACTGCCCAAGGCTCGTGGAGAGATTCCCCTGGTGATCTTCTACCACTTGGTTCCTGGGCCCTTGGCTCATTTTGAGGTCCTGTGAACCATAGTCTACATGTGATATGGGCTTCCACCAATATAGCAGAGAAACACAAGGTAGGGACACAGACTGAAAACAATATACTCTGCTCTAACTCATTCTTTTTCAGATGTCCAGGCCCTACTTACTTTTGGAAACTTTTTTCAACTTACAGGTCTCCCTGAAAAGTAAGAAAATTGTGGTTTTCAAACTGTGTTCTACTGTGCCTGAAGGAAAGAGGAAGGTGCCCCAGAGAGGGAAGGGGCAGCCCAAGCAGGAAGCTGTGGTCATTCTATCTCAACTCCAACCAGAGCAGCTTCACTTTTGATGGTTTTATGTATTGGAAATCTACCTATGATTCTATGATTAGAAAGTTTAATTTCTTTAAAAAGATTAGATGATCTAATAAGTTGCTATTTCAAAACACTGCCAGGAGCCCAAGAGAATGAATAAAATCACCTTCTTCACAAATAACAGACCATAAAATCTGGAAGGGACTCAGAATCATCCAAATTCTTTGGAGAGAGCAGCTTTGGTCTGTGGCTCCCTCTGCCATCTGGAAAGTGCCGAAGATCTCATTGAACAGACTTCATCCCCTCGAGGCCACGTTTTCCCCAAAGGAAGCAGTTAGCCCCTTGAGTTGCACACCGTAGATGATCAAAGAGTATCTGTTGAACGAACAAAGGAAAGAGTCAGGATTAACCTTCTTTGTCACAGGTAGGAAAAATAAAGCTCAGAGTGGTGAAGGTTTTGGCCCGAAGTCACACTGTAAAAACAAAGGCAAAGTCAGGAGAAAACCCTAGGGCTTTGTACACGGGATTATTTCATGTTGACTCCTAAACAGCAAAAAAAAAAAAAAAAATCCAAACTCAGTCTCTCACTTCTTATCCTTTGCTCTGTCTCCATAGCCATCCTAATGATGTAACAAAGGTAGCCGGAGTTCCAACTCAAATGATCAGTGGCCTTGTCTGTCTGCTATTTCTGTGAGTATGGGATGCGAACGGGGTGAGGTGTCTCTCTTTTATCCTCCACGATACACACTGTGTCTCTCCCCTTCCTACCGCTGCCTCACCAAGGGCAGGATACACTCAGTGGGGGACTGGCCAGCCCCAGTATCTGAGGGAGGTCCTGTACAGAGGATGGGGGGCAGTTGAAGAAGGACAAGTCATACTAGGGTTAGGTTCTTGCTGTTTCTTTTTCCTTTGTGCTTTCTTTTCTTTGCATCACTGATGATGTTATTTATGGGATGCCAGTTTCTTTTTTTAATTAAAAGGAGGAAAAATCCAGTCTTGTACAAGAACAAGAGTGATGACTCAACAGGACTGCTCGGTGCCAAACGACTTCCTGTAATCACTTCTCTAACAGTGTTTCTTACAGAAGCAGGCTTTTGGACCCAGGGTGAGACGGCAGCCCCGGCTGCCCACCTGTCCAAGTGGCTCCCTCATAAGGCGGCCCAGGTTGGCTGGTGCATCCGCAGTCATGAACTCTGGCCTGGAGAACCCAAGCTCACCAAATCTTGCTGGTCTATGAGCATGGAGAGAGGAATAACGTAGCAGAGATAATGGAATTCTTGCTGACATCTTTCAGGTACTTTAAATAGTAGCCTTTTCTGGCACTGTGACATGTCAGAGGATCATTATTTTTAATGATGTAAATTACCTTGAAACTCACCTGTTTTAACTCCTTCCTATGACAGGTAAGAAAACTGAGACCTAAATCAATTTGGCAAATATTTATTGACCACCTACTGTTTGTAAAGGATGGTGCTCTGCCTCTCTGGACCAAATGACATTTTAAGGTCTCACAACTTATTGGGTGACAGATAGAATTAAAAACTAAATGTCTTCACTCCCTTGCCAGTCTTTTTTCCACCATTCGAATCTGAAGTTTGGGTTATTATCATATCTTGCTGGTCTAGAAATTCTAGACTGGTGTGTGATTGAGTATGAGCATATGTGTGTGTGTGTGTGTGGGGGTGGTGTGTTGCGTGTGTGTGTTTCTTTTAACCCTGGGCATGTAGCTAGGAGAGATATAAAGCAATCCAAACCGATAACAGGAAATGCTGGAGGCAGCATGTCAGAGTCAGGAAAACACTCGCTTTGGGATCAAACAGACATAGTTATGAATCCTGGCCCTTCCACTTACTATGTGACCATGGCTCAGTTTCATAATCATTTTGATCCATCCTTTCTTCATATACAAATGTATAGTAAAATATGGTTCATGTTTACCTTAAAAGAATATATGCAATATACAGAATTAATATATTAGCCATATCTTTTGTTGTCTGATGCTTTAACATCTTGGGGCCTTGCTGACCATGGAAGGATTGTCCCTCCCAGGGTTAACTAATCCCTAGTACCTTTCATAGGCAAACGAACCAATCCAGAGCCCCTACCCCCATCGGCTTCCTTGATTGGGCTCTCACACTCTAGACCACTATTCCTCTGGCCTGATCACTCCAGGGCCAGGTGCCAGACGTGGAGGGACAGCCCCTGTGATCCAGAACCTCTGAAATTATTCAAACTAGTCCATCTTAAACTGGCATACCCTGCCTTGTCCATTCTTTCTCGTGGAAATGACAATTAAGGAAGGCTCTTGCCTAGATTTTCCCCTCCTCCCTCTGCCTCCCCATCTTGATCCTTTCTCTGTGGCCTCTCCCACCATGGCTTCAGCCTTCAACCTCCCCCCACCTTGGGATCTATGAGTGACAAATGATCTTTTCCATGACAACCATCCAATCTGTTGGCCTCACCATACCTGAATAATAATAAAACCTATATTTGAAAGCATAGTGTACTTGACAAAGCACCTCATGCATAAAGGTTCTCAATAAATTCCTTCATAGAACATAATGTATTAATGACTTTCTACGTGTGAAGTCCCTGGGTGCACAGATATGAATAATACCTAGTTCCCCCTCTCAAGGAACCTAACTGAAAATAAGGACAACAGCAACCTATCAGAAGTGGGGGGAGGTCATGAGAATCTCTCTATGGCAGATGGAGACGTAGGAGGACAACAGAGGTATTAAATGACCTGCTTTGGGACACACAGCAGGATGGCACAGCGGAGGACTCCAATTCAGGCTCTTCTGACCCCCAGCCCTGGATCTGGTTTTCGGTGGGGTCCGTGATTTCTTTGAGTGCACGAGACTGGAGCTGGAGGAGGAGAGCATGCCCGGGTGCCCCTGAAACAGTCATCCTCGGCTTCTTTCAGCCACTCGAGGGCTTTGTTCCTGCGGTACTTAAGATAAAATATTCGGTTCTTCTTTGGCCTCTGTTCTATATTCCATATTCACTTATTTTCAATAAACATTTTCAGATTCCTTATTTTTCCCCCTAAAGCTTACAAATAAATTTTTCTGTCTTGCCTTTCTTGCTGCATTTACATAAAAGCCACACTGAAAAATTTATAGCAGTAATGGAGGTCTTGGGGAAAACAAAATGCTCTGAGAACAAAAGCCACCTTAACCCTTTCCTGAGGAGTGGGGTCAGGCTGGCTGCGCCACGGAGCGGGACTTTACAGGGCAGAGGACACACTGCAGGTGCTCCCTTTACCGATGAAGCGTTAACAATGGGCTCAAGTTGGAGATCCTCATGACTTCATTCACGACGTTCTTTAGACCACGAAGGATACCATGGAGATAAAAGTGAATTCAATTGCAAAATTTTGAAGCTGCTATATAAATTCTATGAAAGTTTACTGTTTGGAAATACTGAAAGGATGGAATGTAGCTTAGGGCAAAATACAACTTCCTGAGAAGTCTGCATAGCAATATTTTATAAGGATTATAATTCGACCACTTTGAAATACAGTACATATAAAATAAAAGACAAAATCATTCCTCCTTTCATCCAATGAACATTTAACGAGCATCTACTATGTGTGGGTCCCTCAGGATACAGAGAATCTAATGTATTCCTTGCCCACAAGGAGCATGTAGCCTAGTGTTCATTAACAGAAAATCAGTACTAATAAGCCAAATAAGTTAAATTAGTAAAAATAAGTTTTTTTATTTTATAATGTAGCATACACAAGGAAATACTTGAGCACATGAGAATTAATTTCTGAATGCCTGGAAGTAAAAGAGATCTTTAATTTATGGCATGTTCAGTTCAGAAAGGTTTCTAATTTTAGGAGAATTCCCTTTGTGAGTAAGTCCTAGAACATTCAGAGAGAGGCATGATTCAAGCCTTTGTAGCCACTCCGATCAAGCACACGCTGCCTACCATGATGGAATTGGTGCCAAATCCACATCATGAAAACTGGACTCAATTAGGCTTTGCCGGCAACCTTGACATTGGTACCATCCAGGAGTTGAAAGGGACATAGGCAGTCTCTGCCATCTGGTTGCTGCAAGCCTTCCTTTCCTTGAGCAAGCGAGACTGGTAGATGGGAAGATTTTGCAAATCTTCTGCAAATAGAACTTCTAACTCCTTGGTCAAAATGATCACAGCTAACATGAAAAAATATATATTGCCAGTGTTTGGGACTTTCCAGCCCAGTGTTCCATGTTGCCCTCTTTACCTGTTGGCACCCCACCTCCAGAGCTTTGTCTTTGTGTTCTTGTGTATAATCTGACAAATCATCTAACCTCACTAGAGATTCGGAGAGTTCCTCCCATCTAAGGATAGGCCGTGTGCCTAGAATGTGGTAGGCCTGAATGCTGTTCTTTCTCTTCCTTGTTGAGATACATTCTGATTCTCTCTGGAGGCCTAGGCTGAGGATTGCTTCATCAGCTCCAGGGAGAACAAAGGGGAGGCCAGCTGGGTAGGTGCCAAGGCAACAGGTACATAAAGGGCACTAAAACACTCCTGGAAATGTGACCAGAGGGATAAATGGTATTTAACAGAACACCTTAGCAGAGGGTAGCAGAGGATACGGTTGGAAAGAAGATGACTAAGGCACTGAGGATGATAATGAGCAAGAACCAACAGACAGGTGACACACAACCTCCAAGAATGGTTTCACTTGAATACAGGATTTATCTCGGGATGCTTGGGTGGCTCAGTTGGTTTAAGTGTCTGCCTTCAGCTCAGGTCGTGATCCCAGGGTCCTGGGATTGAGACCCATGTTGGGCTCCCTGCTCAGTGGGGAGTCTGCTTCTCCCTCTGCCTCTCCCTCTGCTTGTTCTCTCTCTCTCTCAATCGGTCAAATAAATAAATAAATAAATAAATAATCTTTAAAAAAAAAAATACAGGACTTTTCTCTTCCTTGCTGGGTTATGCAAGTTTGGAACCAGAGATCAGTTGCTCTGATGACAGAAGCGAGGTTGAGTGATGCTGTCTTTGGTTCCACTCCTCCATCCTCCCCAGCAGAGCATTCAGATTCTCCTCTGTGTAAATGTTGAACAAATATTTAAAAATATTAGTCCCCACGTTTCAATCTATTCCTGGCCATAGATTGAATACTTGGGGCAAGTTAGTATTTCTATGTCTTCAAATCACATGTGTTTGACCTTCATAATAATAATAATAGTGATAGTATAATAAAATTAGTAATAGTACTGGTGGTGGTGGCAACAGCGGTTACTATGATTTGCTGACCTCTTCCTTTGTCTTATATGAGGGGACTTGGAGTGAGAATTCCGGGTTTGAAATGCCTGGTTTTATGCCTCAACTCTGTTGTATAGACATGGTCAAATTAGTTAACCTCTGCTTCTGTCTCCTCATTTTTAAAGTGCAGATAATAATAGTACATGACTTCATAGGGTTGATGAAAGGATTAATTGAGGTAGCACATGCAGAGTCTTTAGAGTGTTCCTGACATGTAATATGACTACATTACTTTATTTATTACGATTTTATATATTCCTCATAATAACCTTGATAGGGAGGTATTATTCCCATTACACAGTTAGGAAACTAAAGTTCGTGGAAATTAAACAATTGGTTTAAGACCAAATTCCTGCTCAGTGCCATAGCTGGGATTCAAACCCAGGTCTCGCTGGTACTGCAGCTTCTCTGACACGACATCTTCTGTCAGTGCTGCGTAGTCCTTGAATGTAGCGGCACCGGGGTTGAACTGGTTGAATTCAAATAACAGCTCCACCTCTTCTGGCTGTGTGACCCTCGGTGAGTTCCTTCACCTCTCTGTGCCTTTGTTATCTCATGTCTAAGATAAGGATCACAGTAATCCCCATCTCAGATGGTTAAATAGTGAATATATATAAAGTACCTCGCACAGCACCTTACACACAGTAAGTACTCAAGCTTTGTTATTTTCACTATTGTCACCAAAGCCATTTTATAAATTGGGAGCGTTTGTGTACAGGGTACTAACTCCAGTGTTTTTCTTTACCTTGTATCTTGTAAATAAACACATTCACATTAGTCAACTTTTGTTGAGAGCACATAAAACCTGGGTTTTGGATATTCTCTGCTACCGTATCTTTCTCCCTCTCAGAATGTGTTCAGACTTTCTTCCGCTCTGTGTGTTGTGACCTACTGCTCCTCCTGTCCATTTTGCCAAGCCACAGTGACCTCTGTTTTTTGGGGTTATGGGATGAATTGTGTCTTCCCCCATAAATTCACATATTGAAGTTCTAAACCCCAGTACCTCAGAATGTGACTCTATTTGAAGACAGGGCCTTTAACAGGGTGATCAAATTAAAATGAGGTGATTGGGGAGGCCCTGATCCAAGATGAATGGTGCCCTTATAAGAAGAGGGAGATGTTGGAGGTACTCATGCACAGAGGGATGACCAGGTGAGGACAAAGCAGTGAGAGGTCAGCCATCTGCAAGCCAAGGAGAGAAGCCTTAGAGGAAACCCACTCTGCTAGTACCTTGATCTTGAACTTCCAGCCTCCAGAACTGCAAGAAAATGACTTTTGGTTGTTTAAGCCAACTGGTCATTGGTTTGTTGTCATGGCAGCCCTAACAAATGAATATTCTTGGCTTCACATACTTGCTCCCACATACCTACAACCTCGTGTGCCCCGTGTTAGCCATTCGACCCCACTTAATCTCAGCCTCATTCAGACCATATTCCAATACTCCTCCTCCACCTCCCCACCTTGCTTGGTCCCAGGACCCACAGCAGATGGACCTTCTTCCTTCCTCCCAGCCTCTCTGGGGTGGAGACTTAGGTGTTGGGCATCATTTCCTGATTCTTCTTTCCATAGTTGTAATACAAGAATGGATTGATACTGAAGAGAATTATGGTCTTACTGTCATATGGAATTAAAATAAAAACAATACTGTTAGGAAGTCTAACAAACTTCTAATTTTACCCAGGGTGATTGTTTTGATGTTTGGATGAAAAAAAGAAAATAGCAAATTTTTCTCTACCCTCATGTCACCTCCAATTTATTTTATGGCTTCCTGGCACAGCTGCAATCCTGAGCACACATGTATTTTGCTTGTCTATCAGTAAAGATTTAATAAGATGACTCCCTGCAGTTTCATGGTTTCCCAGCTCTGGCATACTTGACCTGCTTCCTTGACCTTCTTCGTACCTTAGCCACATAGTCTGGGTTGACCTGCAAGCTTCTGCACCTCCAAACCTCCTGCCTCCTGCCTCCAACTTCAGTTCTCCTTTCTAGTTTGCTTCCAAGTTGTAGCTCCCCTGCTTGGTGGCAAAGTCCGGCACGATAGGCACGACCTCTGCTAGTCATTCGTCACAAGATTCTGCTTTTCCATCCACCAATTTCCATTCTGTTCTGTAGAAACTTTGAATCAGTTTAGTGCCATTGTAGGGCGCAGAAGTAGGAGAGGAAAGCAAGAGCTTTGGAGTTTGAGGGATTGAGGTTTGAATGTTGGTTCCACCTTCTGGACTATGATCTTGGGCAATGTATGAGTTTCTTGTGGCTGCTGTAACAAATTATGATAATCTTAGTGGGTTAAAACAACAGAAATTGATTCTCTCTCAATTCTGGAGGCTAAAAGTTTGAAATCAATGTGCTGGCAGAGCCTCACCTCTGATGGGCTCTAGGGGGGGATCCATTCCTTGTCTCCTCCAACTTCTGGTGGCTGCCCAGCTTTCCTTAGCTTGTGGCCTCATCACTCCAATCCTTGATTCTGTGGTCACATTACCTCTTCCTCTTCTTTGCATGTTTCCTCCTCTGTATATCTATTTTATAAGGATACATGAGATTGATCACATTTAAGGCCCACTGGGATAATCCCGAATAAGCTTATCCTCTCAAGATCCTTATCATAATCTCATCTTTTACCATGTAAGATAATACTGACTCTTTTTCCATATGAGGTTATGTTCACAGAGTCTGAGGTTTAGGACATGGACACATCTCCTAGGAGCCACACTGGATTCACTTCAAGCAAGTTATAGTGCCTCAATTTTCTCATATACAGAACAGGAATAATAATAGCTACTTCACAGGGGCGCCTGGGTGGCTCAGTTGTTAAGCGTCTGCCTTCGGCTCGGGTCATGATCCCGGAGTCCTGGGATCGAGCCCCACGTCGGGCTGCCTGCTCAGCGGGAAGCCTGCTTCTCCTTCTCCCACTCCCCCTGCTTGTGTTCCCTCTCTCGCTGTGTCTCTCTCTGTCAAATAAATAAATAAAATCTTTAAAAAAAAAAAAAAAAAAATAATAGCTACTTCACAGACTCAAAGTGAAGAGTGAATAAAAGGGGTTCAGCAAATGGTAGTCAGCAAAAACCTGTATCCCAAGAGCCCCACACACTGCTGGGTAACTGTATAGCCCCCAACTGTCCCAGCTCCAGTCCAGCTGTATTTCAAGAAGTCCCTCTCCGTCCTAGACCACCCAGCGAGAGGCTGTGCCCAAGAGAATGGCCTCCAGGAACCAATGCAACTCTAGGCTCATTTTCCCAGTGCCTAGGGATGGATTTAGTTTTCTAGTTAGTCTAGGAGCAATTGCAACATCTATTTTATCTAATTAACCCAGTCTTATCTAATTGACCTGTAGTCTTGGTTACTGTCTCATCTTTCGGTGTCTGAAGTAGGTTTTTTACCAGGTCTGGTCTCTGCCAGTCTATTTCCCTGAGACAGGAGTCTGCTTCTCTGTGGTCTCCACCCTGCCCTGCAGGGACCTGCACTCAGCCTCTTCCCTGCCTCACCTGCCTACTCCCTCTACACCTGAGCCCTTCTCCAACTTGTCCGTTCCCTTTGTACTTGAACCATTGTCAGCCTCACCTGTTCAGTCTCTACACCTGAGCCATTCCTTGCCTCATTCCCTCGCACTAAAGCCACGACACATGCCCCCTTGGTGACACCATTCTCTTTCATCACTATCCCTCGGCATATGTAATTTATTTCCCCGGAATGTACTCTCTGCCTTGTCTGTCTGTTTACTCCTTTATTTCCTTGAAAATTATTATTTCCTACAGGAAGTCTTCTCATACTGGGGTCGATGTTCCTTCTCTATGCCTCCATCATGGCTTTGATACTATATCATGCTTGGTTTTTTTAAGCATGACTATCTTTCCTAGGAAGTGGTGAGCTTCTTGAGGCTGAGTGTTTTTTTATACCATTGGCCTCTAGCACAGTGTCTCAAGATATTAACTACTCAAAGAAGGACTATTGAATGGTTCTTATTTCAAGAACTATCATCTTCCCAAAGTCATGGTGCTCTATTCTTTGAATTAGATCCTCTTTAACAGACAATGAAACTCAACTGGACTTTAAAGTATTAATTGAAATTGTTTTAGATCTCCGGATCCTCTCAAAGACCATCTCTGCCTCTGTAGTCAATTGTTTTTAGACCCATCTTGGGCCAATCCAAACGGGTTCCCAAATCTATCCTCCTCCTTGGTGGAGGCTGTCAAGACATGCTGAAGTGGGTCTGTGATGCGTTTGACAAATGAAAGCCTTCAGGAGATGAAATTCACTAATCTAGCTGAATGCACTCAGCTGGGAATGAACTTATTCACTGTGCTTTCTAGATCCAGAAGCGGGTCTTATTTCTATTGTTATTACTTGCAATAACATATTGCTTCATAGTTTGCAAAAGTGCTTTTTCGTATATTATGTTAAGCCTCATGTTAACCCTTATAGGTAGGTGTTAGTATTATTTTCTCTCTTTCTCTCCCTCTTTTCTAGAAAAGTATCATGGTGAAAGATAATGGTACTAGAGTTAGGCTTAGGTTGGGATCTCATCTCTGTTGATTACTAGCTGTATGTCTTTGGAAAAATCAGTTAACCTCCTTGAACCTCAGGATTTTTAAGCAGCAGGATATTTTAACCATACCAAATTGAAACTGCCATTTGATTCCACCATTTAAACTTCAGAGATATTTCAATCTTGCTGTAAAATTGAAATGGAAAAGAAATAATGCTAATGAAAATGGGAAAAAATTACAAATGATTAAATTGTGCAATATGGAATATTGATCAAGGAATTAAATTGGCTTAATGGAGTTCGCTGGAAAAATACTTTCTCCACAAAAATGCATTGATGTTAGCATAATTCTGATTAAAATATTTGTATCTGGAATGTACTTGGGGGTCAAAATGGGGTTGAAATGGTGAGCACAAATAGCCCGGTCCCTGATGACCATAATAGTAACTGTAATACTCTTATTGAGCACTATTTCAAGGGCTTTGCATGCCATATCAGTGAATTTTCCTAAAAATCCGGGGGGTAGGTCTGTCATGTGGCTCCATTTTACAGAAATGGAACAAGGTCTGGCACATATGACTCCATGATCACCATCATCATTATCTCTTTGCCTCCATGCTGACATTTGATGGTTTCTCAATACCACCAGGATAAAATCCAACCTCTTTGTCAGGGCCGGGAAGGCCCTGCCTCATTGGTTCCCTAAACTTTATCATTTTTTCCACTCCTTTCCATGCTTATTCATACTTATTTCTTATAGCTCCTGTGCACAACAAGCATATTTCTGCCTTATGCCCTTGCTAGTCCTATTTAAGAAATGTCCTTTACCTAGATAGATACACAGTTCCCTCCATTCATTACTCCTGGGCCACCTGCCATGGAGGGTTGTTTTGAAAACCTTGTCTCCAGTAACCACCCTGACCTTGTCGTTCTCTACTTACTCTGCTTTTTCCCCCTTTGTGGAACATGTGTGAAACTATATTTCTATAATTTTTTATTTGTTGTCTGTCTCCTGTGCGAGAATATTCTGTTGACCCTTGAACAACATGGGTTTGAACTGTGTGGCTCCATTTACATGTGGATTTTTTAAAAATAAATACACACAGTACTATAAGTGTATATTCTCTTTCTTACAATTTTCTTAATAATATTTTCTTTTCTCTGGCTACTTTATTGTAAGAATATACATGTAATACATATAACATACAAAATGTGTTAATCAACCTTTTATGGTATTGGTAAGGCTTCCAGTCAACAGAAGGCTATTAGTAGTTCAGTTTTTTAGGAGTCAAAAGTCATATGTGGATTTTTGACTGTGGGAGGGCTGGGGGTGGGTAGGCTCCCCTAACCCCCATGTGGTTCAAGGGCCAACTACAATTGCCACGAGGACAGGGATTATCTCTATTTTGTTCATTATTTTATCCTGAGTGTCTAGGACAGTGTCTGCTGCATAGTACGTTCATAATAAATAATATCAGTATAAATGAAGAGGTAAGTGAATGTAGGTCTTTGTATACCATCACCTGTTTCTAAGTGCCTGATCTTTGCTTTTTATTCGAGTGACTTGTCCAGAGAGCCCAAAGTAAGAGGTTTCTGAAGGGCAGAAATCAAGTCTGCCTGATCCCTCATCTTTACTCTTTAAGTGGCACTGTCCAGGCTTTCTGCTCTCTATGAAGAGGCTCTTTGCTCAAATCTTGTCCATACAGTGGTCATTCTTCTTCTCTTCTTTCCTTTTGCTCCAACCTGCCACCCTGGGAATGACAGTGTGTACTGAGAAAACACGGAGTCACTTCTGTGGAAGTCCTGTTCTAGGCGGGGGTCATTGTGTTTTATTTACTTAGTGAATTTTTTAAAAAGATTCTATTTATTTATTTGACAGAGAGAGAGAGAAAGAGAGAGAGAGCACAAGCAAGGGGAGCAGCAGAGGGAGAGGGAGAAGTAGGCTCCCCGCTGAGCAATGAGCTCGTTGCAGGGCTGGATCCCAGGACCCTGGGATCATGACCTGAGCTGAAGGCAGCCGCTTAACTAACTGAGCCACCCAGGCGCCCCTTTACTTAATGAATTTTTATGTGTGGATTATGGACATAATTTCTGGGGTCTGCAGAACATGTAAAGAGCCTGTGTGTCAAGAAGCAATGCTGGGGAAGCAGCAGGTAAGGGCTGGCTTCCCAGCGGGCCTGTCTGTGGCATCGGTCCACGTGCTAGCTGTTTGCTGCTTTACAGATTGCCAATCTCATTCCTATTGACAGACGTTGCACGCCTCAGGGATAGAGTATGTTCTGTCTCCCAGGCAGAAATTGATCTCAATTGAATGACCAGGAAGTTGGATTTACATTGCTTGCAAAAACAGCCACCTTTTCTCTTTGGATTAAAAAAAAAATAAAAAGGAGATAATGAACAGGATATGTCGATGTTCAGGGAGAGGGATGAAGGCAAGTGAGAAGGAAAAAAAGAATCAAATATTGATTAAAATCAAAGAAAAATATTGAAAATGAACAAAGACCCTTTATTCTTCTGAGCAGGGGAAAAAATCAGAATTTTTTTTAAAGAAATGGGTGCTAGCCTTGAGTTGGAGGAAAAGAGGCACGGTGGAATTGGAAAACAGCCTAGAGATCTTTACTTCAGGTTTTTGAAATATTTATTTGTGTAAGTGAAATCCTAATGGAGAGAACAGAGAAGAGGAACAAAGCAAAGATCCCTTAAATCAACACAAGAAATGGAGTCCAGGCCCTGAATAAGATTTTGGCTTTTAGGTTTTCTAGTGTCGATCAGCATCTTTAAAAAGGTCTCCTCTAACCTAGTCCAGAAGCTGTATTTAAAACATGAACGGGCGCCAGACTGATCGTCTCCCCATTCATGGAACAACTCGCAGCCTCTCAATTACCCACTAATACTTTTGTATCACAAACCAGCCACTGGGTGGGGCAAAGTGCAGAGAAACTGAAATCAAAGGAAAAGAAGGGGAAGTCTAAGGCAGTCCAGATGGCAAGAGTGGCTATGAGGGAGTGACACCGGAGTAAACTCATGGGTATGAGAAAAGAAGGCAGTTATAGACACGGATACAAATCAAGGGACGGAACCTGAAAGAAATAAGGTGGCAGGAAGGGAAGATGGGGAGGAGAGGTGTGGGTGGTCCAGCTGAACTGATTAAATACCATCCCGCACATCTAGATTTCTTTTGATCTTTTAAAACTTTTAAAAATAAACAATTGAATGAATGTAATCGGTTGTTTTATTTGGGCAGAGCTTCTTTTAATAGGTTCTAAGGATATCACGCATATCTTCTATGCATGGTGTTGTTCATTTTTAAAAGCTGAGCCAACATGTGACCCTTATCTCAACTTAAAATCTATATTATTTATATTAAGTGTCTCCTATTTAAATTAAGTTTTGAGCATCAGTGGGGGTAACTGCTATATATTTCAGTGACTTAATATAAGAAGATTATGTTTTTTAAGTTTTTATTTAAATCCTGATTAGTTAACATACAGTATAATATTAGTTTCAGGTGATTCAACACTTACATACCACACCCAGTGCTCATTACAAGTGCACTCCTTGAACCCCATCACCTCTTCACCCCATCCCCCCGCCCACTTCCCCTCTGGTAACCATCAATTTGTTCTCTATAGTGAAGAGTCTGTTTCTTGATTTTCCTCTCTTTTTTCCCCATGTTCATTTGTTTTGTTTCTTAAATTCCACATATGAGTGATATCATATGGTGTTTGTCTTTCTCTGACTGACTTGTTTCACTTAGCATAATACCCTCTAGCTCTATCCATGTCATTGTAAATGGCAAGATTTCATTCTTTTTTTATGGCCAAGTAATATTCCTGTGTGTGTGTGTGTGTGTGTGTGTGTGTGTGTATCTCACATCAAGATTATTTTTTAAAAGTAATATGTTGAGCCCCAGATCTGCATGACTCATTTTGTTTGTTTGTTTTTACTATTCCACACTGCCTAATATCTTCTTTTTTTTAAATTTAAATTCAATTAGCCAACTTATAGTATATCATTAGTTTCAGAGGTAGAGTTCAATAATTCAGCAGTTGCATGTAATATCCAGTGCTCCTCACATCAAGTGCCTCCTTCATGCCCATCACCCAATTACCCCATCCTCCCCCCCACCTCCCCCCCAGCAATCCTCAGTTTGTTTCCTATAGTTAAGAGTATCTTATGGTTTTTCTCCCTCTCCAATGTCTTCCCATTCAGTTTTCCCTCCCTTCCCCTATGGTCCTCTGCGCTGTGTCTTATATTCCACATATGAGTGAAATCATATGATAATTGTCTTTCTCTGATTGACTTATTTCTCTCAGCATAACACCCTCCAGTTCCATCCATGTCAATGTAAATGGTAAGTATTCATCCATTGTGTGTGTATACACATATACACACCACATCTTTATCCATTCATCTGTCAATGGACATCTGGCCTCTTTCCATACTTCGGCTATTTTGGACATTGCTGCTATGAACATTGGGGTGCAGGTGCCCCTTCAGATCACTACATTTGTATCTTTAGGGTAAATACAATTGCTGGGTCATAGAGTAGCTCTATTTTTAATTTTTTGAGGAACCTCCACACTGTTTTCCAAAGTGGCTGCACCAGCTTGCATTCCCACCAACAGTGTAAGAGGTTCCCTTTTCTCCACATCCTTGCCAACATTAGTTGTTTCCCGACTTGTTAATTTTAGCCATTCTGACTGGTGTGATGTGGTGTCTCATTGTGGTTTTGATTTGTATTTCCCTGATGCCGAGTGATGTTGAACATTTTTTCATGTGTCTGTTGGCCATTTGGATGTCTTCTTTGGAGAAATGTCTGTTCATGTCTTCTACCCATTTCTTGACTGGATTATTTGTTTTTTGGGTGTGGAGTTTGATAAGGTCTTTATCCAAGATATTTGGATACTAGCCTTTTATTTGATATGTCATTTGCAAATATCTTCTCTCATTTGGTAGGTTGCCTTTTAGTTTTGTTGACTGTTTCCTTTGCTGTGCAGAAGCTTTTTATCTTGATGAAGTCCCAATAGTTCATTTTTACTTTTGTTTCCCTTGTCTTTGGAGACATGTATAGCAAGAAGTTGCTGCCTGATATCTTCTGATACCTGCCATCAAGATCATGTATGCTGAGATATGAGGTCCAGGACATTTCCTAACATGTTTAACAGCTCAGAGAAAATAATTGCTATATGCCTCCATTTTAGGAGGGTTTTATTCATGTCACCATGTCAGTTTTAAAGGGAAAAAAGTGAGAAAATCATAGCTTTCAACTTGGGCTCTCTGTGGTTGTGAATGTGTGGCAGGAAAGGTAATGTTACATCTGCTTTGAGGCTTACCTTGGGCATGTCGACATTGTGTTTGCCCCCTCAATGAGAAAGGAGCCATTGGACTTTATTTAGATCCTGTAACTAGTACCCCTCTTCCTACTCCAGGGCATAGTTATTTGGGCCACAGGTAGACTCTGACCCAAGGGCAGCCAATCTCCAGCATAATGAAAGGCCTCTTGCATTGCTTGGCAAAGAGAGGTGCTAGGCCAATGAGGTTCATTTCCTCTAGAATTCAAATTGAGAAATATGGGGTTCAACAGAGTTGTAGTTACAGGGGTCAGGTGGAACCTAAACTATGATGAAACAAAAACAATAAAGATGGAGAAGTCATGAGGTAAGCAAAAGTATAAAGAGTTGCATAAAAAATGAACAAGTTAGTAGGAGGAAAAAGAAGCAAATGCACAGAAGAAAAAGACATGACATAGTGGTTATGTGACCCTTGAACAAGAAAGAGAGCAATTGAGTCCAAGAACCACATTGCTTCTGATAGAATGACAGAACCAGCTTCAGATCTAGCCCACACATATAAATATAACCAGCACAAATCCCTTGTTTATTATCTTAAGGTGTTTTCATGAATTTCTGTCCCATACCCTCCCCCAAAAAACCATACACATTAAAAAACCTCACCACCAACAAAAATTACAAAAGCTAACCCAAATAAAACAGAGGTGATATGGGCAAAAGTTATAAGTTGTTGTTACCTCCTGTCAAGTAAGAAATTGAGGCCTTAAATTTCAAGCATGTTTTGTGATAAGGAAATGGATTTCCAGGGCTGTGGATCCCATTGTGACTCACCAAATAACGATCAGTTTGGACCAGTTAGCATCCAGGCAGGAAAGCAGAAACCAGTCCAGGCTTTTCTAACAAAGAGAATTTAATTCAGAGACTTTGTTACAAAATTTTTGGAAGAATTTAAGAAGCAAAAAGAGTGAGAGATTACCTAAAGATGAGTAATTGTGGGGAACTCTCACTACTCCTTGAGCTGGAGGAAGAGAATGGAAGATGGTGTTATCTAGAGCTCAACATGCTGGTCATTGAGGCTGCTGGAGCATGCTCTGCTTCTGCTGCTGTGGTTAGAACATCCGGTGCCACTTTGCAGGCTCCCTAAAGAATGGACATCACCCCAACTTATATTAACTTAAGAATCTATATGTATGTTGAACTTGCCCTCCACGACATGCTTTTCAATGGAACAATCAGCACCTGGCACCCTGATACGCAAACATGGTCTGAGTAGTTCAGAAAAGGCACCAAAGTTCCTTGTGTCAGATCTTCTCTAAGGATTAAAGCATTCCAATAATTCTGTGACCAATTGCCTGTATTGAATTCCTACTGTTTTAAATATCTAAACTGGCTTCTGTTTTCCTGGCTGGATACTGACTTATACTGATTATGGTTCAGCAGAAAGACGCAACTGGAGATTCACTGCCCTTGAGAGAAAAAGTCTTCCCACTATCAAAAAGAATGAAGATAAATGCGGACTTACAGATTATTAACCTCAGTGGAGAAGACCTCTCTTTTGTAATAAAATCTTCATTGGAAGACCCTTAATTTATGTTTGGTGATGAATACATCTTCTTCCTTAAGCTATATCCTCCTAAGTGTCGAGTAATAAAACAGACATAAATAGAGTAGATACTATGTACATCATCCATAAACTTTATTCAGGACCCATTGAGGAACAAAACAGGTCAGCTAACTAACGTGATGCCATGGATGTCACACTACGGAGGCTGCAGGCTTGTTGCTATAGACACTGTTGCTGGGATTGTTCTATCTGAACCTAGGAGCCCCTCCTCTTTCTCCCCCCCCCATCTACAAATGCTTCTGCTGGAGACACTGACAGAAATTGGCAAATAGTAGATTCTGCCTTCCAGTCTCCCCCACTTCCTCATACTGAGAGAGTCTAACTGAAAGCCAGCTGGGAAAGAAATCTTGGAAATGTAGTTTACAGGCTTACTTCCTACTCCTGTGTTATAAAGGAACTCAAAGATGGGCAAAAATAGAGATGAAAGCCAACAAATAATTGATTCAAGAGATAAAGCAAAAAAAATTCTTTGTAGTTACAAGACATTTAACCTTGTGAATATTTAGCTTTTCATTTCAACAGTCCACAACATAATCCTTGTGTCGCTTACCCAGTCACACACCCTCATGGGAATCAGGGCAAAACCCATGCCCAGCTCTGGGGGTAGACTCTAATGAGTCTAAGGCTGGTTCTGGGATCAGTTTTCTTAGTGATTAGGTCTATGGCTGTGTATGTGAGCCACTTCTGGTCAATAGTACTACATGAAAAAGTGCTGGAGGAGGTTTTTTTCTAGTTCTTTGAGAGAGATGAGAAGCCAGTCTCTCTTTTGCCAGACATGGTCAAGAAAACAAATAGCCATGCTTGCTACTCTGTAAGTATGGGAGGAACTGGAATTAAAGTTGCCAGTGTAGATGGCCAAACAGAGATCTGGAAAGAAACAGAGTCCTTCAGGAAATCACTGGGCTACAAAATCCATCAATCTTGAGGTCCCCACCTTACCCCTACACCATTACCCCTAATCCGTTTTCTTATTGCTTAAACTAATTCAAGTTGTTGGATTTTTTGTAGCTTGCAGACACAAATATATTCAAGGATATTTTCATAATAATGTCACTTTTTTGCTTTCTGATAAACTTGTGTGTGTGTGAGGGGCGGAGATCAAGGGGTAGAATTATATCTAGAACATTAAGAAGTATATGTAACACCAGGACACCCACATAACTATGATCCATTATGTCTACTGCAGTGGTTAAAGAAAAAAGTATTGTCCATATATTAAGACATTAAGAGAAGATGCAAAACCAATGTTCGCTGAGAGAACATTTAACCAAGATGGACAGATTTATGGCATAGTTTTCTTTGAGCTTCTTTGCAATATGGGAGATGGATTCTTCCATCTAGAGGATGTACCGAGGGCAAAACTGACAAAAATGACATGGAGGCAGGTTTTAGTGTATTAAAAAGTGAAATTATAGTTTCAGGGCTGCCCAAAATGAACAGGGCTTCTTGAAGACGAGGAAATGAATCCCTTGTCATTGGAAATGTTTAAGCAGAGATTGAATGACCACTCTGTGAGTGTTAGAGAGGGCATCATATTGTGGGAAGAGGCTAAAGAAGATGGCACCTGAGGTCTTTCCAACTGTAAGATAGAATGATTTAACTCCAGTTGTACTCACCATAGAGCCCGTGGGAAGGCACTTCACCCAATCAGTCTCCCTAATGATGAATCACCATCAGACAGCTCAGCTTTACTATCTCTAGTTTAGACTCTATGGTCTACTTCAGAAACAATTATTTTGGGGGAAAGAAAGTTAAACCCACTGACTAGAATAAGATTTTTAGATTTTCCATGGGCTTCCCTTTTCAGCATCTATAATCTATCCCAGGAGTGTGGCTGAAAGTTGGCACAAAACACACCACAAACGTTAGAGGATATCTGCAAAGCCTAGGCAAACTATTGTCCACACAGTTCAAACGGGGGAGGCATGCCTAGAAGTCAGCACAAGTGCAACAATTAAAATATCACAAGATGAGCCATAGACCCCAGTAGGTAGAGCTCCTTTGTCTAATGACCTTTTTCGTAGAGTGATAACAAATACAATAGGCTGGCCTCATAAATCATACCTCCAGAAAACATCCATAGGGCAGACTGTGACACTGTTTGCATATTCAAATGTCACCCTGTTCATAAGAGGAAAGACAAAACACTTTTTTTCTCTCAAAAATGTCAGCATAGCTGGATTAGAAAAGATAATTCGGAAGTACTTCTAGACAATAATTACCTCTGGCACCCATCTGCAGTGTACTTAATGAATGGAAAGAGGAATTTTTTTAATTTTTAAAAATTATGATTATTACAGTAATTAATCAGCTGCTCAGTGACAGCTTCCTTGAGGGGGAAAAAGTGCCTCAAAGGCCATCTTGCTTCTGTAGGGTACCTTGTTGATTTCACATCACATATGCAAAACATATCCTATTATTATTAGCAACAAAAATGCTTGTGGAAGTAGAATTAGCCTAAATTTCCTAAAGAGTCAGGAAACTCTCACATTTTACAAGTGAAAGAAAAAAAAAATTCCTAATCCCAAATGCTAGTTGGAAAAAAAATGTTTCAGACTTGCTCAGCTGCGGTTGTTAAACCAATCTCTTACTCTTAATTACATGCAAAAGGTTCCTGGTTCTAATTATGGACCTTGGGGAAATAGCCCATCTCCCCAAACCAATAACGCCTCATGTTAACTTCAGCTCTTTTGTGTTTAATATCCTACTGCTGGATTTCAGCTTCCCTAGATGATCTGTAAATTTGGCTTTTTCCACTTCATTTTTCACAGTGCTGCTCAGAGCGGGGGCTAAGAGATCTCACTCTCCCCAGTGATTCTTTTATAACATTTCCTGCTACTCAAGTAAAAAATTCTCTAACCTAAGATATCTACATCACGGGCAAATTCTTTCCTGAAATTCTTTCCTCTACTGCGCTCCTACTTTTCCTTCCTCTGCCCACATCCTTCCAGTTACTGCATCAAAGGCCCCTGAATACAGCATTCTGAAATCACATGTAATCAGCATCTGCAGAGGACTTCTCTCTGCACAGGTGTGGAGGAGGAGGATGGTTCTAGAGGTCAGCAGGCCAGGTGCCTTCTCCTATTTGGACCTCATGGAGCATCCTGATGACCAAGCAGAGCAGAAGGCAGCAGGGGCTGGCTAGGCACTTAGAAGCAGAGACTGTTAGTACTCAGGGGCATTCGAGAATGTTTAGTCCAAACCCTCCATTTTTTCAGATGATGAGGCTGAGCTATAGAAAGGAAAACAAAGGAACCTGTTCACACCACAGATGTAGTTAATAACCATGTCGGTGGGTCTACAGACACCACGGCTAGTGCTTGGGGATTATTGTCTACACCCTGGGCTCATCTCAGTGCCACAGTCAGCATCTCCAGCTGAGAAAAGGTAAACTAACGTGACCTAGGAGTTCACGACTCTGGCCCTGGATCTTCTTCTCATCTTTTCCGTTAAAGAATATTTGGACTTCCTACATCTGAGCTCTTTCAACAGTGAAATGGGAATTATAATACTCACTATTCAGTGTTATTGTGAAGGGGAGAAAAAGGGAAAGGGGAGGGGACCAAATGTGAAAGGGTCTTTGGAGAGTAAAAAATGGAAAGTAATTATTTGCCATACATTTTGCAAGTACATCAGATCAGACCACCTCTAACATTTTGGAGAATGTTCTTGGGTAAATCTCATCCTAAGCTTTTAGCAAAAAGTACTTTGAAAATATTAAAACGAGGAAGAAATCCTGTGGCATAGGGATGTGTGTCTACTTTCTAAAAAGGAAGTTGGGTTGTAACAATTTTGCGCTTCATACGGAGCTCATGTTTACTATTTTCCAAGGAGCAGGTGTCCAACTCAGTACATTTTAGTGAAATGAGTGAATATTTTCTTTTTGCATTACCCATCCAAATCCTACCCATGCCTCAAAGTTCATCTCAAGATTCACCACATGACTTCAGACCTCAGTGATTTTTCCCTTCTTTTAGTTGATGTCCACCATGCCTCGAGTCAGTGCTCTGCAACCTACCGCAGGCTCTTGTTTATAGACAATGTTCTATTGCAATCTACTTCTTCGATGTGTGTTCACATTAGCATTTGGAGGAAACTGTGAGTTCCATAAGGACAGAGGCTGTGTGTTATAATTCTCTTATAGACCCATAACACCTTGCACAGAGCTCATTTGCAAGCAGAGTTGGTAATGCTGCAATTCATTGTCTGTTCATTATACTATGGCCTTCTGTAAAACAGGTCATAGTTTCATGTATGAAACTATCCATACATGAAATCTATTGGTTATAATTTGTGTTAAACATTTGTTTGCCAACTCTTAGGTAGATTGGTGGCAGTTCACTGCTAAGAGATTTCTGTTCTTCTGGGCAGCGAAGGTTTCTGAGTCCCAGGTGAAATCACATATTAAACAGAGCCAAGAAATCTCTCTGAGCTGAGACTCAAGGTTAGTTAGCAAATGAGAAATGGGTAAGTAGAGGTTAGCAAACTGATGAACCTTCTGTGGAGAGACCAGTTTATTTCTAGAGAAGGTGGGAGCAAGATTCTAAGAACTAAATATAGACTATTTCTTCTTTGAGTGATTAAGAGTATTTAGTGTGAAAATTTAGCTGGGATGGGTGATAGAGGCATGATTTAAGTAAATAAATACATAAAGAGTGAATAAAATTCCAGAAATAACAAAAGGAAAGATTGAATTTTTTAAAAAAGTTTGCATCACAAAATATGCCATAAGCAAACTGTTAGCTTGGGCAAAAATATTCAAGACAGATAACACAGACAAAGAGCTAATATGCCCAATAAATAAATAATTTTTAAAATTGAAGAGAAAAGAACCAAACACTTGATGAAGAAATGTAAAAAAGGCACACAAAGACAATTCACACAAAAGAGCCTCAGATAATGAAAAAATGTTCAAGCTTACTTATAATAGGTGATATACACATTAAAACAACTCTGAGATGCTACTACTCACCAGGCAAGACTAGCAAAAATTAAAAAAAAAAAAAAAGGACCACACATTCTGCTAGTGGAGCCACACTCTCATTTTCTTTGGGGAAAAATTTGTCAATATCTAACAAAACTACATATGCACTTGCTTTTTGGCCAACAAACCCATGGCTAGGAATTAACCTCTATTAATAGGAAAATACACCCACAGACAGCTATTCATTGTAGCAGCTTGCGATTACAAATATTGAAAATGACCCAAGTGTCCATTCATAGAATAGCGGTTGTATAAACTAGCTTACACCCGCACAAGGAAGAGCTACACGCTGGAACAAAAAATGAGGATGATCTCTATAAAGTGATATGAAATGATTTCCAAGACCTGCTAGTAAGTGAAAAAGTAAAGTGTAAAAGAGTATGTATGGTATGCTACATTTCTCTATGAAAGAAGAGGATATAGGTAAATGCACATGTATCTACTCATTCATACAAAAGAAATAAAGGAAGGATAATTCACAAAATAAGGAAATCGGTTACCTCTAGAAGGAGAGGCAATGAGAAATGGGTGAAAAGAAGGGGAAGATTTTTTAAAAAGTGGGAATGGGCTTATAGGACTGAGGCAGGAGTTTACTTCTCTGAGCATAACTTCTGGCTCTTAAAATCATACTAATGTTTCACCCACCCTTCAAATGTCACCAAAATAAACAAACCAACAAGGGTGGGGATGAGGGACCAAAATAGAATACAAAAATGACAAATTAACTTCATTCTATAAAGTCTACAGCAAACGAATAACACAGTTGCACTGGAGAGGGTAGAGAAGAAAGAACTCACTTTGGTGAATGGTATCTTGACTGTATACCACAAGACTATCCGCAAAAAGAACTGTGCACAAATGCTGGATTTCACCAGTCAAATTGTTTCTCACTGGAATATGGGTTAACAATTCTAAACTAACTTTAGGAGCACACCAGAATCCATGACATCAGTAAACATACCGTATAAATGAGAGCCAGCTTTCTTGCCATTGGGGAAAGAAGTTACAAACAAAGGGGGAAAATGAAAATAAACCCTGTGGAAATGAATGGAAATCAGTTATCAGTATAAATCCATGGTTTGTATGTGTAAATATATATACACACTACATACACATACATACATAAACAAGTGTACGTATGTACATACACATACATATACCAACCCGCATCCACATGCACATGACACAAACACACAGATCAATATAGATGTGTGTGTATGTGGGTTAGCATACATACATGCATTTCTTACTCTGTCCACTAGAGTTCTAGAAGCAAAGACACTCCAGTTGCAATGAGCACACCTAGTGTCCAGATCTTTTCTAAGCAGCATTCTCTGAGAAAGTTTGATACTAGATCAGGGTCAGGACAAAAAAAAAAAAAAAAAAAAAAATCTGAGCTTGGAGCATTTGGGGATGCCACAAAGTAAGATGTGCTCAAACAAAAGGAGTGGACTTTTCACAAAAGACAGTGGAACCAACTAGAAAGATCTCCTAATGGTCAAAGTGGGAAATATTTGAGTATAAAAATAAATAATGACAGTATTGGATTTTAACCAATAGAATAAAATCAATACCCATAAGTCATATTGACATAAATATTTGAATAGATAAAGAGATGGGGGAAAGAGATTGCTTGTCCTTACACAAAAAAATCAATGAATAAACATAGAAGGAAATAGGAAAAGAGAAAAAAAACAGGCCAACACCAAAGTAATAATTGTTGCAAACAAGATCCACTGGTGGATGCTAAAAATAATGGGAGAAAATTTGAGGGGAAATAAGATATGTGTGCAGCCTCCATGTATCTCCCACAAATGTTTGGTAATCACAAAAGGGAAAAAAAGTCCCGTTACAGAGGGAAAAAAATCTAGCAGGATTTAATATCACCTTAACCAGGTGATTAAGATTAATATCACCATTTACAAGGCCTGTCAACAAAATGAGGCCCTTGAGAAGAACACAGCATCATTTCTGTCATATTCCTGCCAATACCACTGGGGAATTTTGTGTCAGACCTATAGTGTAGTTAATATTATTGCACCAGGGTTAACTTTCTGGAGTTAATAATTGTACTGCTATTATATAAGTAGTTAGGAATAGGGGAAGCTGGGTGAAGGGTGTATGGAAATTAGCTGTATTATTTTGCAAATTTTACATAAGTCTAAATTTAGTTCAAAACAAAAAAATTAAAAAAATACATGTAATCAGTGCCTACATTTAGACATTCAATCTACTCCAGTCTGGTCTCCAGCCTCATATTCACCAAATTAGCTCTTACTCGTTCTTGTACTTTCATAGTACCATTTGCTTGACTTTTTCCAATATTTTATTTATTTATTTATTTTAGAAAGAGACAGAGAAAAAGAGAGGGAGAGATCACGATGGGGGGATGGAGCAGAGGGAGAGGGACAAACAGACTCCACACTGAGAATGGAGCCCAAGGCAGGGCTTGATCTCACAATCCAGCGATCATGACCTGAGCTGAAATCAAGAGTTGGTGGCTTAACTGATTGAGCCACCCAAGCACTCCCATTTGCTTGACTTTTGTGATGTAACACCTCCTTACAAATTCATTTTCCTCTATACAGACATTAAGTGTTAGAATTCCTTAACATTTGGTTATTTTTTTTCTTATCTCACTCTAAACCTTTTTTCTTAAGAAATCTAATCCGAAGTTTTCATTACCATGCAACTCTATAAGATTCATGATTTTTGTATCACAGCCCAAGTTTTGTTTTGTTTTGTTTTAATTTGGGCTCCGTATTTTATTTACATCTACTTGAGGTTTGAATTTCTTAAAGGCCCTTCAAACTTAGTATGTCAAGAACTAAGTTTATCTAGCACTCCCCTCCCATGATGTCTTAAAATATATCCACAAATTATTTGACACACCTTTCAAAAGTAGGACCTAATTCTACCTTAAGTGTGGGTTGGACTTAGCAACTCACTTAAATAGAAATGATGAAGAGAAATGATGGTGTGTGACTTTAGAGACCAGGTCATAAAAAACACTTCAGTTTCCTGCTTTCTGTCTCTTTCTTGGATTACTCATGCTGGGGAAGTCAGCTATAATGTCCCCCATGGAAAAGCCCATGTGGTAAGAAAGTGAGGCCTCCAGCCAACAGCCACATGAGAAACTTTGGAAATAGATTTTCCAGCCCCAGGCGAACCTTCAGATGAATGCAATTCTGACCACCATCTTGATTGCAACATCCTGAGCCAAAGTCACACAACCTTTTCCAAATTCTTGATCCTCAGAAAATAATAAATATTTATTATCTTAAGCCACTGAGTTTGGGACAATCTATTATGAAATAATAGAGAGATAGTACACTCCCTCTCCCCACACAATAAACAACTAGGTCATATTCTAGTGCTTCTTTTGGTGCTTCATTTTACTCACTATCTATCCCTTAAATAGTCAGAAAAAGAGGTGTCACTCCTGTCTACTAGCTCTCTCTTACTCATTTCCCCATTTGAAATCCATTATTAAGACTTACTGATTTAAGCTCCTGAATATCTCTCAGATGTGTCCACTTTTCTCTCATCTTCACTGCCTCCACACTTGTCTAAACTACCATTATTTTTTGCCTGTATGGCCTTGTAATTGCTTGACTCTGGCACCCATCTGATACACTCTTCACACTGCTGTCAGGATGATCTTTTCAAAAACACTCACTAATCACCAGTTCTAAGCTAGAAGCCCTGGCATGGATCCCCAGACAGCCAGAACTCTCCTAAAGGCAGGAACAACAAAGAAAATGCAGTGATAGGACCATGTCTTCTCCTAAGCTCTCCAACTTGAACAATGTCAAAGGCCACCATTTGAGGATTGGGAGAGTGGCCTTTGATCAACTTATTATTGCTGATTTGGAGTTGTGTATGTAGTTAAAAAAAAATTTCAACTCTCAAATTGTTTTTAAATGCAACACATGCTCATGTTTTAAAAATTTGGAAAACATGCACAGTTTTTAAAGAGCAGGAAAATCATCTTTAATTCTACCATCCTGAAATTTGCCTTATTTCTTTCAAACTTTCCCCCCAATGCTTTTAAAACCTTATTAAGATTGTTCTGTATATTAATGTAATTTTCTATCCCATTTTTGTGCTTAAGGTTATAAGATTCTTTCCATATCATTAAAAACTCTATGTAAATATCATTTTAATAGCTGCTTAACATTCTATGATATCAGAAATTTCATTTTGAAATTTGTCTTCTTGCTCAATATTAAAATGAATTATTTTACTTTTTGGCGGTGGGGGGAGGTAGTGATGGTGGTAGTTTTGGGGGTCTGCTTCCATGGCTTGATGACACTTGGAGGTTGCTGTTTAAATATTTAACAAAATTGCATTTCTCTAGCTATGGCCTCAATCCAAATGGTAGCAGCGAATCTGCTTGGTGATTCCAGCACTTTCTAACAATATTTACTCCTTGAGGCTTCTAAAGCTAATGCACTCTTGGTTTTCTAGTGGATAAGCCGATGCCTCTAGGATGTGACTCAGGTCAGACACTTTGAGAGAAGGGAAGAGGGGAAAAGTCAAGAAGCCCCAGAGAAAGCTCTGCTGAAGTCTGCAAATACGCACGTGGCCCTCAGAAAACCCAAACCTAGCTGTGTATCTTTTCATTACAATGCGCGGTGATTAGCAATCCATAATTTATGGCTCTAATTAATTCTTCCCTTTCTCATGGAGAGAGACTCACCCCAGCATGCCACTCTGACGAAGCTCGCACACACCGCTCCACTCAAGTCCTGGATTTCCTTGCTGGAAAGTCATTTTGCAAAACCCATTAAAGCTGGCAAAAGATCCAGAAAGGCATCCCTCCCCCATTCTGCTTTATTTCATGAAGAAATAGACTAACAGAAAAAAAAAAAAAATCTGATTGTGTCATTTCACTGAGGTTACATCTCCTTTAAGAGGACCCATTTGGGCCTCTAGCTGCAGCCAAGGCACGTTCACAAAGAGCAGACGTTCTACTAAGGCTGTGAGGCTGGTTCCCAGGAGGAAGAAGAAAGGGTGGCAGAAAATCAAGTGGCTCTCCAGAGCACATCTCTGCATATTACACACCTTTGCAGACATCACTTGGTTACCCCCCAGCCAAGCCACTCTCTCTTGGAGCCTGCTGACCCCATCCAAGCGTATCCAAATCCTTGAGAGCTTCAACAAGGGTCTTTCCATAATCTGACCGTAGCCCTGCATAATGAGAGAGTGGACATCACCCACGGACTAGTGCTGGGCTCAGCAGTCTGCTAACCTGTAGTCCGCCTTTTTGTATGACTTTAATTTAAATTTAGTTCACGTTTATTGAGAATTCACTATATACCAGGGATTTATTAATTCATTCGATGCTCATGACAACTCACTCAGGTAGGGACCACCCTTACTAACTAGCGCAGACATTCCTGACAGCAGAGCTTCTGTTTTGTTTTCTACTATATTTCCATCTAGAACTTGCTTGGCATACAATAGGCACTCAATCAATATTTGTTGGGTGAATACTCATTTTTTGCACATGAGAAACCCGAGACACGGAGCTAGTAAGTAGCAAAGTAAAATTCAATCCCCTGCATTCTGGTTCCAGAGCTAACGTTAAGTATTACTCTGTGGTGTTTCCTTGACTTCTGCAGAAGTTTGATTTGATTTCCTTTTTAGCAGAGGATAAATCTATTAAATGTTCTCAAAATATTTTTGAGTTCAAGGTGCAATGTAGATACCAGGTGTTAATTACCACCAGCATGGAATTGGGACATAGGCAGGTGTAGCTGGCCATCGGTGACAGCATTGCCACTATTATTATTAAAATGATCATGGCCTGCCTGCAGACGAGACATCTATTTCTCTCCATCTTGAGCCACTCTCGAATGTTCTAAGTCCCTTACTTATGACAAGCCATGTCAACCTTCAGATGCTTTCACCCGCAGGCCAAAGAAAATGACCCATTTCTGCAACCACAAGGACAGATGCCCTTTTCTACCACATCACCTTTGTTCCTTTGCCCTCTCAGGTTGGATTTAATTTCATTTCTTTCTGATCTGCAGATTGATGAAAATCTTTCATCTTCTCCAAGGCTGCCTGAAGCCCCAGACTGTGGCTAGGGTGGGCCACGTGAGAGCAGAGCCTGCAGCCACAGCTGAGAGAGGTGTTATTTACATATTTATTAGAAATTCTGTCCTACTGGCAAGAGACGCTCACTTCTGACTTTAATTCCGATAAGTAAACAACCCCACTGGCAAGGAAGAGGGGGAAAACAAACCAGAGTAGTTTGCACAAGATAATACAGTACAGCAGAAAAATACCCGTAATGCAAAACCATTTGCAGTGCAAAGCAAGAGAGAGAAAAAAATTCATCTCCAAAGCCTAGCTTAGGTTAAATACTCTAAAAGAAATAATTACAAAGTAATTCAATTATATTTGGTATCAGTTGCCTCACAGGCCAGTGGAATGACAATTAATCCCAGGGTGTCCTTTTTTTTTTTTTTTTTTAATACTTTGTGGTTTGTTCAGAATTGCCCTCCAGCAGTTAACCACACTCTGCAGTCTTCTGGTTGATTGTGTCTCTCTCTTCTTCCTCGTTCATTCCGGCCTGATAACGCCCCACACCAGGGAGCCGTTCTGCCAAGTTCAACCTTCTCTGACCCCACTCTCCTCCTAACATTTTGCTTAGGTGTCTTCCTGCTTCCCCTTGATTATATTGTATTGTGAGGATTGCAACCATGGGAGAGTTTAGTGTCCTATGGCTTTCTCCTAACATTCAAAATTGAGCCAACATCATCATCCCTGTGACAACACAGCAAATTAAATCCTTCTCAACATCACATGTCTAGCTATTCCCAGAAAAAAAAATTACATTTTAGGAACATTAAAATGGACTGACTTTAATCCACAATGGCAAAGGAAGGAAGAGATATGGCTTAAATCCTGCCTGATGTTCCAACCTGAACTTACTCTGCAGATAAAATCATATGGAATTCTCTGCGTTTCTGTAGCTTCTTTCAGTCAGGGATTGCAAGGTACTTTACACACAGTAATAAGTTCCACAACCTTTCTTTGATGCTGCTCCCTGGCTCCAGGAAGGGTTCATGCATCAGAAATCAGCAATGATGGACGGAAAGGGACTGGCCCAGGCAACCTCCCCAGCTGGCAGTGGTGGAGAAATGAGAGCTCAGGCATCTGGATTGCCACATTCAACACTGATCGTCAGAAAAATCGCTGTACTTCTAAACCGCAAATGTACTTCTAGAAATAAAAATAAAAATTACAGTGAGACCAGGATTGTGGATTTGTTCTGCAGGGGAGGAGAAAATCTTTTCCTCTACTCTCTTAGATTATCCAACTGGGGCCCAGCAGATTAGACTAACAAAAGACAGATTAATAAGAAAAAAAACCAAACAAACAGAAGTTTATTAACCTGCCTATGTATGGGAGAAACCCAGTGATGAGTAAATTCAAGGGTTGGTTAGAACTTGGAGCTCACATAGCATGTTCAAAATAGTGCATTTGTGGAGAAGTGACAAGCGAAAAGAAAAAGGGGTTTAGGCTTCTAGAGTGGCAAACTGGAAAGGGAAACATCCAGGGAGAAACTAAGGAAGATAGAGGTTGTTTTAGTAAGAATTGTTATGTAGATGTCTATCATGCCTTCTCTGGGCTGAGAAGAGTTTAGAATTGTCTCCAGTGATTAAGAATCATCCTGTCCTTCCTGGTAGAGTTTTTCCTGTGTCTGCTTTTTTTCTCAATTGCTCTCATCTCAGAAGAATCCTTTGGCCAGAGTGCCATATTTTGGAGTGGCATACCCTGAACTCCAGTTCTTCATGATCCAGCTGACTGAAGGGCATGTGAACCCAATGTCTTAGAGTGAAAATAATTTCTGTTAATAAACACACCTGTATTCTTTCACAGTGGTTTTTATGACCATGGAAAAGATCTGCCCCCAACAGTGTGATAGTGCCAAAATCTTGAGTTACAAACCAAATGAGGGGGTTGTCCAACACTAATTGCTGCAGTTAATTCAGTGCCTGTTATAGGGAAGATGCTACACTAAAAACTTTATATCCACTGATTAATTTAATATTCCCCACACCACTATACAGACATTAATCTCATTTTCTTTTTTTTTTTTTAAGATTTTTTTTTTTTTTTTTTTTTTTTTGCGAGAGAGAGAATGAGAGAGAGAGAGCATGAGAGGGAGGAGGGCCAGAGGGAGAAGCAGACTCCGAGCTGAGCAGGGAGCCCGATGTGGGACTTGATCCCGGGACTCCAGGATCATGACCTGAGCCGAAGGCAGTCGCTTAACCAACTGAGCCACCCAGGCGCCCCTTAATCTCATTTTCTATACAGCTAACTAAGGCTCAGAGAGTTCAGGTTAACTTTCCCAAGTTCACACAGTCAATAAGTGGTAGAGCTGGGATCCTAATCTATGTAATTTGGCCCCAGAATTCAGGCTCTGTGTTCTCTGACAGTGAAAATAAAATATACATCTGGAAGTATGTGGATGCAAAAGAGGAGTGGGTTCAGGTGGGAAAGTGGGATGGGAAGTCTTTCTTAATCAGACACAGAATGGTTCTAGTTCTTGAAAGAAGTCTTTGCTGGACCTTCAAGCTCCCTCCCTCCTAACAGAAGACAGCCAGTGTCTTGCATTATTTAAGAGTATGGCCACTAAACTGGACTGTTCAAGTCTGCATTCCTGGTCTGCCACTTTCTAGTTGGGTGATCTTGACTTCTATGTGCCTCTGTCTCATCTGTAAAATTCAGGTAATGGTTACTGTCTCAAAAGACTGTGCTGAGGATTGAGATGATGCATGTAACCCACTTAGAGCAGTGGTTAGTACTCAGTATATTTTAGCTAGTATGATTCAAAATTTACGAAGGTAGGTTCATCTACTGGTCAACTTATCTTCTTTTATGTTCCCCAGACTTAGAGCCTGGGGGTGATGGTAGTGCATAATAGGTACAAATTATAAGGCTTCATCCCTTCCTGGTGACCCTAAATAAGTTTAATCAAATCTACCCTCAGACTATATCTTCTGGTTCTTAAATACCCTTCCAGCTAGCTTCCTTATGTGTTAACTCCTGTAATGGAGAACTAAACCTTTCATCGTACAACTGAGAAATATATTTAAGAGGCAAACTCTTGTGATTGAAAGACATCCATTCACTCATGAGTGCTGGTGAGCAGAGACAGGCCCTTTCTTTTCTCATGAAGTTTTCTGTCGAATGGCAGACAGACTAATAAGTGAAAACACAAATAAGGGCAAAATTGCAATTGTCATGAATACTACAAAATAAAATTCCAGAAGATGAGATAAATGCCATTCCTGGCCCAAAGAGCAGCATATGCAGAATGTTTGGGAGGGAATATGGCAAAAAAGTGGGAGATGATCAGTGTGGCGAGAATGCACGTGGAGGGGGGATGGATTTGGAAAAGATGAGACACTGTAGATATATGTAGAGGCCAGGCCATAAAGATTCTGATCCTTTTCCTGTGAGCAGTGGGAACTACTGGAAAGGCTGAAGCAAGGATGACCAATCAGATTTTGTTTTTAAGAGATCATTCTTCCTCTTTTAATCCAGTTTCCATCATCCCAATAACCATGTAAATAGCCAGTTAAAAACAGTAACATCTTGGGGCACCTGGGTGACTCAGATGGTTAAGTGTCTGCCTTGGGCTCAGGTCATGACCCCAGGATCCTTGGATCAAGCCCTGCATCAGGCTCCCTGCTCTGCAGGGAGTCTGCTTCTCCCTCTCCCTCTGCCTCCTCCCCCTGCTTGTGCATGCTCTCTCTCTCTCCCCCTCTGTCAAATAAGTAAATTTAAAAAAATCTTAAAAACAACAACAAAAACAGTAACATCTCCCAGTGCCTAAGGTTCTTTTGCAAATTCCTTTGTTTGTTTGTATAGTTCATAGCATACTTGCATATTTTCCTATAGGAAAAGCATTATGATAGGATTCCAGGTTCCCAGGCCAACCTGTAATAGTTTATTTAAATATATATACATATACATATTAGGTCACATAATTTACCAGTAATTGTATTAACTATCTATATCATTATATAATAAATTACCCCTAAAGTTGGTAGATTAAAACAAGCATTTATTATTTCATAGTTCCCATGGGTCAGGAATCTGGACACAGCTTAGCTCAAGGTCTCTGGTAAAATAGTAGTCAAGGCAGCAGCTGGGCTGTAGTCTCATCTGTGAGCTTGACCAGAGAGGCATCTGTTTCCAAGCTCACTCACATGGTTGCTGGCAAGATTCAGTTTCTCATGGGTAGTTGCACTGAGCACCTCAGCTCCTTAGTGGCCCTTGGCTGGAGGCCTCCCTCAGTTCTTTGCCATGGAGTGGGTCTCTCCATAATGTAGCTCACAACATGGTAGCTACCTTCAATCAGAGTGAATAAGTGAGAAGAGCCACAGAGAAAATACAGGCAAGAGGAAGTCACAGTTTGTTATAAGCTAATCTGGAAAGTGGCATCTCATCAATTTTTCTATATTCAATTTTTCATAAGGCAGGCTAGGTCCAGCCCATACACAGAGGAGGGGATTACACAAAGACATGAATAGCAGGAGGCAGGGATCATTGCAAGACATTTTAGGAGTGACCTACCACCTTCTTCTCTTTTTCTGTCTCTCCTCTCTAGATGTCTATCTATGTATGAACATCTACATATCTATCTGCATACCTATCTATTTCTTTCTAGATATATATCTATATAGAGAGCTATAGATATATTTGTTTTCAGTAGAACTTTTTTTTAAACAAATGGTTCTGCAGAAGCCCATTGTGCAAAGCAGATCCAGGTGTCGCTCCAGCTGTGGGGCCGGAGAAGTGGACATGGAAGCCTGGTCTGCAGGGCTCTGCAGACCCAGTCTGAAAATTCCTAAATATTTGAACCACCAGTACTCCCTAGGGAATAAGAGAAGATTAGGACATCTTATCACAAAACAAAGAGAGCACTTGTGCCATATTCTTTGGAGCTCAGAGTTGGTCCAAATTATAACTTTGACGAAAGTAACATTAATTTAGACATTGTCCTGGTGCTATTTTTTTCTCTTCAATTCCTACTGCTCTGGCTCTAGACAAGCTCTGTGTTCCTGATACTTTAACACAGTATTAACTAGTATTACCCTTCAGTTCTACTTGGTTGTATTTCATGTATTTTAAAGCTCTAATGTCATGGGTGTACATGTTTAGGGTTGTTATATCTTCTTGAAAATTGTTTCCTTTGTTATTATGTGATGTCTCTCTTTATTCCTGATAATATTCCTTTTCTTGAAGTCTATTTTGTTTGATATCAAAATAGTTATTTCAGATTTCTTTTGGGCTAATATTTGCATGGTATATTTTCTCTTTTATTATAAATTTATATTATATTGATAATGATCCTGCATGTATATTTATATTTACATTTATATTTAAAGTTGGGTTCTTGAGAAAAGGATCTAGTTGGGGCTTGCTTTTTTATCTAATCTGTCTTTTTTTAACTGGTGCATTCAAGCATTCATATTTAATGTGATTATTAATATGGTTGGATTAAAATCTACCATCTTATTAGCTGTTTTTCATTTCTTCCATCTGTTCTTTATTTCTTTTTTCTTCTCTATCTGCCTTCTCTTGGGTTAATTGAACATTTTTATGATTCCATTTTATTTACTCAATTGACTTATTATTTATATCACTTTTAACATGGTTTTAATGGTTGCCATAGGGCTTACAATGTACAACTTTAATTGCATGAACTTTTTTTTGGTAGAAATTTGTCATGCCCCTTAAGACAGATGGAAAACCACTGAGCTTTACTACAGTTTGATGGGACTTATATTTATTGAATGCCTATCATATGCCAGGTATTATTCTAAACATTTTACTTGCCTTAACTAATTTATTGCTCCAAACATCAAAAAAGTTGCATCCAATTGATCCCCATTTTACAGATAAAGAAATTGAAGCACAGAAAATTGAAGTCATTTTCCCATGGTCACAAAACTAGTTGGTCTCCAGAGCTTATGCCTAAAAGCATTATGTTGTACTTCTTTGGGCTAGACGAGAACTCTGCAACTTAGAATTTGGGGACCCAAACCCTCAATTTACAAGACATCTTTTGAGAGCTTCTTCCTCAAATATACTAAAGACAGTTGACCTCTCCTCTCCTGTCCTCTCCTGTCCTCTCCTTAGAGAAGAAATTGATGCTTAGCTTACATTTTTATGTGTTGAATTTTGTAAATCAGTATTTTTAAGTCATTAGTACCATAAAAATGATTGCAGTTTTAATCACTTAATTTTAAAACTGAGAGTTTACTTGGATATCATCCAATGTTCTCATTTTGCTGATAGAGGCAATGAGGCCCCAAGAAATTACATTTCTTGCCTAAAGTCATAGAACTAATAATTAGTAACAGAGTCAGAGCTTGAACCTATTATGGAGCCCCCCTCCCCAGAGTTCTGCTGTATCCCTCCTTTGTGCTCCTATACTATATAAGCATACTTCTTATCAATGAACATGTCACACAGTGGTCTATTTGTTCTTTTATATATTTTCATCCTCTATTAATCTTTAAATTGCTTAAATGGTAGCTTTCATTTTTATTTGACTTAGCGTCCTGAGCAACTGTCATAGAGCAGAACACATTGTAACATTTTTTTTAAAGTCTATTGAATGAAGAGTCCTTCTATTTTGGTTCAAGCCTAGAACTCTGGTCTCACTGTCATTTTACCCCGTGAAAGACAAGGAGCCATCCACAGTCTTCCAGCCTCCAGGAGGGTGACACACAATCTCAGCATGAGACTTTCAACTCCTCTGCCACAGCAATTGGAGCTATTTCAGCAGCAGCAGAAGCATATCAGGACCCAGTGGCATTCATTCCTGAATCATCTATAGGATGCAAACCAGGATAACTCTTATACTTTGATTATGTTCAAAGACTCCTAGAGGACCAACATGCCATGTAAGACCCTTCATTATTTTGCTCCTATCTATCCCTCCAGCCAAATCCCCGGCCATTCAGTCTTCCCCATGGAATGCTTTGATGATGTTTGCCTGGTTAACTTCTCCTAAGACTCCACACTCTATTTTTGTATAAACTCCTTGCCAGTAATCAGCTTGTCTTACTAATTGTGGTGACTCTGGTACTGATCTGACCTACAGAAATATTTGTTGATATTCAAAAGGTGGCATAATATGGTGGTTTGGGGGTTCCCTATTTACTGCCTATGTGACTTGTGGTAAAGTAACTTACCCCTCTAAGCCTCATTTTCCCCATCTTTAAAAAGGTGAAAAGTAATAACTTCATAGGGTTGTCATGAGGATGAATGTAGACAACCAAAGGAAGCATTTTGAAGGGGCCAACTACACATATATTTAGTATTTAGCTTTTATCATCTCACTGTTATTACATCATTATTATTATGATTATTAATCACAATATTAAACAAATTCAAGTGTGGAAGAAGACTTACAATGACGTTTCATTCTATATTTTTAAATGTATAGTTTCAAACAATGTCACATCAGAGACCAGTTCACTTGATAAGCCTAAAGCTCTTTAGGCCACCAGGGCCAGAGACACGTGAAAATCAGGAATTTTATTTTTGAACCAAGGACCAGAAGGAAAATTTGATGATTTTTTTGTGCCTGTCTTGGATGTGGAGAAAGCACAGTTCAGTCACAAATTGTGTTTTGTAAAAGAAAAAAAGAAAATCTTTGTAAAGTAAGATGGAGAAATGTTTGTAGCTCAAGAACCAGGAGGTCCCAATTACTGGGTCTCTGTAAAGGGAGTCAGAAGTATCAAGGGCTGATGGAAAACAAACTCTCAGAGGCTGCTTCCAAAACCTGCTCAGACAGAACAGAATTCTCACAAGAAGAGGATGGTATTTACATCCTGGGATCTCCAGGAAGCCAGAGGGCCAGTTCCAGGAGTCAAATGTTCATGGAAACAGGTGTGGAGAGAGGAAACCTTGGGAGACTGCCTCTCCTTGTTTTTCTGTTGCTTTGCTGCACCTCCCAGAGAGGCTTAGCATATGACTCAAGACACATTGGTTTCCTGTGTGTTCTTACTCAGTGGTTGAAGGCTTCTGGAAGGGACAGACAAATAAACACTTTGAACAATGAGAAATATAAAATGAAAGTAAAACAATGCCTGAGCTGACTTCATACCAGGTGAAGCACAGATCCCTGTGGACTATGTGGGGCCACACAAAAGCTGTAGGGGGGAGAAGCCTTTTCAAAGACTGTGTCTGATCACTGGGCTTCATGTGGATTGTCCAGAGCCCTGAGCTTCTCCAACACTGCCACTTCCTCATCATTTCTCTGTTCCCTAGAGCTCTCCCAGAGACAGAGTGAGAGAGAGAGAGACCCTGCCGAAAGGCTTGGTGCATTAGAGGGTATAGGGGAGGGTGGATGAAAAGTGAGGTGGAATCTCTTGGCGGAAACGAATTTTAAATTTCTTGGTGAATCTCAATTACACAGGCTTTCCCTGAGACCTCTTACTTCAGAGAATCAAAACTCTGCTGTCATTTCTAACAGAGTGGAAGTTCTTAAGTCAGTCAGTCTACCTCATTTTAGGAAAGCATTTGTCCCCAGGAATGTTTAACTAAAAGGTATGATGACAAGAGCCCCCTGGGAAAAGCACACCCTCTCATACCCTTTCAACTACAGAATAAGCATTTTCCAGACATACTGAAGCAAATTTTCCTAACTCCACAATTTAGCATCAGCCCTCAGTAGGTGTTCAATAAATAACTATTGACTGAATGGGTGGCCTTGATGATCTTTTGCATGTGGGGTAGCTTTCAAGGATTGAAAAGCAGTAAAGATTAATAAAAGGAAGCTTCTAGCCAATATGGTGGACTAAGCAGAAATGGGAAACTTCCCATCCTGCTCCAAATACACAGAAATGCTGAATAAGATAGAGCACAAATTTTCCTTTAGAGTACATAGCTGAAATTGAAATCAAGAAGGGGAAAAAAAAAAAGTCACAAAGTCCTAGAAATGAACAAGGAAACTCAAAGCCAGAGTGATAGAATGACATATGCTTGTGGGGATAAATGAACCAAATATGCACCTAAGAGTGGATGGGGGGTGGTATCACAGCGAAGTAGAACCAAGCTGTGGTACAACAATCATGGGTGCTGTGAGGGGGAAATTCAGAGTTAAAACACTGCAGTCCTCATTTTGTTCAGTAACATGATGGAGATACTGATTAGTCTTAGGTTTGGCTCTTTGTGCATTAAAACTTTAAAGGTAAATACAGGAAAAAAAAAGGCAGGGGAAAGGAAATGGAATGTTTAATCTCAAAACCAATGGAGGGGGAGAAAGAATATAAGGAAAATGCAGCCAGTCCAACAAGAAAAACCTAGTAAATAGAGAACGTCAAACAAGATGATATATAGGTATACATATATCAGAAATTACTGTAGGGGTGCCTGGGTGGCTCAGTCAGTTAAGTGTCTGCCTTTGGCTCAGGTCATGATCTCAGGATCTTGGGATTGAGCCCCATGTCGGGCTCCCTGCCCCTCAGGGAGTCTGCTTCTCCCTTTCCCTCTGCCTCTCCCCTGGTCATGCTCTCTCTCTCCCTCAAATAAATAAATAAAATCCTTAAAAAAATCTTTAAAAAATGAAAGAAAAAGACTATAAATCAGAATGAATTAAAGTTGACCCTGGAACAACACAAGTTTGAACTGCATGGGCCCACTTATATGTGCACTTTTTATGGTACAGCACTGTAAATGTATTTTCTCTGCTTTATGATTTTCTTAATAACATTTTATTTTCTCTAGCTTATTTTATTGTAAAAACACAGTTTATGATACATATAACATACAACATATGTGTTAATTGACTATTTATGTAATTAGTAAGTCAGTTGGTCAACAGTAGGCTATTAGTAGTTAAGTTTTTGGGGAATCAAAAGATTTTCAACTGTGCAGGGGGCCACGCTCCTATATTCTCCTTATATTCACTATGAAGAGGGAGATTGGAAATTAGAAATAAAATTTCTGCTATATGCAGGAATTCCTAAAATATAATGACATACAAAAACTTAAAAGTCAGAAAAAGATATGCCAGGCAAATACTAATCAAAAGAAATAATAATGATAGATGCATTAGTTGGTGGGAAGTATGGGGTTTGGAAAAATATGGGAGAAATGCTCACTATAAGGAGAGAAGAATTGGTGGCTGTTGCTATGCTCCGTTGACTGCTCTGAAAAAAGAACAAAAAGCTAAGAGTGACTAATTAGCAATTAAAAGCTAAGCGTAAAAGCTAGAGAGCCTCCCTGGTGGTATACCAGGAGGCTCTCATCTCCTACAGCAGGATGGCAGAGAAATTTAAGAACCACGCCCAGGACTTAATTGTAAGAGTAGTCAAACTCTAAAGAGGTTTAAATTCCTGGGGAGCCCGGGGTGGCTCAGTTGTTAAGCATCTGCCTTTGGCTCAGGTCATGATCCCAGGGTCCTGGGATGGGGCTCCCTGCTCAGCGGGAAGCCTGCTTCTCCCTCTCCCACTCCCCCTGCTTGTGTTCCTGCTCTTGCTATCTCTCTCTCTGTCAAATAAATAAATAAAATCTTTTAAAAGAAATAATAAAGAGGTTTAAATTCCTAACCCAGGTAAGTCTGCTATGCCAAGGTCAGGGCTCTAGTTGGGACGTAAGACATGGAGCATCCAGGTTGATGCATCTGAAAATCTTGAATCCCCAGACATGCCTGAACATGGCAAGCCTTCAGAAGTGGTCCTTCTCTACAAAGAGCCAGTATTCCCCCTTGCTTGAAGATGAAACAGAGAACATATGTAGCCTCTTCCTGTCCCCAGATTCTACCCCCATCTCCCCTCCAGGTCAGTAGACCAATAACCAAGATTAAATAAATCAAAACATAACTTGGCCATACTAGGTTCTGCTATACTTGAGCCTACTAGGAAGGAAAAAGAAACTAACCCCCAAAGGAACTTCAGGACCTAGTAGCACAGAAGCTAGGAAGGTATACTTAGAACTGCATTTTGAGGCTACTAGACCAAAAAAAAAAAAAAAAAGAAGAAGAAGAAGAAGAACACTAATTTGGATGAAAGAAACTTTATCAATATGGGAGTCCATTTTGGGTTTGTAGGGATGCAGGCACTAATGCCCTGGCCAGGACCTCAGGAGAAGCTGTGAACGGGCAAGGATGGTGGCCGCTAGAAACATGGAAAAAATGATGCTCTCCATTAAGAAGAAAAGCCAGAATGGGCATGATGGGAGGTGGAAAAAAATGAAACTCTTAGTTTTTAATTGCTAATTAGTCACTTTTAGCATTTTTTAATTAGTCATTTTAGCATTTTTTTTTTAAATGAACCCAATATCTGTGAACCCAGCCAGTGGTCATTCCCCTAGACCCCAAATTATGATTATAATAGGTCTACTTAGGAGTTAGCACAACCCCTACATTGGGTCCTTGGTCTATAGGATAAGAGCTTTCTCATGGGAAAGACCAAGTAGAAGCCTATGAAACTACCTCATCTCCCATTCCTGTTTCAATATAGCAAATTAAAAAAAAAAAAAAATCACAGTCCAATATGAATGTCTGAAATTATTATCACCTTTAAGATACGTTGAAAGATGCAGGAATGATGATGCCATTGCTCTCCACTTAACTCAGCAATCAGGACACTGCAACAGCAAAACATACCCTGAGCATTACTGAGCATTACAGTGGATTACTGCAAACACAGCCAGACATTAGACCAACGGAAGATGTGGTATCTTTGCTATAACACATTAACATGGCATCAGATATATGGTATGCAGGCATTGGCCTGGAAAACATATCCTTTTCCATCCTTAGGAAAAGAGGAGAAGAGAAGAAAGAATTTTTATTTGTCTAAAAGGTACAACAGGATACATAACAGGTTTGGGCTGGGGCTGTGTTAACACTCTGGGCCTTTGTCAAAATAATCTGACGATATGTAGACTATCAGGATAGCCACACAGAATTATATCACATTTGTTCATGATATTGATAACATCATGCTAATGCAACCAGATGAGCAAAAAGCAGATGCTAGTTGGAGGCTTTGTTGAGACGCATGTGTTCCAGAGAGTTGGAGATAAACCCTATGAAGATTCAGGGCCTGACACATCAGTAAAATTTTAGGTGTCTGGTGTTTATGGCATGATGAGAATCACCCCTCCTCCCCAGTAAAGAACTGATTATTGAAACTTCTCAGCATGAAGAAAGAAGCAAAATGCCTGGTATGCCTCTTTGAGTTCTAGAGGCAGCATATTTCATACTTAGGAACCCTATCTGGGAATACTAGCCTGGGCCACATACCAGATAATATGAAAGCCTGCCAGCTTTGAGGGGCTCTAGCTTCGGGTGCTGCCTACGCACTTTGGAAGCTCAGGCCAGAGAACCTGCAAGTAAAATGAATCACCATCTTGGCAAGAGTAGGTAACTCTGTGGTTATTCAGTGAGAGGAAGAGGAATATATTTAGCAAACAGGTGATGCATTTGGGTATATTTCTGTAAATGCTGGTAAAATTACAAGAAGAAATCTAAAAATATACAATGCTTGTGTGCATAATTTTAACACTTATTTTAGAAACTGATGGATCAAGAAGTCAATATTTGTAAGGATACAGATTTGAACAATGTAATTGTTCTCTTTCACATAACATATGCAATGTAGGGGCGCTTGGGTGGCTCAGTTGGTTAAGCGACTGCCTTCGGCTCAGGTCATGATCCTGGAGTCCCTGGATCGAGTCCCGCATCGGGCTCCCTGCTCAGCGGGGAGTCTGCTTCTCCCTCTGACCCTCCCCCCTCTCATGTGCTGTCTCTCTCACTCTCTCTCTCTCAAATAAATAAATAAAAAATCTTTAAAAAAAAAAAAAAACATATGCAATGTAACATAATGTAATACACATAACATAACATAGCTATATTCTTATGTCCAAAGAGCAGGGGGCACATATGATTCATAAGCATACATGTATCATTCTAAAAAGTTGATCATATATGAGTTTATAAAAGGTCTCAAAAACTGCCAAAAAATTGATATTATACACAACATTTTATCCGAATACAGTACAACAAAATGAATACAATTGGATTTTCCCAAGCATTTGTTGTATAAATAATCATCTATGGTAAAAACAATTGAATCAGTCATTAAAATTTCTTCCTACAAAAGGCATCAACTCCAGACAATTTTAGGGAGAACTTTAACAAAAATTTTAACTCATCCTTATCTTATACAACTTGTTTCAGTGAATGGACAAAAAGAGCAAACGACCTATCATATGATATTGAAATTAGGCACAGAGGGTATAAGAAATGGGGCTCCTGGGTGACTCAGTTGGTTAAGCATCTGCCTTTGGCTCGGGTTGTGATCTCAGCGTCCTGGGATCGAGTCCCGCATTGGGCTCCCTGCTCAGCGGGGAGCCTGCTTCTCCCTCTGCTTGTGCACGTACTCTCTCTCTCTCAAATAAATAAATAAATAAAATATAAAAAAAAAAGAAATGGAATTTACTGTCCAATTTCACCATGTTGTAGATGAACAAGTCATGATAACATATTAGCAAATCCAGAATTGTATTTAAGTACATCCTGATAAACCAGAATTTATCCCAAGAAAATAGAGATGCATCAACATTAGAAATAATTAAATAAGTAAAAAGAAATCTATTTACATAATTTAACACATTAACCAAACAAACAGAAAAATGTGATCATCTCAATGGATATGGTCAATGCCTATTCATAAATTAAAGGAAAAAAAGAAACAGTAAATTAATAATAGAAAGAAACTTCCTTAACCTGATAAGGAGCATCTATCTCAAAACCACAACAAATGCCATAACTTAGGGTGAGATTTTAGAAGCATTCACATTAAACTCAAGACAAGAAACTCTTCACTAAGACCATTTTTATACATCAGTTACTGGAAGCTCTAGCCAATTCAAAAATGCAATAAAAAGAATTACATGATACAATTATTGGAAAGAAATAAACACAAACGTACACAATAGCCAAACTGTGGAAAGAGCCAAGATGTCCATCGACAGATGAATGGATAAAGAAGATGTCGTATATAGATACAATGGAATATTATGCAGCCATCAAAAGGAATGAGATCTTGCCATTTGCAACGACATGGATGGAACTGGAGGGTGTTATGCTGAGCGAAATAAGTCAATCAGAGAAAGACATGTATCATATGACCTCACTGATATGAGGAATTCTTCATCTCAGGAAACAAACTGAGGGTTGCTGGAGTGGTGGGGGGTGGGAGGGATGGGGTGGCTGGGTGATAGACATTGGGGAGGGTATGTGCTATGGGGAGTGCTGTGAATTGTGTAAGACTGTTGAATCACAGATCTGTCCCTCTGAAACAAATAATACATTATATGTTAAAAAAAAAAAAAAGAAGATAGGAGGAGGGGAAGAATGAAGGGGGGGAGATCGGAGGGGGAGAGGAACCATGAGAGACTATGGACTCCGAAAAACAAACTGAGGGTTCTAGAGGGGAGGGGGGTGGGGGAATGGGTTAGCCTGGTGATGGGTTCTGGGGAGGGCACGTTCTGCATGGAGCACTGGGTGTTATACGCAAACAATGAATCATGGAACACTACATCAAAAACTAATGATGTAATGTATGGTGATTAACATAACATAATAAAAAAAAGAAATAAGCACAATTGTTATTTGTATATAATATCATTGTTTGCATATAAAATGCAAAAGAATCCACAGACAAACCATTTAGGATAAAAAAATTGGGGAAGTTTAATGGAAATAGGGTCAACATACAAAAATGATTACAATGTGAGATTTAAGAGTAATTTAAAAATAGAAAAAGTTATTTTAGAAATATTACATTTACAATGTCATTCAAATTTACATGGTACCTGGGGCGGGGAGTCAAACAGATGGTATTTAATACTTTTATAGAAGAAAATTATAAAACTATACAAGGTGAAAAAACACCTGTTTGTGCATATACAAGTTCAACAACATAAATATATACTGTAAATTATCCCCCAGTTGACCTAAAAATTCAAGATAATTTCAATAAAAATCCCAATAGAATTTTTAATGAAATTTGATGAACTTATTTTAAAATTCCTATGTATGAGTAAATGTTCAGGAATAGGCAGGACAATAATGTTAAGAAAATTTGCTCTCCTGGATATCAAGAATTATTTTAAAGTGATAGTAATTAAGTGCTATGATATTAGCAGAGTTAAAAATAGATTAATTACACAGACTTAAGAATTTAGGAATAGGGGCGCCTGGGTGGCTCAGATGGTTAAGCGTCTGCCTTCGGCTCAGGTGGTCCTGGGATCGAGTCCTGCATCGGACTTCCTGCTAGGCGGGGAGCCTGCTTCTCCCTCTGCCTCTCTCTCTCTCTCTCTCTCTCTGACTCTCATGAATAAATAAAAAAACATTTAAAAAAAAAAAAAAGAATTTAGGAATAAACCCTAGCTTCCATGGGAACCTGATTTATGATATAGGTGGCCTGAAAAATCAGAATTTATTGGAATAACTGGCTATTTGTATGGAGAAAGAGAATTAGAGCATTACCTTTATATAAAAATAAGTTCCAGGTAGATTAAAGGCCTAAGCTTGTTAAAATGGTTTTAAAATATTATATAGGAGGACTACTTTATGATTCTGTGAAGAAAAATATGTTTGGATGCATGGGAAAACCCAAATCATAAAGAAAATTGATGAATTTACATCAGAATTTAAAATACCTACATGACAGAAGTCATCAAGACCAAAAGACAAAGATTTTTGCAACATACAAAATAGACAAAGAACCCATCCAGAATATATAAAGAACATTTTCTTACCCATAAAATAATGATAATACCTAACATTTATTTAACACTTACTACATGCCAAGGTCTGTTCTAACTGGTTAGTGTGTATTAACTCTCTTAACCACCGTAATAATATTATGAGATACTATGTTAATCTCCATTTTAAGGATGAAGAAACTGAGCCACAGAGAGGTTAAGTAATACACCCAAGTATGAACAGCTATTAAGTGACAAATTTGGAATTTAAACTCATGCTGACCAGCTCCAGATAACCGGCTGCTAACCAGTATGTGGAACTGTGCTCCCCCACCCCTTTCCCTCGCCCTGCCACCACCAAAAAGAGACAAATAATCCAACTGATCAACAGGCAAGTGAGATGAACAAGTTATTCATGGAAGAGGGGCTAGAATTGCCAATAGAGATGAAAATATGCCCAACCTCACTAATCACAGAAATGCAATTTAAAGCCTTAATGTTTCCAACCCATCAGATTGGCAACATTTTTAAAAGTCTGAGAATACCAAATGGTGAGCAGATTTGACAAAATAGGTATTCATATATTCTGCTGAAGGGAGTACAAACTGGCATGCAAGCTATAGAGAGCTGGTTGGCAATAACTAGTAGAATTGACACTGTTGAGGTCCTGACGGCCCAGCAATTTCCCTTCCAGGTTTAGTCATATATGAAGAAAAAAATAAATAATGTTGTTGAATGCACTTTTTAGAACTAAACAAGCAATGAAAGAGAGTTTAAGTTAGGGGGAAAATAAATTGTGGTATGTTGTAGGATATATATGGTACAGTATATTGTAAGATATAATTCCATTTAGCAATTAAAATTAATGAACTAAATTTATATGTGTCAACTTGGATGAAAGAAGTATTATGCAGTACATACAGATATGGAGGATATAATAACATTTATGTATGTTTTTATGGCAGGTATGTATATAGTTGAAGTATAAGTACATGAAGGACAGAGTATACAAACCAGTTTCATGACAATAGCTGCTCCTGGAGAGAAAGGGGGTGACTGGGCATTTAGAGGCAGACACAGGAGATTTAGTCACATCTTCAATGTTTTGTTATGAAAAAAGGTGTGTGATGTACACCTAAATTTATTAATTCTGGTATTGGGTGCATGGGCTTTTGGTTGGTTACTCTCTGTGCTTTTCCAGAGTATATATATATATATATTTTAAGATTTTATTTATTTGAGACAGAGAGAGAGAGAGCACATAAGAGGGGGGAGGGTCAGAAGGGGAAGCAGACTTCCTTCTGAGCAGGGAGCCCGATGCGGGACTCGATCCCGGGACTCCAGGATCATGACCTGAGCCGAAGGCAGTCGCTTAACCAACTGAGCCACCCAGGCGCCCTCCATAGTATATTTTTAATGTTAAAAATAGAAAATAAAAAAAAATGCAAGGAAGTTGATTAAGATACAGTCCTCACTCACAACGAACTCATCTCTACTCATCCCGGCAGAGAATTCTGTAAAGTAAGCAGTACTTACTGCTTACTTTAAGTAATAAAGACATAAACAAGAATAATGCTTCCTGTCTACCCAGGCTTGTATTCTATCCTCCCGGGTTTCTGCTTTTGCCTGCAGTTGGGAGATAAATCAGAGCAGACGCAGGACTCGGTGATCATCTAAGCCCCTCATAGAACCACTGAGGACACGGAGATCCACGATGGGAGGACAGGCCAAAGATCAGTACAGACAGCCAAGGCACACACACATAGGTAGCTAGTAAGTGACAGAACTTAGACCAGAACCTAGACCTCAGGACTTAGAAAACAGATTGAAGACCCATAGTAGAGGTCAGTAGGCCAAATTAGGTCCACAGACAGGTTTTGTTTAACTCATATGTTATTTAATTGTTTTAAAAAAGAAATGCAAACATGATGATAAAAGAGTGTGTAGAGCTAGCCACCACTCTGTTTTCTTACCTGAGCACTTTGTTCATCAACGTTGCCTACCTGGCCCTTCAAGATATTTGCCTTTGTGATCCTCATCATCGAATTTTTGACCTGGAAGGAACCTTAGCGAAGGTCACCCCTGTCCAGTCGGCCCTCAGCGTGGTAATTTCCTCAATAGTGTCCCTGACAAATAGGATGCCCCTCTCCTTGACCACTTCAGCTGCGGACACGTCCCACTCTCAACAGAGCCCAGCTCAGGACTGGACAGCTCTGGCCGGGAAAGAAGTTTTGCCTTCTATGGAGTCAAAATGTACTTGCTTGTGACGTCCCACTCACCATTCCTAGCCCAGCCCTCTAATGGCGCAGGAAATAAGCCTAACTGCTCTTCTGCAAATATTAAGAGCTATCACTGTTCAACTAAATCACTTCTTCTTTGGGATACACTGTTGATTCTTCCAACTCTTCTAGGGTTGTGTGGTTTTCCTACTCTTTGTTAACTTGGTTGGCTTCTTGGAGCTGCCGACTACTGGAAGGCAAGGGAAATGCTGTTCAGGACCATCACCACCACCGCCGGCACTCACATAGGGCTTAAACCCTCCAGCTCCTTATAATCAGGCTTCATCCCTACCGATTTCTCTAGCCCTTCCCCCACTTTCTTCATTTCTCTTATCCTTTCTTTTACCTTCACCCCTTGCCATAGCCACACATTGTTTTTACTCAAGCAACAACAAACTCTTTGGAGTTCCCTAAACAACCATACTATGTTATATCGTTATGTCATTTCATATTCCATTCCCTCCACATGGAATGTTTCATCGCAGACTTCCCTTTGGGAATTCCTATTTATTCTTTAAAACCCAGCTTTCATGTCACAGTTTGAGGCTTTTCGATACCTCTCACCCTTCTCTTTTCCTCTGTCACACTCCAGTCTAAGTTAATGGCTCCCTCCTGCATGCTGCCTCCCTGCTCTACACATTTCTATTCTGCACATTACATCTCCCACTGCATTACCATTATTTGTTTGCATTTCTTTTTTTTTAAAGATTTTATTCATTTATTGAGAGAGAGAGAGATAGCAAGAGATAGAGCACAAGCAGGGGTAGAGGGAGAAGCAGGCTCCCCGCTAAGTAGGAATCCCCATGTGGGGCTTGATCCCAGGACCCTAAGATCATTACCCAAGCCGAAGGCCACCGCTTAACTGACTGAGCCACTCAGGAGCCCTTTGTTTGTATTTCTATCTCCCTCTCTCATATAACAATCCCTTAAAGGGATGGTGCCTTATTCCTTTTTGTAACTGCAGCACTGAGCGCAGGGACTGGCACGTAATAGGTGTTCAATAAATACTTGTTGAGTTGAATGCAACTCTGAGACCATTGGATGTTGCCCAGATATAGTTTGTCCTAAGGACAGCTTGAGCTTTCTCCATTTTTCAACTAGAATTTAATGCTGGAGTTCAGAAACCATGTTTGATTTTTCTTGCTTTTCTAGCACCAAGCACAACTCTTACCAGTCACTCAGATGATTGTTAAATGAATTAAGATGATTCAGGCTATGCGTGCTGTGAGCATTCACTAAGGACTTTTTTTTGAAGTGTCTTTATTGTAGAGAAGGAAAAAATGTATATACGCATGAAGATCAAATTTTTATTCATACATATATGCACACAGATATCTGTACACAGGATCACTGTGTGTGTGTGTGTGTGTGTGTGTGTGTGTGTGTATATAAAACAGTGCTGCCTTTGCACACCCAAGCGTATATACATCTTCTGAATTGCAAAGTGTGCTCCAGGTTATTTGAAGTTCCGTACAATATGTCTAGCCTCCCAGGCAAAGTTTCTTGTTAATTTCCTCAGCTCCATGAATGTATGATTTATTTAACAAAACTTTCATGCAGCAAATTAAACAACATTTGTTCTACCTAGAGGGATAATTCCCCAACATCACAGAATTGACAGGCCCACTTACAAAGGTTGTCATAAGAACAGTGGTCCAGCTCAGAATCCCAAGTATGACAGTGTCTACTGGTCTATTCCCTCTAGATACACTCTAGTGTCTAATTAGCCCAGGGGGGAATAAGGGGAAAAAAAAGGAAAACAAAAACAAAACCATACTCCTAACAATGCTTGTGGTTGCTGAATTTTTTTCATTTTCTTTTTTCTCCTTTGTTCTCGGTCCCCATCCCTTCACAAGGGTATACTCAGAAATGAATACAATTTAATGGATCCCTTCCTTCTAGTCCTTTCTTCTTCTCTTCTTTTCTCTGCCTTTCTTTTAAAAAGATAACCTATATGTTGTTGTTTAATCAGAGAATATCAAACACTTAGCCATCTGTTGCAAAATTTTTTACATAGGCAAAGACCTTGAGCCATTTCAGTCTGAACCTCTGGGAACCTATCCAAGAGAGATGAGAAACATGCTGTACCTGATCTTTGCTCTCCTTTGCGGTCTCCACCCAAATTAAAGAAATCATAAAATAAATTGCAAAGCAAGGAACTATAAATTATTAAATGTCAAAATTAACATTTTTATCCAGCTTGCAAATCTCTATCATCCTAAAGCAAGGCCCATTTCTGACCAGAAGAAGGCAGATTTGTTTGATAAATTCTAATAATATTTTAGCTTTTATTCTTATTTTCCCCAGGACTCAGCATCTTAGGAGCTGTTTTGTGTTGGAAGGCTCACTCTTGGTACACATCACATCTTGGTTCATAACTGGACATTAAAAAAAAAAACAACTATATGCATTCGTTTATACCATCAACATATATTGAACACTTTACTTTGAGTATATAAACATGAATGGCATAGTTCCAATCCTTAGTAGTATTCCAGCTAACTATTGCTTCATAATGAGCTACTCCAAAGCTTTGTGCTTATTTGTTGCTCACAGATTCGATGGAGCAGGAATTCAGAGGTTATGTGGGGATAGTGTGACTCTATCCCATAATATCTGGTGGCCTCAGATGACAAAATTCAAGGCTGGGTGTGACCAGATGGCTGAAGGCTGACATAATCTAAAGGTGTACCTGGCAGGAGATCCTTTTGGTTAGCTGAGACAGCTGGGGTTGTTGGCTTTTTCACTACAAGGCCGTCTTGTGGCTGCTGGACTTCTAATAGGACTCCAAAGGAGAATGTCCTAGTTGTAAGCAGAAGTTGTGATGCCTTTTCTGACCTTTTCTCAGAAGTTAGGTTATACATCACTTCCAAAGCATTCTGTTGGTTACAAGCAACTCACAGCCAAAATAGATTCTGGGGAAGTGAACCCAGATCCCATTTCCTGATGAAAGGTATGTCAAGGTCACATTGTACAAAAATATGTGTGGTGGGAGATATCATTGTGGCCATCTCAGAAAATACAACCTACCACGGGTAGCTTATTGTTCAATAGGGAAGTTAAGCATGTAAATAAGTCAACAAAGAAAAAGGTTTTAGTGCTATAATAGAATGTGTTAGGTGCAGTAAGTCACCTGGTCAATCATATCTGGAGCAAATAAGGTCAGGAAAAACTTCAAAAGGAGGTGAATCTTAAGGTGGATGGGTTGGGCATAGAGTGGTACCCATTTTGGTGGAAGTTGATGGAATTTGGGTTTTGAGACATAACTTACATAAATAGTCTTTAAGTGGTAACACCTATATTTAAAATACATCTTAGGTTAAAAAAAAAAAATGAACAAAAACCTTGTACTCTCCACTATCTTTCCAAACCCCTTTGCTGGCTGAAGAATGAGCTGGTGATGGGGTGAGCGCACCTGCAGAGTAGCGATCCCTCTGGGCCTGCAGCAAAGAGGGCAAGGTGAGAAATGACAGTGTCGTGCAATCATGACAACCCTTGCTGTTCCATGTAGAATCTCCAGAAACTGTGAAAGCCCAGCAGGAGCATGCAAGCCAGACAGGACTGACACTATTCTCCCTTTATTCCCACTTAGCAGCTGTTACACCAGGGTTCAATCCATCCTCGCTGCCATAAGCTTGGTGTGTCGTCTGCTCTCCCCATGTCTCGGGACTTGATGAAACTGTGGGTTTGTGGAGGCTTCAGGGGTTGGTCCGCAAGCATTTCAACCATTTTATGACTGTATTTAAAGGTGAGGTCAATCCTTGGTGCTTTGGGGTAGCACAAAGGCGGTCAGAGAGGGGCCGCTGTTCCTAGACAGGACGGAGGAAGAGCGTGTGCTCATGACGGTGCCCCAAAGCAAATGAAAAGACTTCATGTTTTATTTACTTTGTGTTATTAAAGAGCATCACTGTGCCATCCATGCTGAGCCAGAGCTTCTAATTTCAGTGGAAATGAAACTCTCACACAGTGTGTACTTAACTTCCCCAGCACCATAAATCCATTTCTCTCTGTCTCTGGCTAATCTTTCCCTTTGTAGTGAAGAGATGCACGGGGCTGCGGTGCAATCTGACAGTGGGAAACCACTCTGGCAATTTTTGAAGGATGTCTGAAGAAATGAAATGAGAGGCTTGCCTGGGGTGAAGACACAAGACAGACTATGGCCACTGCTGGGTTTGCCGTGTGCTGGGCACATCTTATCTGTGCATCTTCTTCTCTGTTCCAACACATAAAGAAAAACATGCCCGGCCACACGCTTCCCAGCTCACCACTCCATATCAACCCAGAAGCAACACAGGTTTTCAATTTCCCCATTTGTGAGGGCAACTGGGAGTTGGCAGAGGCCGCAGTGTGGGAAGAAAATGAACGGGGATGCAGAGGGGCTGCTAAGGCAGAGGCAGCATGAGGAGGGTGAGGTGGGAGGCGGAGCAATGGGCCCTCCCATATCTGTTGTCAGGGAGCTCTGGCTGGCTAGCTGAGTGAAGCTATTCTTTCTGCACTTAGGCTTGTTCTCTCTTGCTTCTGAGCATGTGTCCCTGTTATTTGCTTCTACTTGGGACACTCCCTTCCGTGTCTTCCATTACACCCTCCATATGCCATCTTTTTTTTTAACTCTAAATTGTCCATTGAGGTGACTTCTGATGGGAAGCCTTCTCCTCCTTTCCAGTATTAGGTTTGGCCCTCCCTCACTGTCCTCCCTTAGTGCCTGAACTTGTTTCCAATAAAGCCTTCTCAAGTGGTATTATAATTTCCTTTTTTTTTTTTTCTTATTTGATTCCCCACCTAGACTGAAAAGTACTTGAGAGCAGAAAACCCATTTTCTCTGCTCTTCTATTTCTATGCCTCCAGTACAATGCCGACCACACTGAAAGAACTCAGAAAAAATTACGGATTGGTAAGGAAAGGAGATTGAAGCCGGAAGTTACAGGGAAATATGTGGTCAGAGTGAAGATCCACATTGATGGACCAAAAGTTGAAAAATGAAATGAGGTTTTATACCAAGCAGATTTGAAAAAAAAAAAAAAAGAGAGAATAGAGAGTCAGTCAGGGTGAGATCTTTGTGAAATTATTACATACATTCAAACGACAGCAATGTTACATTAGTAAGCTATTTTTTGAAAATAATACCTCAGGTGAATAAAAAACTTTAAAATACATATCCAAATTGACTCTGTAATCCCACCTCTGGGAATAGAATTTAAGTAAGTAATCTTAAAGAATGAACATGCCATTTACATGAAGATGATACATTGTAGCATTATTTATAATACTGAGAAATTGGAAACAATTTGAACAGTATAGGAATAGTTAAATAATGACAATATCATGCAATATAATACTATATTACGGAGATTAAAATGATAGATACGAGGTTTATTTGTCAGCATAGAAAATATTTATTATATAATTTTATGTTAAACAATGAAATTGTACCTGTACCTTGCTTTAAATTATATAAAATTATGTTTTGAATGGGCAAGCTCTGAATAGAAATAAATGAAAATTGCTGTATTTACTGAAGTGGTTGAATTTTGTGTGTTTGTTTTTAGCTTTCTTTTGGGTAAAGCTTCTTTGGTGCTGTAATGTTACATGAATGACCTTAAAATATTTTTTTCCAAGAAAGATCTTGAGGAAGTTATTGAGAATTGAACCAGAAGTCTGCTAGGTTCTTTCTTCAAAGCACCTACCTGGGATTTGTTTCAGATAACCTTGGCTAATGGAAGTAAAGTCTCATTTTTCTCTTTTCAGCTTGGAAACTTTAAGATTAAATCAGAAAGATCCAGTATCAGGATGTTTGGACGATTTTGTTTCGATCTTAACCTTCCAGTTAGGCCAGTTGCTGGTTAGCTGTTCATCCCTTAATTGTCAAACAACTGTTCAGACACAAGGATCTGCAGGTTTTCAGAGGAAATTATTGCATGACCAGTCATGATTTGGATCAGCTACAGGGCCACATTGCATTTCTTTCTATTTGTTCATAAGGGTATTTTTGAGCACAGACTTTTCTAAATCTCCATCAAGAATAGAATGTATCAGAGACAAATTTATCAGATAAAGGGCAAACTGACTGGGAGCATGGGAGGTAACTTAGGATGGTAGAAAGATGGTGTCCTTGGAGTAGACAAATTTCAGCTTTTTTAGGAATAGGACTGTGGGCAAGTTAGGAATCATTCTGGGTCTTGATCTTCTCAACTGAAAAATTTGGAAACTAACACCTACCTTATGTGATTCTCATGAAGATTCAATGAGACGAGGTGTGTAATGCCCTCAGCCTGCCACACAGGACCCTCTTCTTTACTTCAACAAACATTTATTGAACCCTTACCATAGTCCAGGCTAACTGGGAGATGGATAGCATTGATGGTGGGCCAACCAAGCCAACTGACCACCTCACACCGATGGCTTTGTGTTCATGACAAAGTTGGAATCTCTATCCATGGCCAACGGGCAACTAAAAGCCAAGTGAACACAATGCTGACCCCTCTGAGGACCATTGTATGGCAGTGGGGGATGACTATATGACGTATCAGGGAATAGAGGCTCTATCACTTAATCCAGTGAGCAATTCTGACCCTGTAAATGAAGAAACAACAGCACTTCCAGAAGCAAACTGTGTAATTAGCAAAATATAGACAATTAAATCCATGCTTCATTGACCTAGCTTTGTTTCCAGTCTGGAACTCTTTTTAGCGGTGACTCTAGTTCTGGTCTGAAGTACTTCATCCCTGAAGAAATGGACCAAAAGAACACTTTTATCTCCATGTCTCTTACTACTGTGTAGATAATAAACACACTGTATTGATTGCCAAGTGATCTCATGAAAGAAGGTTATAAAAGATCAAGGAATTCTGGCTGGGATATTTCTCCCCCACATATGTCCTGTGTGATTTGGGGGCAAAGAGCTGAAGTTTTCTGAGTCTTTGGATCTTCATGTCTTTCAACCATTTTAATAATTTTACCAGATGCCTAGCCATAAATAATTCCACAAGAAAGGAAGGAGGGAAAGAATGCCACAGGGAGCCTGGCGAGCTTGGAGGAAGAAGGATGGCACGGAATCTGTGATGCAGCCAGTCTGGGGGCCAGGGTGGGCCGCACATGATGCCCCCCTCCATCCTGGACTCCATCCACGCCTGCGCAACACATTAATATTGCAAATAAAACTTGGTGTTTGACCGCGGCTTCAAACTCAGCACTATCATTTTCCAGGTCTTTTCTCCCATGGGGGTAGAAAATCTGTCCCTTCTCCAGCTTCCTGTCTTTTGAGGGCCCTTAAATCCCTGGAGCCATTTTTCTACTCATTGTTCTTGACAGCCACCCGCCTATACCACGTTGCATTATTTTTTGAAATGTGTATGTGGCCTCTTTTCACTTTTTTATTTTTTAAATATTTTATTTATTTATTTATTAGAGACAGAGAGAGAGCACAAGCAGGGGGAGCGGCTGGCAGAGGGAGAAGCAGGCTCCCCGCTGAGCAAGGAGCCCAATGCGGGACTCGATCCCAGGACCCTGAGATCACGACCTAAGCCAAAGGCAGATGCTTAATTGACTGAGCCACACAGGCATCCTTGTGGTCTCTTTGCCAGCCCCACAGTGTCCACCCTTCCCGGGATTCTGGTGATTTCTACATTCGGCACTTTCCTCTCTCCAGTTGGCAGTAGCAGGATCTTCCTTAATGTTTGTTCTATCCCGCTTCTCTTCGATATGAAAACCCAGGTCCCCCCCCGTTTCCTCTGGCATCAAGTCTAATTTCCTCTCCCTGACCTTGAAGGATCTCTGCAACTCCTCCGATTCAGTCTCTTCCCAATCCACCTGCGTCCTTGCGACCCTGCCCACCTCGGCACCGCTCCTCTTTCCAGAGTAATTTTTCTCCCGTCTGTCCCAGAGGATCCCTTGGCCTAGTTCATAACCGTGCCACAGAACAACCTCCCAGACCTGAGCGGCTTTCTCTGCCATCTCTCCCCATGCTTCTAGTTGGGGAGACTCAGCCTGTGTTCCTGTCCTCTCTCAGGGAGCCGGAGAGGTGGACGGTGTTTACAGAGGCGTGCTCTCTGATCCATGACGTCTCCATCCTATCTGTGATGATTTCTGAAAGCGAGGTGTGCAAGTTTCCTTCTTCGGTCGCGCTGATAGAGCTATAAAATCAGCACTCATGACAACCTGGAAAAATTAATCTTCTTTATTTTGTCTGCAACACCAGCAGTTTGCCTCTCCAGCCTGCAACGTGCAGAAGAGGAAGGAAAGCAAACCATGTTCAGTCCATCTGAGTGGACGGTGGCCAGGCAAAGCCAAAGCTCAAGTCCTACAGCTCCCGATGGAATGGCTACAGTCCTGATCCTTACAGGAGCAGTTTAAAGGAGGTGGGGAATGTGGCAGAGGTCCCTGATGTCCTCTCTCCCCGTATTATCCTCATGATCTGATGTGTCTGTGCATTCCAAGCCTAAATAGACCCAGTGGAACTCTAAGAGACACACACGGTCACCCTGCTTCCTCCTTTCTTGCCATTCCCCGTGTCCTTCCACATTCAGAGGCCTGATGGGGTTGATTTTGTCCCCTTCTTTGGACATTTATAGTTTTTACGGATGCTCAGCATCTTTGAACAGATGTCCTTTTTTCTCTATATTTCCCTCCTTCTATCTGCAAAGTAGAAGTCAGAACTTGGCTTTCCAGTCTCCCCTGCATCTAGGGCAGGCCTTGATGTAGGCTCATGATCGGAGACACATGTAAGTCCTGGATTCAGAAGAAAACGCAAGGAGAGGGAGGTGCTCTCTGCCATATGTCTCCCAGGCAGTGCGGGGGCTCACAGCAGCTGGGCACCAAGCCCCCCGCAGGCCTGGCTGCCCCCCCCCCCAGCCTCTCTGCTTCGTGGCAGAGATATCACTCTCATGCTTGTTCTCGTGGCGTGTTTGCCCTGAAGATGCTGCTTCTGAAGCCGGTTCTCTGGCTTTTCTGGAAATTCCATGAACTATCTAATATCTTTTAATAATTGTGCTTTATTAAATAGTATACACTCCCAAATACGAACATACCACTCTTCCGCCCTCACACACACACACACACACACACATACACACACCCCGACCTTCTTGCTGGGGTCACTCTTATGTACGACTTTTGTGGTCGATGTCAATCCTTGATATGTGCTAACCAGCAGCTTACAAAGACCTGCTTTCTGGCTTCATCTTGCTCATGGAGTCAGGCTCTCAAACTCTCCTGCCACTGTCTCAGATCAGTTTGGGAAGTGGAAGTTTTGCCACTTTGAGAATAATATTAAAGTATATCACTTTCATATGTATAAAAATATGAGCCTATTAATGATGCTTTCTTGGAAGACCATCATTATCTTTTCCTCCTTGAAGGCCTCATTGCTCTGGAAATTGCCTGAAAAATTCACAGGCACAGTGAGTCATGCCCTGGAGCCTACAAGAGTGCTAGACTGGGAGAAAGCCCTTCCTCTTCGGGGGCATTTCTTCCTATCTCCCTTTTTGTCTTCCTCAACCTTGCACTTTGGCTTCAGTTCATCCCTTGCTAGGAAATTCCCATCATGCCCCTGGTGACGCTTTCCAAACCACCTGTCCTTCACATCCCCTTGCAGCTCTTCTCGGTGACTCTGATTTCCACCGACTTCCTTCTCTACCCGCGTTGACATTTATGGTCAGTGTCACACAGGTTAGCACTTAATCTTTGCCATGTGTAGCATACCCTGGCAGAAAGAAACCTGATAAGAAAATACTTGAAGAAGTGCAGTATCTCTGGTTTTGCCCAACATAGAATTCAGAATCTTGATTATTATAGATTGTGTGAATCCAGCTGCTGTCATACATTATCGTAAAAGAGGAGGGAGTTTGTTTCTTTGTCTCAGAACTTAAGACTTGTATGTCTCTGCTCAGATGTGTAATCAGCATGTTAAATACAATATGTCCAAAAATCAACTGCTCCCCTCTGCCCCAAACCTGTTCCTTATCTAGTCTTCTCCATCTCAGTAAATGACAATTTCAGCCTTAGTCTCATGCTTCTCTCTCTCCTCTCTTTCTCTCCCAACTGTTTGCAATCTACTTGTTAATCTATGTTACAACCTTCAACTATATCTAGAATGCAAGCACTTCTCATCAGCTTTGCAGTGACATCACCTCTCTCCAAAATTATGGTACTAGCCTGTGACGGGCCTCCTGAGCTCTGCTCTTGCTCTGTACCCAACTACAGCATACATTCTCGGCACAGTCCTCAGAATGAAACTGAGTGGGACTGAGAGGATGTCCTCTCTTCAAAAGCTTCCATGGGCTTCCCGTGGCACTCAGAGTGAAAAGTAAAATTCTTTCAGTGACTTGGAAGATCTTATCTGATCAAGCTCATGGTTACCTTCTTGATTTCATCTCCCACTCTCCCCCTGCTTGACATTCTAACGATGTGAACATCTCTGCTGGTTCTCAAATAAGGAGAGCCTGCTCTCACCCCAGCGTGTTTGTCTTTGATGGTTCTTCTGCTTGAAATGCCTCTCCTGCAGATTTCCAAATTACCACTTCCTTACCTCCGTCGGGGTTTGCTCTAATGTCACCCTCTGAGACCTTCTCAAACCAAGCCATTTGAGCTGATAACCATTTAGCTTCACTGGCACTTCCTCTTCTCGTGGTTTTCCCCATTATCTGATAGACTTTGTAAATGTTGGGTGATTTATTTGCCTTCTGTCTCCTCCCATTTGAATGTAAGCTTCATGAGAGCAGAAGATAGAGAGGAATAGCACCTGGGGAGCAACAGGTACTCAATTAGTAGTTCTTAAATAAATGAATAAATAGATGAAAGAGAGAACAGGACCAAGTATCAATTTAGAATGGCTGAATCTATACTCTACTACACTCTAGCATGAAATCATATAGAGATTTCTACATAGTTAATCTAGACATTAATTGAAAAAATAAAACTTATAAAAGCTGTAACTGTGTAAATTTAATAATAACTCTTGTCCCTTCGCACTAAGCCAATTAACTTGAGAATCTTTCACTGTGTGGCCAAGAGAAGACTCTTAAGTTTGGGCAGAGTGGATGCTCCTTTTTTGCTTTGTCTTGGGTAGGTGTGTTCATTTTATTTTTTAAAATCCCTCTCTGTCTCCCAGTAAGAATTGGTCCTGGTACATTTGGGATTGTGGTGGCTGATGCCTTCCTCTGAGAGCCCTTATTACAAAGTCTTGTCCATGTTGGCTTCCATCATTGGTTTACATAAGTTTTTATGGAAGCTTTGTATTTCCCCAGCAAGCTGTGCACAGTGCTTGCTGTCTGCTCTTGGTGGTCCCCTAGGAATGTGCTCACTCTCCCCATTCTCTCTCTCTCATTTGTGTAGATTTTATCTGCACACTGTGGTCTCTTGCCATACCTTCAGCATTCTTCATACCTTCTCCCGTACTCTAGAAGGAAGGTGAGGGTTTTATTTTATTCCCTTTAGAGAGAACAGTCATTTGTTAAATTCCAAACTGAAACATTCTTTTGTGCAACACTGTTAAACATTTCCCTGTCAGTTGAAGTTGCAGGCCATTGCTGTGGGCTAAACTTCACCACAGTCCCGTGGGCTAAAAGACACTGAACTATAGTTTGATGGTAATGTTGGTACTTAACTAGATTATAGGTTCCTTAAGGACCTGGGAGCAAATACCGGTTTTTTGTTTTGCTTTTCTATAGAAAGTAGCAGAGGTCTGGGTACTTCATTAATTCTTAATAAATACTTAGTATATTTATTCATTTGGCCAGATCTTTATTTAATCAACAAATATTTGTGGGCCCACCATGTGCCAGGCACTCTTAAATGCACCAGGCAAACAACACAAAATTAATAAACAAGTCTCTGCTCTCGTGAAGTTGGCATTCCAGCAGAGGTAAGCAGACAATAAGAGAATAAATAGAGACTATGTAATACAGTAAATGGTGAAAAGTGCTAAGAAGAAAACTGGAGTTGCAGGAATAAGAAGAGCTTGGAAAGGGGGGTTTTCTATTTTAAATGGAGTATTGGAAAAGCTTGTTGATGGCACACGAGGACAGACCCAAAGAGCTGATAGTACCAGCCACGGGGATATCTGGGGGAAAGCGTGTTCCAGGCAGATGAACTGACAAGTGTCTGGATCCTTAAAAGAAAGTATGCTTCTTGAGTTTAAGGAATATCCAGGAAGCTCTACTGGCCAGCAAGTAGAGTAAGCAAGATGGAGAGTATTAGGAGGTAAGTTCTACCAGCAGGGCAATAGGATGTTTAAAATTGATGCTAAGAAGGGGGCACAGTTACTGGTAATGACAGGGTCTAGGAAAAGACCATGGGATTGGGTGGCTGGGACATGGGAGGTGAATGCATCATGGAACTGAGAGGCCAGGGCATTGAAAGGATCATCATCAGGCGTATTGAAATAATGAAGGATTGTGGCAGGAATTGTATTGCACTCAGAATATCAGTAAACTGGGAGAGAAAGTCATCAAGGAAGGAAGAAGGTTCATCCATCTGGGTATCTAGAGATAAGTAAGGGAGAGGATGATGCAGTGAGGTGGCATGAGCATTAGAGCTGGACGGGAGTAAGAGGGACTTAGGGAAGTGGAAGGGCTAAGGAGAATGGAAGATAGACAGCCTGCCCATAGGCAGCATCACCAGGGGCATGGGACCCTAAAATTTTCTAGAATTTTCTCAGTGAAGCCACTTGAGAGGGCTGTAGGAAAGGCAGTATCTTCAGGCAAAAACCAGTAAAAAGCAGAAAGTTTCAAAAAAGAGACTGTGTGACAGGGGCTTTTGCTGATGGCTCTAGAAGCATTTCAGAATATATTTAGTGCCTTGGAATCATTATTCAATTTTGATGGTCATTGTACTGTAGATATGCGTAAGTGATAGCTAATAAAGAACTCCGAATAGCCAAGTGCACTGTTTTATTATTTTGACAGTTCCGGGCCCTTGTCACATAAAAAATAATGTAAACACCAGCCTTTCACTCTGTACATAACAATGGGAATGGGCTTTGACTTTTCATTCTAGAAGCATGATCAGATTTTCCCCCAGAGCATCAAGGCACTAGGAACCACGTATCTTTTCCTCTGGACTGGGGCCTCAAGCCAAGATGAAAAACAATCAACTTTCAATTTTCTGTGCTAGTTTGCTTTCTGCCCAGAATACACAGAAAAGACATTTAAGCAAACTTTTGGGTTAAGTTTCCAAGGACATCTTTCCATTTCTGCCAGCAAAGGATTTGGGAGCCAATTGTTCCTGGGCCCCAGGAGCTCATTTTTATTATTTAAGTGTGGGTGTCTTCATAGCAAAACAACCTCAAAATCCAACCCAAGCCCCTCAACCCACCACCATTTGCTAAATGAAGCAAAACACCATAATAGTCTTAATGATGTGGATTTATCTCTTAACTGTTGTTTTGAGATCACAACAAATCATTAAAATCATTAAGTCTTCTAGCTAAATTAGAGTTTAGATCTTCCAGAGTGCATGGCCAATGTGGTTTGTTCCATTACCCGCTCCCCTCCCCCATGCCCTCATCACTGTCCTTCGGATATTACTTCCATGCAGAAAAGCTGGCTTAATATATTCAAAGTCACATTTCTAAACAGCTTTTTACCTCCCTCTATGCTCATTTCTCCCCTGCACCCCAGAGCTATTTCCTGGAGACACGTAGGCAGCAGACAGCGAAGCTAAAGGGTTTAGATCATGCTGACTCTGGGGGCCTGCACAACAAAGTGTAACAGGCAGGGAGACAGCCAGTGGGGTTGTGGATCTCCCAGCGCTCCTGTGCAAGCAAAAACTCTCCCCCCTCACCTTCCACTCAAGCTAGCACAGATGTCACTTTGAAAAGGAAGACGGGTAGAGTTGAGATTCCCCTCCATTTCTCCTTAGGTCTGTCACTTACTCTCTCCCCAGCCCATTCAATGGAGGTAAAGAAGCATGTCTTCTGTTTTGGGTCAGACAGCTTGGGGGCAGGAAGAACATGTGTCATGTGGGTATTGAGGTAGTGGATGAGGCCTCTATGAAGTTTATATATATATATATATATATATATATAGGAGAAGTTCATGCCTATTCTTATAGAACACCATTATGGAAATAGGATGATGTTGTACTCAAAGAACTTGGGGACAACCATTTATTCACCTTTCCTCCAGATAAGAACAGAGGGATGTGTACCATGCATCAAAGAGCTGGTTTAATGAATCGAGGGCTTGACAAGAATACTGAATTGAAAGGGGCTTAGGAAGATTGGTTAAACTCAGCTGGATGAGCGATTCAAGCTTACTTTACACTAATTGCTAAACTAAGTTACTGTTAAATAGAGACACATAGCTCAGTGCTGTTCAGGCACCAGAAGATATCCAATTAATGTTGGCTGAATTAAAGATTATATGTAACGATCTCCTCTGGGGGCTGAGGCTTCTCTAAGTTAAACCCACTTGATAAAGAGGTTAATTTTTTATCTGGTCACCTGTGCCCCCTCTATAGCTCAAGCCTGCAGGCCTGTTACAAAGCCGGCTGGAACACCTTTCTCATAATTCAATAGTTTGGATTCAGGTGCCAAAGTTATGCTTGAAACCTAATGTGTGGTTTACCCTCAGTCATCACTGTTAAAGGATTGGTGAGTTACTCTTGCTGGGGAGGTCTTCCCCTGACCAACTCTAAACTCTAAATTCCCGCTCCCACTGGGGATGATTCGACTCCTCGATCTGTGCTTGGTGAGGATAGTGAATTAGAAGGGGTGTTAAAAAAAAAACTGTCCCCCTGAAGCAATTATTGTCTTCACTCACTCCCATGGTTGGAAGTTTTACCTGTTTCTTCTCCAATGGGTTTCCAGAAGCACTGAAGTGGGCATTAAAGCTCTTTTATGTTTTAATTATAATCTGTCAGTCCAAGTGTATGTATGTAAAAGTCCATTTATCTCTAAATAGAAGAACCTGCTCTAAGCTCTATCTTTGGTACTAGAAAATTAGTCTTTTATCAGGCTAATTCGAGGGTCACATGAAGGGCTACAGAATATAAAATCAGTGACCTTTTGTGGGCAGGCAAAGTCAGGGGGAGGAGAGGCTGTGAGCTGGGCAAAGGAATACATGTCTGTCTTGAGCTGCTACTTGTAGGAGAGAAAGCATAGAGTGAATGTAAAAGACATAGATTTCCCATCGGGGGAGTGCTAGACTCGGTGGCAGAGAGATTGATGTCTGGGTTGAGCACATGCATATGAGTTCATTTCTCTGGGCAACATGGGTGCTCTGGCTTTTCTCATCTCCTCCGTGGGCAAGTATCCCAACAACATGGCCCCGCTACCTGGCTCCAGACCTCAAATGGTCTTGTTTGTGCTTTTCTCAGTCCTGTAGCTTGTGAGGAAGGGAACTGAGGGACAGAACAGTCATATACAGGCATAGGAGCACAGAGTGGCTTCTCTGTGTGGCTGCCCTAAGCAGGTCCCTATCCCTATCCCATGCCATTTGCCATTCCCTGTGGTCCTCACCTCTGGGCTGTGACTCTGTGAGTGGCAGCTGGTGGCTCTGTTTATAACCCAGTGGTTACTCCCAGGGATCTCACATAATCCCAGTGCTATGATCTCAGGGGGTCGGAGCATGAATGGTGCAGTGATGCCCTCCTCTTTGCTCCAACAAGTCCACCACTGGCCCAAGATTAGTGCCCGCCTCACTCCCCCATGCAGACCCTCCAGAACTGCGAGAAAGGAAACCGTCAACGGAAGGCTAATGGATGTGTACACCATGCATTCATAAGATAGTCCTTGCTTCCTCCTCTCACTAGTTTTGTGAAGTATTATAGCCTGCATTTTAGAGCCTAGGAAACTGAGGTAGAAAGAGGTTAAGTGAGTTGTATAAGGTCATAAAGCTAGAGAGGCAGGGTTGGCGTTTAAACCCAAGCTCTTCCGACTGCATGACTTTGCACCACAACATGCGTCTGGGTAAGCCTGTGAAGATAAACAGCAAATCATCCAGGACTCCAGCTGACCTCTAGGGATAAGCTGGACAAATAGTCTACCCTTCAGAGTCTCCCAAACACACACATTCACATATACATACACTCTCTCTCATACATTCACACTCACACAAACACACACTCAGACACACACATTCACAAACTCTCTCTCTCTCTCTCTCACACACACACACACACACCCCATGCCCTGCCTGTATTTGTTCTAGTTTTGTCCTTACTGAGGGAATTACACAACCACCCAGGCTCACGTTTCCATATGCATTGCCCCTCTGTAACTCCTCTGTCCTGAGTCGGTGCAGGGCACCAGGCACTGTTGGAATGATACGGACCCAACCAAGAACTGATTCAGCTGGCAGCTATGAGTTTGGTTATTACATTTTCCCCTGTCTTTTTGTTTGTTTGTTTTGTCTAACTAAAGCATGACAGGCAATCAGACATGGTCCAGATTCTCAGATGTGGATTGTTGTCACAGCTGGGGTCTCTTTCGCGGGGAGAGTCCATCTTGGATCGAGAGAACTTGTTTATGTTTAGCACAGTGGCATGTGGTGAGAGCTTCAAGGCTTCTCTCAGAATCTTTCAAAATATCACTTTTGTTATATCACCTTTGTGATAAAAAACTTATAATGGCTCTCTATCTCCTGCCCCAAGGCCATGCACAGACAGGACCCCATTCTAGCCCCTCTTAAACCCAGGAAAGATGGGTTTCCACCTCTTCATTCCACCCTCCCCCCCTCGCCCCCATGAGACTTCTCAAGCTGGAATTCCTCTCTGTCCCTCCTTCAAGACTAGAAGTTCAAGTCCCAACTCTCTCTGGCGGGTCTCCCTCCCCGATCTGGCCCTCTGGGGCTTTTCCTCTGAGCTAACCCCCAAGGAACTTACTGTCTAAACAACTCTAAGCATGCGTCTTATACTGTTACTTAATATTTTTATGGGTGGTGTCTTCAAAATTGTAAACCCGTCAAGTACTGAGATTATATAGTAAATGTCTTCTGTATTACCCAGAGTGCTAGCCCAGTGTTAGGAACATAAAAAGGATTTTAAAATATTTGAATTAAATTAAATTAAAATTCTATTCTAGTCAGAGCTTACACAGTATGTTATTTATCAATCTTGAATGTATGAACCCTTTGTAAAGAAAAAAATTCTCATAAACACCCGATATTTACTTTATTTTTATTATGCCACTTAAGCATATACACATAAAACTAAGTATAAACTCCTAATAAAAGCTTAAGGTTCTTAAATCACTATAAAACTCAAAAAATTTATAAAATTAAATATAAATAACAGTATAAGCACTGTAAAGTTCAAATTAAAAATGTAAGTTTATTGTGATATATGGTGCTTGTCAAGCCAAATTGCATCACAGATATGGAAAGGCTATGACTTAAGTTCTTTTAAATTTTTGGGCTGGGCATGATTCATTTCCTACACCAGTCTCTTCTGTTCCTTAAGCAGAACCGGAAAGCCTTCATTCCTACAGGGTGGTGTCAGGTCACTAGGGCCTTATTTAGCAAAATGGCATCATCATTATGAAAGCTATTCTTCTCTTGCTACCCGTGACAAAGGCACAGTGTGCTGAGATCACTTGACAGTGTTTGGCTTAATGTGGTCGTCCAGGTTAAATTTTTTAGGATTATTATTATTATTATTATTTTTTAAAGATTTTAGTTATTTATTTGACAGAGAGAGACACAGCAAGAGTGGGAACACAAGCAGGGGGAGTGGGAGAGGGAGAAGCAGTCTTCCTGCAGAGCAGGGAGCCCGATGCGGGGCTCGATCCCAGGACCCTGGGATCATGACCTGAGCCGAAGGCAGACGCTTAATGACTGAGCCACCCAGGCGCCCCATAGGATTATTTTTGATATTAGAAATCCAAATTAAAATATCCTATAAGAAAACTTTTGGACCATTAAGAATGTATCTATAGACCCCTGGTTGAATAAATGCAACACTGTTGACACACTAATGGGAGGAGAATTATTTAAAGCAGAAAAGAAAAATGGAATTACTCTTCTTCCCATTCCATGGAAGACTGTTGGCCAGAATCATATTATCTTATTTTTTATTACCAAATTTATTATTTTAAAATTATTACTAGAATTTACTTTTTCCTCACACAAAACAACACATTTATCATAGAAAATTGAAAAGTCACTTTTAAGTTTTTTCAAGAAAAGAAACTAAGGCCACCAGAAACCCACCTTCCAGAGATAATCATTCATGCCTTGATATAATAATAATGTGTCTTTTACTGCAACCGATATTAACAACATCAACAACCAATGCATACTGATTACCACATGCCAGCAAATGTTCAAAGTATTTTATTCATTTACTCTGCACAACAACGTTACGGTGTAGGTACCATTATCATCTCTATCTTATAGATGAGGAACTGAGGCCCAAAGAGTTCTACTTTCTTTTTTTTTTAAGATTTTATTTATTTGACAGAGAGAGACAGCGAGAGCAGGAACCACAAGAAGAAGGAGTGGGAGAGGGAGAAGCAGGACTCCTGCCAAGCAGCGAGCAGGGAGCCCGATGCGGGGCTCGATCCCAGGACTCCGGGATCATGACCTGAGCCGAAGGCAGACGCTTAATGACTGATCCGCCCAGGCGCCCCTCAACTTTCAAACACATGGCTGGTAAGTTGTCAGGCAGGATCCTAACTGAAGCAAAATATGACAGTATATAAATAAAACAAATAAAATCAAATATGGGATCATTTATTTTACTTAAAAATACTTTAAACATGAGTACCTGGGTGGCTCAATCAGTTAAGCATCTGACTCTTGATTTTTAGCTCTGGTGATGATCTCAGGGTCATGAGATGGAGCTCCCCATTAGGCTCCATGCTCAGTGCAGTCTGCTTGAGATTCTCTCTCTCTCCCTCTGCCCCTCCCCCCAATCACACTCTAAATAATAAAATAAATAAATAATAAATGAAAATCTTAAAAAAATACTTTAAACATCTTTTTGTTTCAGTACCAATAATGTTTGTAGATATCAGATGCATATATTCCATTATAAAAATACATCACATTATTCAATCAATACTCTGTTGACAGCCTTCTGGATAGTTTTTAATCTTTACTATTAGAAACAGCACTGGGATGAACATTCTTGGACCTAAATCTATGAGCATATCCTTACTAGGGAAACATTTTAATTTCTTATTTTCCTACTCTAAGAAAAGGAGAACACAGAAATCTCAGCAAACATGGTCTAACAATGTTGTACCTATTCATTTTTTACTCAGTGGATTAAGAACTTAGCTTCACATAGTGCTCAGGCGTATGCATCCATTCAGTATTCAACCAAATTTTAAGTTTTCCCTCATGCTAATAGGTGTTTTTCAGCTATGAACACACATAAGTACAAGCTACTATAAAACTCATTGGAGAAATCAGTTGAATAATTAGAAAAAGTATAATTTTTTAATAGAATTGGGTTTGAATGTTGCCTTCATCACTAAAGGCTTGGCCATCTTGGGCAAGTTAGCAGATCTTTCTTCACCTAAACATCCACTGTATTAAATGAAGAAAACATTATCTTCGATCATTAAGGTGAACTAAAAAACATATATAAAGTCCTTAGGACAGAGAAGACATGGACTAGATCCTCTTTGCATTTCCTCTTTTTGAAGATTCTAATTGCATCTTTCCAAGAATGTTGGCATTTTTCAAGAAGATCCAGTGATCTTCTTGATCCAGATCAGAGCAATGCTTAACTCAAAAGAAAACTCCCCTGGTGTGACAGAACTTCTGGAGACTTTTAAAACATTCCACATGAAAGCACCCACATTTGTGGAATTATTTCCCACTCCCCTGATTCTCAAGGGAGAAAATATTTAGGGAAATATGGCTCCAAGAGTTGAAATAAGGCAAAGAAAACCATCTTTTCCCAAGCTTGCCTGGAATTCTTTCCAGAATGTTTGGCATGAGTAGGTATACTTTTGCTTCCTGCCTTTGTCCCACTTTCAAAGTTTGTCTTCTCACAGGCTATAAGAATACATATTTCCAGGGTGTCTGTTCTAAATACATTTCTCTGTTTGTCTTTTTGAAGTTGGTGGAGTTGAGTCCCACGGTGGAGGAGGAAGAGAAAACTTTGTAACAGTCGGAAGTGTGGATACTGGAGTGGTGGGGACCTGTTATTTCACACCCTCCACAGAACACCCGAGTGTCTGGGAAGGCAGTGCTTGACAAGATACATCTGGCTTCTAATTAACTCTGCCAAACTCTTCCCCTCCTGTCCTCCAACATGTTTTCAGACAGTTGCCAGTCATATGTTCCAATGTGCACATTTTCTTTTCCTGCACGAAGGTGGAATGGATTATTCTTTCATAACATTCTTTGGCAATCTTAGGAAAAATCTATCCTGCCAGATCTCTACCAGTTAGTTCTAATGACTAATCGATTTATCCACCCCCTTTTTTGTCTCAAAGTCAAGACAATTACACTTTGAGATGTGGCGGAAGTGAAATGTTACTTCATAATAGCAAAGTCTGTCCAAATCTAGGGAGAGGCTGGGGATTCTTCATTCGAATAACTCATTAGGATGAAAATGTACAACATACTCTTTAGGAAGGTTGAAATGTATTTCAGCTCAGGTGCCATAAAAGGGAAGTGATATTTATTGACACCTTGTATGTACAAGGGGCTGAGCATAAAATATTTGATGTCATCTGTCCACAGGTGCTCTGAGGAATTGTTAGTACTTGCATTTCCAAAATAGAGAAAGTGGCTTCAACAAGATAGAAATTCACATGCAGTGATAGACCTCATTAGGGATCAAAACAGGAACTCAGCCTGCTCTTGTCTGACCATGGGGTGCTCACTTCTAAAGTGGGATACACCAGAAGATCGACACAGAATACCCCAAACAGATGTGCAAAGTTAGGTGTGAGTTCCAGCTTTCCATCTTCCCTGTAGCTAATTCGACTCTTGCCAGGACTGAAAGTGGACACCTTCTTACCAGCCTCGTTCTCCTCCTTCCTGATGGCTGAGTGGCACCCGCGGTTCACTAACAGTGTGGAGGAATTTTCCTTTTCTTCTTTCCTCCTCTACCTCCACATACAGAAAACATATTTTCTCCTGGAGAGAAAAGATAACTTTGTCACCATCTGGTCCGCTTCCAGAGTCACCATATTGCAGGAATGAAAAGCTAGAGCTCTCAAGGATTCTATTTGCTGTCCTGTGTGGCTCCTATCACTGCAGCCTCAGAGCTCTCAAGAGAGAAAACCCCTACTCAAGAAAGAATCTGGGCAGCCAGACTGGGCTTACCAACATGGAGAGCTTCTCTGTTGGGTCACCACCAATGGAGTCACTTCACAACGTCTTTCATGGCCTGAGCCTCAGAGGCTGCTGGCCAGACAGGTATATGAAATAAGTTCACCATACTGCTCAGTTGCCAGTGACAGAGTTAGAATTTCCCTCCCACTACCTAGAAAACTCCCAACCCTGGTCCCATCCGCCAAGCTGGCAGACGTGGTTCTCCCTGGTCCAAGCTGGGTTTCGGTAATGGATGCACTGCATTCGCTTCTCTTTTTTTGGTTACCTTGAGCCAGGCATTGGCACAAGGCAGGACTGCCAGCAAATGGGCATTTTTGTGCCATTTGTGAAAATTAACTCCCCTAATGAACTTACTCATACAATGGCACTCAGGATGAAGACATTAGGATGATTACCTAGAAAATTACTACCTTGGTAGAGTCCCCCATGCCTCCTTTCACCTCTTAAATGTGCCAAGAAGAAAATTGCTCTGATGACATTGTCAGATCTCTGAAAGCAAGTAACTGATGAACAAAAGAATGGTGCCACATGTTGGCTCCTTTAACCCAATTTTAACTCATGGATTCTGCTCAGCATGGGGTAGCCAAGAGATGATTTCCTCCATCCAGGGGGGAGCCCTGGTGAGGATCAGAATTATTTCTTGGTGCATATTCAAGCACCTTCTCAAGCACCAGGCTACACAGCAATTATGACTAAATGAGCTCTGCATCACCTGGGACTGCAAGGAGGGTTCTCTGGGCGGGAGGGCAGTCGGAGGCCTACATTTCAGAAACAAGAGGTTATAACACTTCATTTTGTTTACCCAGTCTACAAATGCAGCTTTATTATTTTTTTATGAAGCTGCATCTCTCCAGGTAGGGCCTCAGGATTATGAAATATTTCTAGCCCCAGGGAATTTTACTTCCTCTCTTTGAAATTCCCTATATATAGGTGTTGGTCATTCTTAACAGGATCAAAGATTTCTGGAAAATTTCCATCTTTTCCATGGTTTTACTTCAGTCTGCTATTTCATATGAGTGAATTGCACACATTACATACATTGCAATGAAATGTATGACTTCTCCAAATTTTGTTCTATGTTTTTTGCTAGGTCAGGCATGAAGAGGAGCCAAAAAGTATGGGGTGTGTGGTTCAGTTTTATTGGAGGTAACACTGTATGCTTCCTACAAAAATTGGAGGTAAATTTGTATTCTGAGAGTTTAAATTAATGGTTTTTAACTCTGCTATACATTAGATTCATCTCCTGAGTTTTTAAAAAATGCCAATGCCTGAGCCCCATCTCAGACCAGTTAAATTAATATCTCTGGGGGCGGGGGGTGAGGGCAAAATATCTCTAAAGTTCCCCAGATGATAGTTAATGTCAGCCAAGGTTGAGAGCCACTTATTCATTGCTTTCATAAGTATATACTCATCCCCTATTCTGTCCTAGGTCCTATTCTAGAGGATGGGGCTATAGCAGTGAACAAATCAGACAAAAACTCTTGCCTTCACAGAGCTTACGTGCTAGTGGATTTTGACTGGCTACAAACAAAATCAAATAATAACATTCATGGCATAGAAATTGGTGATAAGCGCTAAAGAGAAAAATAAAAGAAAGAAGGGAGATACCACTTATGACAGGGGAGGTATTTCAATATTGCAGGGTATCCAAGGGCATCTCAGGAGAAGATGACATTGCATAAAGATCTGAAGGAGGTGGGGGAAGAGTCTCTGGGGGTGGGGGGGGACAGCAAAGGAACTGGTCTTGATGTGGGAGCATGCCCATTCCAAGAAAAGCACCGAGGGCTAAAGTAGAATGTGAATTAGCAGTCTAAGCTAACAAGGTCCATGATGTAGGTATAAGATGAACTATTTGTAAAAGTGAACCAAAAGACTGTGTGTAAATGTGTAACTAATAATTTTAAGAATACCCTGGCCCAAATCAATGTGATCTGGCTGTAATCTTAAGGAAGCAGGCAGGGATGTCATAATAGTATGGTAAACAGACATAGTGTATATTCCATTTTAGCCTGTTTGGAGAAAGGAGGCAGGAGTAGAAGACAGGTTAGTGTAGAGAACAAAATAAGGAGGGTGAAGGAAGCAAGGGAGAGAATGGTGTTTTGTGCACTGGGGGGTGGTGGATGGCCAGTGAGTCCTGAGAGATGGTGACAGGTATGTGGTTAAATTTGAATCACGTAACTGACAGTCATCATTGTTCGTCAGTGCTCTTCAAGCTAACTTTTAAAAAATTTTGGTTTCTAATATATCTAGCTCATAGGGAATGGCTGTATTGATCAGCCAGTGTGAACATCTAACCCACCCAAATGTTATTTCTTGTGATAAATTAAGAAATTACGATTGGGATTCTAGGTATCAGTCTAAGTGGACTTTGTATCGGTTAGTTCCCCTGAGTCAGATTAATCCAGCATTAAATACTTGGAGGATAGGCCTGTGGATTTGGGACAGTGAATTTTGGACAAGACAAATGCCCTTTGTGGGATCTCTCAAGGCTCCCTAGCCTGCTGACCTCTCTCGCTGCTGACTTTGCATTGTCCTGTGGTATTCATATTTTCTACCCAAAACTTCAATGCCCTGTTAAACGTATTTTGCTGTTTGACTGTTGTTTTGCTATAGTATATATATTTCAGAATGATACCTAGTATCTAATCTATCTCTTATGGGCAGTATGAAAATCAGATGTGATAATATATATGAAAATAATTTTAAATGTTAAAATGGTGTTTAAAATAAAGCATTATTTTTATTAATAGTGATAAAAATAAATCTAGGTAAATGGGGAATCAGAAGCCTGTTAGAGCCACATTGTATTTCCTATATGTGTAGACTGGATTCAATGTCTCTCGTAGATAAATATATCTTTTAAATTTAATCTTTTTAACTTATACACCCTGTGTATAAATATATATAAAAAAATCTAGAAGGTTAATACACCAAAATAAAAATATTGGCTGGATGTTCAATATAGAATTTTAATTATTCTTTTCTTTTTTACATCAATGCAATGTTATGATCTTCTCATACATCAAAATATAGGTATTCATATCTGGATATTCTAAATATTCAGTAGCACATATTAGGAGGATGAGCAATAAAAGTTACTTTTAAAAGATCTTCCCCCTAGTGTTTTATGTAGCTACTAAATAAATGGAGTGTTTGAGTTGACATGACTGGTAATGGGCTGGGTGTTCAGGGCCATGAATCAGTTTTTGAATGTCAGTCAAGAAAAGCCGCGTCCCAGAGCTCTCCATAGTCAGGTCCATGTGACCTGCCTGCCTTCTAAACTGGGGAAACCATACAGCTATTTCAGAGGGCCTGCTTCTCGTAGAACTCAGAGGTTTCAAAGAGATGTTCTGTGTATTTTTTATTCTTTTCTTTTGCAAATATCAACAGCTCTTCCAGAAAAAAAGGAAAGAATTGAATTCAAACAGAAATAGGCAAATGCATCCTCAGACCAGTAAATTAAGCAGGTAAAAAAGACTTCTTAACTTGGGCTAAGGAATAATTGGCAGAAGAACTTGTTTGGGAGAGAGAAAAGTAGTCACTTCTCTTCCAGGAACTTCTCTTGCTAGGCCATAGTCCAGCTGTAGGACAGCCTGAGACAACAAAAGAAGGAAAAGGGAATAGATGGGACCCTCCATCTCCCTGGAAGAGTAGCTCCCACGTCAGTTAACAGAGCCGTTAGGATTAAAGTCCACAGAGCAAAAGGCCTTAGGATATTTTTCCAGGGCTTAAGGTAGGGCTTTGTTTTTCATCTCTTTGTCCTTTATTAGAAGTCAGTTGCTGAATTTCTTTTCAACCGCACAACCAGCCATGTCATACTCGGACTTCTTCTCTGTTTCCCATTGATATTAAGAAGCACAACACAGTCATCTTGTAGATGCCCAATGGGGGCTTTTTACTGAAATGGTCCTAAGACTTCCTGGTCTGGGTTCCCACCTCCCAGAGACATGCTTTTCATGAATAAATCGTTGTATCTCATCAGCGGCATTTCATTCTCCTATCAAATATTTTACCCATTGGATCAGAAAGCATAACCCATGAACTTGACCCTGCACATTTTTTTGCTTGTCTTCTTCAAAGCTGGCATGAGATGTGTCAGGGTCTGGGCTACTCTATATTCCTCCAGGCTGTCCACTCAATGCGGAAAAAAAACCCCGTGAGGATATAACTGGCATTCCTATAGTTTTCTCTTAGATCTTTCTTCAGCCTAAGATACACCCCAGGGCCAGAAGGAGTAGTGTGGAAACCCATTCTGACCTCGGTAAATAGAGGGGAAAAAAAGAATTTGCCTGAAGGCTCAGACTGGGACCAGAATTAGGGTCTAGAACTCACACTAACTCCCTAAGTCGGATTTCCTCTTCCAGCCTCTCAGTTTGGATGTCATACTCCAGCCCTTGGTTTTGTCTCTTAAGTACAATCACTAAGAGTCATTGCACACTAAGAAATCACTGAAGACACAGGTAGTAACTGCTTTTGCAAATCAGAGGGAAATAGGGGTACGATGCAGAAAGAGGAGGAAGAAAGTCAAAACATGATTGTGGTCATTGACCTTTTCCTTCATGTCTTCACCCAACTTTTCCTGAGTTATGCCCCTTGCACAGTACACTCATTCACTATGCAATGATGGTGAATTGCAAGTGGAGATGAGATGTGTCCTTCATTAAATTTCTCTGTCTCTCTTCTCATATTTCTTCCTGGGGGGGAAAAAAAATAACTCCCTTGGTCAAATCCCTTTCCTGCTAGTGGTTGTTTTAGCAAAAGAGGATATAATAAAAAGAAATGAAAGAAAACCCTCCAGTAGTAACCCATATTCTTGATCTTGAGCATACTTAGAGCAAGCTAAGGACCCAGAGGGATCAGAGTGTTGCCAGATGTCTGAGATAGGGGTATAAGGATTGGTTCGTGGAGGGTGGGTGATTTGGAAAATAATGTTGGACTCAAGACTTTTGTTTATTTCCTTTAAACAGCAGCCCAGCAGAGTCACATCACATTTGACATGAATAGAGGGGGGCAGTGTCTTGTGAAGTCGAGCAGGTTGATGCTAAAACATGATCATGACATTGAAGAATTGGCTTTTTGGGACTAGGATTTCCCCATGACTTTGTTGAGATTTATAAGAGTAAGCCTCAGCCTTCTCTGATGTTAACGCAACTTGGGTTGCAGAGCAATTGGGGAGAGCCTTTGGAGAAAGGTCAAACTGCCAGTCAAACAAGTTATGGGTTTGGATTACCGCGCCAGTCACAGATGCCAGTTTCATGGACCCAGGTGAAATACTGTGTTTTGTTGTGTTTTGTTTTTTCAGTCCAAATAAGGGGTGGTGATTCGTGTCTTTTACCTCCTGGGTGGATTTATGGAAGACAATTTTGAACATGACATGAATTTAGGACACTTTCATTGCTTCTACATGTTGCTCCAGTCTGGGATGCCCCTTTGCCCACATCTATTAAACAAACTACTGCCCAAACATCACCTCCTCTGTCATGCCTTCCTTGGCTCTCCCAGGCTGAGTCCATTCCTCTCTCCTCAGAGGTCTGCCTTTCTATGGCTAAATGGACTGTGAGCTGCTTCAGAGATGCTGGTTAGGGTTCTTAAGTGCACAGGCCTAACTCAATCCCTTGTTCATTGGCTCTCAAGGAAATTGTATCTCTATTCCTTTTAGGACTATTTCCAGGTTGCCGTCTGATAGGGTGATCCTGCCAAGAAGATTTCACATAAAGTCCATTCTGCCTTGGCTCTTAGGCCACAACTGGGAAGTTCTTTCCTTCATGAAAGTTCAAGTTTAGAATTTTAACTTTATATTTCACTCTTCAAACACTACTTGGAGGATGGATAATTTCAAGTTATTCATTAAAGAAAATACATGAGGCTGAGGTGGATGAGCTCTCATTGGCCTCCTAAAACTTCTCCCTAAGCTCAGCACCCCCAGCTCATGCAGGGAAACTGGTGTAGGTAAGAGGATACTGGAGTGGTAGCCCAAGGTCCAAGTTCCTCGCCCCAGCTCTACCACTGACTAGCCGAGTTGTTTGGATAATGGCTCCTTCTCTGGGACTGAGGTTCATCATCTATACACAAGAGGGTCAGGATCCATGATGTCCAGGTACAACTTCCAACCCCAACAACAGTCTTAAAATGTTCAGAGTCTCCATGTCTGTAAAATACCAAAGCTGGAAATCCAATTAATGTCTGTTTTCCTAATCTTAGTTTAGCAGATGGGTTCCCCACCCCCACGCCTGTTGTTTAGAAATTTTTCATCATTAAAATAATTGATTGGGATGTTGTTTTTATTCCTTTGACCTCTCCGCTTTTCACTGCTTTAATAAAACTCTGCACTGCTATTTGGTGACGAGGCTTCTGGAGAGTTCTCTTATGTGCCATTGCAATATAGAGGTGGAGGGGAAAGGGCACTGAATAGAAATCAGACATTCTGGGGTCTTGCCCCGCTCTGCCACTAACTAGCTCTGTGGCCTTGGGCTTTTCATGTCCTCTCTTGGGGTCTTCATTTCCTCACCTGTTAATTGTGGGGGGGGGGGATGTGAACTAGATGATCTTTCTGGTTCTTCAACTCTTGCATTCTATGAATTCTAAGCACTGACACCTCCCTAGAGACTGAAGGCTGAATGGAAACTTCATGTCACACTACTCCAAATGCCAAACACTTAATTATGGAATTCCAGCAATCAGCTCTCCTTCCCTGCTCTCTACCCCCTGTCTGCCTGCATTAATGGCATTTTTAGAATCTTCCGTTTAGAACTACACTTCAGTCCCAGACTAATTGGCATCTTTCCATCAATGCCAAAGGGGGTTAAGGGGTCTTTACTTAGAATTCTCCTAATTCTCCTCTGTGGGGTGGGCGTCCACCTCTGACGCTCCTCTAGGGGCCTCTAGTATGCTGACTGTATTCCCCTTGGTTTCTGTCTCTTCGGGATGTGTGCTCTTTTGAGAAATCCCAGCAAACAGAATGGTTGTTTATATCATTCAATATTCATGGAATTTACCAGACCACTTTGTAACCAGATGCTAGCAAAGACTGAAGTTCAAGAAGGAAAATAAGAAGGTATCCTTTCCTGTTAGTTCCAGTATCATGCAGGGCTTAAGAACACAGACTCTGTAGGACACTTGTCTTGGTTTAAATCTTTATTTGCCACTGAATCAGCCATGTGGCAGAAGGAAATTTACTTTCCGTGTCTCTGTTTTCTTATCTGCAAAATGGGGCTAGTGAATAAAAGTACCAGCTTGACAAGACTAATGAAATAATGCATGTTAATTAATGTAGTGTTTAATACAGGATAGCTTCTTTTAAAAAGATTTTATTTATTTGAGAGAAAAAGAGTGCACAAGTGTGGGGTGAGGGGGTGGGTAGGGAGGGAGGTACAGAGGGAGAAGCAGGGAGCTAGATGCGGGGCTCCATCCTAGGACCTGGAGATCATGACCTGAGCTGAAGGCAGATGCTTAACCAACTGAGCCACCCAGGCGTCCCAGGATAGCTTCTAATATTAAAATTATAATGTTTTAACATTATTTTTGGCTAATCAACATTTACAAGGTGCCCCTTCCACTGGTGAAGCCAGTTCTCTTTCAGTAGTTTGGCAGTATCTCATTTCTGCCCATCCCCTTGAGTCCTCATCTGCCTGGGTGCCTTTAGCACGACTCCTATGAGATTTCACTGTTCTCTGATGATTATCTAGCAAAGTGCTTTTCCATTGGGGGAACTCTTCTCCCAACACCCCCTCCCCAACTCTAGGATCCTCTAACTCCTGACCTGAGCAACTATGCAGCTCACAGCGAGCTTTTGTAAGAGAGAAGACACTTAAATACAGAAGGCGTTTTAATCATTACTTCTGATGCGCACTCCGTAAGCATGAAGTTCACAATGCACGCATATTGAGAGCATCTTATTCTGCTCGAAGAGGAGGGGGAAAATGCCCCCCACTTATAGAACTCGCTGAATAGAGTAGTTTCTGTTAGTCTTTCCATTTTTCAAAGAAAATTCCATTTTCTTTTCTCCCTATTTCCCTTCCTTTAATACCAACAGCTGGGACCGTGCACTGTGCCGTGAAGGGAATTAAGACTTTCTCATGGGGGTGGGAGGTAAGTAGAAGCAATTCATTTAATGTGTTTTATTGATTTTATGGCACATTTACTCCATAGGTTCAAGATACCACATGTCTGATCTCTTGAAGACAAGTCCAAATCACTTATGGCATCTTTATGGAAGTTCAAAATTAAATGGAAATATGACTATGAAGCCATCAGCTAAAAAGCATTGGCTCCTCATGGGGAATTTTGCTTTTTTTTCTGTCTCTCATTTGTATCATCTTTCATAGCAGTGCCCTTGAGGAAGTCTCCGGGCCTTCTCTCCAGCTCTCTCTCTGGTAAGAGGCAGTAAAAATATCCAAACCATAGAACTAAATTGAATGAGATACCCGATTTGGGACATGCATCATCATGAGTAAGCAAGCAATCATTTATAAAACCAAACTAGACCAGATATAAGAGTTCCCCATATTTGTAAAAATCAAAACATGTGTTTAACAACCCTCAAGTTATGTGAGCTCTCTCTGGTGCCCATTAGTGTATCCAGGATGAGTGTGGTGGTGGTGACTTCTGTGAAGACCAGCCTAAACCATTCTGGGGGTTATCTATGAATGGCTAGGTAGGTAAGGTATCTGGAGAAGAATGCCGATTATAATCAAGGTCGGGAGCCAAGGTAGTACCTTGAAATTTGTTGGTTCTGAGAATGACACATACGATGTCAAAAATCAGGAGTATGAGAAATGGTGTGGAAGGCAGTTTCAGAACAGGGTTGGAAAAAGTGGCTCAGGCCTAACATCATGCATGGCTATAGGGTGACAAAGGTCTACTTTCAAATAATCCACTTATGTGGCCTGGGAGCAGACCTGGCATGGACTCTACTCTCTCTTAATTCCAGGCAAGAATTCTCATGTGTGTATTAATAGTGACTACAGGCACTTTTAAGAACTAATTTTTCATGGGTCAGGGATATGTGGGGAACAACTAGAGCAAAGGGGGAAGGGACAGACAACGGAGGTCTTGAGATTCTAACCCTTAGAGGCTAATTTTCTCTTCTCACCTACTCCCGATTCTTTGCTGAAAGCCCAGCAGTGGTACCCATGCTGCTAAAGAATTAAGACTTTCTTGTAGAAAGAAGAAAACCCAAAGCAATTCATTTACTACATTTTATTGACTCAACAGCTCATATACCTCCTGGGTTCAAGATAGCCCATGTCCACTCATGTTCAACTCATCACTGGTGGGTTTATAGTATCTTTCTTGTCCACAGCAGAGAGTAAAGGAAAGATTGGGGAGACTGTGTGTGTGTGTGTGTGTGTGTGTGTGTGTGTGTAAGGGAGAGGAAGAAAGAAAGAGAGAAAGAAGGGAGGAACCTAGGAGAAAAATACTTAAGAACTTAAAGGAATTGGTATTTTAAGGTAAAGGCAAGATTTGGAGGAGAACAGATGGCCAATGGAATGCAGTCTCTAGGAAAGAGGTTCTGGAGACTTCAGGGTCTAGAATAAGGAAGAAACATCCTTTGGAAGATTCTGGATGTCTTGTTGCCTGGTATGAAAGAAGCAGCTCATGAACCACCTAATTTTCCAAAAACAAAAACAAAAACAAGTGTGAGGAAGCCTCTGAGAAAAGAGGCTGGCTGACTTCCAGCGGCTAACAACGCTAAGAAGAGAAAACAGACTTTTCAAGCTGAAGTGCAACCAGGCTGCGAAGAAACTAAATGTTTTACAGCTCAACTTAGCATGGTTTGGGCTCCAGACTCTTCAAACCACAGAGGAGAAACTACTTTTACTACAAAGGAAGGAGTGGAAGGGTGATTTTGCGGATTATTCCCTTCAGCAGGGCTGGGGTGGGGGTACACAGAAGCAGATTAAAGGAAGAGGAGACGAGCTCCTTTGGGTGTTGGCAGATTTAGCGTGCAGGAAGGCAAGGATTATCTTGTTCAAGGGAGTCCCTGCACTTGGGAGCCTGAGTCTTTCTCAACGACAGAAGCTGGCTCCACCGCCCAGTGCAGAGAGGAGTCTCCATACTTCAGCTGTCGGTAATTTACAGGGGTAATGACTTAGATCCTGCCTGCCCAGAAGTCTCTGGGCACCTTAAACCAATTACAATTCTTCACTCCTGTTACAGATTTAAAAATGTATCTGGGATAATGTCAAACAGCATCAAGAAAAGACTTTGGGCCTCAAATAAAGCAGCAGTGACCTCCTTACCCTCAATTTTCCCTGGATGTCAGGACACTCCTCCACAGGGTGAAGGAGTATATAAATTTAATCTGGTTGTTCATACTAGGGTGAATGGAGGGCCCAATCAGTTGTCACTCTGGGCAGTGACAAGCTCACAGCCTGTCAGTAATGGGCAATGAAGCATAAGTTGTCATTAGATACATCCCTGTCACCTGAGGAAGAAGAAAAGGGGCAAAGGAATCCCCACAGGAATGCCTTTATTAGGATGGTTTCACAGATTTTGAGGGGAAATGAGCTCCCTAAATAGTGAGAGAGGCTCCCTCCTGAGCCTGTCGATGGATTTCCATTCAACCAATTTTTAGGAGGGGTTAGAAACTATTTAGCAGCCATGGTTCCTCTCTCTCTCTCTCTCTCTGTCTCTCCCTCTCTCTCTCTTTCACCTCACGTAACACATGATTTGTATGCATATTAATCACTGTTGTATAGAATAACTATCCAATTTTACTGGAAAGAAATTCTATAGCTGTTGCTTCCATTACTTAGACATTTCTTTTATATCATATTGAATATAAACTTTTTCAGCCAATTCAGCTGAACTGGATCAGGTAGAAGAGAACAACATCTCCTCCCCACCACCCAGTTGTAGCTTCCCATGGAACAGAAAGGAAATGCAAGGAACATTTAATTTCTTTTAATCTTGATACCTGATTTCCTCCAGATTCAGGGTCAGTGCTCTTTTCATGGCTCAGTTGAATTGTTTGTTAGCATATGAGTGTGTGTATGTGTTGCCCGAATAAACCTAAGCGTTCTACTTGGTATTAGCCAATTTCTAGATAAAGCAATGTGCTGCATCCCTTTGTAGCACCTCCTCCCTTTCATTTCTTAAAAAAATCATGGTACATTTTACTACAGACACAGGCTCTGTGAAAAGATAGAGCAAATAACGAATTAGGGCAAGTGAGCTAAACTGTCTTATTAAAGTTGCCTTAACCTGTCTGGGCTCATCGTCACCCCTTTCTGCCTGTTCTCACCAAGCCTTTCTCAGTCTCAACTCAGGAAGTCTCAACTCTCTGTTGGACCACCTTCTCCAAGGAAGGATGTGGAAGTATTAAGAGGGGGGGAGACCAAAGACACTGACTGATGCTCTTTCTTTCTCCACAAGAAGCTGGTGAAGCTGAGAGCCCTGCAGGCTGGTGTGGGAGGGAAGGGGTTGCAGAAGGCAGAGGCTCATAAGCCCTGAAGAAAAACACAGAATTGGGGAGTTCATCCAGAGCTAATCTTTACACTCCTTTACCATTTTGTACTCCATTAATCCTCAACCTACTACGTGACCAAGTTGGCGGGCATGGAATAGTTGTCCCATATCCTTCTCTAGGCACATCCTACCCATGTCAAAGCCCATCAGAGATTCACTGCATTATTAATTTAAATATTAACCCAACTTCAAGAAGGTGCTTGTTGTGGTTCTGGTTGTTCCAAATACACAGATACATAAGGCAGAATCCTGACCAAATAACCACTTGTACCTCAGTGTAGAATAGAATAATGAAATGCATGGGCTTTGGGGCCAAATTCTTTGACCCTGAAGATATATAGTCAAGTTGCTTCAAATCTGTGAGCCTTCTTGTTTCTGGAAGCCAGCCTCTCTTAAAAATGAGATCGTAAACCTTGTAAACGTAATGAAGATGACACAGACTTCTCCTATATCTTATTAGGTACATATTAGCTGCTTACTAAATACTAAATTAAATTTTGAATACAATTTAAAAATCAATAAGATACAGGAAAACCTGAGTCTCAGCTGTGCTACCAAGTAGCTGAAAATCCTGGGTGAAATCATTTAACTTTAGGGATTTTTTTATTTTTTTAATATGTAAAGAGAAAAAATTGGAAAATTTCAAAAATGCTTTCTACACTGTCTAACATGTGATTCTTCTCTAGGATTCCAAACTTTGTGAAATGCTACATTACTCTTTTATAACAAATTCCATATTCATAATTCACTAAGATTTGCTTGGCTATATATATATATATATATATATATACACACACACACACATACATATATTTACACACTCATATAGTCTCTGTATATTATATACACACACATATATTAATATATATGTTATCAATAATACATATACCTGTTTTCAGTCATTTTCTGTGTGAATTGAAAGTTTATAAGATATTTTAGTAATTTAAACGCACAAAATGTCTTAAAGAAGGCTTTGAACTTATCTAATATAGAATTTCCCAAGCTTATTTTAATCCCTTCCTTTTTTATATAATGCCAGTTAACATCTTAGTTTTCCTTAGTATATTCAACCCAGAGACTTTTGCTATTCTGTATTTTTAAATCTTAGTTTTGAATGGTCACAAATAATCTCCAAGTTTCATTTCATATAGCAATTTTTAATTTTGCTCACCCACCAATGCATATCATGCTCCAGACTAGTGCGCAGGATGGAGTCCCTATAGCTAATGATCAAGCCCGGCTGACTCTCCTGCTCGTCACCCAAATGTGATGTCCTCCACTCACTGTCACTACCAACTCCCAATATTGGCACGTTTGCAGATTGTGGATTCACAGTGATCTCCTATAATCCTAAGAACATCAGAAATTAAATATTTCTGCCTTTGGATGCAACCTCCTATTTTAGGCCACTGGTATTCATACCTAAAGATTGATCATTGTTCTTTTCCTCAAGGCATTGGTATTATGTAAAGAGAAATGTGGTGGATAATCAATGGCCTTTTCAATCTCGTTGGTAAGATTCCAACTTTCCTGAAATGTGAGTCATATGCCAGTGAAATATATAGTGGTTTAAAAAAAATCCTGACATTTGGTCAGCAAAGCCCAACATTTTTCCTTCTAGAAAGGACCTAACCACAGGAAGATATGTCACCCATATTCCTTATGCCAAAACTCATCCCAGCACCTCTGTTCATGGAAGCTTCTTGGCAGTGCAATGGAATTGTTTCCCAAGGGCTTCTAATCTAAGGCCTGAATGGTGAGGAAGAGAAAAAGACATTTTTTTGAAAGCAGAGTCTCATTCAGAGACTGGAGTGAGACCATCAGTTTGCATCTCCAACTGTTATCTCCTCAACTATTCCCTGTTCCTTGTCTTGATGTATTGGACCCTGGGGATGGCTCCTCTTGGTGATTATGGAGATTCACACAAAAAAATTGTTCCCCTCTTCAATGATATGGGCCTAGTTGGAGGCAAAGAGTGTTTATTGGCCTCCACTGTTCAGCGACTAATAAAATTAAGTTTTTAAGAAGAGTTACAAGTGAAATATTGCAGTCACTCCACAGACTCCTGGCTCACTGGAATATTAAATGAGCCAGACTTAGGTCTATGGGATTTCCTCCAAGAGATTGTTCTTGGAGAAGCCAGAGTAGATGATGCAAAGATTAAGCACTTCTCAGCAGAAACACTGCAATATCATGTCTTGAGTTGTTTTATTGTCTTTGTGTTACAGCCAGAAAACGTGTGGCCAGCAGTCTGCAACAAACTCTCTTATTTTCAAAACAGTAAATGATAATTCTTGAATTTGAATGCCATGTGAAATTAAGATAAGAATTCATTGCAAGTCAATTATTGATCCTTAAATGAAGAAAATCATGGCCATTGGGGTTCTATAAGTCTTGCAAACCATTCTCCAGCCCTTGCAGCTTCTTTGGTCACCAGAAAAATGACAGAAGGCTGACTAATATTGACTTCAGTTTTCAGAGATTGTTTCATCCATCATACTGGTGATTCGGGTTTCTCTTTATAATATTATTGATGATCAGTTGGGGGTATTACTTATGACGGATGAAGCCAAAAAGGGCTAGCAGAAAATTCTGTGAGCACAGGTAACACAGAAATGAGAAGTTAGATGGATAGAAGAATTCCCAAATCATTAAATTTCCTGCAGTTATGTAGGATGAATAAGCCTAGAGATCTAAAGTACAGCGAATATGTAAGGAGAAGATATGTTAATTGACTTGATTATAATAGTGTTGTGCACTGTAAATTTATACAACTTTTATTTAAAAGTAAACAAAACCAAAGCAAAACAAAATCTGATTTTGAACTTTTTGGATGCAAATAGAAGTAAGCTAGAACTAGTCAGAGCTGGGCACAGATAAGGCTGCCTTTTTGATCATGTTTTTTCCTTAGTGGCAATGAGATCACAGACGACAAAAATAACAACATAAGGGAAATCTGAAAAAGAAGATACAGAACCAGGCTATTTGACTCTAAGGCAAATTATTGAATAAGGAGGGTATTCAATGAAGAAGAATTTGTTCTTGTTTGATACAGCTATCCTTGTTTATAATTCCTTCAGCACAAATTATTTGAAATGTATTTTATACCTCTTTGGGTGCAGAACTTTATTTTAGGAAGAGGGAGAATCCAAACTAATAAAAAAGCAGAGCTCTTGATTTGAGAGCCTCCGTGTCTCTTTCTCTCAACATTTATTCATTCAATAGCTATTTATTGAGAATCTATTATGTGCTCGGTGATCTTTCTATCTGAATATTCAGCAGTTAAGAACAACAAAGGATAAGATTAATTTTTTAAAAATATAGAAAGAGCTACATTACAGTGGGAAGAAAGCTAAAAATGAGAAAACCAGTAAAAACATCAGGCAAGGTCATTTAAGCCATTCGTAAGTTCTATGAAGACAGTAGTTCATAGAAAATTATGCTGGCGTCAGCAACTTTGAACTGGATGGTCAAGAAAATTGCTGCTTTGGGTAGGATGCAGTAGTTTGCAGTAGATTGATGCTATAGCTGAGAAAACAAAAACAAAACCAAAAACCCAGCCAGGCAAAAGACAAACATCATCTGTGTAATGGCATCATGGAGATATCGGAGCCATTCAGACCAGAGTGGCTAAGTTTCAAGAGGTGAAAACTATAGAAAAGTGAGCTGAGGCTCCACATCTGCCTTTTCCTTGGGGGTATGTGTTGAATCTGGGCATGGCGAGTAACTGATACTGTTCTAGGCATAAGGCCACTGCTGGGAGACAGAAAAACCAGCAGATATTTAGGTGTGTGTAGAGATGCGGGTGGCTAAATTGGAGATTTGAGGGGCCTAAGATACTTGGCCAGGTTCCTCTTCAAGACATTTCCTAACTTTTGGAGCTATGCAAGACTTTATGCTGAAATGCTACACTGCAACCCACTGAAGGCCCTCTGAAACCCCTTGAAAATATACTCATTCCTCTTTCCAATACCTCGAGGAGCCTCCTACTTTCCATGCCTAACTACTTTCCATCTGTTGTAGGCTGTAGCTTGAAAGGAATTAAATATTTTTGGAGGAAATCAGATTGTAGAAGCTTGTTACATGATCTTTAAGTCAGTCCTCTGAAGGTAGCCCAACTCTCTTCCATAAAGTATAGTGTATGGTCTTGTGGACACTTTTCTGTGTAGTTTCTGTTATATGTGGGTTAACAGCTATATTCTGGCTGGTTCTGGTTGCTAGAAGGCTGACCATTGGGTTAATAGGGCATTTTTATACTTCATGGATGAACTTTGATTATGGAACAGTTTACATGACAAATAAAACAGTTAAGCACAGTGTTGGGAACTGTCATACCAGCCTGTCTATTCCACATTTTGGTGTATTCAGTTGATTTCCAGAGCCCTTTGGAGAGACATTCTGAACTTTAGTGTAAGCCAGTATTTCCTGAATCATGACACGAACCCATGTGTTGAACTACCCTTGTTTCTGACCCCTTGCACATGTCAACAGAGAAATAGCAATATGAGCTGACACCACAACCAGGGAAACACACATCCTGACACGGTGTAGCCTGACCCTCATTTTCACACCTCTTTTGGCACATGCTATAGGGACCTGTTAATAGCTTGTATTACAAAAATCCCCAGGGCTGTGCTCAAGTTTAGAATCTGCAGAAGAAACAAGATGAAAAAGCTTTATAGGGAGTGCTGGGCAGCCCTGGTGCATTGACATGGCCTGGAGGTTGGTGAGTTAGGAGACAAGTGGATACATGGAGGTCTTTTGGAACCTGTGGCACCAGAGTCGGCTTTCCAGCCAAAGTGGGAGACGAGATTTTCTTTGACTTGCTTCCATTTTCCACTTAATTTCCCTTCTACTCATTCCATTGTCCCTGGCAAACACACTTCTCCCCAGGGTTTTCACTCTGGTCCTTTCCCTAGACCTCTGTCCTCTGTCCACCTAAGAACCCCTGAAGGTCAGATGTTTCCCAATGGCAGCGCCATTTTTATAGGTGGAAAAGATTTCAGTATTTAAAGGAATGACTTTAATGCTCAGTTTTGTGGTTAGAGTCCACATAGAAGACCCTCACCCCACTATGTATAATTACCTGCTTGCTCACTCCCAGAGCCAAGCACTGACTGTCGTATCCTGCTGGGTGAATAATGGAGTTGATTCTCTAACCTTTAACAACAACCAGACTAAGGTGAATTATAGTTTGGGGCAAAGGTAGCAGGAGAGGGAGGTGGGCATTTGGATTTAATTGGAGTTGAGGCCACCAGCCTTGTAGATAAATGTCTTCTATGCTGAATGTATTCAATAATTATAGCCACCATTCACACACACACACAAAGTACACCTGAGTTCAAGAAGGGGAGTGCGAGGATTATTTTTCAACCCAGTTGGTCTAAATCCTCTCCTCACACTTTGTGGCTTCTGCAAGCAGATGCTGAACATGCTTTGAGCAAAAGGCTAGGGGTTTCCTGGCAAGCACTCCAGAAGCATCTACAAACCACAATCATTGAAGACATTTCCCAGAAGGCTTTAGGAGTACAAATCTCTTTAATTAAAATGGGAAAAGCCATAGTGAGCGAGGTGAGAAGGGGTTGGCTGAGCGGGGAAGGAGGAGGGGGATGAAGGGAAGAAAAGGAAGGAGAAAAAGTAATAAATATTTTACAAGTGTTTTCAAACACTAGCCGTCTAACACCCAGTGGAAAATGCCACTTGATGGATTATATTTTGGGTTGGAAAGTGAGGCTAATTCAATATAATGAGAGGTGAATGGGACTCCAGGCCCTTATCCAACCACAAGAGACCCCTTACAAAAGAGTCTGCTCTTTCAGTCATTAATTTTTTATGAAGTTTAATAGGCCTGAGCCTAGAGACCTTCTGTGGTGTTGATTAGCTTCATATTTCTCTCATTAATGTACAATCTGATTAGTTCTTATAAAAAGCATTTCATCTCGGGCTCCAGCATGGCAACCACATTGTTCTGATATTAGGAATTGCAAGTTTGATTCACCCGAGGAAAGAAACATCCATAGGGACAAAGGCCTTGGCCCCTTGCTGTCACAGAACGAGAGTACTGGGGAGACCAGCTGTCTCTCACATTTTGCTGGCTGCAATAAGGAGCCCTCAACATTTGGACTGGGATAATCTTATTGGAGGCCAGCAGAGCTGGTGTACTGCAAAGAGAGCAGAATTAAAAGACTAGGCAACAGCCAGTGTATCAGTCAGAGTTTCATCAGAAAAGCAGAAGTGCTGAGTGATAGAGAAAAAGGGGGCTATTGTAGGGTTGAGATTTTATGTGCTCATAGGAGCTGGCAGAAGAGTCTGCTGTTGGGCCTGAAGTTGCTGTAGATCAGCTAGACTAGGAGTCAGGATGGAAAGCTGGATGTGGGGGAGCCTGGGTGGCTCAGTCGTTAAGCATCTGCCTTCAACTCAGGTCATGATCCCAGGGTCCTGGGATCGAGCCCTGCATTGGGCTCCCTGCTCAGCAGGGAGCCTGCTTCTCCCTCTCCCACTCCCCCTGCTCGTGTTCCCTCTCTCGTTGTGTCTCTCTCTATCAAATAAATAAATAAAATATTAAAAAAAAAAAAAAAGAAAGCTGGATGTGGAAAGCAGGGACAGACTGACATCCCTCTCTGTTTCTTGCTACCTCCAGCCTTGAAGTCATGGCTGACCAAGAGGAGACGCCTGTGCCTTTAACCATGGAGATGTGCACACACTTGCCTCAAGACTTGAAGAAACAGAAGAGGGAGATCTGGCTGCTTCTGGAGAAGTTGTAGGTTCAGGAGCTGCCTGACCTCAGGAAGGTGAGCCAGCTGGTCAGGGACAACATTCGAGAGTTGCCGCAGAGTCTGATGTCAGGCATTGACCTTCAGAGAGTAAAAATGATTACTCCCCCATTTCCACCTAAATCTCATGATTTTCTAGGACTAACACTAGGGAATTCTGGGCAATGTTGTTCCAGTGCAGCTAATGTGTCACAGTTCAAAGCCTCCACAGGCAGTCCCAAGGATTGCACATTAAATAGAATGACTTCACACCTGGGGTGAGCTCTAGTGTGCAAGCAGAGGACAGATGAGTGGTGGTATGCAATGAAGACTCAATCTGTGAGAAACACAGAGAGAATTTAGGCTGAAGGAATTTTGTTTTCAATAAGGGTTGTAAGGTACCCATGACTGTCCATGTATTGGGATGTTTATAGAGGCTTCCTCATGTAGGCATAACCAATTATTAAGTCCATTGCCAGCCTCTCTGGAAGTAGGGGATGGGTACTAAAAATCCCAAGCTTCTAACGGTGGCTTGGTCTCTCTGGTAACCAGACTGCCATCCAGAAGCCATCCAGGGGCCCTGCCATAGCTGCCTCATTAGAACAAAGGTGCTCCTAGTGCTCTTATCATTAGGAATTTACAGGGGCTTGAGGAGCTCTCTGCTGAGAACCAGGGGCAGATATATTTATATTTATTTATTTAATTATCCCACAGACTGATAAAACCATAAGGAAACATAAGGAGGTGATTACTACAAAAATCAGGATGATGGGTGTTGGATTGGGACTGAAATCCCATGGAAAATCTTCTGGGGGGCGGGGCTGGCAAAGTTGTATTTCTTGCTGTGGGTTGTGGTTAAAAGGGTGTTCACCTTAGAACAACTCATTAAGCCATACATTTGTTTTTGTGGAGTTTCTTTATCCATCTTTTCTTTTATAATAAAAGGTTTCTGGGGGCACCTGGATGATGCAGTCGGTTAAGTGGCCAACTCTTGGTTTCGGCTCAAATCATGATCTTTGGGGTCCTGTGATCCAGCCCCAGTCAAGCCCAGCATTCAGCAGGGGCTGAATCTGCTTGAGACTCTCTCTCCCTCTCCTTCTGCCCCTCCCCCCATGGGCTCACACTCTTTCTCTCTCTCTCTCTCAAATAAAGAAATAAATCTTAAAAAAAAATAGTTTCTGTTCTTTCTATCTCTAATTCCACAACACCCATACTCTATTGCATCAGCTCTAGGTTATCCCGGGTTTTGATCCCAGCACCTCACCAGAACTGCTCTCATCACGCACCGGTTGCCTGCAGCTTCTAAACTCCTGGCGATGTCTCAGGCCTTATCTTACCTGCACAGCTTTTATACAGATGCCCATTCTTTTCTGCTTCAAATACGTTCTTGACTGGGTTATTGTAACACTACACTTCTTGCAATTCTTAGTCTCCTTTCCCTGAGTTCTTTTCTCTTCTATCACCTCCTAAATTTGCAATGCCCAAAGCCTCAATCTTTGAGCTCTTCTCTTCTCTGTGGACCCTCACTTCCTTTGGTGATCTCATCTAGTATGGTGGCTTTAAATAACATCGCCACATGGACAGTTCCCAAGCCAAGCTTCTGATTTACCCCCCAAATCAGTTCTACTGAGGGCTTTTCCTGCCTCAGTTAATGACCTCTCCATGCTTCATGTTGCTCAAGACAAAACTTTTAGAGTCATCATTGGTTTCTCTCTTCTTCTCCTATTCTTTTTTTTGTGGGGCGGGGGAAGGGAGAGGGAGAGAGAGAATCTTTTTAATTTTTATTTTATTTTACAATTTTTATTTTATTTTATTTTATTTTTATTTTATTTTATTTTAATGTTAGTGACCATACAGTACATCATTAGTTTTTGATGTAGTGTTCCATGATTCATTGTTTGTGTATAACACCCAGTGCTCCATGCAATACGTGCCCTCCTTAGTACCCATCACTGGGCTAACCCATCCCCCCTCCCCCCTGAGACCCCCAGTTTGTTTCCTGTAGCCCATAGACTCTCATTGTCTTTATTTTAGAGAGAGAGAGCACAGTACATGCGAGCAAGTGGAGGGACAGAGGGAGAGGAAGAGGGAGAAAAGCAGACTCCCCACTGAGCAAGGAGCCCAAGGCAAGGCTAGACATGGAGCTCCATCTCAGGACCCTGAGATCATGACCAAAATCAAGAGTCAAATGCTTAACTGACGGAGCCACCCAGGTGCCCCTTTCTTATTCTTTATTCAACCTGTAAGCAAATCTTGCTGACACCATCTTCAGAAAGGTGATCCAACTTCATGATCCAACTATTTTTCCCCTTTGTTATATTGCCACCTTGATTCAAATCAGAGTCATACCTCACCTGCAATACAGCACACCCTCCATAGTTATCTCCTTGTTCTTCTTATTACCTCCCTCTATCCCCCATGCAAGAGCGCCAGAGTACATCTTTAACAGTGAAAATTAATGCATTTTACTCCTCTGCTCAAAACTTACCAATGTCTTCTCATTTTGCTCAGAGTAAAAGCTGAAATTCTTACAATGGCTTAAAAGGACTTAGATGGTCTGACTCCCCTAGTTATCTCTTGACTTTGTGTCTTACTACAATTCTTCTCCTCCTTCTTCTTTTCTTTTTTAAATATTTATTTATTTATTGGAGAGAGAGAGAGAGAGAGCACGCAAGCAGGGGAAGGGCCAGAGGCAGAGGGAAAGAGAGAAAGAATCCTCAAGCCAATTCCCCACTGAGCATGGAGCCTAACACAGGGCTCAATTCCACCACCCCAAGATCATGACCTGAGCCCAAACCAAGAGCCAGCCACCTCGCTGACTGAGTCACCCAGGAGCTGCTCCCCCTCCCCCCACAATCTTTGACTGTAAAGTCTACTTGCCAATTCTTGAATAGATCAGACTCACTCATACCTCAGGACTTTTGCTCCTGGTTATTGCCTCTGCCAAAAACATCCTCCAGATATCCATGTGGTCTGTGTCCTCACATTCATTCAAGCCTTTGACCAAATGTTATCATCTCAATGAAGCCTCTAATATTTATATACATATATTTAATATATCATATTTAACATATATTTATTATGTTTAATGTTTGATATCTGTCTCACCACAATGAAAAATAAGTTCCATAAAAGTAGAGACTGTTGTTTGTTTTGTTCACTGATACATCCCTAGGATGTTGTTTACCACTTGATACGTAATCAGAATTCAAATTTCTATTATGAATGGGAATTCATAACAAATACATATTTGTTAATGAATGACTACAAGGAAGCACACTATTCACCTCAAATTTCCATCTTCTTTTCCCCTTTTGACTAGAAACTTCTTTGAACAACAGGAAAAAAATAGACCTCATCTCAGATTTCCAAAAACTGAAGAAAAAATAGATTTTAGTCACTTATAGAGATGTTTCCACTAACAAATGTTTTGGGTTCTCTAATGATCTGGTTTATGATCTCTCAGCTCACTCTTTCTGCAAGGCAAGCACACATTTAATGAGTGTGGTACCCATGTGCATTACATGAAAATGTGTCTAAAAAATATAAATTGGACATTATGATTGCATGTAGAGTTTTCTTTCAAGAAGTCATACTCTCACACAATTAATAAACAATACTGTTAGGTAACTTTCATTGCTAGTTATCTATATTGTTCTATGACTTGTTTTTCCAACATGAACATAAACTACTTCTATTTTGGTGTATTACTTGACATCTTTTACCAAGCTCATAATAGTTTTTATACCTAATGGACTCTAAATCATTATCAAAATATTTTCATTGACTGCTGACAAAAATGCTGAATTCTGTGTGAGGACAGGACAGATGAAATCATGTGCCCAGTAAATGAAAGGCACACATAGAAAGAAATGAATACAGTCCCTGATTTTTAAAAAAATTTCATGTATTTATTTGAGAGAGTGGGGGGGGAGGGAGAGAGATAAGCAGACTCCCACTGAGCACAGAGCCTGATGTGGGACTCCATCCCAGGACCTTGAGATCATGACCTGAGCTGAAGGCAGACGCTTAACCAACTGAGCCACCCAGGTGCCCCTACACTGCCTGGTTTTGCTGCAACTACTCAACCCAACAACAACTGTACTTCCATTTCAAGTCCTCCACAGATATTTCTCCCACTCCTTGTTCATGTCTAGGTTGACCCTTTAATCTGTCTCCCCTTGTTGTTTTCAGTTCAAGAGGAGTAATTTTAACTGGAAGACCACCTGTGCCCCACCTGTCCCTGTTCCCATAGTGATTCAAGATCCTATCTGCAATGCATAGTTAATGAGGGAAGCTGAGAACCTGAGAATGGGGAGTTGGGATGTCAGCCCACTCTGGGATTTAATTTCAAGTGTAAGGATTTTTTCCTTTATTACTTTGTTAAATCATTTACTTAATAGGCTGAGAAAGTTGGGGAAATGATGATCCTTTCCAACTTTTTGAAGCAAAAACTCTCATATTTGGTGCTTTAAGGAGAGGACAACAAAGTTTTTTTGTTCATTTTTTCATCGTTCAGCTCTAAGGAAAAGAAGGGGCTGAGATTCTGAATTAGGCTCCTGATGCATGGGTATTTAATCTATTCCTGATTCTGCATTTACTTTGCTCTGTCTGGAAAGGATGCAGAATTTGCCATAATGAATGACCCAAGCAATTTCAGCTAATGGCCAGAATTGAAACCTTTGATAATCCCAGGTGAATAATGTTGTCTCAACAGACTGAAGGAGTCTTTTACCTGTCTGACACAATGATAGATGTAATTAGTTAACAGGGATAGTCAGAGGTTTTAGTGGAGGCATTAGCAGAGATTGCTCAGGTCATTCTTAATTATGCAAATTCTCAGTCTTCTTCAGACAGAATACAAAAAGAGCAAACACAGCTGGATGAAAAGATTTCAAGGAAACCAGGAAGCTAGGAAACATCAGAGGAGTGATTATGCATCCCTCAGGCTAGGAAGGAGAAGAAATAGCCACCAAGCCTCTACTGCGGGGCCGCCCCCAACTTTAGCCAAGCCCAAACAACTGGGATGCCTACTAGGAATGCTTGTTCTAAGACATATGTCACCTTGAGCAGACACGGCTGAAAAGAGGAATATTGCAGTGGTTTTAAACCCTTTCTAAATAGCAGCCTTGCTCTCTGGGGAGAACAGACAAGTAAGTGACTTCAGTATTCAGAACCAGGAGCCAGAAAATGATGAGTTGGGTTCTATAGGGTTGAATTGGCAAAGGAAGAGGAGGGATACAGAGAGAACGAGGGTTCTCCTCCAGCCCTAAATTTGCAGCGACCTTTGAATCAGCTGTCCTTTGCCCTTCCCTGACATTCCAATTTGAGACCCTACATGTCTCCATTCTGCCTCCCAGCAAACAGTCACAGCAGTGTCAGATCTGAGAGAAGGTGCATAATTCAACCTGGCATCAAAAACAAAGGACTCTTTGCATCAGACATGTTTATTTTTCTTGTAAGGCTTTGACACGTCAATGGTTGTCACCCGTGGTTGACTGAGATCTTGGCATGAAATCAATTTGATGTCCAAAGTCAAGCAGCCTTCTTTAATGTCTCTGGATAAGGCAAGAGGGCCCTGGCATCCTTGAAAAGAGGCAAATGAATGACCTGGGGTCAATCACTCAGGCTTGACAAGGATCCAGCTGGTTCCCAAAAGCAGTCAAGAGAAGTGAACTTTGAGGCAGGGACTCTTGCCGGTTGGTTTGCAAAAGCTTCAGAAGACAACCCTGGGAATCACTGTATCTCTTCTCTCTCTGCCTGGCACAGGAGGGTAGCAAGTTTAGAGCAGGACTTTGAGGCCTCTCTATCATGTTTTTGTTTTGTTCTGTTTTTTTTCTTTCTGTAGCTTGGAGGAGGCAAATCAATGAACTATTTTACATTTTAGGGAACTCAGCACCAAGAATTTGTATGACATGAAAATATAAAAAAATAAATACAATTAAAAGGCAGCAATGAACAAAATACAAATAAAAATTAAAAAGGCAGAAATGTCTGTATGATAGGTCACTATAGGTGCAGTAGGAATGTAGGAGAATGCAAAGAGCATTCATATTAAAGTCCTACTGCCCTGGATTTAAATCCTGTCTCTATCCCTTTGCTAGCTGTGTAGCCTCACAGGAGTCACTTCAATCCCCTGAACCTAGGCTTTCTCCTCTGTAAAATGGAGATTATAGTGCCTATTTGAAGATTAAATGAATTAGAGTTTAGTACACATAAACCTTAAGCCATATTTTTATGGTGAGAAAAATTTTTGAAGTTATATCAGAGAAAAGACAAATCCTTCATATTCCTTAATGGCTCTTTAAGAGATAGAATACAGTGTTAAGTATATTTTATATGGAAATCAGTGCACCAATGATTATTTTCCTATGTATCAAGATCAATTTTGGAGTTCCACTTTTCTGTTAAGTCTTAAATAGAGACTAGCCTAATTAAGAGTTTTTCTACCAGGATTAACGAAATAGAAATCATCCAAGAAAGGGGGACAATGTCGAAGGGTCACCCAATTTGTGAGAGCATTGACTTCCCAAATAGACCTTGTTATGGAAAAATTATCCAAATTGGACTCCCAGGGATTAACTACAAACCCTCATCTGGTGCGTACTCTGTGTGAGGCATCTCCTCCCCGTGCTTTACAAATAATAAGTCATTGAATCATCATCACAAGCCTAAATTGTAGGTAGGTGTAATTGTTAATTCCATTTTGCAGATGAGACAATTGAGGAGCTAATAGGATAACAAAATTGAAAAGATCACACAGCAAGTAAGTGGCAGAGCCAGGTTTCATATGCAGGGAGTCTGACTCCAGAGCCTGTAATTTTAACCAGTGACTGTGCTATTTTCTTCGCATGGGTACTTCTCTGTGATACAGGATTTCCTTCTTAGCCCATCAAAGTGCCAACGTGCTATGTTCCTATGATTCCTTTCTACGTATATGTGAGGCATGGACGTTAATGTGCTATATTAGAAGTCTAATTCACCAGGATCCACATAAAAGCATTATTTCTGTTTTTATCTTGTACATATTAGGGAGGTCGTGAATTGCTTATAAGGAAGAGTAGGAAAATGTTATTTTTTATCATCCAAAGAAATCATGAGATAGACACATGATATATGTTAGTTGTCTGTAATACTGTAACAGAAGTATAATCTTAACAGCACAATCTTTTTTAGTGATCTATTTATTCAGAATTAAAGGGATTTGAGAAGGTAAGATTCTAGGTTATATTTTCTTTCTTCAACATCCATCCCAAGGATTCTCCCATTAGGTTTAGGCCACTGCAGTAACTGCTAGTTTGCTGGACATGCCAGTCCATTGTCAATCCCAAGGTGGCTCATGCAATCCATTTTTTAGATTTTAATAATAACTTTATTGAGATATGACTCACATACTCTTCAGAAGTATATGATTTCGTGGGTTTTAGTATTGTAAGGAGTTACCCAACCATGTGGACTATCTAATTTCAGGACATTTTCGTCCCTCCAAAAGAAACCCATTAGCTGTATCTTCCCATCCCTCACTCTTCCCCTACTCTGACTAATCTGTTTTCTGTCTCTACAGATTTGCTTATTCTGGACATTTCATATAAGTGGAATTATAATATGTGGCCTTTTGTGACTGACTCCTTCCACTTAGTATCATGTTTTCAAGGTTCTTCCATGTTGTAGCAGGTGTCATTACTTCATTCCTTTTCAAGGTTGAATAATATTTCATAGTATGGGAATACTGCACTTTCTTTAGCCAGTCATCACTGATAGACATTTGGAAATCCATTCTTCTTTTATTTTTTGGAAGCACTTGTGAAGGACTGGTATTAATTCTTTAAACATTTGGAAGAATTTACCTGTGAAGCCACGTTCATGCATTCTGTAGAGCACTGATACTTGGTGAGTGGGTCTGTAACATCTGCCGTCACCTAGGATATTGTTAGAGATGCAAATTCTTCACCACCTCCACCTGCTCCCTCCTCCCCAGTCAGATCTGTTGAATGAGAATCTCAGGGAGTAGGTCAGGCTGTGTTTTAACAAGCTCTACAAGTGGTTATTATGCATATTAAAGTTAGAAAAGCACTATTTTAGACAACTTTGAATGTTCTTTCTATCAAACTCAAGAAGTTTTGGTAGTTTGTCCCTCAATGATCCTTTTAGGTCAAGTCTCTTTTTCATTTGTTTAGCATTCTAGTGTTTGAAAACAACTATACTAATACACCTGGATACTATCTTCTCAATAAACATCACCCATTTCTTTGGGAAAAGCATATGGAGGGGTCGTCTGCCATACAACAGGGCAGGAATCTTTGTTTTGTTCGATGATGCCCCTCAAACTCTTAGAATATTGCCTGGCACATAGTATGTGCTCAATAAATATTTATTTGAATGAGCGAACAAATATCATTGGCAAATTAGAATATTATGATTTGCTGTATTAGTTAACACTTCTGGCTGAGAATAGCAGACACCCATTAAATGAGCTGAAAACAAAAACATGATATTTATCATATGGATACACATATATCTAAAGGAACCAAGGGATTTTATTCAGAGAATGAAGCATCGAGTATAAATGGCCAAGGTTTTCTCTCTCTGCCTCTCATTTTTTCATTTTTCCTACATTTGTGAGTCTTTCTTCTCTCTAGTTCCCACAGAATTGACCGGTTTACGTATCTTCAGAACATAAAATCTCCTCAGTAATATCAAGAGTGTCCAATATTATGACTCATTATTGAAGAGTTAACTCAGACTAATTAGACTAGCTTAGTCTCAGTTCTGAATTCCCAAAGGTAAAGATTTTGGTATGTGCAGCTGAGATTAGTGCCCTCCCCCAAATCACTGTATTCGGTTAAGGGTTTGGGGTCTCAATGCTTGAACATGGCTGCCCCCACCCATTGAAATCATGTGAATAAGAGACTGTGGCATTGAATTAGAAGGTGTTGAATAAAAAAGAAGGAGGTATTGAACAGACAATATGATAGATGTCTCATATCTTTGTTCGTTGGTCGATAACTTGATTAATCTAACATTTTTAAGAAACCTCTTGTGTTCAGTGGTCTGTGCTATATGTTTCAGGTAATGTAAAGAGAGATCATTTAACCTTTGCTCTAAAGAGAGACAGAATTTAGATAAAAGGTCAAGACCTCAGCACAAGAAACCTTAATCTACAATCCAAGTAGTACATGTTACATGTCACTAAGTGGAATGAACAATCAGTGTTATATGATCTGTATCATCAACACTAAAAGCAATAGCCACAAAGCGTTCATTATTACATCCTCCTAGGGATGTCACGGGTAAAGACCTTATCTGCTCTACCATAAGATGCTCATTCCCTTTAGTAGAAACCTTGGCACACTTTTTATTTGAAGTCTTTGTATCAGGAACCCCTATGCAGTTTCTGGGGAATGAATATTTGTCTTTTATGAAAATTGTGATTCTTAATTCAATTGAACAACCAAATTTTTAAAACACCTTTGGCAACTCTGCAGGACCTCCTGGTTTCTATTACGCAACCTAATTCTATTCCTGATTTTATTTTATTTTCTTATGCTTGTTTGTTACTCTACTGAAATTCCACACGTATTTACATTTTCACACTGTACTATTGGTGTATATATTTCCATATATGATATGATGTATTTCCATAAGTTTCCCCAAGTCCTTTCTTTAAAACAGGATGTATCCAACCAGAAAAAAACCCTAAACTCTGTCTTGTACAGTTCACTGAGGGAGAATTGACTGTAGGAAGTCACAGCCAGAGGAGGTCTTAGAACCGTATTTTGCTTTGGTTCCCTCTGGATTTTTTACCGTCTATATTTGGGCAGTGTGGAGAGCAACAAATTAGTTGGGATTAAGTTACTAGGGAACTCTTGCCTAACATAATTCCATTTTTTTCCCAACTGAAACTATCCCTTATGGTATTCAATGTAAATGCTACTTAATAATCTGGGTAGTTGCCCAAATATCTAAGTTCTTTTTTTTTTTTTAAGATTTTATTCATTTATTTGAGAGACAGAAAGTGAGAGAGAAAGAGAGAGAGAGAGAGAGAGAGAGCATGGGTGGTGGTGGGGGAGGGGCAGAGCAGGGAGCCGGATGTGGGGTTCAATCCTAAGACCCTGAGATCATGACCTGAGCTGAAGGCAGAAGCTTGACCAACTGAGCCACCCAGGCACCCACCAAATATCTAAGTTCTTTTGATGGCCTAAACATGACAGTAGTTTTTCAGGACCACCATTCAGCAAAGATGTTTAAGAAGATTGCCTGGGAAATAATAGAATTTGAAAACTGTAAGGAATTCTTTTTTGTTTTGGCTTTTTCTATAGACCGTTCATTCAGCTGTTCAGAGCATCTGTGTCTGGTTAGCTCAGTGAACTAGAGCATGGAGTTCATGGACTTGGACTTAATCCTCTAGTGGACTCCTTGACTTCCTTTCTGTGCCTTGGCTGGAGACTATGCTCCTAGACCCCTTGCTCCAACACGTGAGCCATGCAGTCTGGGGAGCCATTGGAAGTAACTCTGCAAAGGTGAGGGCTTAGTAACATCTCTGGGTCAAAGTCCCCCAAAAGGACCCCTTTCAAGTGCACAAAATGCCAAAGTTATCACTTATTTACCTTCTGTGGGCCAGTTAATTTCTCTCTCTCTCTCTCTCAGGCTCTCTCCATCTATCCCGTCCCACAGTAGAGGAATAACTCAGAGCACAGACTGTCTTTGTGATGGGTCGGTTAAACCACCTTGCCTTTTTTGCATGCAGAGAGGACAACGCCTTCATTGAAGTGAGATGCCCAGAATGTGGCTGGTTCTTTAGCTGGATACATGTACTCTGGGATCATCAATCAATTCTCATTTGATTCCACAAAGCCCCTTTACTGAAAAACATCCAGGCCTCTCCAACCAATATGACTCACGGGACACTTCTGATTAATACCAATCAGGTTAATGGCTTAGCTATGGTTAATGGTGCCCTGCTCTGTAGCTGCAACAACAAGAATTAATAACAAATCCCCCACTCGTTTTTGCAAATCAGAGGAAAGATGCTAAGGGCTTGACAAACTCTAATCTTTATGATTTAATGGAATCGTGTTAGAGCACAGAGACTGTGGAGATTGGGAAACTGCAAAAAATTCTCTGTCACATCCCTGGCTTTAAAGATCTGAGCTCTTTCTAATACTCTGTCAACAGCTCACTGTCACTGGGGCTTTATAAGACAGGACAGCCCCGGTGACAAACCATCTAGAAAAAAAGATACAAGAGCAAGTGGTTCATTAGTGCAGATAACACACATGAGGCTTAATCTCTATGGAGGGGGACAAAAAATTTAACAGACATCTTATCATAATGAGCTGGAAAGTATGTCTTAAAGGCACAAGGGATGATTCATTTTGTCTCTGCTGGTGACCTTTAGCGATTCAATGTCACAGACTAAGTGCTGAAGTATTCAGCTTTGGGCAGTCCCTGGGCTCAGGCACTGGGACTTTCTGTAGCCAACTGCAAAATGTATCAAACCACCAAATGTCAAGCTTTTGCCCAACCTGAAGTGGGCTCCCAGAATCCCGGAAATAGTGTTAGGGTTAGTCATTTGCTTCAGGGAAGGTTAAGATTGGGGTGACAAGAGCTGGGGGAGGTGGAAGAAGCCCTCCGTGGGTAAGGAGCCAATTGTCTGCACGAGTGGGGGGGGCGGGGCAGTAGTGTGGGAGGAGTGGGGGAGGGGCTTTATTTTAGCTGCTGCAACACCGGACGTGGGGAAACCTGGTGGCTGTGGTTTGGAGAAAAATCCCAGCTTTCAGCTGGCAGGAAAAAAAAAAGACAAAAAAAAAAGTTCACTCTACCAGGGGAGAAGACGGACAAGAACTGAGGGAGATGTGTGATGGTTGGCCAAATAATTTGGGATTCTTAGAGAAAACTAGAGTACTGGAATTTGTGCAGAAGAAGCCAATGCCGCTGGAGTTGGGGGAACCCCAGCATCGAGGGCTGTTTCCAAGCAGATGCCAAGCATCCTCGATGTAGGATCCAGGGGAATAAGACTCGTTATAGACCCAACCTAGGGGTGGAGAAGAGGTTCTCAAAGTCTCTGCCTTACTTAATGGTAGATGGTCAGAACCTGCGAGGACAGAAACCAAGGGGAAAAATCTAGGCACAGAACTGAAGAAGGCATCACTGGATGGCATTTACAAAAGCTGCCTTATGTGCTCTCTGTGTTTATTTTATTTGCCTCAATGTAGGTGTCTCGTCCTTTAGGCTATATAACCTTGGTGTAGGATGTGCCACGCTGTAACTAACAACACTGCAAGCATAAAGTATGTACTCAATTCATTCTCTTGGTTGTCTTCAAAATCTTACTTTAATTCTGAACTCTTTTTTTCTTGGGCTCTGGAAATGATAGGCTCAGAGATAAATGGCTGTTGATGGGCCTCGAAGACCATAAAAAAAAAAAAGACTTTGAAGGATTGTCTCTGTACAAAAAATCCTCTTACAAAGGACGCAGACGGTGATGGATCAGCAGCAGGCTTATGGATTGTTTTCACCACCACTTCAGCAGGAATGTTCCCTATGCCTGCTTCTCAAGTGACAACAGGCAGACACCCTCTAGGCGGTCGTCCTTAAGACTGAGGCGGATCCACCGCGTCTGAAGGAAACCTAGCCAGTGCCCTTGAGAGGCACTTACAAATGGAGGTCTGTTGGGTGTATTATCCATTTGGCTGGATTTGGAAACATCAAATACGTCTCCACATTCCCCCCACCCCCTCCACACTCCAGTTAGGTAAAGGCAAGTGCTTTGGGGACTCCGCTAGTGCCAGAAGCGAGAGCACGCAGATTAAAACCATCTTCCGTTACCTCTCCCAGCACTCAGGGATCCACATCTTTAATAACAGCAGATTCCTATTCATAGTAACAACAACAGATTATCCATACTGCAACCGCTAGCTTCATCTGGCTATTTACGTTTAAATTACCATAAATAAAATGAAATTAGGCATTGTTCTTCGGCCACACCAGCCACCTCTCAAGTGCTCCAGAGCCCCAGCATCGGGGAGTTACCATCTTGGACAGAGGTTCCTTACATGGAACACACTACTGGACGGAAAGGGATGAGACCGAGCACCTTCCATCTTTGTACCTAACACCCAGTGGCAGTTTGGTGGCTATCTACTACACACTTGATCAACTACAACAGATAATGAGCTCAATTTTTCTCTGTCTGCCTCTCCCACTGCTCTTAGGTTCTCTGTAATTAGGATTTCCTTCACAGCTTCTCTTTGCTTGAATTCCTTCTAAACAAATTCAAAGTAGGCCTCTTTGTGCATTCTCTCTCATTCTCCCTCACTCTCTCTCTTTCTTTTAAGGCTTGTTGGGCTTGGGACAGAGTATCTTTGTACTGATACTGAGCTCTCAGACAGTATTGGGTCCTGTGATTGTTCTGCCTCGTGATCAGTGAGAACAAAATCACAAGGGCTGAGGTGGTGGGATAACTGGGGAGCATTGGCTTTGGGTGTCTATTTCTGTCATCCAGAGGGGAAAGGGAGGGAAATGGGAAGACAGAATAGCTGTGCCAAGGGCTGACTCACCTGGCTCTCCTCAGCCTACAAACAGGGGAGAGAACTGTGAAGGAAGCCCATGTTTATTAAATCCCTCACAATGATCTAAGTATCTCACAGCAAACCCATAAGGGAGGTTTTATTTTCCACATGTAGAGAAAAGTTTAGAGAAATTTAGGATTCAGAAAGGTGAAGTGATTTGTTTAAGGCCTCACAGCTTGTAGGAAGCAGAGCTTATATCTTACAGTGAATTCTTTTCAAGCCCATCAGCTCTTTCTAGTACTGCAGGGAACCTTGCAAACATCAGGGGGGGGGAGGGGGCTGGAGATTTAGGCTGGATGTACAGCGAATGGTCCTCGACCAAGAGCCATCTTGAATCTAGCAGTCTATAACTGTGCCGTGGCGTGAGGGGCGTTTGCAGGCCTAGGCTCTGTTAGCCCAGGCAGTGCTCTGGCGGGTGGTATTAGGGAAAAACGGGAGAGGAGATGATCCTTTATCTGTTACGTAATATAGTTTATTGCTTTTGTAAAAGGCTTGTTGTATGATTTTGTTGCTAGCTACACTTCTGGCTAATCCAGAACAAGGTCCCAGGAGGTCACCTGGTCCAGAATTCATTCTCACATCGGATGCTACCGTCTTTCTTTTTGGTTTCTCCGTAAATTAGGGCATGGATGTTGCCATGCCAAGTTCTTCGATGGAATTAATTTTCTAAGTCTCTGGCACTGGGATATCTCCACAGTGTGAAAATCAAGATTTCCTCAAATCACAGATATTTCTGGCCTCATATTTGTAAGTGGTTTAGTAATTTTTAAAATCTTTCACATGCATTTCACATGATTCTCACTAATATCCTGTGAGTTATATAATCATTCTTTTTCCAGATGGGCAAAACAAGGCACAGTGTAGCTAAGGGAACAATGCAAAACCACAAAGTAAATAAGCTCAAGCTTCTGATTTCTGAAGCTTTGTCACTTTTTCCCATGAACAATAAAAAATTTTTTTAAAAAAAATCTCAAAATCCAGACACTTCTGTGTCCATCACCTTCATTCTTTTTCTTTCCTATGTCTTATTCTTGGTTTGGAAATCTCAAGCTTCCAGGTTGTTGAAGTTATTGAGTTAAGACATAGGGACTTGTGATAATAAATATACTTCAGAGTCACCAATGTCAAGAAATACAGAAGGTCTAGAACATGAAAGCCAATGTCCTGCTCCCAAGCAGAAAGGGTTTGGAAGCAGTCCTTCACGAAGCAGTTAGATAAACGAGAACAGCAATCAATCAACTCACTAATTCATCTACAGAGAAGCGAACTAGTGGCCTGATTCCCTGCCCACCCCCACGGCCCACACCAAATCAAAGGCCATTGTGGTATCAGGTTTAAACTGCTCAGATTAAGAAAAGAGTAAAGGTGCAACATTGTCTACTAAGTCATTAAAACAAACAAACAAACAACAACAGCAACAACAAAACCACAAAGTTTTACAAGAAACCATCTAGTAAAAGCCAAGTTCTGGGTAAGCTAAGACCCATTTGGGGAATGGAACTTGGCTTTCCTATCTCTGTTCATAAACTCACCAAGCCAAGAGATGAAATTTAGGTGCAAACTAGAATTATTAAGAACTATTAATATTAGGGCGCCTGGGCGGCTCAGTTTGTTAAGCCGCTGCCTTCGGCTTAGGTCATGATCCCCGAGTCCCAGGATTGAGTCCTGCATCGGGCTCCCTGCTCACTGGGGAGTCTGCTTCTTCCTTTGACCCTCTCCCCTCTCATGCTCTCTCTAGCTCTCTCTCTCTCTTTCAAATAAATAAATAAAATCTTTAAAAAAATTATTAATATTAATTGATACTTTAAGGAGTCAACTATCCAGCAAATATTTAATGAATTCCTGTTATGTGCCTTCTACCCTCTGCATGGTTACCTTACAGACTGATTCACAAAAATAAAGCCATGCAGCATAATCTAAGCCAAGAAATAAAGATTTCCTTCTTCCTTGGACTATCCAGGTAATTGCTTCGATATTCCACTCCATGGCACCTTGCTGCTAAAGTTTTAATTGTCTTCCAAGACCACAGGCATAAGGAAATGCAAACCAAAGCTATACTCTCCCTAGATGTCCCCCCAGAGGGAAACCCCCACAAACTGGAAAGGAATGAAGAATCATCTCACATTAAGAAATTTGCCTTCAGAGGAGGAGGGCTGGTGAGAAGCCTTTTACAACATTTTCCAGGACAGCATTAGATCCATTAATTACCTAATTCTCTGTGCCTTATTAGCTCCCTTAGAACCTTTTAGATGCCTCTAATTCCCTTATCCTAAAGGCTTCAGAATTGGGGCTACTAGTCCTTTGGTCCCAATTAGGTCCACATGTGGCATATTGTGCTGCAAATCTCTGCAGCGTATTTACACTAATTATGAACATTAATTATAGGGGAGCCCTGGGAGCTTAATGCCCATTCCAAAGTCATGCATGAAGCTAAGCTGAGTTTACAATCTTGGAAGCACAGCAAAAGCAAGCCCAGATTATATGGAGTCAGGAAGGGGAAAGAGAAACAGACATGAAAACAATCAGAGAGGCAAGAATTTCTAGGAAAAAGGGTGTCCTGAACATAAGAAAAATAAGCAGATGCCCCCTTAGTTTGCATAAATGGGGCATAGGGTCAGAACTAAACATCCAGCCCAAACCCCTTGAAATCCTTCCTCCCGAAGGTTCGAATTGATCTCAGGAGACCAGCAGGAGCTGAGTCTGCAGGTAGGGGTTAACTAACCTTGCTGCAGAGAGAACAGAGTTCAAAGCTGGCACCAAAAGAGAGCTGTACTAGGAAATAATTAAATTATAGAGATGTTTTAAAATCATATTTATTCATTCAATCATTTCTTCATGCACAGAACCCATACATTATGCTAAGTTTTATACTAGGTAACAGTAGCTAACATTTACTGTGCATTTGTTACATGTCAGGTACTATTCTAAGCACCTTAGAGGCATTCATACTTTGTCAGAACAGAGAAGAAAGACTATAATCTTTCTTCTCATACATAAAAATCTCCATTTTATGTATGAAGAAACTGAGGCACAGAAAATTTCAGATACAATTTCTCAAGAACACAGTGGGCAAGTATCTGATTCAGGGTCCAAATCTAGTCTGCCTCCCAAGCCCACTCTAACGAACACTGAACACTGCTATTCTGCCTGAACTGGGTATGAAAAGGTAAATGGAGCATGATTCCAGGCATAAAGGAATTCCCAGCCGAGGAGATTTAGACATAGAAATAATTATACAAGGTGGGCATCCTCCAGAGGCTCGAATGATACTGGATTCTATTCCTTCATGTCTAAGCAAGGGCGTTGCTGCTTCTTTCCTCTGCATGATCAAGCTTTCTTTCTCCATTGTTACTCTTACTAGCATATAAATATACTATAAAATCTCTCAATAGAAAAAAAAATCTTTTAATCTCCTGTTCCCTTCTAACTACTGCCCTTGTTTTCCTGCTTCTCTTTATAAAAACAAAACAAAATCAAACAAACAAGTAAAAACCAACACACCAGCCTCGGAGGAGTTGTTTTTACTGTCTTATTTCCCATTCTCTCTTAATCCCATTTCACTCAGGTGATTCTCCCCACCATCCCTAAGAAATGGTACTTGTTAAGGTCACCAAAGATTCGGATGTTTCTAATGCCAGTGGTCAAACCTCAGTCCTCATCTGCATTTTTGTCTCTCCCTTGACTTGTCAGAAACCAGACTCCACTTGCTTCCCTCCTACCTCACTGGCAGCTTGATCTCAGTCCTCTCTGCTGGGGTATCGCAGGACTCCGACCTCAGACTTCACCTCTACTCTTTTGACATTTTTACTGTGTGACCCCAATTCTCCCCATGGCGGAAATGCTTGCCACATTTTCTCAAATCTAAGACACGAGTGGTTTCACCTTTCACATCTCTGGAATGGGATGCCTCCTCAAATAGTTGTCATCAACCGGAGTGGTCCTGATTTAGTCTCACTGTCCGCACTGTGAGAATGTGGTCATTGTTGTTAACATTACCTCAATCCAGTGGAAACGTATGGATCAATGGCACTACACATGTTGGGTTTTAATGCTGTTTAAAATGAATCTGAAGATTAGTACAGTGATTTGTCATTGAAAGAAAACTATTATTATACATACAGAAAAGCATGGAAATAGAGCAATGTGAAAGAATATGAAATGACAAAACTTCATTTGTTTTCTTTAAAACAACAACCAACCGCTTTATGAATCTTTAGAGAGTAAGATACCTTCAAGAGGAGCTCTTTTATATTTTGTTCCTGAGATACATACAAAGGGTTTACCTATCACATTTTTAAAAATTATTTATTTATTTGAGAGAGAGAGGAGGAGGAGGGGAGAGAGAGTCTCAAGCAGACTCCACACTGAACACAGAGCCTGATGTGGGGCCAATCTCAGGACCCTGAGATCATGACCTGAGCTGAAACCAAGAGTCAGACACCTAAGTGACTGCATCACCCGGGCGCCCCATCACGTTTTTTTTATTTTATTTATTTTATTTTATTTATTTTATTTTATTTATTTTATTTTATTTTATTTTATTAAGATTTTATTTATTCATTTGAGACACAGATAGAGAAAGCACTAGCAGGGGGAGTGGGAGAGGGAGAAGCAGGCTCCCTGCTGGCCGAGAGCCCGATGTGGGGCTCGATCCCAGGATCCTGGGATCATGACCTGAGCCGAAGGCAGACGCCCAACCATCTGAGCCACCCAGGCGCCCCCCATCACGTTTTTATTAATGCAAGTGCAGACAGAAGAAGTCATCAAATGCTTTGAAAAAAATCATTCAAGAAACTTATAGGTGTGACCAATTCATGCCTCAGACAGGACTATTACTAAGTTATGATATCATAGCTTAATTGGTAGGACTTTTTTTAAAGGTAACTAGTTTTTGTTTGTTTTTTTTAATTCCAGTTGTAGGGTGTTTTATTTTGTTTTGTTTTGTTTTGCTTAAGGCTACATCTTATAATCAATAGTGCCTTCGATTAGATGAAATATGGAGCATACTGATGGTTCCCATATTTAAAATTTCCAAAATAAACTTTCTTATTTGCTTCAGATATATACATTTAGCTACTTTCTCAATATATGCACTTGGATGTCTAGAAAACACTTTAAAGTCAAGATGTCAATTGAATACTCTGGACTCCCTATTCTCATTCCCAACTCACTTCCTCCTAGTATTTAAAAAAAAAAAAAATTGCATCACCACTCATCAGTTGCTCAGGCCAAATGCCTGGAAGTTATCCTTGATTTCTCCCTTCTTCTTACACTACATATCCAATCCATCTGAAAATCTTATCAGCTGTCCTTTACAATATATCTCAAACCCTGCTATTTTATGCCATCTCCACTGCTATCTGATGGTCTGAACCATCATCATTTTTTCCTTCCACTTCTGGCTTTTCACATTGTAGCAGCCAGAGTAATCTTAAAATGTAATTAAAATCATAATACTCTCTTATTCAGCACTCCAAAAAATAAATAAATATATAATAATAATAATAAACTCAGTGCATAGGCTTAACAGCAGAATGGAGGGAAGATAAAGAAAAGAATAAGTGAACTTCAAGATTGAATAGAAACCATCCAATCTGAGACAAAGAGAAAACCGACTGGAAAAAGTAATGAACAAAACCTTGGGGACCGAGGGAACTATAACAAAAGCTCCAACACCGGTGTCATGAGAATCCTGGGGGGATAAGGGAAACAGAGTGGCCTGAAGAAGTGATGGAAGAAATAATGGTTGAATATTTTCCAGATTTGGCGAAAGACATAAAACAGAATCAAGAAGCTGAACGAATCCCAAACAGGATAAACTGAAAAGAAATCTAAACCCAGACACAACATGGTCAAACTTCTAAAAAAGACAAGGACAAAGGAAAATATACTGACAGCAGCAAGAGAGAAGCAATATCTTACCTACGAGGGAAAAGCAATTTCAATGACAGTGGATTTCTCATTAGAAGACATGGAGATCAGACAAATTGGCACAGCATTTTTCTTTTCTTTTCTTTTTTAAAGGATTTTATTTATTTATTTATTTATTTATTTATTTATTTATTTAGAGAGCAGGGGTGGGGAGGCAGAGGGAGAGGGAGAGAGAGAATGTTAAGCAGACTCCATGTTGAGTGCGGACCCCAACACAGGACTGGATCCCATGACCCCGAGATCATGACTGAGCTGAAATCAATGGTCAAACACTTAATCCACTGAGTCACCCAGGCGCCCCTTAGCATAACATTTTTGAAGTGCTAAAAGAGAATAACTGTCAGCCCAGAATTCTATATCCAGTAAAAATAGCTTCCTGGAAGGAAGAGAAAATCAAAGACTCTCTCAGGTGAAGGAAAACTAAAAGAATTTTTCACCAGAAGGCCTCCCTTAAGAGAATGAATAAACAACTTTTCTAAACTGTAAGGAAACAATAAAGAAAGGAAGGAATCATGAAATATCAAAAAGGAAGAAATAATTACAGAAAGAGTAAAACATGGGTAAATACATGTTCCTTTCTTTGAGTTTTCTAAAGAATATTTAGCAGTTCAAGCAGAAGTTTAACAGCCTGAGATGGTTTTAAATATATGTATAGGAAATGATTAAGACATTTATAATTGGGGAATTTAAAGAGACATGAAAAGGAAAGGCTTCTATACTTTACTCCAACTGGTAAAATGTCAACAACATTATATATAATGCAATACCTGGAACAATCACACACACACACACACACACACACACAATCTATACAAAGAAATAAACCCCCCAAAGTTGTAGATAAATCAAAATAGCATTCGAAAGAAAGTGTTCAAGTAACACACTAAAAGACAGGAAAAAGAAAAAGATAAGACACACATATTAGAAAGGAAGAAATAAAACTTTCCTTATTTGCAGATAATGTGATCATATACATAGAGATTGCCAAAGAATCTCACAAAAAAATCCTAAAATTAATAATGAGTTCAGCAAGACTGTAGATAAATATATAATTAAAAACAAACAAACAAACTTCACAGGTGTTGATATAACAAAACATGTCTAGGACTGGTATGCTGAAAAACTACAAAATGCTTATGAAAGAAATCAAAGATCCAAAAAATGGAGAGATATAACATATTGATAGATTAGAAGATTCAGTATAATAAAGATGTCCATTCTCCCCAACCAACTACGGGTTTAACACAATTCCTATCAAAATTCCAGCAGACTGTTTTGTATATATAAAAAAAAAATTCTAAAATTTATATGGAAAATAAAATAAAATAAAATTTATATGGAAAACAAAGCAAAAACAAAATAAAACCAAAAACCAAAACAAACAAAAAGCTATGCTAGCTAAAAGAATTTTAAGAATAGAGAAGAAAGTAGAAGGAATCACTCTTCCTGATTTCAAGTTGAAGTATTCAAAAGAGTGTGGTAGAAATAAAGACATGTGGCTTAATGGGACAGAATAGAAAATAGTCCTTTTAACAAATAGTGCTGCGGAAATTGGACATATGTGAAACAAAACAAAAAACAAGAACTTTTGCTCTGCGGAAGACCTTGTTAAGAAGATGAAAAGGAAAAAAAAAGATGAAAAGACAAACTATATCCTGAGAAAAAATATTATCAGATCATCTATCCATCAAAAGACTAGTATCTAGAATATAGAAAGAATTCTCAAGACTCAAAATAAATAAATGAACAAATAAACAAATTAATTAATTAATTAATTTAAAAAGCCCAACCAATCCAATTAGAAAATAGGCAAAATATCTGAAAAAAAATTTCACTAAAAAAAATATATGGATGGCAAATAAACACTTAAAAAATGTTCGCTATCATTAGACATAGGGAAATGCAAATTAAAACTATAACGAGATATCAAAACACACCTATCAAAATGGCAAAGCTGAAAAATAGTGACAGCACCAACTTTTGGAGAGGTTGCAGAGAAATTGGATCACTCATATAATGCTGGTGGGAATGTAAAATGGTATAGCAACTCTGGAAAACAATGTGGCAATTTCTTTAAAAACTAAACATGCAACTTCCCTATGTCCAGCGATTGCACTCCTGGGCATTTATTCCAGGGAAATGAAAATTTATATTCCCAAACAAACTTGTGCATGAATATTTATTCATAAATGCTTAAGACTAGAAACAACCCAGATGTCCTTGAACAAGTGAATGATAAAACAAACTGGCACATCCATCTATACCATGGAATACTACACAGTAATACAAAGGACAAATGTTTGATACATGTAACAATTTGGATTAATCTCCAAGGAGTTACACTTAGTGAAAAAAGCCAATCCCAAAAGGTTATATACTGTATGCTTTCATTTATATAGAAATGGAGAACACATTAGTGGTTGCAGGAAGCAAGGGACCAGGGAAGGAAAGATGGGGGAGGTGAAAGAGAAGGGACATGGATATAAAAGGGCAACATGAGGATCCCTGTGATAATGGAAACATTCTGTTTCTTGACTGTTTCCATGTCAGTATCCCGGTTGTGATATTGCTATGTTTGTGAGTGGGAATACTCACTTATGTGAAGATAAAAATTCTTTTTTTTTTAGATTTTATTTATTTATTTGACAGAGAGTGAAAGAGAAAGAGAGGAGCGCACACAAGCAGGGGAAGCAGCAGAGGGAGAGAGAGAAACAGGCTCCCCGCTGAGCAGGGAGCCCAATGCAGGGCTCCATCCCAGGACCCTGGGATCACGACCTGAGCCGAAGGCAGTTGCTTAACCGACTGAGCCACCCAGGTGCCCCTGAAGATAAAAATTCTTTCCAAATGAAAAAATCTCAAGGTAACTCTATCAAGTATGCCAGAGGTTTTCATGAAAGTTAATAAACTAATGCTAAAACTGGTATGGCAGAGCAAAAGCCAAGAATATCTAAGAAGATTAAGGTATGTGTATATTTCTCAGTGCCTACTGAAAAATGTATTAATTGAGACAGTGACGTACTGGCATAGGATTAGCCAAAAAAGACCCACGAAACAGTAGAGTACAGTTAGAAATGAACTCTTGCCTGTATGGACCAGTATATTACAGAGTGGTGTTATTTTTTTTAGACTGATACTTTAAATCAGTGGAACAAGCATAGTGTAATTAGCAGATAATGTTATGATCATGTAATATATTATATATCCCCCACCATTCACACAAAAATTCCAGCTATATCTAAAACCTTATGTGAAAAGCAGAGTTGACTTTCATAGGAGAACACAGAAAATATCTTTATAAGCCTGCAGTGTAAAAGGGACTTTCCTAAACAGGACACATACATACACACACACTAAACCATAAAGGAAACGATTGACAACTTTGACCATATTAAAATTAAAATCTTCTGCACAACTAAAAATGTCATAAAGGAAATGAAAAGATAAGTATTTGTAACACATATAAAGATCAGTGACCAGAATAAGAAGCACTTTTTTAAAGAGTAAGATCAAAATCATCCAAGAAAAAAATGGAAAAAAATATTTGAACAGAAAGCTCATAAATGTGGAAACATGAGTGGTCAGTAAACATACGAAAAGAAGTTCAATCTCATTTGTAGTAAGGGAAATATAAATTAGAACCAGAAGGTGTAAATTAAAACCACAGTGTGGGGAAATGTGAACTATCATTCTGTGCTAGTCAGTATAAAAATTGGCACCTTGGAAGGCAATTTGGCACAATCTAATATAATCAAGGATAGGAATGCTTTCTAAGTCAGTGACTCTCCTAGAGAATTTCTTGCATTATGTGCCCATGTAGATATATATATATATATACACATACATATATATATGAATGCTTATTGCAGCATTGCTGTTTTTTTTCCCTCCTGCTGCCTGCCCTGTGCATGAGGGGTTGCCCTGAAGCATTGTCTCTAACAGAGAACAATTAAAAACAACTTAAGTATCATCAACAAAGGAGGGATAAACTGTAGTATAGTCATAGTGTGGAATGACATTCAGATAATAAAACTCAATGTATCTATAATGATATAAATTAACTTAAGAATATGTTAAATAAAAAAAGCAAGTTGCTTACAAATACATACAGTTCACATACAAACTACATACAAATACAATTTATATGCAATTTAAAATACACAAAGCAATAATAAATATGATTATAGATACATGAGTATGTAGTAAAAGTATAAAAAGCTTGCTATGGGGCCCCTGGGTGGCTCAGTCGTTAAGCGACTGCCTTCGGCTCAGGTCATGGTCCCAGGGTCCTGGGATTGAGCCCCGCATCGGGCTCCCTGCTCCATGGGAAGCCTGCTTCTCCCTCTCCCACTCCCCCTGCTTGTGTTCCCTCTCTCATTGTGTCTCTCTCTGTCAAATAAATAAATAAAATCTTAAAAAAAAAAAAAAAGCTTGCTAAGGATACACCACCAACTCCAGCATCCTGATTGCTCAGGGTGAGAGGGAGGATGAATGAGAGTCATGGAGGTGGGGCTTTAGTTACATTATAACTTTAATTTCTTTGAAAATAAAAAAAAAAATATATATATATATGCATATATGGAGCCAACACATTAATGCGTTAGCATTTGATAAATTTAGATGTTGGCTTTATTGGGTTTCTTATGTTATTTTCAGTATTCTTTGTTTATTCTTTTTTCTTAATTAAAATATGAAAGAAGTTTCCAAAATGAAGTAAGCATTGTTAAGGGAGTCATTCAAAATAGCATGTAAGGATAAGAAGAAGAGGGTTCCAAGGAAGTCTCCTCTTTCAATTCTCAGAAGCTATGAACTTTAGACTTTTGTCAATTGCAACTTGTTAAATACAACTGGACCACTTCCTGGAACACATTCTTCTACTTTGGACCCAAATAGAGATAATGTAACATGTGTTAGCTAAATAGCCAATGGTGTATTAGATAGTTTAACTCTGCGGACACCAATCATAATTCTTTCAAAACAAGTTAGGCAAACTTTGTGGGTTTTGCCTTTATAAGCCTTCTCTCCCCAAGGGCAATTCTGAGCACACTTTGGATTTGGGGGGGGCACCGTGTCTCCTGTATTGCAATCCCTAAAACCCCAAATAAATGCTTTTGGTTACTTTACAGTCTCTGTGTCTTCTGGGTGGACAAAAATAACGAAACCCCACACAAAATTCCGAAAGTGGTCCCTCAGATCCCCACACAGCCTGCTTCGGGAGGAATTCTACTTTGAGATTAAGAAAGCATCCAACGGTTTTCAGTGAGGTGAGGGTTGCATTTTTGCCCTAGAGTTACGTGCTAGTGGTCAGGGATGCTGTTGCTTATTTCTGGGTTCCTTAAGTCTGCCCTTGCCACACACCTCTAACAGTCTCTACATTAAATTCTCTTTGGACGACCCATCTGAGTGTGATGTTTCCCCGCCGTGACCCTACTTGCTTTCTCTGTGAAGATGTTGGACAATGAAGCCCCGACACTCTCAACTATGTTACAGAACAAGGGCAGAATACCTGGAAATTCCTGCTTACAAAGGCCAAGCGTCTTCCCCTACCACGCAAACGCAAAGGGGACTGGGCAGAGTCCTTTCTCTCGTCTCTGTGTGAAAGAGTAACAGAGTAGCAGAAAAGAGTAGCAAGTCAGAGCTGACTTCCCAGCCAGCCTCTCTGCTGCTTAGGAACCCCGAGATCCCGGGGAATTGCCTAACCACACTGTTCCTCAGTTTCTTCATCTAGAAAGTGGGCTTATTCACACTCACCTCACCGGGTTATTGTGAGGATCAAGTGAAACAATGCAATATGCAAACTGCTCTGAATGACCAAGTGTAAAGCATACAACACTCTCAAATCTGACTGGCAAGCAGTTGCTAACTCCAAATAGGTCCAGTGCCTGGACATTTCTTCTCCCTCTCCTTTGTCTCTGATCCGTTTGATTGTCTGCTTCCTTTATAGAGAGCCTCCTAAAGGAGCCAGCGGAGTAATAACAACAAACAAGTTAGGAAGAATTAGCCTCCCATCTCTCTTGTAAATGTCGACAGGTCCCATCCTTATATTACAATCCCAATTAAAGGGAAATTCCCCACCAAGCCATAAACCTAAAATGAAAAAAACCCTATAGGGATGAATAAGCCTCTTCCGTGAACAAACCTGCTATTTATCCTTTTTTTTTTGTCACCGCTTATGTGCGCTCAAATCCCTGCTGAACCAATCCTGCAAGCTGATGAAGAAGTAAAGCTACAGGCATCCATCGATGGGTCTGTCAAGATGTTACTTGTAACGAGTCTCCCATGGATTTGATTATTATTGGGTATTAATTATTAATGGAATTTCCTGCAGGAGGCCTGCGTGGGCTTCTTTCCCGCCAACCTCTATTTTGAACTAGAATTAAAAAATAACCAAAAATTTCCCCCAGAGGAACGGGAGGGGGAAAAAGGCAGGAATTAAGGGTATCCCTCTGTAGGCTTTTACCACTGGCACTACTTGATATTCTGGGGTTGTGCTCATAATTAAGTGTGGGGGGAAGCAGACCTGTGTGTAGAGCCTCCTGGGCGCCTCCAGCTGCAGACCCTTGCTCAGAACCACAAAGAAGGAACAAAGCGCCCCTCCGCTGTGCCCCTCTCCCCACCCCCCACTCCCATCCTCACCATCCTGCTCTAACCTTGTCTTCTTTGGCAATTTATTTCCTCTGATGGTTATGTTAATTTTTATGGCTTCCTAATGATCAGCAATATTTGGCAGATTAACATCATTTAACTTTCCTCTCCCGGGGGAGCGGGGTGGGGGGGGGGGGAAGAGACAGAGAGGGAGTTGAATGGTGAGAAACATCTGGAAAAGGCAAGAGGGAAAATTCAGAATTCCGTGCCAAGCATGTCGGTGGGACAGTGAGAGATGGACACCCAGGAAAGCCTGAAGAAACTACAACCGAATTAAAAAACCCGAATAAGGCTGGAGGATCAGAAGCGGAGCCCCTCCCCCACCCCGTGTAGTTTTAACCTTTATTCATGGCTGATAACCCATATGTGGCTTCCTAGCGATGGTTTAAAGATGGCTACACATGTCAGGGTGTCTGGGAGGCAAAGACAGAGCAGATGTTGAAATTTGTGCCATGGAAAGGACAAATTCATCTTGTCTAGCAGAGAGTGGCATGTTCATGAGTGTCCTGAAGGGGTCCTTCCTCCATTGCTATGCTCCCCTTTTCCAGAAGGCAGTGGTCCCTGCGTGGTGCCGCAGATGGAAAGATGGAATTTCATTTTACTGGCGTTCAGTCAAAACAGAATAATGTGTTTAATATCCCTGCAGTGTAAGTGAAAGGGAGAGATTCATGAACTCGTGGGAGGCTAGGGATTCCAGGCAGTGCTCTGATATCCCCTAGTATATATAAACAGAGAAATCACAGTGCAAAATATGGGTAAATCCAGGTTAAGATCTCCACCTGCCCCCCAGGTTGCTACTTTAAGTTCAAGCCTTTCTGACAAAGGTATGGCCCTCGCCTGGAGAACAACTGACTTAACGCAAAGGTAGGCAGGGGTCCTGAACTTAATCCCTGAGGAGGGGGATTTGGCCGCAGAGTCAAGGAAGGAGATAAATGTTCCTGATTGGCAGATGTATTAAGTAGGGAAGGGCCTCCCAAAGAAAGTCACTAGAATCTCCATCCAGAGGTTTCATTCAAAATCCAAGAGAGGGTAAGCGCATGGCTATAAAACTCTGTTTATAAAATAGCAACACTCATGTACACGGGAGGAAAAATCTGGAAGTAAATATTCCAAAATGCTACAGATAGTTGAATTTGGATAGTAGAATTATGAATAATCATTGTCTTTTATAATTATTTTCTAATTTTTTTCCAATGCAATTATATCATTTTTTAATGATAATGTGTGTGTGTGTGCATGTGTGTGTATGTGATTCTCTACTTTTGCTGTGCATCAGAATCACCTAGGGAGCTTGTGAAAGATGTGAATGCCTGAGACCTGCCTTAGACCTCCTGAAATCAGTAAAAAATAAAATAAAAGTATAATTTAAAAATGTAAAATTGCAGACCCCTCCTAATCTAAACTGAGCTTTCCCAGATCTGTTTACATGAAGTGGAGCTGTCCAGCAAGCTGTCCCATGGGTTCTTCATTATATTCATGTCTGTTCCCCCCAAGTTTTTTCCAAGAAAACACTGCTTTCTATATAATTTTCCCAGGAAATATTTACAACCATGCATATATCTGATTTTTTTTTCCCCATAAAAAGTCTTTAAGCTCTGTACTTTTCTCTCTTGGATGTGATTTCTTTCTTTCTTTTTTTTTTTTTTTTTAAGATTTATTTGTTTTAGAGAGAGAGATAGTGTGAGCTGGGAGAGGGGCAGAGGGTGAGGGAGGAAGAAATAATCTCCAGCAGACTCCCTGCTGAGCACTGAGCCCATCATGGGGCCCCATTCCAAGACCCTGAGATCACGACCTGAGCCGAAATCAAGTCAGACGCTTAACCGACTGAGCCACCCAGGTGCCCCCCTTCAATGTGATTTTCAATATCAAAATAACAAAGCCCAATGTCTGCAGAATCTCAATTTGTTCCTGTCCTTTGCTTATACATGTATACACACGTCTACACTCACAACCTCAAAGATGAGTCTACCCACACAGGGTTCCCTGTTATGTAAATTCAGTTAATTTAGTGAGAAAAAAGTCCAAAGTTAATCAAATTTGTGGTTGATTGAATGAACCATTTGGGACGATTTAGAAAAAAAAAACCCTTTATATGGTAGGTATCACTATTAGTCCAGAGAGTTGAATGAGTTAATACTGAGGTTGTTAGCATCTAGCTGCAAAGAGACATCTTTTTTTTTTTTATCTCTGGTGACAGAGCACAGTCATGTAATATAGTTTTATTATCTTAATTTCTGTGAGTCCAGTTAATAATAGTAATTGTATCCAATGAAAATAATAAAAAAAAAAACCCTCTTGGTTACAGTGCTACCTTACGCACAGTTGATGGTACACACACACACACACACACACACACACACACAGCATACACATCAATTCGAGCTCCAAGATTGCTACCACATTTGCATAAGGCTATGGTGATCCGTGATAGTGGGTTTTTTTTTTGTTTGTTTGTTTTTTTAAGATTTTATTTATTTATTTGACAGAGAGAGACACAGTGAGAGAGGGAACACAAGCAAGGGGGAGTGGGAGAGGGAGAAGCAGGCTTCCCGCGGAGCAGAGAGCCCGATATGGGACTCGATCCCAGGACCCTGGGACCATGACCCGAGCCGAAGGCAGTTGCTTAACAACTGAGCCACCCAGGCGCCCCCGTGATAGCGGGTTTTTAAAGACATTGTCAATGGGACTGAATAGGCCCCCCTCCCCCAGCTAACTGCACAGTGCTGCAAGAAAAATGCCAAGGCACTTTATTTTGTTTTTGTTTAAGCAAGAGCTATTGATGCAAAGGAAGCTCTCATTTCCCCTGCCTGCTGTCTGTGCTACTAAGTGACTGATGTTACATATAATCAGCAGGCTCTTCTGCCAGGGCTGGCAGCCGTCCACTCTCTGGCCCTGGATTGGCTCCCAGAGCTGGGACACAGAGTCCTACAACTAATCAGATGTCAGCTTCTTCAAGGAGGGACCACCCATTTGTTTGGCTCTGTGTAAAACAAGCTCTTTGTATTTGCATGTTGCCCATTTTAGCAGCCCTCGCCTTTCTAGATAGATAGCACTTAATGATACTAGTAACACCTTCCATTGACCAGTCCCATCCACGTCCCAGAGTTCTTGCACGTCCATTGTCTCCTTTCACCTGCTACTGGGGTTTGCAAGGCACACCGGTCTTTACAACTCACATTAATTCCCTGATATGCTGGTGACCTGGGATACTCCCAACTTCTCATAGATACCAACTCAAGACCTTCAGCGACTGAAAATCCTTCCTTTTATCTACCTGATATCCAGCCGAGATACGTTTCTGTTCAGTCTAGCCTAAAAGCAGTGTAGCCCACTGTTTCTTCGGTGGTTTGTCCGGCACCCTGACCCTGTGATTCTCCAATCTTCAGAGCAGGGTCCACATGACCCCCATGTGCAGTCAGCCCTACAAGGAACTAAGAAAAATCTCGTCCCGGGTGAAGTTGAACGTAAAGTGTATGCAATCACCATTACTGAGCACTCATCATGTGGCTGGTGGTCAGCTTTGTTATTTCACTCAATATGTGCAACATCTCTTCAGTGGGGAAGATCTAGCTCCATTTTAGAGGGATGAGAATGGAGATCCCAGGCCACATGCCTATAAACAGAGAGACCAGGATTCAAACCCAGTACGATCTGAATCTGAAACCATTGGTCTTTTTCTCAAATTCCTTGCTGCCTCTTTTCACTAGGAGCTCCCTGTGGGGGCAGCATTACCTGCCCCAAGATCCAGAGAGAGCAACTTGAGTCCTTTAGCTCACGGCAGGCATATCCCACTGTTGTTCTCCCAGGCCCAGACACTGTGTCCTGTCATGCAAGCTGTGTGTTTCTGTCCCCCCTACCCTGTGTCATCTTCTGAGCAGTTGCAATTTCTTCCTCATTCTTGTCCCTCCAGCATCTAGCAGAGTTCCTGGAACATAGGAACTACTCAATAAATGTTTATTGAATAGATGAGCCGCTGAGTACATATATCCACACGAGGCCTGTGAAGGATAAAATTCTATCTTGGAAAGCAGCTCTTCACTTCTTTAGGGCCCATCTGGATCCTATAGCCTCACTACCCGTGCCTTCGGGGCCTCCCCAGTCCTGTAATACTTCTCAGACTCGGCAGTCGCTGAGAATGATGCGAAGCTGTTTGCTATTTTCTTCTTTACGTGGTCTCTGGAGCTTGCTTCTTCCCCTAGAGCATACTTAGCACTCCTCAGCCAGCTGCCTCCCAAACCCCTGGGTTTCTAAAGCTCGTGACCGACTTCTCTGACCCACTGAAGCCCCGTCTTGCAGTAAATCCTCAATGCTCCTCCAACGGCCTAAGGTGAAAGAAACCAATTTTTCTCCCAATTTGTCATAGTCTGATACGTATGGAAAATAAAACATCACACACTTGGATGTCATGGCAATGTTAAATTTATATAGAAGTTCCTAGATCCTTTCTCTCGGGTTCTGCACTTATCTCTGCACCGACTAGTATCGATGGTGTGTGGACAGATGCCAGTCCACGGACCGCACTTGGAGGAGCACCAGCAGGGATCACCTGCTTTTCTGCTCTTTCTGCTTTTCCCCAGAGAGTAGCAGGGTCCAACAGACATAGAATGTAAGCCACATATGGGATGTTAATTTTTCTAGCGGCTGCATTAATAAAAGTAGAAAAGAAAGCAGGGGAGATTAATTTTAATACTCTATTCTATCAAACACAACATATCCAAAATAGTAGCTTTCCAATATGCAATCAATATAAAAATAATTTGTAAGATTTTATGTGTGTGTGTGTGTGTGTGTGTGTGTGTGTGTGTGTGTGCGCGCACACGCGCATGCGTGCCAAGCCTTTGAAATCTGGTATGGATCGTATACCTCCATACATCTCCATTTGGACTAGCCACGTGGCAAGCGCCCAATAGCCACATGTTGCTTGTGCCTGCTGGTTTGGAGAGTGCAGCTCCAGAGCCCATATCTCCAGAGCTATCACACACACAGGCTCCCCAGGCCCAAGAACCCATTTGGGATTTCACCGTTGCTCTATAGAACATCCCTCAGTTGTCTCTAAGCTTCAGCAACTCCCCCACTGACCGTGACTTCGGCATTCAGTTTCAGGCAGTCTTCTAGAACTAAACATCTAGGTCTAGTCAAAGAAAGGACAGAAAAGATAACAGCAAGAACTGATAATAAATAAGAGGAGACTCTCACAGGAGACTCAGGTTGCCGTTAAGAAAACCTTTTGGAGCCCTATAAGGTGGTAGGCATGGGTACTATGTAGATAAGCAGCCGGGATCTGTACACTGTGTCTCTATTTTTTACAGTTGGCATCAGCCCATTCTTAGATTCTAAGACCTTAGAACTCCTTCTAGCACAAGAAGAGAAAAGTCCCTAGATCAATAGGCTACCTTCATTTCGAGTCAGTATTGCTCTGGTCTTACTTGGAATTCCCAGGTCTGCATTGATTAGATTCCATCCTCCTTCCACAGTGATATAATGTCTGCCTACAGACAGAAAATGGAGAATGGATTGTTGCTATTGAACCTGTCTTCTTTAGTTACTTCCCACCAAACCATCTAGATGTTGATCTATTGTCCCTATGGGACCTCTATCTTTTACTGCTCTTGTTCATCCTTCAGAACCACCCTGAGTCATCATGGACTTTGGCTGAGGACATTTGTGACCCATTTGTCCTCTGCCCTGCAGAATAGTTTCCAAGTTTTATTTATTTCTACTGTTGAACTTAGCTTTTGGGGAATCCATTCCTTAGTCCAATCATCATTTGACCTGGTGGCTTTGTCCTAGAGGTGTTATATATAGAGAGGTTAGCCCAGATTTCCATTGCTTAATCCCCCTTTGGGGCAGTTATTATCATTAAGAAATATCTCAAGTCCCCCAAAGCTAACATGGGTAGAATGACTTATGTTTTAGTGATTGGTATTTAGACTCAAAGACCATGTTATTAAAAAAAATCAATTAGCTATAGAAAGATAGCTTTGCTCCAAGTTCCTTTCCAATTTGCAGCATGGAAGCTGTGGCTGGTTAGCATCTGGGTGTCCTCGAGACATACTGAGCATTTCATTCATCATACATGACATTTGCATATTGCAAATATCATACTTTATGCACATGCCTTCCAGGCTGGTATAGAGACTATGATTGCTGCCTAATTCTCACATAAATCAATGCACCAGGGAATGCCACTTCTAAACATGGGAAAAATCAAGGGTTGCTCTGCTTTTAGACTTTTCCTAGAACCTTCTCATTCTTTTCACATCTCAAGTAGATTCAGTGTTTTCATTTTCTCTTCTTTCCTGTAGCTCTTAAAATTCTATTAGCCATTTGTGAATATTATTTTATACCATCTGCATTTTCTCTAAGTTGTGATAGTGACCACTGAAATCATTCGTGTGCATTTTCTGTGCAGGAATTTTTTGTGGAAGAACAAAACCTTTCCTTTGTGTGACCATGTATCCAAATAGAAAGATGCTTGTTTATAAATCTATTTCACAACCAAACATTATTTTATTTGCTTAGGAGACAGAAAGAGAAGATGTTGAAAGAGAGAAGGCAAAAACATTTAATCTCAAATGACAGAGTGTAGGTTTGCTTTTTCTCTGTTCTTGGTTTGCTGCCTCTTAATCAAAGTCAACTTGATAACTACCATTACATTCTGTTTTCTGTTTTGGATCTGATGGCCTTCAGGGTATTTTCCCCATATTATTACTACTGCTTTAAAGTCCTTCTCTCTTCTGTGTCTCAGTTAGCAGAATAACGCACGTAGCCAGGCTTCTCCTTTGTACGCAAGAATGACTCTTGTTCTTCTTTGGGGAAGGTGTAAACCTGGGTGGGAGTCCAGGGAAACCAGCCCACAGTCTATCACAATGGGGAGTCATCTGCCTACCGTTGTTCCAAAAGGGGGGGTGGTGATGACCTGGAAGCAGAACTTGCCCTTTCTGAGTATCACCTTGCATATTATCCAAAAATTAAATACATCCTGGACTCCAATTATGGTTTAAGCTGACCTATGCATGAAAGGTTTAAGTAAGTCTTCCAGGAAGTCAAATCAGGGGATTGTCATTTGCATCCTGATTTAGCTAACCAATCCTCTCCTGCCACACAGGGAGCTGCATGGCCATCTCATAGTCCAGGCCTCTGGGAGTTGTCCTTGGTGAATAAGGCCTTCTTCTCTAACTGCTGACCTCATCCATCCTACTCATCTTTTTCTAATAGACCCTTTTGGAAGATTTTAATAATATTCAATGGCTTCAGGCTTCATCTGGATACTAATGATGGGATCTGGGTTAGTTTCCTTCCAGGGCTCTTCCTGGTAAATTAAAACAAAGGAAATGAGTGAGCTTTGTTCTGATGGGTATGTGAGGAAGATGGTGCTTCTTTCATCTAAGTTTGGTCTTCTACCAGACATGGCTCTGGCTTGATGTCTCCAGAATAAGGCAGATACTCTTAGCACCATGAATGTAAAGTTTCTTTTAGAATTTCTTCTAAGTCTAATTGCATGTGAGATGCATACATTCTTCTGTTGAAATGGTTTTGCTCTCTGTAAAATTATAAGCCCCATCTGTATTTTCCTAAGGTAGCATACTTCCTCTTTCTTAGACTTACTTGCCAGTTCATATGGTCTCTATATTAGCTAAGAGGGCCTCTGTCTGAACCCTTTGTGATGGATGGTCCTGTCCCAAATAGCTGTCCTCTGACCTCCAAATTTCTCCCCTGATTCAGGGTGAGAGTGGTGATAAGCTGTCAGTCTATCCTGTCATTATCTTGTTGGTAACGACTGTCAAAGAGAGAAGTAGAGATTGAGAAGATAAAAAGGGGATACAGTGGAAAGATTTTAAAAAGTAATAATTTTACAGTGTTTTATGGCACATAAAGAAAATAGAGTCAAATCATATCCGAAACTTGGGGCTGTATTCTTCTCTACTAGAAAGCAGGAGGCTGTCTATAATTGAAGAGATGTTGCAACCAGGTCACAGTGTTTTGATGGGTCCCAATATACTCTGACACAGAGTTATCTCCTATGGAGTAAAGCCATATAAATTCCTGGCACTAGGAAGAGAGTGGGGGTAAAGAATACCCCTGGCATGCATGGAAAACCTAGCGTCACTAAGCTAAACTAGGTAACATAAGTCATCCAAAGCTTTCTCTCCAGAAATAACCAACATAGTTGATGACTCCTAATCTGTAACTGTATTTGGGACTTAAGAACTAACAACATCAGTGGTTCATTCTTTGGCTTAAACAAAGGAAACACAATTCTTTTTCACACAGGCCAGGCACTAGGGTGGGGCAAGTGAAATGCATTGGGCACATGACTTAAGAAGATTGCACAAAGTGAGTAAGAGTGGGTGCCTCCTTAAATTTTGCTCCCTAGCTGCCTCACTTTACCTTCTTCTTGACCCTGCTTTCAAACATGGGAAAGAAACTTCCCAGTGGGGTAGAGAGGCCTGTTAGCATAGATATCGTTGAATGGCGGCGAAAAATCAGCCTGCATATGTTTTATGTAGTCTACCACTAGATGTGCCAATGAAGCTTCAGATCGCTTTTTAAAAATAGGAAAATTGCTGATTTCATCTGTTGACATTAATTATATAATACTTTAGGGTAGGAAGGCTAATATTGTTCTTTCTTCTGTGTCAGGGGACAATCGGGTCTTTGAGGAGGGGGTCAGAAGAGGAAATGCACATTGACTGAACACCTACGAAAGGGGAAGATCAGTTGACCAACCCACTTCCATTTCCCACTCCTTAGAAAGGATGAAAGAATCAAATGCCCCCTGCCATCCCACTGCCACCCCTTTTGTGGATAAGGGCTACAGTGTAACACAGTCCAGCCAATCAGGTTGCACCAATGGTTCATGAGGTGTTCCTGGTATAAGGCTACCAGATTTAGCAGATAAAATATGGGTTGCTGAGGTAAATTTGAATTTCAGGTAAACCACAAGTATTTCATATAAGTATGTCTCAAATATTGCGTAGGAAATACTTATCCCAAAAATGTATTCATTTATTCCTCTGAAATCCAAATTTAACTCAGCTTCCTGTATTTTATCTGACAACCTTACCCATGCATATATTTTTGCTTTGTATGTAGTTAACAGTGTCCCCTCCTCTTTCTTCCTGTCTTAAATAAGGACTCTCACAGTCAAAGTCATCACGGAGATGCCGTTCAGGAAGTCTCTGACCAAATGTGAAGAACATCCAAACCCTGGACTATTTTCTTGGGAACAAAAATTAACTCTACTATGTTTAGGTCATTCTTAATAGGGTTTTCTGTTGCTAGGACACAAAAGCATTCTTAACTGACACACTATTCAGTGGCAAACATGATGCAGTTTCTCTATATCTCATTTAAATCTCATTTAAATCTTTGTAATCCCTCTGTGAGATGGGTGTTATTGTGTTATTTTCAGGTGAGAAAACAGAAATTAGAAGAGCCTGAGTACCCTGCTCCATGCCTTATAATAATAATGGTCAGTGTTGATTGTGCACTTAGTAGATTCAGACACAGGTCTAAGTGTTTACATGCCCGCACTCATTTACTGTTCCCAGCAACTGTTGAGACTAATACTATAAATATTGTCCATTTTAGAGATGAGGAAACTGACACCAAGAGAGATTAAGAAATTTACCCAGGGCCACAGAACTGGCTGTGAGTCCATGTAACAGCGTTCCAGATCCTGTACTTGTGACTAGCGTGCATACTGCCTGCCTGCTATAGGGCTGACAACCACACTAAGCCCTCTGATGCGGAAACCAGTTCTCCTTCCACTCTGTCTGCAAACTACGGAGTATAGCACTGGCCTGCTAGATTTCCAAAACCTTCTTTCTCTAACCCTGCTAACTACATCTTACCTGTCCTGCTCTGCAGTTTCAACCTTATACAAATAGGTTCAATCTGGCACAAATACTGGTTATTAGGCAAGTGTCACAAGGCAGCTTCCCTCAGTTCATCATGGAGTTGACATCAGTAATTTCTGATGCTTTAAGAACCCAGTCATTGGGTTCTCCTTGTTCCCCAGAAAGTGGGCTCATGCTCTATACCACTAAATTGCATAGTGAGCCTTGTTCCCCAGAAGCAGGGTCTTTCCTTTCCCTACATCCTCTCACTCCACCCCAGTGCAGATTTCCAGCCTGCATGGAGCTTTCTGATTTGCTTCCCCCATCTTTACTGAGAGAAATTCCCTGGTGTTTCCTCCTCTACTTATTTTCCCCTCTGTGCCTCAAATTAATCACTTCATCGGGGAACCTACTTTCTAGATTCCCATCTTTGTCTGAAAAGCCAAAGAAAACAGATTCTTCCCTACACTCCCCTAGTAGCCTCCAGCCTACCCTGACCTTCTGGTCTACTTGGACTCCTGGTGTCAGATAACTTCTCTCAGCCTATCCTGCCTATACTCAAATTCCTCTCAGGACAGGGGACTTATACTTTCCAGTTTTGCCTAGAGCTTGTCCTAATCTTGAAGCGAGCTAAGGGTTTGCCTTAATGCCCTCTGACAGCCCAAGGATAAACACAGTTTATTTTAGGGCTGTATTGATAGGTGTTTTTTTTCTAAACAATCCCCAAAGGCAAAAAGGTGTGGTTGGGCATTCCACATACTAAATGAGACACTTGTTTACTCAACCTTGTTTCTAGGGTCACTGATCATTGAAATAACTCAGTGACCTCACAGCCCTGAAATAGAATCACTGTTTCCTTACAGAAATAATGATATTGAATTTGCCATTTCTCAGAGGAAAGGAATGCTCAGAGTGACAGGAATTAAAGTTCCTTAATCTCATCTTTTAAAATCATATCAAACCATTTACATATTCGGGCTCTGTTCAGTTTCCATCTGAGGTCATGTCTCCTCACCATTTTCTATGCCTCCTGTCAATTCAAGTTTATGGTCTTTCTTTTCATAATCAGGGGTGTGGTGCTCAAGTATGGACAGAGGAGCCTGGTGGTAGGAAACCATTTTCTCCTTTGTTCTTGAACTGCGCTCTGTGTGCCCCTGTTTGTAAATACAAAGAACCAAACAATGAACAAGTCAAATTGAAACCTTGGCCTTTAGAAAATGCTTTCTTGATTTGATCTCATTTTCCAGCAAAGAAATTGGTGGTACCATTTCAGAAGTAAATGAGGTTTGATTGCAGAGAGATTTGTCTTTAGAACATCTTTACCCAGATACTATTTTTCTTTATCAGAATGTTTAAAGGTTGACTTCCCTGCTTGTCACAGAACCCCTTCATCTGAGCATAAACTTTTCTCTTTCAATGTGCTATCCCAGTGGATTTAAGTCTAAGCATGGGAAATATAAGATGGGGGGATACTTTCTGAAATGCATTGCTTTCACAGAGAACTACCATTCATCTTCCAGAAGAACCAGAGATTCCAACTTTTCCCTTTTATTATAAAACCCCCAAATAAGATTTCTATTCTAAAGAAAATCATTAAACCTTTTATATTGTTACCGATAAAGAGGTAAAGCTTACTAATTTTTAATTTCCTCAGCATTTTCTCTCTAAATGAGGAACAGATTGTGGCAGGAAAAATTTGATAATCATAGTTGGTTGCTAGCTGCTTTGTTAGCACAATCTATTCCTAGGATTTTATGAGATCTGGCTTACAAAGCACTGGGTGATAAATGGTTCAATATTTAACCATGATTTACCTGTACCATGTGGAAGAAAATTATGCTGATGGGGCTGAAATCACAGGAACAGAGATTTTTCCATCCCATAGAACTTGTCAACGTAGTGTTGAGTGTGAATCACTCACTCGGGACATAAAGTGTTCTTTTTAGGATCCAGGATTATACCTCAATATAAATGGCTGATAGAAGTAAACAAAATGAGCCCAGTGCACTACCTGGTGACATGCGGTAATAAAGATCAGCAGTGAGGGATGGAAGGGCTCCCCAGCCATCTTGAGATGTCACAGAAGTCGTTTTTAAACTCTGTGGGTGGTAGGAGCCTGGAAAATAGAGCGACATTAGACCATATGGAAATCGATACTTGCAAGGAAAGATGAGAAGCAGCTTACCTCTTTAAGGGAATGACTCACCGAGGGACCGTGATCCCTGGGCCTCTCCCCAAAGCCTCACTACCTATATATTTATTTGAAAGTTTACTTCATCTAAATTAATGAGCTCCAATCTGTTACAACCTAGGACATTTCAGTCAGAGACTACACTTGTGCAGACATCGGAACGGCATACCAATGCGGAGTTGACTCAAATTAGAACACGTGGTCAACAGACTAATACAGTATTTACGTTACTATATCTCTGATGTTAAAGAAAGCACACCAGCGCAACTAAAACTGGGAAAAGCTTTATATTCAGGATGGGAAGGGCAGTAGATAGTCCATCTCCCAGGGGAAAAGTTGTGTTTTGCTAGACAGTAAACTTCCTGGGCAGGATCACCTATGGTTTGGTCACTAGTGTATCCCTTTTTCCTTCTGCCGCTACTGGCCCAAAGTCAATTTGAAATAATATTATTTTGGTCTGGCTTCTTGGAGAACAGAACATTTCAGACGCAGTATACATTTTGGAAGAGAGGTAACTTGAGGGGAAAAATCATAAAACAGGAAATGGTGTAGGCAAAATAGGATTGTGCAGCCGGAGAAGCTGCTAGGCTGGGAAGGAGGTCCCGGGGTCCACTTTCCACTCTCATTATATTCATCTTCAAACCTTGGAAAGTCTGACTGGGTTACTTTTCCGACTTAAGGCCAGGCTACTATCCTATGTCTTATTAACCTGATGCATCTCTGGCCAAAAGCAAAATCTGGCTTTGCTTTATCCCTTTTCTATAAATTCCCATCAAGTTAACCAGATTTGTAGTCACAGCCAATAAATATACCATACCCTGGCCTTTCTCAAGGCCCAAGGCATTTTACTTGTGTCCAGGCCAAGAATTAAAATGAGATTTCAAGCCCCTTAAACTGATTCTGGGTCTTGCAGTTAGGCTGACAAATGACATTATTCTTGTAGAATCCGGCAAGTGCCAAAGTCCTTATCCTCAAAATCTGATGGCTTTGGATATAGATAAAAGGCTGAGTTTCCTAAAGGTGATGAGAACAATACCACCCAAAATGTTCCGTTGCCATTGTCTTAGGCTTATTTGGGGTAATTTTTCTTAAACTTTGTGAGGTGGCTGACAGCTTGAAAATCATAGTGCTCTTTGCATAACACTATGAAATATGGATGTATTTAATTCCAGTATTTGAACTAGGGACAATTTTACTGGCAGAAAATGACTCTATTATAGGTATGCGACATAAAATGTTGATGCAAAAAACAGACTCTTGAGGGAGGCACGATCTGTTGTTTCTGAGTTTTGCCATTAATATTCATTTACTGCTTGTTCATTTGTTTTGTTGTCTGCCTCACAGACAAGCAGTGCAAACCACCAAAGATTCAAGAAAAATTTATGGGAGGAAAATTTTAAATTGAAAAGATTCTATCCATTAAGTTATTGTTTCCTCTAAATTGGCAAGACTGACATTATTCAGTTTCAGCAGTGAAAAATCTTGGATCAGCATGTGGAACATTGATAATCTTTGAGAGAGTGGTTTGAAAGTTACAGATGGGAATTGGTACGATACAGGTTAAACATTTGAAACTCAGGATCAAGCACACCCAGATTTGAGTCCTCTATATCAGTTACTACCTGTGTGACTGTGGGCATGTCACTTAACCTTTCTTTGCTATACTTTTCTCCTCTGTGGAATGGTTATAATTGTTCACATCTGAGAATTATGTAAGTGAGAAAGTATATCATTAAGGATGCTTTGATTATAAGCAAATACATTTTGGGTAAATACAGGAAAAGTAATTTATTAGAAGGATATTGGGGCTTTAGAATGTCCACAAGAGCCTGCAGAATCAGGCATGGGGATGGGGTTGAACCAAAGCAGCTCTAAAGACTCAGAGACTAAAAAGATAGCAATAATTTTGTAACAAAAAACTAGTCTGAGCATGCTCAGTCAAATGGAATTGACCCACCACTGTCAGTCTCTTTGGCTCTCTGATCATGTTTGAAGTATCAGAGAGGAAACATCTAATTGTCCCCGATTGGGTCACTGAGGTCATTTCTTGTTCAGGAGTAAGGAACACCACTGATTACAGTTGCTCCACCTGGCAATATTCAGTGTGGTGAAGGCATGCCAATGAAGAGAAATGGGATACTGTTGAAAAGGAGAAGTGAATGCCAGATATTCGAAAACAAAAATGTCTTCCTTTTTTTCCCAGCTTTATTGAGGTCTGATTGACAAACAGCATTGTAATATATTTAAAGTGTACAATGTGATATGATATACATATACATTGTGAAAGAATTCCCACAACTGAGTTAATTAACACATCCATCCACCTTACATATTTACTTTTTTTTCCCTTTTTCCTTCAGTGAGAACACTGAAGTTCTACTCTCTTCACAATTTCAATTATACATATAGTATTATCAGTTACAGTCGCCATAAAACAAAATGTCTTCTATAGACGAAGTATGGAGAGTGCCTGATACATAGGAGATACACAGTATATGGCATTTAATCTACTTTCTTACCTAATTTAAGGCAATCAGATGGTTCACACTAGGTGGAGCTTATCTGGGATTCTAGATATTAGTTGGCACTCTTTGGGTATTAGCCCAATAAATTTTAAGAATGTGAGAAGCCCAGATCTCTGTGGTCTTCCATCTCCCTGGAATGAGACATGATTCACTCATGAAAGGGCTTCAAGAGGAATCCAAGAGTTTCTAAAGATGCATTTTCTCAAATCTGGGGCCCACTCAGGTAGCTAAAATAGAGTAACTCTGCCCAATTCACTATCTTAGTGATCTCTAAGGACTTGTGACTACATACATCATTGTTCCAAGATATACTTGAAGATCTACATTTGGAAGCATTATAAAAGAAAATCAGGTCTGTGATCACACTTCTGTTCCCCAAATTGTGCATCCTTTGATAGACCTTTTCAGAATAAGCATTGTCAAAAAGACCTCTTTTTATCGATTTATTGTAATCTACAAATATCTTGGAGAGTTTGGCAAATCTGAACCATCAGAATCTGATAATTCCATTGTTTCTCCTGGAGTGACTGGGAAAATTCACTTTGTGGACATATTTTCATTGCTGGCTAGACTCTAAAATCTTCCTTTTATCCCTCTTTCACTTCTTGCGCAGCTTGGTTATTTTATTTGATAAACCATAGTCCAGTTTTATTCTTATATATGTTTGTAATTTAAGGAGAACTTTCTAACTTGGGTCTTTTGAAACTCCAAGAACTTGCACTCTGATGTCAACATTTTAAAACAGATAACCCCGCATTTCCCTCCAGTTATAATTCAGGTAACAATGTAGGGGGACACTCTTTGTACTGGACTATACTTCTTCCCCATTTCACCTTTGTGACCAGATTCACCGTATCACCTCTGGAACCCTTCATTAAATTATCAGGACTCTACTGCATTTAGGATTGATTTGATAGGGGACTTGGAGGCCATCAGAACTACAGGGTCTGTATCACCAGCTTTCTTTTTCCGTTTTCCTTCTTAAGTCAAAAAATGACTTTGGTTTGTCACAGCCTGACCCATCTATTCAGAAGTTTCTTCCATTAACTCTTTTAATAGTCCCTTCTCCGGGGCTCTGACGAGATTAAAGTTATTTTCCCCCTAGAGGCAGGAGAGCTCCTGCCTTTTGCCATAATTCACTGGCTCCAGCTAATGGGCAGGAAAGGGGGAGGGGGAGGTTATTGCTAGACTAGACCACGCTTTGCAGTGACTGTGGGGTTATTGAAGAGGTGAAATAGTGGGCGTTCTTCTTTTCTTCTTAGGTCTTTGTTAGAATGCTTATTTTTGTCTTGGCATTCACTCTAGTCTATATAAGGGGCGCTGGGAGACACCCAGTCCTTTCAAGTACACCCAGTATTTCTTTCCCATACTTCTGGCTGAGGCCTGAACTCCCACAATTAGTGATTCATTCTTTCAATTTACAGTTTTAGATTTTCTAAAAATTTTTAGTAGAATAGCATATTGAGTCTTATGAGTCATTAGCATCTCATAAGAAAGTTATTTCACACTTACTAGATAACAGAATTTGAGCCAGAAAGATGAAAACAGTCAGGGTATAAAGAGTACCTGGATTCGTGGGAAAAGATGTGTCAGAAAAGCCCAGAAGTTGACAGCATCACTAAGAAAGCTTTTGCCAAACTTTAGGATGTTTAACCCAGAGCTGGCTGATATCTATCCCCCATACTCAAATATTGTCTGGATTCATAAGAGACATGGATACCTATTTTCTATTTCTTAGAATTAAATATTTACCAATCACTTTCAGGAAAGTATGTCCTATTCCTTTTTTAAAAAATGTATTTGTACACCCTCTCTAATCTCTTTTTCTTGCCATAACTGGGGAGGAGATTATGAGGAATGTTTCTAAAGGAGAAGTGATAGACACTACCAGACCACAGATAACATCAGAAGTCTGAAGGAATTAAAAACCAAGTGAAGTGAATTATGTTTCCAGCCATGTTTTAATCCCTAGCCCTGGGCTTGCCCTCCTGGCATAAAAAACTAGAAAAAAATTTTTAAAAAATATGAAACAACTGTTTTCAGACATTAGATAAAAAGCAGCACAAGACTATGATCCCTGGGGGAGAGGGGCAGTAAACAACCCAGGTGAGTCCTACAATTGCCTTGGCTTTCTGCTTGGAGGCATTTTTTGGATCACAATGTACAGATGGGAACACACGCAGAGAACAATCATCTGGCTGAGATGAAGATACAGCAATTGTACTTTGATGAGGATGAGGAGGCTTAAATTTGTTGAACAGAGTACCAGACTGGAGGCAACTACACAGAAAAAGAATCCTAGAAACCAGCATAGTAGTTCCCTTGAGCTGGTTGCTGAATACTAAGTTATGTACTTGTTGGGTAAGACTGTAAGACTGAGCAAAGAACAAATATCATGAAAAAAAAACCAATTGAGTAGCTACAAGATGAATATTCTCAAAAAGAAAACTAGGATATGTTCAAGATTCAATCTGTCAGATTAGAGAGAACCCAGAGGGTCACACTTTAATTGTAGAGATATAAACTAAAGTGAAAGCTACTCTACACACAACAAAATTTAAAATTCTTACTTTGAAAGGATTAAGAGGACCCCATGTAATTTAATTGCCTGCACAAAAAAAAACTCAATACTCTTTAAAGGAAGGCAACAAAATCAGTATTCAAAAATATAACATTTACAATGCCAAGCATCCAGTAAAAAGTAACCAGATATGGAAAAAAAATAAAGGCAGAAAAATGACCCATAATTAAGAGAAAAACCAATCAATAGAAACAGATGCAGAAATGATAGAAAGAACAGATAAAGAGCTATTCTAAACATAAAATAGCTATTATAAATATATTCAAGGACTTAAAGAATAATAAGAACATAATAAGGAGGGAAATGAAAGACATAAAAATGAATCAAATGGAATTTCTAGAGCTCAATAACAGTATCTAGAACTAAAAACTAACTGAATGGATAGCAGATTGTACACTGCAGGAGAAAATATCAATGAACTTGAAAATACAACAATAAAAGGTAGCTAAATAGATGTGAGAAAATATCAAATAGTATAATGTATGTAGCTGGAATCTTAGAAGGAGGAGAGAGTAGAGAAAATAAATATATCTGAATGAATAAGTTAAATTTTTCCCCAAGTTTGCTAAAAGCTGTACACCTCCAGATATAAAAAGCCTAACAAAACTCAAGCAGGACAAACCATATCGCAGGGCACTGTAATGAAATTACTGAAAACCAATGATAAAGAAAAATTTAAAAAGCATCTAAGAGGAAAAAAAGATACATTACATACAGGACAATAAAACAAACAAAACCTACAGACTTCCCATAAAAAATAATGTAAGTAAAAAATATCTTTACAGTTCTGAAAGAACAAAAACAAAAACAAAGACAAAAAGTCAAGTTCTCAGGGGTGCCTAACTGGCTCATTTGGTGGAGTATGTGACTCTTAATCTGGGAGTCGTAAGTTCAAGCCCCATGTTGGGTGTATGGCTTACTTAAAAAAAATTACAAAAAAGTATTAAAAAAAAAGTCAACCTCTCAATGTAGAAATCTAATATCAATGAATATACCTAGGGTAAAAGGAGAAGAATGGAAAAAGTATACAAAGCAAACTAGAATCATAGGACATTGCAGTGGCTGTATAAATAAAAGACAAAGTAGATTTGAGGACATGAAATGTTTTTGTGGACAAAATAAGATATTTTGCAATGATAAAAGGGTCAGTCAATCAAAAAGGAAAGCATACTAATCTTAAATATGACTGCAAAACTTGACATTTGACACTTACCTAACTATAATTGGAGATTTCTATACACCTCACTTGGCAATTGATAAACCAAGTCAAAAGAAAATTGGGATAATAAAAGTAGAGAAAATTTGAACATCATTATCAACTAGCTTAATTTAATTAACATATATACAAAAATGAAAGCATATATATCTTTTAAAGTGCACATAAATAGTCACCAAAATAGACCATACTCAGGACAAGAACAAGTCTTAATATATTTAAATCGATTGAAGTCATTCAGGGTATATTCTCTGACTACAATATAATTAAATTGGAAATAAATTTAAAAATATATTTCTAGGAAATCACTTAAAATTTGGAAAATTAGCAATAGACTTCTAAATACTTTATGTATCAAGGAAGAAATCATAGAGGCAATTAGGAAATATTTTGAACTTAATAATAATAAAGTCACAATATGTTACAATTTGTGGGAACACCTAAAACAGTGCGTAGAGGGAAAACATAAAATGTTTACATTAGGAGAGAAGTCTCTAAAAATCAATGATCTCCTGTAAAAGCTAAAAAAAAGAACAAATTATCTTAAAGTCAGTAGAAGAAAGAAAATAAAAATAATATTTGAAATTAATGAAATAGAGAGCAAAAAATAGAAAACAATCCATAAAGCCAAAAGTTGGTTCTTTGAAAAGTTAAAATTATTAAATATCTTGTTAGAATGACTAGGAAAAGGAAAATTACCAATACTGGAAATGAATGAGGATATATCACTACAGATTCTCCAAACATTAAAAAGATAATCAAGTGTAATTTTTTCACTTAATAAATTTTGAGCTTTTCCCCGTGGGGGGGAAAAATCAGAAAATATTGAACAACTTTATGTCGATAAATTAAGTTAGATGAGATGGAAAAAATCCTTTAAGGGATTATATTACCGAAAATGATACAAGAAGAAAGAGAATACCTGAAAAGCCCTACATCTATTAAATATATTGAATTCATAATTTAAAACTTTTCTACAGGGAACACTCTAGGCCCAAATTATTGAATTATATCAAATATCTGAGGTAGAAATAATACCAATCCAACACAAATTAATTCAGAAAAGACTTTCAAACTGAACTATGAGGCCAATATTATTTTTATACCAAAGCTGAACAAAGACATCACAAGAAAAAACTAAGACCAATATCCCTTCTAAACATAGATGTAAATATTCTTAACAAAATAGTAGCAAACTGAGTCCACAATATATAAAAAGGATTATAAGTTAAGAAATGAGATTTATGCCAGGAATGTAAGGTTGGTTTAGCTGAGAAAATTTTATATAGAAGAGCTATATTATATTTATGGACTAGAAGACTCAATATTGTTCAGATGTCAATCTTCCCAAGTTGAAGTATAAATTCATATCAATTTTATTCAACATTCCCACCAGGCTTTTTAAATAGCAGTTTATGAGCTGATTCTAATATTTATATGGATATAAAAATTCTAGGTGATTCAAACCATTTTTAAAAAGAATAAAATTTTAGGACTCACAGTATATGATTTTCAGACTCACTGTAAAGGTGTAGTCTTTGAGACAGAGTGATTGATGTAAGTATAGAGACATAGACCAGTAAAATAGAATATAGAATCTAGAAATAGATTTAAAAATAAATGATCAATTTGTTTTTGACCAAGTTGCCAAGGTATATGAATAGGAAAAGAATAATGCTTTCAACAAATGGTGCTGGAGCAATTAGATATCTCCAAAGAAAAACAAACAACAGCAATGAACCCCAAACCTTACCCCTCACCATATGCAAAAACAATTCAAAATGGATTATAAACCTAAATATAAATACTACAACTATAAAAATTCTAGGAAAAATGCATAGGAAAAATATCTGTAATTTGGGATAGGCAAATATTTCTTAGACAAGGCACAGAAATCTTGAAACATAAAAGAAAAAAATAATAATAGTTTGGACTTCACCAGAATTTTAAATTTCTGCTCTTTGAAAGATGCCATTGAGAAAATTATAAGAAAAAAAAAAGGCAAACATTACAAGGGTAAAATATATTTATAGCACATACATTGGACAAAAGACTTGTATCCAGAATAAATAAAGAATTCTTACAGCTTAAGAAAAAAAATGCCACAATTTAAAAAAAGTGAAATGTTTGACCAAACACTTCACAAAGGAAGATATAATAATGGCCAATAGGCACATTAAAAGATGCTTGACACCATTTGATATCAGGAAAATACAAATTTTTTTTAAAGATTTTATTTTTATTTATGAGAGAAAGAGAGTGAGGAGCAGGGGGAGGACCAGAGGGAGAGGGACAAGCAGACTCCATGCTGAGCATGGAACCTGATGTGGGATCCATCTCAGGACTATGAAATCATGCAAAACCAAGAGTTGGAGGCTTAACCAACTATGCCACTGAAGTACCCCAAGAAAACACAAATGTAAACAGTGCTACAATTATATACCTACCAAAGTTAAAAAGATAAAGCTAAAACATTATGCTGAAAAAGAGAAGGTATATACAAAAGAATAAATACCATGTGATTAGATGGTTTAGATAACAAAGGGGCACAAGGGAAATTTTGAAGGGTTATGGAAATATGATCTACATGGATTGGCAGGGTGATTACACAAGTCTGTATCTGTCAAAACTCACTAAATTGTACGCTTTAAATTGATGCATTTCATTATTGGTAAATGGTATCTCATTAAGTTTTATTTCAAAATTAACAAGAACACCTAAGGGGGGAAAGGGCTTTTTTTTTTTTTTTTTTTTTAAAGATTTTATTTATTTATTTGAAGAGAGAGACACAGCGAGAGAGGGAACACAAGCAGGGGGAGTGGCAGAGGGGGAAGCAGGCTTCCCGCCGAGCAGGGAGCCTGATGCGGGGCTCGATCCCAGGACCCTGGGATCACGACCTGAGCCGAAGGCAGACGCTTAACGACTGAGCCACCCAGGCGCCCCAGGAAAGGGCTTTAAAAGGACTTTTTATTCCTCAGTTAGACATGTCCTTAATTTGTTGGTCCTGAGGCAAGAGTATAAACAGAGAATCCTATATGTCTGAAGATTTAGGAAGTATCATATTGAGATAAAAACTCTTACATAAAATATGTTCTTAACCTCATACCTTCACTCAAATGCCTGAATTATGACCTGGAAGCCAGATTTGAGCTTAGTATTCTAGGACCCCATAACCTGGAGACTGTCATAGAGACTTTAGCTTTTAGTCCACCCCAATTCTCTTTCTATTTACCTATGTTCCACATTACTACGTGGACATCTCAACTTTTATGTCCAAATTCTGTCCACACGGCCGACAAACCACTGCCTATTGGCCATTCTTATGGGGTTGCACACTAAGAGTGTAGTTGGAAAGATAGAAGCCAGGAAGAGGCACACACAGGCCCTGAATAGTGGCTTGGGTCATTTGGGTGGGAAATTACATTCTCACAATGTGATCTAAGAGGGACATGGGATCCAGTTGAGCACTAGTCCTAGTCCCAGGGACTACTTGTCTGAAGGGGGATTGTGGCTGGATGACAAGCAGAAGAGAGCCTCTAATGCAGGGTTCCAGCCAGGCCCTAGACCCCTCCCTCCCTGGCTTGTTAAATATTCTTGCCAGGAAACTATCATCAGACTTCTCCCTCCTCATTTTTAAAATAAAGGAGGGAAGCAGCAGAGGTAGAAGAAATAAACCTCATGTAGCCACTGTATAATTGAAGCTTAAAATACCAAATTGGAAGAGAAGGTAAGGTTCAGATGGGGAAAGAATAGGTAAGTATGTTTAGGGCAAGAGGCTATTCAGGTTATAGGTATAGGGCAGAATGCAGGCATTGATGTTTTTGAGTTCAACACCAAAAACTGTGTGGATGCCACAGCAATTATATCAAGAGTTAAAAGTTTAGGAGTCTCAGTACATAGAGAAGAATAATTCTTCCTTCCAATCCTCCTTTTATCTTCTTTCTTCCTTTCCTTCCTCCCTCCCTCCTTCCTTCCAACTATGTATTGATATGAATCAGTTTGGCACAAGTCTCTGTAGTTGAGCAAAGCAGTGTAACCCATGGTACCTATTCTTGAAGGAATCTACAAACCAGTTGGTGAAATAAGATATAAACATGTAAAAAATAAGTCAACCAAGGCATATTATGATGCAATGTATTATTGGCTGTAAGATGCTAGGATAGAGGGATCAGTGTGAATTAGTATAGTTAGAAAGTACCTGATATTCAAGTTGATCAGTAAATTGAGTTGGGAAAGCTGAGTAAAAATTATGGAATTGGGGACAAGAGATACTCTCAGGAGGAAATGGCATCAACAAAGACTCGATTATGGGAATAAACATGGCAGGTTTTAGGAAAGTGGACTAGATCAGTCCAGCTATAGATGAATATGCAAATAAAAGAAAAGGCCTAGGTTTTGAAGCTAGAAACTTGAACATAAATTGGGAAAGTTAAGTTGGGGACAGATTATAGGAAATACAGTCCTATAGTAAATATGCAGTCACCAACACTGAAAATATCTGGTATACTTGAAAGCTTACAGAATTTGTCCCCATACATTATCTAAGCTGATCTTTATGAACTTTGGAGGATATTTTGCAAATGAGAAAAAAAAATGTCTCAAAGAAGAAAGTGACTTGCATAGGTTTACAGTGCTAGCCATGGTGGAGTCAGGACTCAAACCTGGGTGTCTGGGCTTTAATACTTAAACTCTTACCTTGTTGGGATGCCTGGGTGGCTCAGTTGGTTAAGCGTCTGCCTTCGGCTCAGGTCATGATCCCGGGGTCCTGGGATCGAGTCCCGCATCAGGCTCCTTGCTCAGCAAGGAGTCTGCTTCTCTCTCTGCCCCTCCCCCTGCTTGTGCTCTCTCTCTCTCTCTCTCTGACAAAAAAATAAACAAATCTTAAAAAAACACAAAACAACACTTACCTTGTTAAATATGACCTCCTACATAACATATGCCCTAGTTACTCTCACTAACGAAAATTTCATCTTTTATAGGGCACTCCACCTGTGTGTTTGTCTTGTTTCCTCCACTGGGCTATAACTGTTCTGAGGATTGGAAGTGTATCTTCCGCTTGTTTTCTATCTTCCACAGGGCAAAGCATAGTGCTGGACTCATAGGGGATATTCAATAAATTAATTAGGAATGAATGGATGAATAAATGAATGAATGAATGAATGCATCACGTAAGGAGTTGAAATACAGGAAGAGACTGGAACAAACTAAACATTAGAGTCACCTAGTTGAGTATCTAAATCTACTAATGCCTAGGATCCATACCAGAGATTTCTTGTTTGTGTTGGATTCTTCCACATATTGCAAAGGTTACCATCTAGGCTTCCCTTAGGCCTTCCCCAGCCAAAGTTATATCACCATATAAGTGCATTTGAAATGGGGGCTACACGTTTTCTTTAAATGGAGATATGGGCAACTCAATTCTTTTAGGACAGAAATAGATCGTGTATAATTTCAATAAATTAAACAAAAATGAACAAGGCTTCTGTAGCTAAAGGTGTCAGGTTTTGGGATGAGTGAGCTCGTGACAGGTCTGGAAAATGTAAGAGGGATGACTTCTTTTTCCTCTTGCCTTTGTAATATTTCCAGTAACCGTGCCATTAAACTCCTTAGATAACATTAAACATTATTTAACAGAGAGCTCTAATGAACAATGAAGTGAGAGCCTCCTATCTGGACCATCCACACAGTATGCATACTAAACAGGCACGTTGGTGTTCATCCCAGGATCTCCGCGTGGTACACAGGGAGAGAAAGCAGGAGAGCAAGGAACTGAGACAGAGGGAAAGGGGGAATGTGAATTTCCAGATGACAATGTGAGTGAGCTAGTTTTCCTTAAGCCCCTCCAACTTCATTCTCTGAATATTCCTGCCCTTGTGTGGTTCTTATAGGTTTGGAAACAGAGTGCAAAGGCCTGACAGTAACAGCTGTTAAAGACTCCCTGCAGATGAAAATGAAAGCCAAACTAGCATGCACATGTGAAGGAGATTATCAACCAAATGTGTTGATTTTATCCCTGGGTCTTTGCTGCAAAAAATATATGTTTCCTGAATAATAATGATGTCTTCCACTCCCATCATGCCTTTCTTTCTAGGACTCCAAGAGATTCTATTTTGTCATTTGTCCATTTATGGGGAAGAAGGGAAGAAAGAGTACAAATATTTCCTAGGGTGACCAACCATCTCAGTTTGCCTGGTTTTAGTACTGAGATTCGGTCTCATGGCATCCCAGGAAAGCCCTCAGTCAAGGGCAAACTGGGACAGTTGGTCAACAGAATGTTTTATGTGAGATTTCTGAGTTCTACTGTGACACAGTTCCCTGGATTAGGGGTAAGAGGACCTTTTATTGTTTTTTAAACTTATATGACATAAATAAGGTATATTTGTTAAAGAAAAATTAGGAAGTGTGTGTGTGTGTGTGTGTGTATGTGTGTAGAGAGAGAAAGTGTGTATATTTATATTTTGCATACATGTATGCATACACATGCGCCCACATGCACTGCTTTGTTATCTGTTTTTCATTCTTCATGTAACTTAGCATGAATATCTTTTCAAGACTATACTGTATTTATAGCTATAATTATTTTTTAAAGCTGCATGGTGTCTCACTGTAAAACTATTCTATGCTTTATTTAGCCAATCTCCAACGTTTGTCTCCATATAGATACACACACAAACCAGATTTTTGCTTTTAAAAATAGAGCCGTGAATAACACCATTATCGTATATAATTGAAGGTTTTCTGATTACGCTTTGGTGATGTCAATGTCTGCATAGCTTATCCTTCCAAAATCCCAACTATCTTTTTTTTTAAATTTTATTTTATTATGTTATGTTAATCACCATACATTACATCATTCGTTTTTGATGTAGTGTTCCATGATTCATTGTTTGCGTATAACGCCCAGCTCTCCATTCAATACACGCCCTGTTTAATACCCATCCCCAGGCTAACCCATCCCCCCACCCCCCTCCCCTCTAGAACCCTCAGTTTGTTTCTCAGAGTCCATCGTCTCTCATGGTTCGTCTCCCCCTCCGATTTCCCCCCCTTCCTTTTTCCCTTCCTTCTTCTTTTTTTTTTTTTTAACATATAATGTATTATTTGTTTCAGAGGTACAGGTCTGTGATTCAACAGTCTTACACAATTCACAGCGCTCATCACAGCACATACCCTCCCCAATGTCTATCACCCAGCCACCCCATCCCTCCTACCCCCCACCACTCCAGCAACCCTCAGTTTGTTTCCTGAGATTAAGAATTCCTCATATCAGTGAGATCATATGATACATGTCTTTCTCTGATTGACTTATTTCGCTCAGCATAATACCCTCTAGTCCCGTCCATGTCGTTGCAAATGGCAAGATTTCATTTTTTGATGGCTGCATAATATTCCATTGTATTTATATATACCACATCTTCTTTATCCATCCATGTCATCTGTTGATGGACATCTTGGCTCTTTCCATAGTTTGGCTGTTGTGGACATTGCTGCTATAAATATTGGGGAAGGAAACAGGCATCAAAATCCAGGAGGCACAGAGAACCCCCCTCAAAATCAATAAAAATAGGTCAACACCCTGACATCTAATAGTAAAACTTATAAGTCTCAGAGACAAAGAGAAAATCCTGAAAGCAGCTGGGGCCAAAATCCCAACTATCTTAAAATGGGTTTCCCTGAAACAACTCCTAAGACAGGGATTTGGGGATAGGTGATTTATTTAGGATGTGATTCTAGGAAGCCCAGTAAGTGAGACAAAAAAAAATAAATGCCAATCACAGGTGAATTACTGAATGGGTTTCTTGTGTGGGAACTGGGGCTCAGTACAACTAAGGACCTTCTGAGAAATTGTAGAACATACTTCAGAACCGTATGTCAGAGGGGTAGTGAGGTTGGGGGATTTTTCCACTAATTCCCTTCCCTCATTGACTGGAAGTCACTTTGGGGACATTAGCTCCCCACCTACGTACGCCAAGGAAATGCCTGTGGTCAGAGAACACCCCCAGGCAGAGAGGCGGAAAACTACTTGAGAACTGCCTAGGGTGAACTCCACGGTGGACCAAGGAGGTAGAGGAGGGCACCCACAGTATCTGCCCTACTACCTCTCAGTCCCTGGCTTTCTCTTCTTTGATGATGTTGTGTCCCCCCTACCACAGCATCTGTTGCCAGCAGTTTCTACATTGCCTCAAAATACCCCACTGTCTAGCTCCCTCCTGGCTTTCTCACTCCCTCTGGTACCCCAACACAACAATTATTTTATCGCACTGAAAGTTGTAATACATTGATACAACTATTTTTTCTCTGTCACACATCCCCTTCAAGTCATCATTTCCATCCTGAGCCATCATCATAATCACACCCTTGTATATTTCCTCAACTTTTTGTCTCTCCCTCTCTCTTCAAATTGTACTAGTTTGGCAAAATCCCATTCTTTAGTGAAGTCCAAATCTCTGTCTAATCTGTGTGCATAGCCTCAGCGTATTCTAGGCATATCATCTTCTCTTTCCTTCAACCTCCAAAATCCACCCCAACCTCACACTCAACCGATTATGTTGCTTCCTACTTTGAGAAACTGAATCACTCAGAAGAGAACTTTCCAAGCTTCCACAATGCAGCCATCCTCCTTCTTCATCTGTGCCCTCCTGTTACTTTTTGTTTGAATAAGCAGCTCAGGGTCTTATATCAAGGATCCTATCCCTTCTTGCTTACTTGAGGACATAATTCTTTGTTCTTTCCCCTACATCATCCATTTTTCCCTAGACTATTTTCATCAAGGCACAAACATGGTATTTCTCCTGTCCTAAAAATACGTTCTTGAGACCTCAAGCCCCTCTCACTTTTGCCTCCTTTTTTTCTCCCCTTTATAGTAAAACACCTCAAGATTGTCACTTATATTTACTGTCTGCAATTATTCTCCTTATCTCCTAAATCAATGTCAATCAACGTTCCATCACCACCACTGCATCAATCTCCTCTTGTAAATGCCAGCAATGGCATCCATGTTACTAAATCCAATGGCTGATTCGCAACCCTCACCTTATTTGACTCTTAGCTGCATTCGAGTCAAGCTTATCACTTTCTCTCCCTTGATATATGCTCCCCACTCAACAGTATTACTTTTTGGTTATCGTTTTACCTCACTGATGTCTTCTTCTCAATCTTCCTCCTCATCTTTGCAAGCTCTACAGTTGGAAATGCCTGGGCTGAATTCGTCACTGTCACTATTCTGTTTATATCCCATTCCAACATCTACTCTTTATCTATTCTCATGTCTTTAATTGGGCTCCTGGCTTTAAGTACCATATATCTGCTGGGAAGCCCAAATTTATATCTGTAGTCTAAACCTCTCCCTGACCTCTGGAATAATAAACCCAACTCCTGCTCAAGAGCTCCATGCAAAAATCCAAAAGGCATATCAAATCTCTGATGCCTAAACCCAAACACTTGATCTTCTCATCCAAACCTGCTCCTTCATCTCATCTTTCCATTTCAATAAATAGAAACTCCATCCTTCCAATTGCTCATCAAAAAAACCTTGGAGCTATCTGTATGCCTATGCTTTTCTCACATATTATCGCAAATCCATCAGCAAATCTTATAAGCTCCCACACTCAAACTACACACAGAAGTCGACAACCAGGCTGGTCCAAGCTGCTGTTATTTCTTGCCTGGATTACTGTGATAGGCTCCTAACTGGTCTTCTGCTCCTGGCCATCCTCTGTAAAATTTAATCTCAACTCCAGAGCCGAAGTGATTCTTCCAAGAATTGAATCACATTGGCTATTCTTTGTTTAAGACCCACTAATAACTTCAGGACCCACTCAGTAAAAGGCTATAGGGCTTGGCCTAGTCAAACCCCACAATATCTCCACAACCTCAACATCTCCTCTCCTCCCCCTTTCCCATTTTACTCCAATCCCAGTGACCTTCTCTTTATTCTTCAGTTGGGCCAGACACACTCCCACCCCAGTATTTTTGTCCTTGCTGACATCTACAGAGTGCACTCCCTCTTCTACTGAAATTACTCAAATTTCATTCCTCAGGTCTTCACTGACTACCTTATTTAAAATTGTAGCCACCACTCCCCCATGACCCCCCCACTCCCTTTTTACCATAGCACTTCTCTACACATGGACTGATGTTTTTAAAACACAGTCATTTATTTTTTATATCTCTTTCTCCTAGAATTCAAGCTTCATAAAAGCAAGGATTTTATCTCTTTGGTTCTCTGTGCCTAGAAAAGTGCTTGGCGTGTAGGAGGTGTTCAACTGATATTTGTTGAATAAATGATTAAATGAGACCCTGGTTTGTCTCCCAAACAGGTTTTTCTGTTTATTAGCTGTGTGACCTTAGGCAAGTCCCTGGGACATTCCAACACTATTTCCTCACCCATACAATCATATAGCAACACCTAATTTATGGTGCCGTTGCAAGGAGTCCTGTGTGTAAAATACCCCTTTGCAACACTTGGCATGAAGTATACATTCAATAAATATCCACTGAATCTATTTTCCCTAAACAGAGATTACCAAAATTACAATATTTATTTCTCCTGTATTTCTCACTCTATTGCCTGCCGTCAAGCATTTTCACCTCTGCTTTCTATTTTCCATGCATTTTGCTGAGCCAGTAGCAACTGTTGACCTTGGCCTGAGCAGCTGACAATGGTGAGTATATTAGTGCCTAGTGTCAGATAATCCTTCCTTCCTTCCTTCCTTCCTCCCTTCCTTCCTTCTTTCCTTCCTTCCTTCTCTTTATTGTCGACCTAAACGACCATGTGTAGGTAATGTAAAAGATGTAATAGACTTTAAGAAAAACTTTCCCATGAGCTTAAAAATTAATTATGAAGCTAAAATGTCACCCTTCAAACAGTCAGATATGAAGCAAAAGGACTCAGATCTAGTATTAGATGTATGGAGGAATGAAGGTCTAGATGGGTACAAATTTAGAGAAAGCTCCCTTAAGAGAAGTAATACTTACCTTAACCCTGAAGGATGGATAGGTATATCGTTCACAGTAATTAATATTAACTGCAGCAACAAACCCCCAAAGAAGAAAGCACAGTAAGTGTTTAGTTATTGCTTATGTCACCGTTTGATGTGAATTGAGGGGCTCTTTCTGGTCAGTCCTCTCCCAAACGACAATGCACATGATCTTCTAGATATGAGAGCTGCAGTATCTGGCTTCTGAGATCTTCAAGCACACCTTATCTCTTCTGGCCCCCGAATAAAGCAGTTTATGGGGCTGATACAGTCTTGATTCAGTGCGACCTTATTCAGAGAGTACTACTCTGCTTTGGGGAGGCTCGGGGGCTGCCATGAAAGGTTTTATGTTTCAGACATGTTTGAAAGAACCGAGCATTATAGCCAGTGCCCCAGACATGGTGTGTGGGTCTCAGGGTGTGGGATCGGAGAACAGTGGTGGGCCATGCTCAACCTTTATCCTATAAGACAAGCGAGAAGATTCCTGAGGCTGGCATGAAAATATATGGGTCTGTTGAAGAGACAGAAACATCTATAAATCAGGCAAACAGGTGTGCATGGGATTACAGGTTCATTAATGAAGCGATGGACCTTTGAAAGAGAGATTGCATTTCAGCAATTGTCATAAAGAGGTTTGTTTATGATGAGGACTGTGACCTTGGAGGCATCAGCACACTGCATCTCTTGAGAAGATCACAGTGCAATTATTACTCTAATGGGCTTCAAGCAAAGACTCGAAAGTAGCCACAAAGTTCCTATTTCCTGTCTCAGAAGGGTATGTGCAGGTGAGATATTGGGACTAACTCAAAGGAAAGGTATTGCTTAAAAACATTTCAGCAATGAAATGAGAAGACAAATGAGATTTCCAGGGAGAGGGCCCTTCCACTGAAAATTTATCTGTTTTTTTTTTTTTTTTAGTAATCTCTACACCCAGTGTGGGGCTTGAATGTACCACCTCAAGACCAAGAATCGTGCGCTCAGCTCCTCCGACTGAACCAGGCAGGTGTCTCGGCCCTTCCATTTAGAAGGGGATTCCATACCTTCCAAGATAAGCAGTAACTACTTTCCCTCTATGTGTCTCTCTTTCTCTCTCTCTATTCTGACCTTTAGCTTTTCCTCTGATACCATTTCTTTTTCTCTGTATTAGTTTTGGTTTTTCTGTCTATAAGTCTGTCTATGGACCTGCCTTATCTCTCATATCTGGTCATGTGCCTCTGTTCTAAGGGAGGATCAACTCTGTCCCACAGGCCATAAAATCCTTCACACTTTTATGAAATAATAATCAAGTGCCTATTTTTTTCCAAGATATTATGCTGGGCCAAAGAAAAAGAAACCCAAACCAAAGCCATTAATTCCATAGTCTCAGATGCAAGCAGGATGTTTTACATAAAAAAAAAAACAACCATCCAAAATGGGGACTATTCCAGTGGATATAACAGATGCTCTATAACCAGTTTGTAATTTCTGTAACAGTCTATACCAGACTAGCCAGACCTAGATTTTACTCTTAGCTACTTCTGGCTGTGCAACAGAATTCTCCAATGTCTTTTTGATGATCTACTTCAAGGCATTTTTATAGCAGCTGAGAGTTTACTTTACCTCAGTCTGAAAGAGGCAGTATCATCCACCCTTCTTGCTCTTAGTGAGAGAGATATGCAGAGATGAAGAAAAAGGATGAGATTATCTTCTTCTTTTTAAGGCTTTGTCCCAGAGAGGAGAGGAATTCCTACGAAAAGAACCTAATAATATTTCATATTTATTGAACACCTACTGTGTCCTGGACTGTGCTAAGCATTTTACAGAAGTCAACTCATTTAACATGTACAACAATCCTGTAGAGGAGGTGTTCTTATCAAGAAACTGAGGCTAAGTTCAGAGAGTAACATGCTGGAGGTCCCACCATTCCTCAGGAACAGAACCATGGTTCAAATACAATTTTTGACTCAAAAGTCCATGTGATTATGCAGCTCCTTTGGGCTGCACATTAACCTCACATAATTGTTGAGCAGTTCTCCATTTTATGGGTAGGGAAACTGAGGCTTAGAATTTAAGTATTTGACTAAGATGATATAGCTGGAAAATGGTTGTTTTGCATTTATACTCAAGCTTGTAGAGTACCAATGTACTCTACTCCTCAGAGTACTACTTTCTCATCATACTGCCTCCCGAATTCATTTCAGTCAAGATCTCTAGGATCTCTAGGATCTCTAACCTAGATCCCTGATAGTAGAGTTTATCTTTCTTCCCTTCAGTATCAATCACCAAATCGAAAATCATGTTTATTGTGATTTTTGAGTGTCTAGTATGCGTGAAGTCTGGTGCTCAGAACTGAAAGAGGTAGAAAGATAAGTAGCAACTCGTTCCTACTCTCTGGAGTGAGGGCCTTAATTGGAAAGCAGAGAGAGAAGCTTGTGATAAAGTTAAATGGCTTTTCCAGATAACCATAGAAGGCAAGTCATGAGGCAGGATATGATGAATGGGTGAAAGAACGTTATAGACAATCTGTGCTGTACGATTGCAGATGAGGGAGGAGTGGGGAGCAGATGGTCACTGCTCTGTGCATAGTACATCTTCATATATTTAAAGCCCATCATTAGGCCCTTTAGAAATCCCTTGGTTAGGATAAATATTTTCATCTTTCCTTGGGAATATTATTCCCCACTCCCTTCAAACTTTCCTTGCCTCTCCTCCAGCCATCCCAGGTTTCTTAGATAAGTTGGCATCTAAAACACAACTCAACAATATGAGTAAAGAGTCTTTCCTTTGAGGTCCTGTGTGAGGTGAGCCTTTGCCTCAAACCATGGGACAACTCACAGGCAATCATGAAAAACCACAGTGGTCCCAACATACTCTTGGTTCTGGTATCCCTGTGTAAGTGAAAATGTATCTGTAGGTATTGTCACATCAATCTTGAGATTGAAGGGCATGACCAGCCATATCCCCATGCCTGCAGTAGACAAGGATGGGGCAGGAGGGAGAGGAGGAGGCATGGAAAAATTCCCCAGCACTCCCTTGGCATCAAGATTTATCTTCCCATCCAGGTGGTGCTCAGCTTTGTAGATTCATTCTTGGATAACCTCTTTAAAATAGAAATACTCTTGACTCCTGTATTATACAATCTTCTCCTTATAATATAGGCCTAGGAATGTGTGTGTCAGGGGGAAGGGTAGTGGGATGTGAGATCATTGCTCCTGGCTGAGAAAAGGAGTCAGGAAATAAACACAAAAGACTCCAAGGGTGGAAGCAGCAAAATGCAGGTGGAGAGTCCCAGCGTAAACCTCACCTACTTCACCACCACGCCAGGGACTAAACCCTGGTGAAAAGTTCACAGCTCTGGAAATATATGCACCCATTTTTTTCTTTCTTTCTTTCTTTCTTTCTTTTTTTTTTAACCACCCTTCTGTCAAATGTCAAACACAAATCTTAGGAGACCAAAAGGTTAGGCCATCATAAATGCCCTCTATCTCAAATTGAAGATGACAAAGACAAGAAAAACAGACATGATAACCTTGAGAAGTTTTAGCTCCTGGACAGCTTTCAGGATACATGTTTCACAAGGGGTTGTTCAGAGTCACTTCTGTGTCCCTTCCTGTTGTTACCTGATAAGTTCAAGATACCTAGTTTGCTGAAAACAATTCCCTGTGAAGAAACTGCCAACATCTTTGATTCACATTTTCTGTGGATGTTAGAAACTTTCTCAAGAGCCATGAATTCCTTTTTTAGGGTGTATTTAGTCCTGTGATAGAGGACACAGCCACCAGCCCAGGCTGTTCCTTAGGCGCCCTTGACCAGCTAAGCGCTTGACTCACTGATCCTGCTAGAGACAAACAGGCAACGAGCAAGACCTACGGTCACATGGAGGTGTGGGAAGAGGACTCCGGTGCTAGACTAGGATGCAGAAGACCCAGAGCTGTAGCTGGGGATTAGCTATTGTCACTTAAATTTATTTACTTTCTGATACATTATCTATGAATGGTGCTAATAACATTATGACATATCCCCATGGATGTGTTGGGTTAAGATATTTTGTGTGCCAGCATATCAGGGAAATAGCATATTTCACGAAATAGTTTAATATAGGCCTCCAATTATTCAAAGCAAAGGAGTTTGTAGGGAGGGATGGGCCAGAGAATATCAAGAGAGAACAGAGTGATGGCTTCAGGACAGTTACCCACATCCTGAACAATAGTGTCTTTATTTTGATGGCCAAAGATATGAAGTTTGATCTTTCATGAGACACATTATTCCCAACTCAACTTTATATTGTCCATGCTATGCCTATAACAGTAGCTCACTAAAGGTTACATGGGTGGATGATTCACTGACTATTTTAAGGAGCCTCTAGATATTTTCCTCAAAGTGATGACGTGATCAACCATAGCAGGTTATATCTCAGACACCATGGAGGTGACCCCTTCCAAGGATGACAGTAGCGAACTCCCTGGAAGGACGCCATCTTGGAAATCTTTTCCACCTGAAACTCCTCAAAGCACAAGAGAATCTCACGCTGGCTGTGCGGGTGGTGTGCTTTATAGTCCCAGTCCTCTCCCACTTCCGCTCAAGCCCATCTGCACGCTGGTTCAGTGTGTAATCTTGCTGGCTGTAGGATTATTGATGACTGACAGCCATTCCCTGAGAACATCGGGTCCGCCTGTAGCCTGGCTGTGCATGGATGCTTTACAGTGACAGGATTAAGTGCTGAAGCTTTTCCAGGGACGGCCCACGTTCAGGATGTGTGTCTGAGATACTGTCAAACACGGCAGCCAGGGGATGGCTACTAGGCACTGATGCTTCCCGTGCATGAAGAGCATCAGAGAAACAAAGCACCAAGGTTCACTTGCAGGCTAGCTTCCCTGGGCTCCTGACTTTAGTCTGTCTGGTCAAGAAGGTGTTGGTGGGAGGCAAAGGACCTCGTCTAGATCACTTCCTTTATTTTGAGTGGTGTTTTCCCAGTAATTAAATGTATTACAACCTCACAACCCAGCTGGATCCTTGTAGACATATAACACATTCTCATCTTAGTTCAGAGATTAAACTTCCTGAGCCAAATGTTTGACAGAATGTATGAGGAACAAGGAAGTAGGAAGGTAACCAAATGATTGCAGCTTTGGAACTGTCAAAACACACTAGGGTTTGGTCACTGACAGAGAAGAGTCAGCCCACTGAAAATTAATCATGGGATTAGTACATAGTTTTGTACCACTCAACAAAACAAGTTATTCTCAGAAACTCTTGACTTTCAGTCCTAAGGCTTACTGCATAATGAATATTAAGGCTTCAAGGAAAAATACAGGTCTTGACTTGATTTTCTCTGCTTATAATTAAAAAAAGAGATTCTCCCATTCCTCTGTTATGATACAGTCACTAATGGAGCTAGACTGGGAGGAAAGATCCCCCAGATCCTTTGTGGATCCCATTAATATATATATATTTTTTAATCAACCCAGGAACTTAGAATTAAAAGTGGCTTCCAGGCTTGGGATGAGAGAAGATCTTAATCCCTGTCATTAGCAACCCCTTTCTAACCCTGCCACCTCCCTAACCCTCCCCCTGCCCCCCATGGCCTTGCAGCCCTGGGGCACTCCCGAAATAAGTATTCCTTTCCCATTTGCCAACTGAGCTCAAAATTCTTCAGGGGGAAAAGACATGGTGCCATCTAAAGGAAAATTCTGATCACTGTTATCAAACCTAAAAATAGGGAATGACAGACATGGGGGACTGAAGTAATTGGTCTAGTTCAGATGGATCCTGATCACTGTAATTCAGGTCTTGGGTGAATCCTGGCCCCATGTGCTCTATCACCTTGCTATTCAGGCGAACGGTGACCTTCTCACTTTTCTTGAGCAAGGATATGGATTGCTTCTGAGAGAGGCTGAGATATGAAACCAGCACACCCTTCCCTCCCCTGTTCTCTTCTTGTCCCTGTCATCTGACTACCCAGCATTGCCCTGCTTGCTCTTGGTTATTAATGATCCTCTCTTTTTTTTGGCCTGTTTCCTGAAATCTTTAGCCACCACAGGGGCTGTGTCTCTTCCAGAAATCCTAGTGTTAGTACAGGCCTGTTGCCAATGACTCCCATAGACATAAGGTCATTTAGAATTATACAATGATAGAGATCATTCACTTCTACATTTCAGTTTATAGAATGGGACACAGAGGCCAGAGAGCTGTAATGGATTATCCAAGTTTAAATGGATAATTGTGGTTGAACAGGGATGAGAATCTAGATGTTCTAACTCCCAGATCACTGATCATTCTGGTCAGTTAGTTCCCCACCAGCTGCTTTCAATGCTTCTACTCCAAACTCCGTGGTTTAATTTCTGCTTTCCTCTGTGCACTTGCTTGAGGATCTTACAACTCATTTTTTATCCATCTTGTTCTTTACAGTCTCTGTCTTTCACCGTGTTTCCTCCTCCCCCACCCCCCACTGTCCCTTGCTGTTGTTCACTCACCTTTAGGAAGACACACAGAATTGGCTGAATAGAAAATACATTCTGCATTCCTTGCCAAAGCAGCCTGAGGGAAGTCATTAAGAAGCAGCTCTTCCTAGAGATGTTTCAAATGTGCTTGCTGTAATTGTGGCTGAAATTTCAATATCAAAGGTTAAAATATCATGGTTTCCTTTACACTTCCTTTTATTTGCAATTACCTTGGGAGGAGAACACAGCCAAGCAGGAATGCTCAATGCAATTCTTCCCAACCCAGATTACACTGCATGGTGGTGAACTATCTAAATGTGCTATCTTGGACTCCAGGAGTACAGAAAAGATGGTGATGGACAGATGGAAAGCGGTGGACAGAGAAGATCCCAGAGGAGAAACAAGCTGAGAATGAGGTGGGTGGACCACACCACTTTGGAAGGAAGGATTTTCCAGCTTCCGTTCATTATTTTTGTAGAGATGGAAGAGAATGGAGGTAAGGTTTGATTCAAGAAAAGAAATAGAAATGGATTAGAGGAATGTGGTTGTGATTAGGCACCTAGGAAGCAGGGTGAACACAAGAGCTCTAATACTATGGTGCTGGTGTGGAGAGTCCAAGAGAGACTGAAAGCCAGAGGGCACAGAACACCGCAGGCTTGGGCATCCGGAGGTGTGGTTTTTATGCTCAAATTACTTACTTGACTTTGAACGTGTGATTTCTCCACTCCAGGCTTCAGCCTCCTTCCCTGCAAAATGAGGCAGTTGGACTTGATTATCTCAAGGTCCTGACTTCTCCTGACTCTACTGAAGCCAACCTTCTCTAATGGTGCATTTCCACTTTGCTGAAAGCACCGGGTGTAACTACCTCATGCCCTTTCCCTTCTCTCGCACGCCTCCTCTCTAAAAAGCAACTTTTTGAGTCTTTTCTATCAAGCAAATCCAAGCATCTTTTGGAAGCCTCATTTTACTGAAGGCACAAAACCCCGGGGGCCTCAACCCATAGTAGAATCTCTTCCCTCATTGCCCCTTCCCATCTACTTCCCAAACTCATCCCCTATCCCTAACAGGTTGAACTCATTTACCTCGTAAATGATAGCAAATCAGGAACCTCCTGCTGCTTATAATGATAACACTTCCTATAATTTGCATGATAAAATTCAACTGATTTCAGATAGCATTTCTTAGAACAGATAGGTGACACAAGGGCTCCATGAGGAGAATAAATTACCACCTCAAGTTCTATGCCATCACAGTTGTGGATTCCAATTGGCTGACATTCAGCCCCAAACAAAAGCACAAAGCCTGTCTAATGGAGCAATGAAAAAAGATATCTAGGAAATATTAACAAGTCTCTCATGGTAATTTATGCAAATACACGCCATAACTCAGCTGAAGAGGTTCGGCTCGCACCTATGGAAGGGAGCTGCACTAGCCAGGGATTTTATGCAACTGATGCCACCTTATTACATCTCAGAGGTTGTGGGTTTCCATACAAATTAGCACTAGAGAGGCCTAGGGTGGCAATTAGTCCTCAGACCATCTGCATCAGAATCACTCCGGGGTGCCTATTAAATGCAGTTTCCTCTGGCTCTATTACAGACTGACTGAATCAAAAGCCCTTAGATTGGGGCCTGGGAATCCACATTTTATAACCTTACCCCCCACCCCACCCCACCCCCACCCCCAAGTGGTTTTTATGCATCTTTCTGAGCCTGGCCTCCCATGGTCAGTACCATCTACATCTAGGTTATGCACACCATGACCCATTCTCTCACTATGTGAATTGGCTAAGTTACAGCACTGTTCTCAGCCTCAAATTCCTCATCTATAAAATAAGAGGTGGACCCAAATTACCTCTTAAGTGTTTCAGACCCTAATTCTTTTTTCAAATGAAGCGTGGGACAATACTGAAGCCCAAACAAAACGTCCATGCAGGTGGCCAGTTGGCAAAATGTCCCCTGTGGACCCTGTAGCCATGTCTGTCTGGAGTTCCGCAGTCTCCCTGGAACAAAGAAGCCTGCACTGCGCCCCCATCTGTCTTTGTCTCCCCAATTTCTTGCCCAAACAGTCTCTTTTCAGCCTGGAAACCAGCCTTCCCCCATTGTTTCTGCCAGAGCATTGTATCTAGACTCAAATCCTTTCTCTTATTGGGGACTTGGGCTTTTGAAAGCAAATCCATTACACTTTCTGGGTTTTTTTTTGTTTTGTTTTGCTTTTCTTTTGAAGGTTGGTCACGTTTTGCTTTTCAGTGTCTGTGGCTCCAAGGAAATAATGCTTTGTATATTTTATATACTACAATATTCCCGGCACCTAGAATGGTGTCTGTCACGTAGTGGGCTCTCGATAAATCTCCTTTGAATGAAGAAATTCAAGGACAATTACCTGCTAGAAAGAGGAACAGGAAAGGGGGAACTAGAGGGTGGCAGGGATATATTTTAACAGCTCAATATATTAGCACATAAAGCTAACATTTATTTACAACCAAATATGCTCAAGGTTTTCTACACATATTATCACATTTATTCCTCATACTTCTGTGGTACAGGTATTCATATATGCATTTCACTTAAGGAAACTGGGCTCAGATAGGTCACAGTGTTTGTCCAAGGCTTCACAGAAGGGCTGGGTTTGTCTGACAATAAAACCCAAGTATTTCCATCTTAGCACTCTGTCTCCCAAGATTAAATCCAGGAAAAATTGTTAAACCAACTGTTTCGTCTAAGTTAGATCCCCCCTCCTTTATTGTTACTTCTTTCTTATCTGAAACTGGTTTGTCTGCATTGTTTAAAAAAATGAGAAGCAAGATTGGAGCTTGTTTAGATTGGGGTTCAGCTGTTTCTGCAACTAGGATGCCAATCAGTGACTGCACCCTGACCTTGGGAGAGGGTAGGTCAAAGCAGAGCCTCCTCTGGCATAGTTGGGATGAAGTGCCAAGCTCAGGAGACCTATCCACTACCACTGTGCAGGAACTGGGGATGATTCTTTAGGAGCTCTTGTATCCAGGTTAAGCATTGCCTTCTCTTTATCCTTCTAGACTTTTCCAGGAACCAGTTACTCCAGGAGTGTCCTCTAGGTGCTTCTTCTGGCACCCCTCCTGATTTTTCAGGTTAAATATGCTTTGGACATGAGGGGACATTGCCAGGCAAATGAGAGAAAGGTACTCCAGGCAGAGGAATCAGCACTGACAAAGGCTCCAACTCTAGGAGTCCAGTGGAAGCCTGATGAATTTTTTTTTTTTCCAGAAAAGGTATTTTTTTTTATTCTAGTAACTGCAAATAGGAAACCAGATTGGGGGGGGGGGCAGGCTGGGACAAATAATGGCTCCCTCCTCCCCGGCAGAACCGGGGGGAGAAGGTGCCCCCCCCCACTCTGCTGCAGCATCCTAGGGGCAGGGCCCCACCTTCCCTGGGACTGGGGTGGTCGATAACCCAGCCTGCTCTGCCCCGGGCCCCTTCCCCGAAGAGCCTCTCGGAGGAGGCGAACGTGGGCAGAACAGAAGGCGGCAATGAGGATGAACATTTGGTGCTGGTCACAGCAGCAATGACGGATTTCTAAGAATGGAAACATTGAACGAAAAAAACGCAACTGTCCAGAGGTAGTTTGTGAACAGAGGAAAAAATGGAACCAGAACCTTGGGGGGTGGGGAGGAGCAGAAGGGTGGGAGTGGGCAAGGCTAGCTCCTTGTTATTAGTGCCCCATGTGAGAAAAGGGGAAACTGAGGCCTAGGGTGGAAGCGGATGGGGTTGGGCAGTGGCTCCAGCCCACCTTAGGAGGCCGCCGCAGGGAACCTGGGCCTCCTGGACCTCACCTGGAGAAAGGGGGACTGCATTTCCCTCACGGCAATAGATTCCGGGGCGGGGGGGAGGTGGGCCGGAGTCCATTTAGAGTAGGGGGCTCAGACCCCTCCTGCCTTCCTTCCTGTGCCCAAAGGGGTCTGTCTGACCTAGAGCAAGGACCAGGCAAGGGGGGAGGGAAGGAAAGTGGGTGTGAGCCGCACCTCGTGAGACACAGGCCGCTCGGGGGGGGGCCTCCTGGGGCCGAGCGCCGCCCCCCAGTGGCCATGCCTACTGTTGCCAGTGCTGTGGAGTGGGGCAGATCAGAACGAGAGACGGGGCATGGGCCCCTTTTAAGGCCAGGGGAGCCCTCCCAGGCCCCTTAGTGGGAAGCCAGAGGGAAGAATGGAGAAGAAGGGATTCCCCCCCACCCAAACCAAGAGCCCAGTCAGCAACGTCCCCACCACGGAGCATGGGGACGCAGAAGGGGCAGGGTGCGGCGAGGTGGGCAGTTGGCTAGTGTGCGTGTGGGTGAGGGCTCGCTGGAAACCAAAGGAAACTGCTCCCCACTCGGGCCTTGGGGCCCGCAGGGGTGGTGTGCTGTGCAGTGTGGTGGTGAGGGCGCAGGTGGGTGGCGGTGGTGCGTGAGCCTGGGGAGGGGGGGGCGGGGGAGCGGAGGACGCCGTCCAGTCCCGGAGGGAAACTGCTCCTCGGCGGCGACGGAGCGGGCTGCGCGGTCACTGCTCCTCCTCGGAGGACTCCTGCGAGATGCTCTCTTCCTCCTCCTTCTCCAGTTTTTTGGGTCTGCCCCTTGGTTTCCTCCCTGGAGTTGTGGTAGTTTTCCGGGTCTTGGCAGCACCCTTGTTTTTGCTTCCCTTTGGTGGGCCCCGAGGTCTCTTAGGTGTTGGCACTTCGCTGGGTTCCTTCGGAGGCTGCTTGCGCGGCCTGCTCCGCCCCCGCTTCTCAGGCCGTCCTTGTCCTGCTTGGAGGCCAAGGGCTGGGTGGACTTCGAGCTCGACTCGCTCATCTTACCTTCTCTCTGGAGCAGGTGGACGAGCGATGGCTGGGATGCGCGAGCTCGGCCGCCGGGCTGCGGGGAGCAAAGGTGCTGGGCGCTGAGGACCCGCCTGGCTCCGCCGCCGGTGGAAAATGCCGCTGCCTTCTTGGAGCTGCGCCAGCGCCAGAAATAGCCCGGGCTCGGAGTCCCAATTAGAGGAGGGAAGCCTGGTGATTTGATGAAGGAGTTGTAATCCTACACTAAATCTTCCCTGTTAGTTACTCAAAGACCCTTCTCCTTATTTTTTCTCTTTCTCTTTTCCTTCTCCTTTGTCTCCAGTAAGGCTCACAAAGAAACTCCCTGAGAGAAGATCTCATTGTTCAGTTAGTCCTTATCATTCTTGGTGTGCGGAGCACTTGAGCCGGGCTCTTTGGCAGCCAGATCGCCCGATGAGAGAGACCAGTTGCTCATTCACAGGGTCAGTTTTCCTGAGGAAGGGTGTGGGCATGGCAGGCCCTCGGTGCTTGAGCTTCCTCTGCAATATCCCCTCCCCTTGCTCATCTGAAGACTTGGTCATTCAGCACATTCAAAGGCAGGCATATAGATGATAGCCATCCCTGGATAAAAAGGTACCCAGGGGGACACAAGTGTGTGCGTGGATGGGGGTGGTGATGGAAGGCATAGTTAGCAGGAGGAGAAAGATCATCAATCATAATGGGCAAAGCACACATACAGTAAGATGGCCCACTGATGGCTGATCATCGCCTCCCTGTATTTATAATTAGTCAAAGGACCTTCCCCTGTGGTATCAGTTCCCTGAAACTCAAAATCCAGCCACTGTCCCCTTAAATCCTGCTCCCCTCCTCTTTGTCGTAGGGCATCAGTCTATGGTAAACTCTAAGCCCATCATGTGGCTTGTAGCCCAACTCCCGAGTTTTGTGAGGGAAGAAGGTATTTATCATTGTAAGAAGCACAACTGGGACACAAGCAAACTTGGAGTTGGTGCCCGTAGCTTTTCCTCTGCCCAAAGCCCTCTCTGCAGGTCCCTGCTCAGCCTGTACCCTGTCCCCTGTTTGGCCTCCACGGCATCTCTCTCTCTCTTTTGGTTTTGAGCCTGCCTTCCTTTGGTTGCAGTGAAGACTGGTTTCATCACTTTCTCTCTCCAGTCTTTTCTGTAACTGTTCTCTTTGCTCCCACAGGCCCACCACATGGGCTGTCTTTGTTCTTCTCACAAAGGGAGTTGTCAGTATTGAAGGCTCTTTTCAGGAAGGCAGGGAGGAGCTCTTGTGTTTCTAAGTCACAGTCAGAAGCATTATTAGTGCTTCTATCCTCTTTCAGGCATGCGGCATAAACATAGCTGCATATGAGGTATCACATGGGCTTAGGATGGAGGGAATGTGGGTGCTGGGGGGATGGTGCAGTTCATCACGGGAGAAAAATGAGACACACACACAAAAAGAAACAACAAAGGGAGAAGAAGCAAAAAAAGAAAAAAGTAGAAGCAAAAGAGAGGAGGAGCTTGGGCCATAAGACCCATTCGTAATGGTGCCAGGGGCCCCTAGACTTTAATATCCTACCCCCAGGGTGCATTTTCAATGTCAGATCTTTTCAAGACTTCCTTCCGCTCAGGGGTTCAGTGGGTGTTTGGGCATTGTCCAGTGTGACATCCAGAGTGACACCCATCAAGTGCCCCTTTGGGGTCCTCTTTGGGCTGATGAAATTGGAGTTGTCAGTGTAGAGACAAGCAGCTCCGCAGTGGCGGTGACCAGGGACACCAGCCCCTGGAAGAAAAGCCATAGCACACGGTCTCTTCAGGGCGATCTAGCTGGGTGCCAGGCTCCATGCCCCAAGAGCAGTGATTCAGCCTTCACTTTTCATTTGTCACCCCTGCTTTATGTCTATCCTCCCTAAAGGTGGTCTAGTGCAGAGGAACAAGGAACCACTCTTTTGCAGGCTAGATGCCAAGTTCATGTGTCACCATCAGGAACCCCCGTTTGGTTTTGTCAGCTTTTTCACATCCTGAGCAACTCCAAAACACCCTGTGACAAGCTGACTCTGCTTGATGAGAGCTGGGCTTGGGCACGAGCCATTAGCACATTTGTGATCCTGGTCCTATGACCACGCTCACAAGCCCCGCTAATGGGGAGGTCAATTAAATAATGCCAGCCACTGCTTTTCTTCCTTATGGCACTCGGCGTCGCCAGCAAAATGTGTTTTGCAGATTATTAACAACAACAATTAATGGGGGAGTAATGGACTGTGAAAGGAGGCAAGTTAGGGTGGCAGGGACAATCCAACCATACATTGTTGGGGCCAGGGCCTCCCAAGGGCGCAGACTACCTCCTGGATGAGCAGTCTGTGTTGAGGAGGAGGAACATCTTGGGTTCCAGGGGGCAAAATTTAGGAAATGCTAGCCTGATGGAGGAGTGCACATGGGTCCAAATTGCAACACCTGACAAATTCTCCCTGTTGAATTAACCTCCTGATTCTGAAGAGAAAGTCATTTCCATAATGCGCAAAGCCATAGGTTTGCAGGCTGGCCATTTGAGCTGGAAATGACATTCACTGTGTGATTTGGCGCCACCTCTCTAATTCCTCCAAAAGATAATTTGCCTGGATTCAGTGATGACATCTAGTAATTTATGATTGGAGATACAGTATTTAGGAGAGTAATTCCTGCTAAAATGCAAAAAACTCATGGGAAGGATAATTCACTGAGCACTGTAAGTTAATAATATGATGAGAACAATAGTAATAGCATCCAACATTTATCAAGACACTGTCATCATCATCATCATCACCATCATCATCACCATCATCACCACCACCATCACCACCATCATCACCATCCTCACCACCACCATCATAACCATTATCATCACCATCATCATCATCACCATCACCACCATCAGCACCATCATCGCCACCACCATCACCACCATCATCAACACCATCACCACCATCATCACCATCATCACCACCACCATCATCACCATCATCATCACCACCATCATCACCATCATCACCATCATCACCATCATCACTACCACCATCACCACCATCAACACCATCACCACCATCATCAACACCATCATTATCACCACCACCACCACCATCATCACCCTCACCACCACCATCATCACCATCACCACCACCATCATTATCTCCGCCACCACCACCATCATTACCAAGTAGATAACATGTATCGAGACATACTTGTTCCCGACACTGTTTTAAGCACATTCTGTGTGATACTCCTTTAATCTTAATTACAACATTATGAAGTAGGTGCTACTCTCACCTGCTTTGTGTAGACCAGGAAACTACAGTGGAGTATCTAAGTAAGTTGGCTGAGGCTACTAATGAGCAAATATCGGCACCAGGAAGCCCAACTAGCAAGCTCTTCTAAACTGTCCAGGATCTGTGCCACTAACTACTGCACCGCTGGGATAGAGCAAACAGATGGGTCTTAATGTCAGGCTTGGGGCTGTGCGACTTTGGGCCTCTCTATGGCTGACTCCATATCTATGACATGGGAATACAAGTACCAACAGGGTTAAGAGGACCAGAACTAGGTGAGACAAGAGAGATGCCTAGGTGCAAAATTTAAGGAGGTGCACCCCCTCAGGGTGGTATGTGAGTCTGCCTTGCATTCATGACCCTCAGGAGCCAGGTCCTCCTTATACTATGTGCCCAAGCAAGTAGGCACCTCATTCGCTTCCTCCTAGTCTTGGCCCTAGTAATGAAGATTAAACTAAATAAGAGATTCTATTGAAGTGACCGGCATACATTAGGATATTAAATACAAATTTCCTTCTTTTTCTTGAGACTATATTATGAGCTCATTCCTGGAGAGTGCAATTGATTCCAAGAGAGGGAGGAGATCCCCAAGACCTGGGCCTTTGGCTGGGGCATGAGCAGCAAGAAAGGAAATGGGGAAGGCCCTGGTGGCAAACTTCACATCCGCTGAAGGTCTCACTTCACAGGAGAAGAAAACAAATATATCCGCTGTCGCGAAGAGGCTGGCATGTCCTGGCCTCCCAGATGCTGTAACTTTGGGTCATGAGTGTGGTGTTCATGTTGTCTCAGCCTGTCTGCCACAGCACCTGCTCTCCACGGGCACGCCTGGGCCCCTGTCAGCAGGGAGGTCCCTACCACGGGGTCATTTTATATAAGCAAATGACGCTTTGCAATAGCAGGATATTGTGGCTGAAGAGGACTTTCTAGACCTTGTCCTCAAATCTCATTTTAAAGATGTTGCGCCACGGCCCAGGGAGGAGGAATGATTTACCCTCCGTCTATGGGTTAGTACGACTTGCAAATAGAGCTGGGTCTTCTGAATCCACTGCTACTCGGGGCTACTGTCCTGGTTCTATGCAGCTTTCTGCACTGCGCGTGAGCTGTGCCGCCAGCGAGTCCAGCAGGGAACATGGCAGCACCGGGATTTTGCTTTGCTCTAAACAACCTAGTCTTTCCCTTCTAGAGAAAACTATTTTTAGAAAGATTGAGAAGGACTCCCCCTTCCCTGTCCAGAAATTCCAAATTAACATGTCAGTAACCTTGAAAGAAGTTATAGCTATTCAGTTATTCCACACCTCTTTGCTAGGCAGGGGAGGGAATAAATGAACTCTGTATGTGGTGGGGGGGTGGGGGCGGAGAGAGGTGAGGGAGGATTTGGTGCCAGCAGGTAACAAAACAATTTCTCTTTCTGTTATAGCTAATTGCAACATTTTCCATCTAAGCACCCAGGGCAGGGCTCCCGCACAATATATCCACAGTTTCTGAGCCTTCCCGCCCTATCCTGCCATCTTGGATTCCCAGCACTACAGCCCTAGAGGGAGAGCTGGGCTAATCTCAACCATATGGATGTTGCCACCACAGCATGACAATTATGCTTTAAGGGACTATTGCTTTATGCATCTTTCCCGCCTTCCCCATCTTCCTAATGATGACAAAGTCGCAGGCTAGTTCTGTTCTCTTTTCCCTCTGGTCACAAAGTGACTACTTCTAGGAGTCTGGTTGCTTGCTAATTACTGATGAAGTCTAATCTGCTGGAGCCCCTAGCTTTGCGGATGTTCTGATTCTTCGAGACCTGGAGCTGAGTATTTAGCTGGGTATTTAGAATGACGTCCCCCTGGGGCCTTGCCCTTTGGGAAAGAATCAAAACCATCGATCAATCACTAAATGCTTGTGAAAGAAATGCTGGCAAAATACTATTGTCCCTCTCAGATAACTACTTCTCCTTGGTCACAATTACTCAGATCATCCAAACAGAAATAACTGGGAGGAAATTTGGAATGTCCAAATATCCAAGTATCACTCTTTGTAGCCTTGAATTATTTTAGAAACTGGAAAATTGCCTATGCATCACTCACTCTAGCATGTTCCAATGCTTGATCCTGTGTGCATGTATGTGTGCACGTGTCATGTGGAATAATTATTTAGCTCTATTTGGCCATGATAATATAAAAATCATTCCATCAACATTATTTAAACCACGCAGTGATCAAGTGTTATTAGTTATTTCTGTGATCTACATTTGTCAGTTTAAAAAATGACTCGTCCAAGGTCATATTAGCTAATATGAAGCAGAGATGGGATTCTGCCAGGTGTGCTGATTTCACATTTAATGGTTGTTCAGTGATACTACACTTGCTTTCAGAAACTTCCCCAACATATATCAGTGTCCTGCTACTCAAAGTGTGGTCCACAGACCAGCAGCATGAGCATCTCCTGGGAGCTTGCTTCCAGTGCAGAATTTCAGCCTTCATCCCAGACCTATTAGATCAGAATCTGCATTTTAACAAGACCCCCGCGCCCCGCCTCAGGCAATTCCTGTGCACGTTGAATGAAGAGAAGCAGTGCTGCCCAATAAAAACATAGAATGTATTACACATGTAATATTAAGTTTTCTTACGGACATTAAAAAGGTAAAAAAAAACAAGTATAATTCATTCATTTTGGTTTCCATAATACATTTTAACCCTAAATATTAAGCATATTATTTCAACATGTGTCAATATAAAAAATTATTAAGAGAAACTCTACCTGCCTGGTGACATAGCGTAGGATGATCTTTGCACCCGGACATCAGTTGTCCACATTAAGGCAAATCGGTATGCAGATTTGACTCCATCCGTACCTTGTGTACAAAGAATGTGTGTCTGCATTTGACCCACTAACTGCAGTGTTCATTGTTATACTAAAGAGTCGCCTCAGAGGGTGTAGCCAGACATCCCTGAGCCAGTCCTGATCTCCATTCCACCTCCCTCCTGTCCCACTGAGAAGCTCCCTGGCAGGTCTCCCTGCGTCTGGGCTTGTCTCATCCCCAGTTTATTCTGCACACTGGAGCCAGAAAGACCTTGGATGCACTTCATGGCACTCTTTGCCCACTCTGAAGTCACATATGACACTGCCCCTACCTGAACAAGAAACGAAAAAGCTCTTTTTTGACTCCGGGCCTTCACTCGGATAGTCCCTCTGCTTGGAATTCTCTTCCTCCTCTGATTCTTTGAGCTGGCCACTGCTTCCTTCAGGTCTCAGCTTAAATGCACGTCCTCTGAGAAGCTGATTAGACCACCCCCTGGAAAGTAGCTTTCCGGTCCTCTAGGCTTCTCCATGGCACCAGATCATTTTCTTTACCCCACTTAACATGATTTGTTATTTTGTTATTCTATGGTTATTTGTGCATTTGCTGCTTCATATTGCTCCCCTCAAAAGTCTATAAGCAACAAGAGGAAAGAGACCTCATATGTATTTGGTTCATTTCTATAGTCAAAGCTTAGCACTGTGCCCAGCACAGTGGTGGACCCTTACATAGCTGTTGGTTTGATGGATAATTCTGTCATGTTAATAAATTACAAGGACACTGACAAGAGAAGAGATGAGCTGGAATATGTTTTTAATTGTTCAAGGCCATTGGGTGATGGCAGCAGAGGAAGGGAGCTACTGTTTTTTCCCAACAAGATTAACACTAATATAACCATATTGACAATTTCAGAAATAGTCCAAAACAGACAAATGGACCAGGCCAGACCGGCTGGGTTATGAAAGTCACCATCAGGAAGAAAATGTGTCAGTTATTCACAGCAAAATATTCGCCAGCTGTGGCAGTCAGGTGATGTAGAAAACACAATTGCCATTTTCTTTATTAGAGCAACAGGTAGAGCCTGATAGCCACTTTAAATTACACTGAATCCAGCATGCTTGCTTACTGTAGAATTTGATTTTTAGGCTTTCGTTACTATCTCTGGGATGTATCCGGTTTCCTTTTATATTCAGACCATCGCTATTGATTGCGATATCTTTGTTCCTTCCGGGTCTGGGTGCAGACAATATACAATCTCGGGAAGGAGTGATTGCCTCCCGCCCCGAGGGGCGTCGTCCGAGAAATCCCTGGGGCAGCTCGGCGTGGTCTCCCCTTTCACTGTTGCTCCTCCAGCCCGGGCTGCGGAGCAGCGGTGGGAGGGCTTCCCTGCCCGCCGCAGAGGTTCTAATAAATCAGGCAGAATCCCGCGGAGGGGCCCCACCGAGTCAGGCATTTAGACTAGAGCAGACCAGAACCAGAGCTAACCCATTCTTCATCTTGCCTGGCGTTTCTTTCTCTTGGAGGGGCCTTTGTGTGCCCCGACCGAAACGGAGTCCCCGAGCCCGGCTATTGTGAGCCTCTGAGCTGGCTGGCGGGGTGGGGGTGGGGGTGGGGTTGGAGGAAGGAGGGGCGCACATGATCTTATGCCTTTTCTCCCTCCTTTCTTCTTTTTATTATCATTAATAATGAAATATTGAGACCAGGCTGCTAATGAGCCTAAACTCCCTCCTGTTAGTTTATTTTTCGCCTTCGGACTGTCACTTCAGAGTAAATTACTTCTCCCTGCATCTTGTTCCAGTAATATTACACCAGCAGGACCCTCCCCCCTTCCACCCCCGGTCTCATTTCAGGGTTATTCCGTTTCTCTCACCGCAGTTTACTAAGCCAGGGAGGTGGCCCCATCGATCATACTTAAACCTGCGCACCGGGTCCCCCCCTGCAATGGAGACATCATTCTTGTGGCTCTGGGTCGAGTGGGGTTTTAAATACTTACACAATACACGTAGATATAACCTATAAATAAATAAGTAAATAAATAATATATACCCATCTCTGTGTGCTGTTTCTTGCGTTCTACGGAGAAAGATTTAGAGACTGAGAGGCAGAGCGAGACCTGTTTGGGAAGGAGGCGGCCAGAGAAGCAGACGAGCGGCGGTCCCCGCCATCCGCCGCCACCGCCTTCTGCTCGGCTCTCTGGCTTCTGTTCCTTTCATGGCACGCTGAGCATTTCCTTGTCAAGTGGGAGATGTCAGGATGTGAAAACAACCAACATTAAGTAGATATTCTGCCAGCACAACAGCAAATGTCTCAAGTATGCTTTTGTCTCCTGTTCAAAGACGCTAAACTGGTCTTCCAACAGCTACCACCTCTTCATGTCTGCTTCGCGACTGGGGACTTAGAAAGGACTGGAAGCCGGGATATCGCTTTCTCTCCCTTTCACTTCCTCCCTGGTTCCTCTCTCCCTTCCTTGAATTCATGCTGGTTAAAAACAAAGGCCCTCAAGCCTCAGTGACATCGCAGCTCTGCCGTTTACTAACATGATCTTGGAAAACCGACCTCTGCATGTCTGTGTCCTTGCCTACCAAGTGGTGACAATAATACCATCTGCTTCATAACGTTTTGAGGACTGCATGAATCAATACATGCAATGTGCCTAGTACAATGCCTACTCACACTTTAAAAGCACTCAATCCATCTTTTTGTTCCTCCTCCTCTTTTTTTTGATCACCCTCTTGCCTTCCTTTCTTTTTTTCTTTGTTTGTTTGTTTCTTTCTTTCTTTCTTACTTCTTCTTTTTCTTTCTTTCTTCTTTCTCTTACCACTGGTAAATCTGGCCTCAGAGAATTAGTTTTACTCATCACTCACCCATCTGTTGTATACAGAACTGAACATAGTTCCACTGTCACGGCTGGTAGTCACAGGTAGTGCTAGGTAGAACCATTGGAACCTAGAGCAAAAGGAAAACCCAGAAATATGTTCCTGCCTTTATTGACATTTTTGATATCCTGGATTTTGTTTTTGCTTTAATTTTGATTTTTGAAAATGGTGCATTAAAATACCATTTATCTTGTTTAGTGAGCTTTTGGGCAGCACTTCAATTTGTGCTTGAGGCAAGTGCATCATGGGCTTCACTTGTCTTGCCTTAGCCTCAGCCCTGGTTGTCTTTTATCCCCCTATCTTCTCTCTTAGGCTACACGTGGACCCTCGTACCAACACATCCCTTCTCTACAAATGGCCACCCACCTAGTATTGGTCATTGCAGAGGAAGGGAAGGGAGAACCGTTTTTCCCCAGAAGGGAAAATCTCTTTGGACTCAGCATGAAACAAAGGCAGGCAGAGAAACGCAATCGAGATCTATGTGACCTCGAGGTTAGGCCTTCAAATCTTCCCAGCTGATCCATGAAATTTTGTCTTGCCTCCCTCGATAGGACATGAATAGGGGCCAGACTGGAGGTGGGGTTATTTATGAGCCTGACACGCTGGGTGCAAGATGGTGCAGCTGGAAGGGTCAGACAGTAGAATCCAAATGGCATAGCTTTTCCTTTCTCATTTCCATCCAAGTGAGTAAGAATCAGCCCCTGGGATTAAGCATTTTTATGGGGGTCTGCTGCTGTGCTCCATGACAAAGTAGGAGCTGCACAGAATTTATCCCTTGCAGTTCTTTTGATTTAAGAATAAAAGGGCAGCTGTTGGGCATATGAGAGGTGGACTGGGCAAGCTTCTAAACTCCCTTGCTAATAGAACCACCTACCACAGGGCTGAACCCACTTCCCTTGAGTATTCAGGATACTGTTTGAAAATTATGCAAAACTTTTTGAAGCTCTGAGGTTCTGGGGGAGACTCAGCTCCTTCAAATATGCCCTAGAAAAAGCTACTCTCTACTAAATGCTGAGACAATTCTATCTCTTCCAATCCCACACAAATCTTCTACCTAACCTTGCCCTAACCAGGAAATATGCAGGCTTGGGATCATACACATTTCTAGACAAATCTGATACACTTTAACCTGATGCAAGTCTTATTTTTTTTTTTTTTTCTTTAACTACGTTCTGGCTTGAAGCGAAGTGTCAGTAATGCCTTTGTTCCAATTTGTTCTTTTGATATTTGCAAATATGCCTGAAGAGTGTATCAGCATTTCAGAATTGGGAGCATTGAGCCATTTACCTTTGTGAACATGTTTCAAAGTCCATCCTGGTCCTGAAATCTCCAGAACAGTGCTTATCAGTGCTCAAACATGAACAGTGCTCAAACTTGAGCATCCATCGGAACCACCAGGAGGGCTTCTGAAAATTGCTGGACTCCACCCACAGAACATCTGATTCTGTAGATCTGTTGTGGGACCTAAGAATTCGCATTTAAGACATGTTTCCAGGTAATGCTCATGCTGCTTGTTTGGAAACCATGCTTTGAAGACCACTGGTATAGACCTTATTATTGTTATTATCATTATTATTATAATTATTATTATTATTATGATTTTACTTATTGGTGTAGACTTTAGTGGTTCATTGGGTCACAGTTTCAAGTTACTGCTTTTACTGTTCAGTTGAACTACCCTACAAATTCAGTGTAGAGAGGACTGTCTCTCCCTTTATTATCAATCTGGGGAGGCTATATTCTTACTAATACAAGTTCCTTTTTGGTGTTTTTTCTTGTGTTGCCTTATCCTTCTCTAGCTTCTTAGAGGCTTTTCCATTCAGCTAGTGGGCAGGGAAGGACAGTAGGGGGGAAGCGCATTGCTCCTGAACCACTTTGGCCCAGGAGTGGCTCCTATCACTGGAAGGATGGAGGAGAATATAGTCCAGCAATGTGCCCAAGAGGAAAAAGAAATGTATTTCCGCAAATTGATAGCCCTCTCGGCTACATCCCTCAAGAATGTTCCATTCTGGGTGTTCCATTTTGTTTTATGTAAATCAGTCAATGGTCTCAGTTTTCCCCCTTACGACAACTGTATCGAACACTGGTAGTTATGCCCTATGTTCCTTCCCTAGTGATTTGTCGACTTGATATCACCCATCCCTTCCTCCTAGAGAGAAAGTGTTCTCTCTGTGTGTAGTGGGGTTTGAGGAAGGTTGCCACCAGGTAGGTGAACATGCTGATTCTTCTTTTTTTTTTTTTTTTTTTAAAGATTTTATTTATTTATTTGACAGAGAGAGACACAGCGAGAGAGGGAACACAAGCAGGGGGAGTAGGAGAGGGAGAAGCAGGCTTCCCCGCGGTGCAGGGAGCCCGATGTGGGGCTCGATCCCAGGGCCCTGGGATCACAACCTGAGCGGAAGGCAGACGCTTAATGACTGAGCCACCCAGGCGCCCCACATGCTGATTCTTCTTTAGAGACCTGTGATTCCCTTCTGAGACAAGAAAAAACATTTTGACAATCTCCCTTCTACTTTAGATGCCCCATCTTTCTCATGCTATTTTGTCAGTGGAGAGAGAACAGAGGCAGATAGGGAGTGGAAGGAAGAAAAGAGTAAAACTTTCCATGTTTTTTTCTACCCACTTGACTCCTTCTGCATTTCAAATGCATATGGTCTGTGTGGGAACATGAGAATGAACATCTGACCAGACATCAGTTTTTGTTGCAATCAGGATTCTGACAAATTGAATGATGTATAACTCTGTATGTAGGCAGAGATCCTTAAAATAGCCTGGAAATCATTACTTGCATGCAGACATATCATTATATATGACGAAATAATGTCATTGTGTGTTGAATAAGGTTAAAAAGAAGTCTCTCACATTGAAATCAGTTTCTCTCCCACCGTCCCGGAGTTTATAGGGAGGGAATGAATTGCTGTGAAGTCAATTCTGGTTGCTGGAAACTCTGCCCACGTACTTATTTATACACTTCTCCTTGTTCCTTCCAGGGGTGTCTATTTTCTATATAGAAAGCCTAACTCATTGGAAGTAGCCCCTCTATAGAGCTTTCATATCCCAAAGAGATCCTGAGGACAGGAAGCTGGTGTACTAAAATCACTTCAGAGTAACAACAAATTATTAAATATGTATATATATATATGATATATGTATGATATATATATCCTTATACTTTTAATAGCAACATTGCATACATTTTCTCCTTTATCCCTATTTAGAATCTTATAAAAAATATATAAGTTGGGTACTACATGCCCCCAATTTACAGATGGGAAAAGTGATATGCAAAGGGGTCGAGTGACTTGCCTAAGGTCACCAAATGAACTTGGAGAGGGAACCAGGTCTAGCACTGAGACATCTATGCTTAATAGAATACTGGACTCAGACACATGTGAATATAACACCTGCCCCTAATGTTAGTGACCCCTTCTCCACTGCCTTCCCATTACCTACCCAATTAAGAGTGGCATGTGGCGTCCATGAAGTTATTCTTTATATAACTTATAATGAAATTTTGGCCAAATAAATCCTTTTGATGATGTACATTCTCAATACGTTCAACCATTTGCTCCAGGAAATTCTAACATAATACAAACACATTTTAGACATCAAATTACTTATCTGCAAAGAAAGTGACAAGGTCAGAACATTACAGGTATAGCTTCAGCAAGCAAATGATCAAGCACTTGCTATCAGCCTCTCTGTATTTTGAAGAAAGCAAAATATAGCCCCCAATACTCCTGTATGTTTCTGTCTTCTCCCCATCCCACTTCCTTCCCAGGAAATAAGTATCCAGGTAAGCCCAACTCAGATTTATCATAGGAGCTTATAATGGCTTCAGTGACCTAGCGCCTCGGTAACATTTTATTTTTCCAAAAATACCTTACAACCATGATTGATAAGACGCATTCCACCATTTTAAAAGCCAAGTTCCAATTATCTTTCCTACCCAGAGTGCTCTGCCTTACCCAAAACCCAGAGATATCGCTAAATGCGATGTCCTCATGCAAACTGAATCTACATTCCAAGAAAAAGTACTTATTAATATATCTTCATAACCTATCAGATGAGGCACAGGTAAAATGACCTAAAGAAAAACAAAAGCAAAAGCAAAGTATTTCCGTATTCCCTTCGTTTCCCCTAGAGCTCCTTTTCTGTTTTTGCAAAACTCTTCCTCAAATTGTATTATAACCAAATGGTAGCTGATCAGAGGCATCGGGGAGCATGTCATGGCATTTCCCGTGATTTCCCCTTTCTCCAGCTTGGCTTTAAATACCCTTGTGGCATTGATTAACAATTTGGGCTTCATCCAGAGCACTGAGCCTTGCCGGCATTATGATTACATTTTTTGCATAGTCCATGTTGCTACATTAAACTCCAGATGCTTTCTCACAAGTCACTAAATTAACATCACATACATTTTTGGCCCATTAACGTTACACTAAGATCACAGTAGGATTATCACCCAGAAAGGTGATTGTGCGCGTGTCTTCTGCGCTCATCATTCCTTCAGCATTCACTTCTCTACAATTAGGTCAGGGAAAATGAGGGTAGAGACCTAACGAGGACCCCATGCCTAAAACATCACAGGAAACTGTGTCCCTGTCAAGAGAAAAAACTCTCCACCCTCTGTCTGTCAGCAGATTGACATGTTTTATGAAGTGCATGGGACAGCCTTTAATGTAAGTACTAGCAAAATTACTGTGGGACGGCTTTTTTAGAAAACTAATATACTTTATGACATGAAATATATGAAAACGTCAGTGTTTTAACCAATGTTTATAAAAATATATTACAGTCATTTATTGAGTTTGTAAAGCACGTTATGGACTAACAAGATAAAAGATGTTTTGTAAATAAAGTCGCTATTATTTAGAATGTGCATCTGCGGCTTGAGTTTACGGAGTACAGAGAGGTGGCCCATTTGACCCCTTTTAAACAAAATAGCACTTCATTTTGGGAGATAAATAAATTGCCCTCAACACTCGTCAGCCCTCGCTGAAGCAAGCTCGTTTGTACTTCTGCACAGGTGCTTTTCGAGCTAAGTCCTGTACACCTTGCAATATTTCGGTATCTCTCTGAGAAATGGGGTCACAAATCCAGCACTGCAATTGACTGTCACACTACAATTACCTCCGTACTTAAGTGTAGACCCTCATTAGACTCGGCTCCATGAAACGCGAGAGATGCATTGTTCTCCGTTGTGTGCCCACTGCCTGGCTCAGGGCAAGACACATAGTAGGCAATCGATACATGTGTGTTGAATAGAGAAAGGAAGCAATGAATGAATGGAGCTTAACCCAGGTCCGTTGATCTATCCTGTAATCGCAAACTTGAATGAGTTGGCTAGAAAGAGTGTATCTATTTTAAAGAATGGCTCTGCCGGTTGTGTTGGCCTTAACAAATCAGACATTTTTAATTAGCAATTATTAACTGGAGAGGTGCAGTTTCAGATAGTTAGGCTTATTTGCAAAGGGCATCTTTGCTGAGATGAGAGCCCTGAATTCAGGCTTTGATCCTAGATTTTCCCTTTTAGGGGAGAGGAAATTACTGAGTGAAAAGACCTTCATGTTGTACAGCTCAGGGGAGGGGATCCATGTGGCTAATTGGTCTTCATATGTCGATAGCTTTTCTCCTAAAAATTCTCAATATTCTTTTATGCAAAACTGTCACAGAGAGGGGAAAATCCTGGGTGAGAGATGTATCATGTTTTATCTCTTAAAACACCTGTTTAATTTCACTCATCACCAGGCTACTGTCCTTCTCTTTGTGTTCTCAGGTTCTTTAAACTTCTGGAAACCACAGGTCCCTCCCCAAGCGCCATGCAACTTCAGTCATAAGGGGGGTGAGACATGATTTAGGCCTACAAGATATTTTACTTTGCTGAGTGTATTCAATTCAAGAGGGGTTGGAAATGGCTTTCAAGGGGCGCCTGGGTGGCTCAGTCATTGGGCATCTGACTTCAGCTCAGGTCATGATTCTGGGGTCCTGGGATCGAGACCCACATTGGGCTCCCTGCTCAGCGGGAAGCCTGCTTCTCCCTCTGCCCCTCCCCCCAGATCATGCTCCTGCACACTCTCTCTCTCAAAATAAATAAATAAAATCTTAAAAAAAAAAAAGAGGAAATGGCTTTCAAGGAGCCAAAGCAGCAAGCAGCCATATGGGGGTATTAAAAACTCAGCCCAGGCTTAATGTGGCTGTAGTCTTCTACATGGTTCAAATTCCAGTTCATCTGAAAACACATTCATATTTTAGAAAATCTGAAAGTTAGAGAAAATTATAAACAAAGGGAATGATGACACAAAATAATTCCACCCCTGAGATTTAGCCACTGTTCACATTTTATATTTCTTTCCATTATATATACATATAACATATATGCACATATATTACATATACACCATATGTACATATCTATGTAAATATTTTATACACTTTGTTTCCTACCTTTTTCACTGAGGTAATAGCAAGGATTGGGATGAGGTTAAAATACATTTATCCAGTGATACAAAGGTCACCATTGTCATCTTAGAGTGAAATCACAATAAAATGCCACAGATTGAAGGAGCTTAGAAATCATTTATTCAGGGGTACCTGGGTGGCTCAGTCGGTTGAGCATCAGACTCTTGGTTTCAGCTCAGGTCATGATCTCATGGGTCGTGAGATCGAGCCCTGCATCATCGGGATCTGCTCTCAGCTGGGAGGCTACTTGAAGATTCTCTCCCTCTGCCCCCCCCCCCCCGCCCCGCCCCACTCTCCCTCTTTCTCTCAAATAAATAAATAAATCTTGTAAAAAAAGAAATCATTTATTCAAACCTCACTTCTCTTTCCCACTCCAAGATTAGGAACAGAATCTCTATGCCACCATCACAGGCCCTTCTGCTCACTCGCACGGTCCTCCTCTACACAAAACAGGACAGGAGCGTGGGGCAGGAGGAAAGCATGGGTCCTAGAGTCAGACTGACCGTTCAAATCCCGACGCTCACTTACTGGCTTTGCACTGTTGAGCAATATACTCAACCTCTGCACATTACTGCTTCCTCCGCCCTTCAACGGAGATAACAAGAGTGCCTATCTCATATGATTGTTGTGTGAATTAAATGAGCAAATACATAAAAAGCCCTCAGAACAGAGCCTGGTGGTTAATACGTCCTCAGTAAATGTGAGCTATTATTGTTACTACTGCCCATGCAGTCTGTGTGTAGCAGAAAACACATTTACAAGTCCATCGTCATCTTGAATTCCGTTGATAGCCTCTCAAAAGACTGAATGTCATGATCAACAAAGTGCTTTTTCAACCAATCAGTGGATCAGGAAAAAAAAAAAGTGTAATAGAATATATGACTGGACTAGGTCTTATAGGATTATAAAAGAAATATACAATATGGCCTACAAATTTCACTGTGGAAACAAGAAATGAAGGAATCTTGATAAATAAGACTGTATCTAATTATGTGTACAATTGTGTATTATTCATTTTGATTACAGCTTGTAGAGAGCATCTATTATAATGTCCCCATTTTACAAAGGCAGAAACTGAGACCCAAAGAAGTTACATAACTTGCTTGAGCTCGTTAGTACAGAGGGGCCAGAACTAGAATGTCGGTAGGTGCAATTTCAATCAGTCTTCAAGGGAAAGATTTGGAAAGAAAGCCAGAAAGAAGGAGAGCCAGCTGGGTGCAGAAGAAACAAGGCAAGGCCTCCAGGAAAGGAACGGACAGGGTGGATTCAGAGGTTGGGGAGGAGGCCCGCCAACCTTAATGTGCTTCACCTTATGTGCAGAGATTTTTTTTTTGCTCGTGTGTTTCTAGCTTTTGCACCAAGATCTTTGGCATCTGACCAATAACCTTTTATCTTAAAGTAAAAGGAAAGGTAGCAATGTTTGCTCTGCTCAGAGCTGGTAGTGTGCGGTGCCAGGTCGAGTAACACTATTCATTTCCCATCTGCAGACACAGGGACCTAAGATTTCCGGAAAACACTGGGCAGAGGCGGCGTGTTTGAGTATCGACTCTGCCACTTGCTGCGAGTATGACTTGGAGTAAATCTCGCAAACCCTCCTCTGATCATCTGTCCGTTAGGTGTAAGAATCCGGTCTTTCTCATGGGTTGTCCTGCCAACAAATAAGGAAATACACATGCTTGATGCTTGGGAAAGGGCTAAGGGCTAGAAGTTTGGCTCCTAAAATTTCCTCAGTGACCAGCAAACCAAACTACCCCTTAGCAACCCGCCCTGCGGTCGAGGGTGGATGATGCCTTTGGGGCCCCAGCGTCGGAACAGGTGCACCACGCAATTGAGAACATTTCGTAGAAACCACAGCACAGTTCATGGGCTGCGCGTGCACCACGGTGACTGATTAAAAACCTGCAAGATGAAATATTGCAGCTATCAATAATTCCCGCACATGACTGACTTCTAATGAAAGGATAAAGTTTCTCAGGGAGAGAGAAGAAATGAAAAGAAGGGTTTTTATCAATTTCAGAGGAACACTTTGATATAACCCTGAAGAAATTTTTCCTGGTGAAATATTTTCTTTTATTGCCCTCCATCATACAGTGTTTGTTTAATTTCCCCTTTTCAGCAGGTATATATTTCAGTTTTTAATTTAAAAAAACATGGTTGCTCCTCATTGGCTTCCTCGTGTCATTTCATTTCCTATCTGCTAGCTTCTCCTTGGAATTTTGTGTTGCCAGGGCTGAGAAACTTCGTCTGATATTTTATTCTCTAAAACTTTTGTCTGAAGAGCAGAATACGACCACAAGCGATTTAATTACATGAGACTTCATTTCTATATCTGCCTAAAAAGCAATCTTTAATTTCTGTTCCTACCTCCAGCACTTAGAAGCATGGCCTTCTGAAATAGTGTAGTAAAAATACTATTAAAAATAAAACTTCTACAGTATAATTAGTGGATGTCCTACAACACAGGGCTGGAGGGCTTTGTGGGGCTTCGAGAATCTTCGAGAAGCACCACAGCTGGGTGGTGGAAGCTGCAGTGACCTGTGCATCTCTCTCCCCTCCTCTTTCCTTCCCCTTTCTGTCATCCACTTGGCCCTTCCCATGTTAGTCTCCCTCTCCGCCCTTCCACACAACCAAGGCTTGGCTAGCCCTCCTGTGGTCTCCCTGGGTCTGGCTAACAACAATAACAAAAGAGGAAAGAGACAAAAGCATTTTTTCTCTCAAACTTCATTCCATTAGCTTCATATGCGAATCTCATACTCAGGGACGCCTCCACTGTGAGTCTGAGGCATGACCCTCCTCCTGTCCTCAAAATAATAGCTCTTGAATAGGTCTTGTGAGTCTGGCTGAGATCTGGACATCCAGATATACCCAGGTATTATCCACGCTCCCAACACTTCTGACACCAGATGTGGGTTTTCTTCCATATGGGCCAATTCTCTGACATAAGGTGGGTGTCCTGCCATTCAATTCAATTCTGACACTAACCACCGTAGTGCAGACTCCACAGGTTAAGGGCTCAGTCCCACAAGACTGCTCCCCTTCTAGATGCTAATCATAGCTTGTAGGCCCCCAGGTTACCCACAACTTGGTTATAAATCAGAGGTTCCCACGGCCCCCTGCTCAGGTTCAAAAATTTGCCAGAGCAGCTCTCAGAACCCAGGAAAACAGTTATCGCCAATTTGTTACAAGACATATTTTAAAGGATACAAATGAACCCCCAGGTAGTATGAGGTCTGGAAGCGTTCTGCATGCAGGAACTTCTGTTCCTGTGGAGTTGGATACACCATCCTCCTGGCACATAAATATGCTTATCAACCCAGAAACTCTCTGAACTCTGCAGTTTATGGATTTTTATGGAGGCTTCAACACACAACCATGATTGATTATTACCTCATTTTCCAGCCTCTCTCCCCTCTCTGGAGAATGGAAGGTAGGGCTGAAAATTCCAAGCTTCTATTCATGGCTTGGGCTTTCTAGTGACCAGTCCTCATCTGGAAGCACATGAAGGGTCACCTCATTAGAACAAAGGATGCTCTTAGCACCCAGGAAATTCCAAAGAATTTAGGAGCTCTATGTCAGGGACTGGGATCAAAGACCAAATATTGGCAGGAACTAGGGACAATATATATATATGGAGAGAGACAGAGGGAGACATTATATAAATATATATATATTTTTCTTATTTCTCATACCTTTATGAGAAAATCTCACAGAACTCACTAGAAAGTCTCACAGAACTCACTAGAAACTAATACACTCACAGTCATGTTTATTACAGGGAAAGGATGCAAATTAGGACCAGCCAAAGGAAGAGACTCATGGGATGGAGACAAGGAGGGTTCCAAATGCAAATCTCCCATCATCTTAGGATGCATTACCTGTGAAGCTCAGTCAAGCTTGATATGCAGAGTTTGTACTGAGGCTTCATTACATAGTCATGATGGCTTGATTGCCTATGGTTGAACTCAGGCTGTAGGTCAACTGATACCTCAAGACCAAAAGCATTCCACCCTCTAAGGACACTGTTCGCCTTTCTGGCATTGTCAGTCTCCACCCTAAGATTCTCAAGTGTGGTCATCCCCATGCTGAATCATGATATGTGGATAAACAAGCAGGTGTAGTCCTGGGTGGGGGGCAAGTGGGATGCACCATGAATAACAAACATTCTTGTGAGGAGCCAAGGACAAAGGCCAGATGTCTATTTGTGTATGGCCAAATTCTTTACTTCTCCGGGGCTAAGAAACAGTGGAAAAGCCACAGGGGCCACATCCATGTCCACCTGCTTTATTGACTAACTCCCAGCCCCTCAGCCCACTCTTTACACTCTTCAAGGGGTCAAGTTTATTCTAAGTAGAGTATTGATACAGAGCTGTTGCTTTTACTCAGTGTGTATTTATTTAAGACAATATTAAAATCTTTATGAAGTTCCAAATCTGATGTGTTCAGGCACATTAGATTCATTTTAGCAAGCCTTTAATGGTGCTTTTCATATAATAAGCCCTCTATTTAATGTTCACATGTTTCTTTAAAAGTTTTCTACTTTTGAGGATCGTGTTTGCAATCACAAAGTGAGTCACTGGAAGCTCTGCTTGTTGACAGGGAGATGGCTATTCTAGATCCAACACAGGTGTTTTCCAAACAAAACATTTTAGTGAATAACATTTCTACACTGTTCCATATGACTTGAAAATAGAAGAAATTGCTCTAAATTTTGTAATGTAACATTTTATTTGGTTCTGTCTCGCCAGTGTTTTCAATATCTTGAAAGTGGCCTAAAAGAGATTTAAAACATTTCTACCCATTAAGGGGAACAGGAGAGAAATCCTTTGTGAATAGAGATGCTAGTCCAAATGTTTTGTCTCTAACACAGTGCTTGTTGTCTCGAAAGCGGTCTCTCCGTTAAAAGGAGGTTGTAATATGCATCCACACATAACTATCTGCATCTTCAAACACACCAATTGCTCACATATTCACAGGTGGTGAGAGACTGACCCGTGCATGTCTGCGCAATTTGGTGCGTTGAGCTGCGTGCTCACGGAAGTGGGTGTATTTCGCAGAAGCAGGATGGGTAATAAATTTTGAAACTTTATCCTCATCTTTGGATAGAGTAATAAAAGTTTGTAGGCTTAAGAAAGCAATATTCCCTGGAACTGCAATATATGGGAATGATGAAACTCCATTAAAAGGTACAGTAATCTCTAAGGCCTACCCAAGCTCGAGAGGTGCAAAGTGAGAGCCATAAAGCAAAATTTAACACCCGCCTCACTAGAAGTCATTTTTGGCCTCTGACCAGTTTCACACAGAATTAGGAAATATGACTAATATCAAGGCCTGATTCCCTGGGGGAGCTTAAGAAGGAGAGTGTCAGGAAGAAAAGTGACGGCCTATTGTTGTTACTGGAAGCAATGAGAGGTCAGAGCTGGTAGAACCATGTCCCAAAGTCTCCCCAACAGCAGCTTGCTTGCCCTTCTCTTGGATCCCATCTGCTTTACCAAACAAGACTTGCAGCCATCCTTAGGAACTTGGGGCCTCTGCGGGTCAGGAGGGCTTCGTGGCAGAGACCAAGAAGATTTCCTTTCCATGGAGTTTGGTTTAGGATGTAAGAAAGTCAACTCTTTCCCATGACACAATGTTTACCTTGTGCAATTTACTGTCACTAAGGACATCCCCATCCAATAGGCTAAGAGAGGCAACCCAACACTCAAATGAACCAGACCTGCATAACCATCTGAAGAATCTGATCAGGACACCTAGGTGATCTGAAGCATTCACACCCACACTTCTCCCAAACCTCCTTACCCACAGGCTGGAAGCATTATTCTATTTTGTTCTTTTTTTGACTTAGATCTTATGTTGGGTTCTGGCACTTGGGCTCCCCCACTCTTTCATTTATATTTTCTAGATGGAAGCCTTCAAATAGGGAACTTGTTCTGTGTCCAGCTTGACTATCTCTTTCTGTTCCTGCACCGTTGATTAGCTCCACCTTTGATGATGGTAGATACAGCAACACATGACTATCAGCTCTGGTTAATGTCCTTGGCTTATTGGAGGATCATTGCTGTGACAGGAACATGTCAGCAATGGATGGTTTCCACTGAACAATGACTCCTAGACTGCGGCTATGCAGGCAGGGCAAAGACGAAAGATGAGCAATTATCCAGTGGATGTGATCCATGCTGACAGCCAATCTGGATAATTCAAATAGAAACAACTTCCTTTGCCTTGCTGGCAGGTTTGGGGCTTGATTTAGTGAGATCATTGTTTAACTTTCTTTGCCTGTGGAAATGCAGTACATGTGTTTGCTGGCGAAGTGAGGGTTTGGGGGTTATAACCACAGCATCTGTTAATTTGACATTCAGGTTTCACTCTGGTTTGGAAGCCTTTGTGCTTAAAATTTAAAAGCAGCAATACATGCCTAACTCCCAGCTGTCTGGGAACTCAGACTGCATATGCTTCTTGGGTTTCTAATTTGCCCAGAGAAATAAAACCATTACCTGAGCCAAAGAGTAGTTTGCCTAATTGGATTTTTTTTTTTAATTTGAGAGATACACAAAGTGTATTCTAATGTTGCAGTTGTCTGAGTGACATTGTGAGCTGAGCCAGACCACTTACCTAGACTTGAAGATTTACATTTTGATGATGTTTTTCAAGTGTTTTTTTATCTCAAGGAAAAAAGCAATAATTTCAGCAGCTGCAGAATTCCTCATGCATCTGCAGGAAGTCCCTCCTTCCGCCCTGGGCAGCGCAGCAGAATGGAGAGAGCACAAGTTTTAGAGTCAATTTGACCTGGGTCAAATCCCAGTTCCAAAACTCATTAGCTATGTTATCTTGAGCAAGAGACCTGATTTTTTCAAGCATCAATCGCCTTATTTATAAAGTAGGGGTGACCAGCATCCTGATAACTTCCAGATGCCACGAGGAATAAAGATTGCTCCTTCAGTAGACATTTGCTGAGTGCCTACCATGTGTCAGGCACTGTTCTAGGCTCTGGGAAAACAGTAGAGACCACGGTAGATGGAGTCACTGCGTTTGTGGGGCTGATAACCTACAGGGAGGAGACAGACAAAAACAAGATTCATAGGAAAAAACAAAAAATAGGGGACATGGTGATAAGAGCTCTCAAAGAAACATAAAATATAGAAGAACAGAAGAGGAGTGGAGAAGAAAGGTGGAATGTGGGAAGAGGTGTCAGAGGAGGCTCCCTTAATATGGTGATGCGTAAAGAAGGGAGAGAGTAGGTCATGGGGACACTTGGGGGAAGAATGCTAAGAGTTGAATTGTGTCCCCTCCTCCCTCCCTGCAAAAGATCTGTTGAAGTCCTAAAGCCGAGTAAAGCAAGACCATGACCTTATTTGGAAATAAGGTCTTCACAGAGGCAATCAAGTGAAAATGATGTCGTTGGGGTAGCCCTCATCCAATATGACTGGTATCCTTACCAATAGGGACAGTATGGACACACACACAGACCCACACGGAGGGATGATGTGTGAAGACATGGGGAGAAAATGGTGTGATACTGGACGGATGCATCTACAAGTCAGAGGACACCAAGAATTGCCGGCAAACGCCAGAAACTCGTAGAGGCCAGAAAGGATCCTCCCCATGGCCCTGTCAGGGGCAGCAGGGTCCTGCCGATGCCTTGCTTTGGGACCTGACCTTCCCCAACTGTGAGGCAACTTGTTTCTGTTGTTTGAAGCCACTAGGTTGTGGGTGCTCTGTCACAGCAGTCCCAGGAAGCTAATACACCACACCCACGGCAGAGGGATCAGCAAACCCAAAGGCCCTGGGTCAGGAGTATACCAGAACATTCGTGAGCCACAACAAAGAGGCCAGGATGCTGGCGGGGTCTGAGCGGGGGCAGCAAGCCCAGGGGAGAGCAGCAAGGGCATGCAGACTCTGTGTGGTCCTCCAGGCGCCCCTCGGGTCTGTGTCTTTCCTCTGCATGGTGGGGAAAACCGTCAGAGGGCTTTCAACCGAGGGGGAAGCTGATCCGACTCACATTATAAAATTATGTATGTAAAGTGCCTCCTGATTGGCAATTATTATTTTCCTCCTCCAGCCCACTTCACTTCTGATAAACTCTTGTTGAGCGGTGGGTGGGGAAGGCGATGTTTTTACTATTTATTATTTACGCCGCTGTTGCTGTGCTATGTGCCGTGGAAAACATGCACTCACCCTGATTGCCATCCTTAGAAGGTTCTAATGACAGCTTCTCTTCAGCGGCACCACCCAGATGCCAATTATCCAGGTCTGAGAGGATGATGCATTTAGATCTATCTGCTCATTTTGTTTTGATTCTGCTTCGCTGTGGAAAGATAACGAACCTCAACTGGTTCCCACAGGGCTGGTTGACCACTTCTTGAGAACTGAACAAAAGTTTCGGAAGGCAAGATACGAGTGCAGTCTTTGAAGGGTCCTCAGTTGCTGGAGATGCCTGGGTTGTTGCTGAGTGAGGGACAGGAAGGAGAAGTGCCGAGAAGAGGAAGGAGATGCCGATCTTGTGACATCAGAAGGCAGAGTGGTGTTAACTGCAGGACAGTGAGTGTGGGGCGTAGCTTCATTTGTTCCATCTGTCCTTATTAAGCATGCGTTACATGGCAGTCACTGGGTAAAACCCCAGATTTGAGCTCCTTCACAAATCGTTCCAGTGTGTATGAACAAAAACAACACAGAGGAAGGAGAGGCATCCCGTTCTGCTCTGGGATTGGAGAAAGCACGAGGCAGGAGGAACACAGAAGCTGGACAACGTATGATAAGGAACCAGGTAGTGAGTTGTTCAGCTAGCAGCCAGCAAGCAGGCTGTCAGCAAGACGAAATTCTCATGTTGAGACGGGCTAGGTGGCAGGTGAACCGAGCATGCCTGAGGGAATTCTAGGAAGTGCTGGATGATCCAGAGAAACAGGCAGGACATATAGAAAATAGGTTCACCGGAGCAGAGCCCCAGACACAGGGTTGGGACTCAGGGAAGCCACCCTTCCATGGGAGTCTTGGGTTGGGGTGGAGGAGTAATGGGCAAGAGACTCATGAGAACAAGTAAGGCATGGTCCTAAGGGGGATAAATATACTGCTGGTTATCAGATGAGGATTTCAACATGGAAACAGGATGGAGAGTCAATTAAAAAATACTTGAGCATAAGATGGGGTTCAGGCTTTGGAAACAAAGCAACTTGCCGATTATTACAATGTGGGGGGTAATAGGTCAGAGCCAAGCTTAGAGTATGAGAGATGATGGCGTGCTAAGGCCAGATTCACCCAAAGCCTGCGGTGGGCCTGGGTTTGCTCCCAAGGCCCTACTTGTTTAATCGTGAGGAGAGCGGAAATAGAAGGAGGCCTCACAGGACACTGAATCAGCATGAGATTTCCTGCATCACCTGGGAATTGCTGAAATGCAGGCTAAGCCACACGATCCACATGAAGGAGAGAAGAACATGCTGCCTATCACCATCGACCAGGACTGTCGCCAGGCACCATGGCTCCTGCCACCACAGGCCACCTAAGTTGGTAGAAAATTAGTTGCTTCATGCAAAGCAATTTCCTATCTTCCTAGTCAAAAAGAGAGAGGAGGACGTTATAGAGTCTGAGATGGGTGGGACCTTAGACACAGTTTATTCCTGCTGCTGCATTTTACAGAGGAGGGACCGGGGATCCAGAAGGGTACTTGGTTTTAAAAAAATTATTTGTTTGTGTGTTTGTTTATTTATTTATTTTATTATTTTTTTTGAAGGTTTTATTATTTGAGAGAGAGGAGAGAGAGAGAGGGCACGAGCAGGGGGAGGGGCAGAGGGAGAGGGAGAGGGAGAAGCAGACTCCTCACTGAGCAGGGAGCCCGATGCAGGCTTGATCCCAGGACCCTGGGATCATGACTTGAGCCGAAGGCAGATGCTTAACCAACTGAACCACCCAGGCACCCCTAAAAATTTTTTTTCAAGATAAAAAGACAGCTGTAGTTCTTTGCTGGTCTGGGTCTTGATTTAGATTTTTCTTTTTTTTTTCTTAAATGGCTGGAAAGGAGAAAGAGAGCCTTTTAGACATAATCACTGTAATTGAAACAACCTCTTCTTGGTTTTCTTTCTGGTATAAGGAGCAATTCTGGAAAGTAGAGTCACATGTATGTGCACTGTTAGTAATAAACATCTCAAGAGAATGGACTAGAAATAATCTTCTCTCTTGGATGCCACTGGAAATACCGTCTGCACTTTACTTCATTTCTTCTGTGTGCCCCCCACCCCCAAATCATCTTCATCCTAAACCAGGGCACTGAAAAGTCTTTCTCTTCTTACTCCATCACACAAAATGTCTGAGCATTATATATATGCTCTGAAGTCAGAGTGCCTGTGTTGAGTCCTGGCTCTATCTCGAATCAGCATGTAACCCTCGACAGGTGACTTCACCTTGTGCCTCGATTTTCTTATCTATGAAATTCCTAAATATATTACCATTTTAGGTAGGATGAAAAAACTAATGCTTGTAAAATTTCTGGAACAATGCTTGGCACATAGTTAGCCCTCAATAATTATTTACTATTAATATTACTTTTATTACTTTTATATGTGGCCTTGCAGGAGTGACTGGGCAAGTCACTGAATCCACCTGGGAATCATTTGTCAAAATGTATGGATTGATAAAACTGATCTCTAAAATCTTTTCTGATGCCGAGTTTCTAAAGTTCTTCCTTACAGTGTTGCCATAAAAGTAAAATCAATAGTTACATTTTCACATTGACTGCAACATCTCTGGAAAACCATGCTTTTGGGGGTTTAAAGATGAATGTCACTGATAATTGGAAAACTACCTCATTTTCATGAATGATCTTCCCCATTTGCTCCTTATTGCTCATAAATTGAAAAAGTTGTCTTGAACTTCCGTTTTACAAAATGTAAGCATTAGTGAAGAGATGCAGAAATAAAGAATGAAGACCATTAGCGCCCCTTTTGCCTTTTTCTGGCTTCATTGTGCAGGTGTTTGCCTTCTGCTGGTGAGGAGACTCCCGCTCCCTCTGACCCTGACCTTTGTGTAATATTTATTGGATTAGAAAAAAAAAAAACAATTCACAGAGTCATAAAGATATCTGTGCATGCATTTATTATACACAGAACTGTGCTTCATTTTGGAAAATCTGTCCCAAACCTACTCAGGCAAATCAGCAATAAGAAGGTCACTGCAGACTTAGCAGAATGCCCTACAGATGTCTTTTGTTTTAGCTCGGATGGCAGTGATAGGATAGAGAAAAAGAGAGAAATTTATACAGAGGCAGGGACTTCACCAGCTTGTGCAGATAAAATACACATATTTAAAGTGATCTTGGGATGGCTAATCAGCTGGAGAGGAGCCATCAGGGTGTAATGGGGACCCACCTTCATTCCGGGGGCTGGACCATCTCTCCCCAACTCCCCTTCTTCTTCCCCTCCCCTTTCTTTCCCAGCCCCTTCACCTTTCCCTTTCTTCCTCAGCCTCCCCTATTGTCGGCTTTTCTATCTCCTTGGTCTCTTCCTTCTTTTTGAATAACCCAATAGATTCAAACTTCTCTGTTCCCAGTGACCACCTCAGGCCAGGTTCTCTGTACCTCATGTCTCAATTCCTGCAACCATCTCTGAACACCTCGCCCTCCTACTCCTTGGATCTCACAAATCCATCCCACATAGAGCTTCCAAAAATATTCATCCCACATTCTACTTTCCTTTGGTTACTCAGATGATGAATCTCAGGGATTTGTTCTTACTTATCAGTTCAAATTAACATTCCTCCTTCTACCATTTCAGCTCTCTAACAACTGGCCTCCAAAAACCTACCCCAGAGGAGTTCTGCAATCCAGTTTCTCCCATTTAGTAAGATTCATCTCTCACTACTCAACAAATATGTGTCCCCTGCCTCACACACCTTTTCTCAGCTATGTACTCTTACACCTGCTGATTTTCTCTTTTTTGAGTAACATCTCACTTCCCATCTTCCAACCACCTAAGTCAATTTCTTTAAATTAAGCTGGAGAAGCATCTTCTCTGAGAATTCTTTCTTGTTTGCCTTGATCAGTAATAATTCTGTTTTTAAACGTTTGGAGGAATTTATTGGTTGAGGCACCAAGCCTGGATATTTCTTACATAAGGAGGTTTTAATTATGAATTCACTTTCCCCTATAAATGCAGAATTTTTCGGGTTTTCTATTTCTTTTGGGGTTACCTTTAATAAGACATTTTTTACAAATATGTTCATTTTTTATTCATATATTTATGTCAGATAATTGTTCATAATATCATCTGTTGAACTGGTAGTGATATCCCCTTTTTCTTTCTAGTTATTAGTAACTTGTACTTTTAAAGATTTTAATCAGTCTTTATTAGAAATTTTCCAAGTGTTATTTGTCTTCTCAAAGAACAAACTTCGTCCTGACAAGGCATTTTTTTCCCAAAGAAGACATACAGACGGCCAAAGGACACATGCACAGATGTTCAATATCACTAATCATCAGGCAAAGGCAAATCAAAACCACAAATAATATTTCACCTCACACCAATCAGAATGGATAAGAAATAACAAGTGTTGGGGCACCTGGGTGGCTCAGTTGGTTGGGTGGTGGCCTTCGGCTCAGGTCATGATCCTGGACCCGGGATCAAGCCCCACATAGGGCTCCCTGCTCAGCAGGGAATCTGCTTCTCCCTCTGACCAGCCCCCCCCACCATGCTCTCTCTCTAAAATAAATAAATAAAATCTTAAAAAGAAAAAGAAATAATAAGTGTTGGTGAGGAGGCGGAGAGAAGAGAACCCTCGTGCACAGCTGGTGGGAACGTAAATTGGGGCAGCTATGATGGAAAACAGTATGGAGGCTCCTCAAAAACTCAAAAATAGAATTATCGTATGACCCAGTAACTCCACTTCTGGATATTCACCTGGAGAAAACACAAACACTAATTCAAAGAGATATATGCATTTCTATGTTTACTGGAACATTATATACAATAGCCAAGATATGGAAGCAACCTAAGTGTCCATTGATAAACACATGGCTAAAAAAGAAATGGTGTATATACATACAATGGAATATTACTCAGCCATAGACAAGAACAAAGTCTTGCCATTTGTGACAACATGAATGGACCTAGAGGTATTATGCTAATTGAAGTAAGTCAGACAGAAAAAGACAGATACAATATGATTTCATTCATATGTGGAATCTAAAGAACAAAACAAACAAATAAACCAGACATAGACTCATAAATACAGAGAACAAGCCAGTGGTTGCCAGAGGGGAGAAGGGTGGGGGGAAGGGCAGAAGTAGGTGAAGGCCATTAAGAGGTACAGACTTCCAGTTACAAAATAAATACGGCACAGAAATAAAAAGTACAGCATAGGGAATATAGTTAATAATATTGTTATAACTTTGTACGGTGACTACACTTATCATGGTGAACATTTCATAATGTATGACATTGTTGAATCAGTATGTTGTACATCTGAAACTAATATAATATTGCCTGTCAACCATGCTTCAATAAACCAAAGAACAAACCTGGCTTTGCTGATTTTCTTTACTGTATATTTGTTTTATATTTTTAAAATTTGAGCTCTGTTATTTCTATCTCCTTTCTTTGGTTTAATTTACTGTCATTTTGTCTAGCTTCCTAAGAAAGTACTTAAGTACTTAAAAAATTAATTTTCAGCCTTTCTTCTTTTCTAGTGTGTACATTTAAAGCAATAAAGTTGCTTTTAAGATTGACTTTGGCTGTACTTCATGAATTTTAGGTTATTTTATTTTATTTTAATTCCAGTACGATTAACATACAGTGTTACATTAGTTTCAGGTGTACCATACAGTAATTCAACAATTCTATACATTTCTCAGTGCTCATCCTGATACATGTACTCTTACTCCCCTTCACCTGTTTTACCCATCCCCCCACCGGCTTCCCCTCTGGTAACCCCTCTGTTCTCTATAGTTAAGATGGTATTATTTATTTTTATCATTCAATTCAAAGTATTTTCTAATTTCCATTATGACTTCTTTTTTCTTTTGACTAAAGGGTTATTTATAAGTCTATTGTTTGATCACCAGACTAGGAGAAAGGAGGGAAAGGCTGTATGGAATTGTTGATTGATTGATTTAAGAGAGAGCAAGAGAGCGTGCAGGGCAGAGGGAGAGGGAGAAGTGGACTCCCTGCTGAGGAGGGAGCCCGACATGGGGCTTGATCCCAGGACCTGAAGATCACGACCCGAGCCAAAGGCAGATGCTGAACTGACTGAGCCACCCAGGTGCCCCTGTTTGGAATTGTTGATTGACAAGTGCCCAAGGGAAGTAAACAAATGGAAAATAAAGTCTAGAGCTGAGGCGGAGATCTGAGCTAGAAATAAAGGTCAGGGATTCCTCAGCAAAGAGGTGGTCACAAAATCCTTTAAGTAGATGAATAATCCAGGAACAGTGTGTTATGAGAGTAGAAGGACCAGAAAAGACAATTCAGGATCACCAGGATTTAAAGAGCAGGAAAAGGAAGGCTAACCTCAAAGTGTGAAAAAAACGTGCATAGGGACGTGCTGTGCAACTCATTGCAGTTAGGGGAGTGGGCAGGAAGAAGAAACAAAATAAAAGCGTACCTTACCGGGGCGCCTGGGTGGCTCAGTCGTTGGGTGTCTGCCTTCGGCTCGGGTCATGATCCCAGGGTCCTGGGATCGAGCCCCGCGTCGGGCTCCCTGCTTGGCGGGAAGCCTGCTTCTCCCTCTGTCACTCCCCCTGCTTGTGTTCCCTCTCTCGCTGTGTCTCTTTCTTCAAATAAATAAATAAAATCTTAAAAAAAAAAAAAGCGTACCTTACCACTCAATGTGCCTGCAAAGGGCTGAGGAACTATGGTGGCATCTGAAGAAGGACCCGGGGCTAACAAAAAGTCTTTTTAAAAGAGATTAAAGTCCTGAGTCTCTATTAATGGAACTGTGTAAGAACCACAGAAGACGAGATACTGGATATTCATGGAACATCTCTGAGGCTGGCAAGAGTCAACAGGATCCCCACGATAGTAGGAGGTAAGTACTCTGTGCAGAAGGGGCATCTCATTCTCTGCTACCAACCAAGAGACAGGCAGGAGTGAGTGCAAACTCATAGAGATACAGGTTTGGGGGCTGGGAGTTGCGGGGCTTCTCCTGGTGTCTTGTCTGTTACATCTTTACTTACATAATTCTTGTGGTGATTGTGAAGGGGAAAGAAAAATATTCCACATTTAAGTGCTGGTTCACTTTCAGAAATTAATAACATTGATAACGGAAATCTGGAGGGCCTCCACATTTCTCCTTTCCTTTAGTTATTCCTCACACACCCCTCTCTGGAAAGGTTCCACAGAGGGGCTGAGAAAGCTGAGCAGGAAAGCAAGGGCTGCCTGATAGACTGATGGTTCTCAGGGTGTGGTCCCCGGATCAGCAGCATCAGCATCACCTGGTGACTCATCAGAAATGCAAACATTTAGGCCCTATGGAAACCTAGTGACTGAGGAATCCTGAAAGTGGGGCCTGGTATTATTTTTGCCGGTTTTTGGGAACAAACTGCCACATATTTAGTGGCTGAAAACAGAAATTTATTGTCTCATCGTCCTGGAGGCCAGAGGGCTGAAATCAAGGTGTCAGCAGGGCCCTGCTGCCTCCAAAGGCTCTAGGGGAGAATCCGGGCTTCTTCCAACTTCTGGGCTGCTGCTGTTCCTCGGGCTGTGGGGGTGTAACTCCAATATCTGCCTCCATCTTCACAGGGCCTTCTCTACTGTGTCTCTGTCTCGAATCTCCTGTTCCCTTTCTCTTATAAAGACATCTGTCATTGGATTAAGAGCCCACCCTAAAGTCAGGATGATCTCATCTCAATACCCTTAACTTAATTACATCCGCAAAAATTCATTTTCCAAATAAGGTCACGTTCTCAAGTTTGAGGGCTAAGACTTGGACATATCATTTTAGGGGCCATTATTGAACCCACTCCGAGCCTAGTAATCTGCTTTAAGATGAGCTAGAGTAGGGGTTCTCAACCTTGGCTGCACACGAGGATCACCCACAGAGCTTTTAAAATCCATAAAAAATTGCATTAGAATTTTTGAAAATGGAACCCAAAGTTCACCAGGTGATTACAATGTCAGCACAGTTTGAAAGCCAACGGTAGAGAGGAAAGAGTAAAGTGAGGAGTGAGACAAGCCTGGGTTCCAATGCTGCCTCTTTGTCTTATCAGTAGAGTCTACTCTTCTATAAAATGGAGATAATCAGACCTATCTCATATTAATACATTATCATTGTGTTGCTTAAATAAAATTCTCCATGTCAAGCTTGGATTTTTAGCCATTGTGTGACTCTAGAGCTTCACCATTAGCCTGTTTAATGAAGCATGCAAAATGACCTCTTGCTGAGAATTTGGACCCTGCCTGTCATCCTCCCTCAGCTCCCCTCAAATGGCAGGTAGAAGGATCCCCTTTTAAGTATTCTCCCTCAGCTCTCAGAAAGGAAGTTAGTCCCGCCTGCTCCAGTTCAATGATCTCTCACGTCGTGGGGTTTATATTCCACTGGCCACACAGAATACCTGGATTCTAGGCATTTTCCAGGAAGTACAATCTTGAGCTCATATGCACTCATTATTTATCAAACATTCTGTTGCACAAAATAATTTTCCAGGGAGATTGCATGAAAGATTGAAGACATTCTAGGTTCCAGATGTTTTAAGCCTCTTTCATTCAAAAACAAAGAAAAGAAAATTGCTTATTGAGCATCTAAACGTCAAAAACTGGAGATACTGTGATGATTTTAGTCACCCTGTAGCTTGGAGTCTAGTTGGGAAGACGAAACACAACCAAATCATATCACAAAGAAATGGAGAATTGCAGCTGTGGCAAATGCTGTGAGGGAGGCTTCCATGACACTCGAAACTTAGAACAAGTTTGGACAGAGGCAGAGAGGTCGGGGGAGGCTCTCTTGAAGCTAAGATGTCGAATATGACTAGGAATTATCCACATGAAGGCAGCAGGGGGTGCATTCCCATCAAAGGGAATAGCAAGCTCCAAAAAACAGTGTGGCAAGAGTGTCTCCCCCACCCTCTCCTTCTCTTTGCTTCCTATCTTACCTTGCTCTCTGTTATGACCTCATGGGGGCAAGATGGTTACCACGGCTTTGGACATTGCAGCCACATTCAAGTCAGGAAAGAAGGAAAAGGGGTCAACTAGTCTTGTCTGTCCCTTTAATCAGAAATCAAAGTCTTTCCCAGAAGCTCCCCAGCAGACTTCCCTTATATTTCATTGGGAAAATGCTCATACTTAGGTCAATCGCTGACAAAGAGGAGTGGGATAACATGATTGGTCTGAATCAAGAGAACTCTTCCTTTGATTCCAAGGTCAGATAGGAGTTTTCTGAGCAAAGTCGCTTGGCAATCCGAAGTGTCTGCCCCAGATGATCCGAAGATCATCCCAGTTGTCCACGTGGAAGAGAAAGCAGGCTTTGGGTGATACTGGGGTCATCACAGTGGCCAGGCTCATCGATTTACCCCGGGGCTAAGAATGTGGAATCTTCTGGTAGAACAAGCTGCCACATGAGCAGGGCGTTGTTTACATAAGAAGTATGGCTCTCCTGAGAGCAGAGTTGTCTCAGCCTGGGCGCTGATGACCTTATTTTTTTGTGGGGGGCTGCATTAGGCAAGTTCTCCTGAGAAACAATATTTCTACGAGAACTTGGCTCCTGTGATTGGAGGCTAACAAGTTCCACAATCTGCTCTCTGCCAGTGGAGATCCAGAAGAGCCAATGTGTCATTCCAGTCCAAGTTCAAAAGCCCGAGAACCAGGGGAACAAAAGATAAAAATCTCAGTCCAAAGACAAGAGAGAGTAAGATGAGATGTCCCAGCTCAACAGCGAGGCAGGAATAAAAGGGGCGGATTCCTCTTTCCTCCACCTTTTGTTCTGTCCAGACCCTCAGGGGATAGGGTGATGGTCCCCACACTGGGCAGGGCAATCTAGTTTACTGAGTCCACTGCTTCAAATGCCAGTTTCACCCAGAAACAACCGCACAGACACATCCAGAAATAATGTTTAATCTGGGCACCCTGTGGCCAGTCAAGTTGACACATACAATTAACCATCACAGTGGCTGTCCTGTACCTTGTAGGATGTTCAGCAGCATCTCTGGCCTCCATCCACAAGCTGCCGGTACCACCTGCCCAGTAGTGACAACGTCTCCAGATTTTGTTGACTGTCTCTTGGAAGGAAAAGTGATCCCCTGTGGGAGCCACTGCCTTAGAGAATGCTTCCTACTGAATATGACTTTGAGTGATGTGATCACAGGGACAGGACCAGGGGGAGAAATGAGGGTGTCTAGGGCACAAAATTTCAGGATACATTGGCCCAGTCCTGAGACTGAGTGCCTTAAATTTTTGCTCTAGAAGCCTCCCTCACCTCCCCCTAGCTCTGACGGTGTGGTATTAGCCTATATTTCAACAAGAATAAACCCAATTCTACTTATAATTGGTTCTTGTTCAAGCATGTTGTGGATGATATCACCCTTTATGCAATACACAGTGACCTGTTTATAAGAAACCCCAGGAGAATTCCTTTTTTTTTTTTTTTTGTCAGAAGAATGGACATGTTTTTCTTAAGCCACTGGTTTACTTTTATCTGATGAATATTATGAACTGTACAACTTTTGCTTCCCTTTTTGCAATGGTTGTTATTAAATTGTTTCCCGTTTTTGTATTGGCTGCCACCAAACTTGGAAGCCAAACCTGTCACTTCCACGGCAAGAATGTATGATAATATTTCTAGCATTATCCCTGACTATATTTTAAATTCCTACCTTTTTTTCCCCCTTTTTCTTTTGTCTCAGTTTTGTTTTGGCTAATCTTACATGTGCTGCATTTTTATAAAATACCTTAAAGATGTTTGGAAGTAGTGTCATTAAGTACCCGGCACAGGGACTGAGCTCCAGAATGCATCTGGTATGTAGAAGCTTCCTTCCTGCAGCACTGAGATCGGAAAGGGAGATGTTGTATGGGACAGACCTTTGTCAATGGCCAAATGCTCTGGAAGTGAAAGAGCCACATTTGGGGGTGAGGGTCATTTCTGGGGCCAAAGAAACAGAGGCGGCTTGCAGCCAAAGATTTTAAAAGTACATCTACTTCTCCAGGAAAACAATCACATTCATTGGTCCGACTTTTGACCTGTGTCTTTGTTGATCCAAACTCCTGGGGGTTAGAGAACTTTCATAAAACCCACTGCCTACCTCCGGCCCTGAAAGCTCTTATGAATCTGTGTTCCAGTTCCTGAAGTGTCATCCTCCTTCACAGTGGGCCCATGTTACGACTGTGGATTGTGTTCCATTTTTCAAAGACAAGACGCAAGCAGCATGACAAAGAGGGATTAGTTAAGAAGCACTTGGAAAATGGAAAGCTATGGTTATATTAAGTGAGAGAACAATGGGCCCTGATCTGCAAAGACAGAGCTGAGATGGGCGCCGGGGTGCTCGAAATCACCTTTGCCTCTTGCAATGAGGTGACTGCATTTTCATCATAATTATTAAATCTTGGCAAGAGGCTCAGGAGCTGATTACCCACCTCCCTGATATCAGGCTGCTTTCCCACTCTGCAATTTTGAAACCTGGTTGGCAATTGCACCCTGAAGAGTCGTTCGAACAATGTTGCAGCAAACTTTCCCCCACTTGAAATCTTCAATTATATACATATGGACTAATGGCAATCTACATCCTGCCATTTTCTCCCTCTGTCTTTTTTCTTTTTGCCATATCATTAGTTTCAACCAAATTAAGTTAGGGACATTTAGTCCTCAGAGAAACCAGGGGAATAATAACAGATGGATTAGGGTAAAGGGGATAAGGCAGAGAAAGGACAGTTTGACTTCCTTTTAGAAAAGTTTGAGCCACCCAGAGAGAAAGACACATGCACACAAAGATAACATCAAACTTTGCAGAGAAAAATCTCAGCTCCTCGTGAGCTGAGCTACTAGAAATCCCTAGGATATTAAATAGTCACCAATCCATGAGGGACATGTAAGGGCAAATTGAAATTATGTTTTGTGCAGTGTAGAGTATTGGAAAAAATAGAAGAGAGATAATAAAATATTATTTCCCCCAGCCTTTTAAATTCTTAAATAAATAATAAAGATTCTGAATTAAAACAATTCCTGTGTGCCAGGGACACAGGGGAATGACATTTGAAGGATTCTGCAGAAATACCGCATCTGGGCTTTGGCAGAACCCAGTAAAAAAGTCAGACTTCAACAGGCATCCTTTGAAGGGCTTATGTAACTTTATACATTCTGTTGTTGGCATTGAATAGCCTCAGAGGTCAGGTCTGAGACAGGGGAAAGTGTCTTGAACATAGTAAGTATTCAATACGTGTTCACTGAATTGAATTAGGATTTAGTGTGCCTACATTTTATTTATTTATATATTTTTAAAGATTTTGTTTATTTATTTGACAGAGAGAGAGAGAGCATGAGCAGGGGGGAGGAGCAAGGGGAGAGGGAGAAGCAGGCTCTCCCCTGAGTAGGGAGCCGGATACGGGACTTGATCCCAGGACCCCTGGATCATGACCTGAGCCGAAGGCAGACGCTTAACCAACTGGACCACCCAGGTGCCCAAGTGTGCCTACATATTAAAACACAACAAATAAATATGAGAGAATGTCATTTGGAAATAATTATCTAAAATAAACATATTCTAAGATTTCACTATTTTAAATTTCTCCATATTGCATTGCAGGTAAGGGGCAAACTGGTATATAAACCCAGATCTTGCAGAAAGCATATTGACACAAAGAGAAAACACCAGCCCTTCTGCAAGATGGGAGAGAAAACCGTATTTGGTCTTTTTTGGTGTGAAGGTGTGAAGGTGGGATCTGCTCTGGGCAGTAAGATCAAACCAACATTTGTGAGGAACAGAAGCGAGGCTCCTATTTTGAAACAGAAAAGCAGGGGAAATAGTTATTTCTTGGCTTTTTGTTCTGTTTGGAGAGGACTTCCACACTATATTATTAAATACCCTTTGTTTCAGTGAAAGAAAGCTGCACGTCTCCGTGGCTTAACCCAAAAGAAGTTTATTTCTCCTGTATGTGAAGTCTGATCACCGGAGCTTGGGAGACCAGCCTCAAGCAGTTACTCAGGAGCTCAGGTTGATAGATTCCACCATCCGTAACACAGGGTGTCCGAGGTCACCCTGGGTGCTGGCGGAAAGCCAGCAGACAGAGGAAGAGCAAGTGTGGAAGATTGAGCTGGTCTTTACGCACCAAGCCTGGCAGTGGCGCACGTCACTCTCATTCCATCGGCTAGAAGACAGTCACGTGGTCCTTCTTGCCTGCAAGAGGGACTGGGCCATGTCATCCAGCCGGTGCCTAGGAGGTTACAGGAAAGTAATGGGGAAACATATAGGGGTCTATACCATAGTCGATCGTTCTGGTCACCAAATAAGCATTCCACTCTTCTTCCCAAGCATAAAACACACTCATCCACCCCGACTCCACCACCCATCCATCCTGAGGAGGCAACTTAGAGCCCTGTATAATCCTTGCATCCAGCTCCAAAGCCAGGATCTTTAGAGGATGTTCAATCTTCTCCATCAAGCACCTTTTTGTTTCCAGAAATCTGAACTAGAAAGATAAGTAAAATGTGGTCCTTGGGACAGAAAGCTGTGAAACTTCTCCCATTTAAGGAGAGGACAGAATGGCAAACATGTCGCAGTCCCTGGTTCCCCGCAGTTACGGACACCTGCAAGGCAGGGATGGAGAGGCCCCTCCCTGGACTTGCGGACATTTCCCTGATGAGTTTTTAATTGTTCACTGCTGAGGGAGTCACCTTGTCAGTCTCTGTAGCCCCGTGTGACACCCTTTGAGTAGCTCTTCCTTGAGGGCCGCATAGCTTATGAAGCCTGGTTTTTTGTTTTTGTTTTTTGCTGGGGATGTGTAGGGTCCCAGGAGTTGCTTTTAGTTTCACACACTCAAAGAATTTTGCATCCGAACTCATAGGACCTTTGGTCCAATACAACAACCTAAAATCTTAAGAGGCTTCTGATCTATTTCCTTCTTATCAGCTCCTTATGCCGGAAATCCAGCCCTAATTTATTGTCTGGACAATGTTCTCAGTCTGTTTTATTCCTTTACCTTCTTGCGTCCTGCCTCTCTTTTTTCCCTTAATATCAGTTGACCGTGGACCTAGGAAAATGCACGGAAAGGTGACATTCTTTAATCTCATCTTTGCCATAGGGAAGACTCACTTTGTTCAACTGATCCATTTTATGAAGACTCTGCCACTAAGCATCTTTTTCAATTATACCTCTTTTTAAAATTTGAGTTTATAAGCGCTTGGCTTTTGTAACCTTCTGAGGCCCCAAATTTCTGGTCTCTCTTTATTTCCTTTCCTTCTAATTGAAAATCAGCCAATTATGCCCCAAAATGATCTTTCTTACCATAGCTTTCCAATAATGAACAATCATGACTACTTTTTTCTGATTCTACCAGCCATTTTTCTGGGCATCCCTGGCTCATCAGGCATACAATCTTGGTTCCATATTTTGCCAAAAATTTTGCTTCTAAATAATAGGTCCACTTGTTCACAGTATCTGTTTCTTGGTGCTCTCTCTAGCTGCCAAGTCAGTGCACAGATTTTAGGTTTTTCATCCAATTGTATCTCAGTTCTGATAGCAGTTTCTCTGTCTGTTAAGTGACTCTAGCCTCCATAATCAGGAAACCTGAAATCTTAATGATTTAATGGGTTTCTCTTTTTCACAAATTCCAAGTGTGGTGCATGGCAGTTCTAGTCCACAGTCATTGAGGATATCAGGCTGAAAGGGTCTCCACCATCTTGCTTCCAACATTGCCATGGGCATTTACATCCAGCTGGCAAATATAGAACGAGGGGATAAGAAGGATACTAAATGGGAGGCTCAGTCGGTTGGGTGTCTACCTTCTGCTCAGGTCATGATCTCAGGGTCCTGGGATCGAGCCCCGTGTCAGGCTCTCTGCTACGTGGGGAGTCTGCTTCTCCCTCTCCCTCTGCCCCCCGCCACTCTTGCTCTCTCTCTCGAATAAATAAATAAAAACCTTAAAAAAAGAAAAAAGAAGGAAGGATACTAGATGTTTTCAGGAGCCAGCCTTAGCAGTGGCATGCTTCCTTTCTGATCTCATTTCATCTGAGGCTAAAGTTTTGCAAAGTGGGTGAGACAAAAGAACAGGAACCCCTGAGAGCAAGGGTTAGAGTGAGCCAGTGACTAGAATGATAGAGCTTATTTAAAAAAAAAAAAAAAAAAAGAATGATAAAGCTTATCTTGGTAGGTAAGGGATTGAAGTCAGGAGGAGGCTGATAGGTTGGGGGAACTGGTGGGGTTGAAGAACCGGTGATCTCAAGGAGACCTAAGAGCAAAAGTATAAATAATAAAGTGAGAAAATGGAAATACAGGAATGGTGGTCAGAGAGTGAGATGTTGAAATTCGTGTTTTCATAGATGGGAGAAATCTATATGATATTATGATTCAAATTTGGTTACCCAAATGGCTTGCTGAAACCTCGCTAAGTTGTTTCAGTCCTTGTGAGTCCAGCTCGGAGGCGGTCCTATGGTACAGGGGTTAAGCTAGCGAGTTCTAGAGTCAAAATACCTCAGTTTCAATCTTGGCTCTGTTGAGGAAGAGAAGCTTTCCTTTACCCTTCCAAAGTATTTTTGGCTGATCTAAGAATTAAATCGGCATGAGATAGGTTAGTAGGAAAAAATCAAATTTAATTATGTGTGTATGAGGGCTCCATAAGAATATGAGGCCCATAGGCAGCAAGGCAATTGAAACAAACCCGTCTGCCCCCCAGAGCTAAGGAGAAACAGCAGGGGTCTGACACTTCAAAGGGAAGGAAAGCAATTCACAGGAAGATGACAAAGAGTACATGTTTAGTAAACAAATGTTTGCTGGGCCATATAGAAACAATGGGACAGAGAGAGCAATTTTAATACACTTTGCTAGGTTATTCCCGGTCCATCACACCGAGTTCGTATTATGAACTGTTACGTAGTTGTCTATGGTGACAGCTCTCTTCCTGGAGCAGGTCCTCGATCTAAATTCTTTTAGGCAGTTAGGGGGAAGCTCAAAGATTCTTCCTGAGCCTTCTGTTTCTTAAACACACTCAGCCTAACATAATCCATATGCCAATGAGGCACATTTTGGGGCGGCAGATTTCACTTCCCTACAGCTCCAACGCTTACTAGCTTTGTGTCCTTTAGCAGAGTGCTCTCTCCCCTTCACTAGTCATCTGAACATGACAATATAAAGTGTTCCATACACTCGAGCCCAGAGTAAACAGTCATTTATAATCTCTATTCTGTCTCTGTCATTCTTGATGTTCTTCTGTTTTCAACATTCCCCATCTCTACTTCCACCCCTATTCCTACATTAACTCTATGGAGGGATCCAATATCCAATATACACACAGTTCATTTTTTAATGAGATATTATAACATCAACCTTTCTTCCAAATGCATTACACAACCTATCGATGAGAATTTCTTTTATATCACATTAAGTATCCAATTTCAGATGTAGTGGCTTAGTCTAAAGTGGTTCCGTATCACTAAATTTCTCTTGAGAATAAGCACCCTCTCCCCAAAAAAGAAAAAGAAAGTGTTTTTTTGTTTTGTTTTGTTTTTTTTGTAATAGAACGCTTTGTCCCCAAGGTGTGGCAGATGACCCACCATTCCATTTACATCACAACCAGTACTACCATAGCTGGTCATGTACCATTTCTAATGACAGTCCTGGTGCCTCTCCTCTCATCTGTCCAGAAATCTCCCAGAGTTTCTACAGCCTTACAACTGCAAATGTGGTCCACAGACCAGGGTATCAGCATCACCCAGGATGTTAGAAATGCGGAGTTATGAGCCTCATCTATACCCTATTACATATAATTCTGCATTTTAACAAGATGCCAAGAGATTCTAATGCATAATAGAGTTTGCAAAGCACTGCTATACAGCAAAGAGACTAACCTTTCCATCCCTTTGTCTGAAGGTAGGGTTACATCTTAAAACAGACATCAGGCAGAGCCCACTTAAAATTCATCCTTCCTATCTAGAGATATGGAACTTAAAATTCTATGGTTACCTAATGCTCTTAACTTGAGATTCAAAGATGAGGGAGGTGAGGATAGGGGGTAGCTGGTTTCTCAAAGGAATTTCTGGCTCCACACAAGATTTGGAGAGTGGTTTTAAAATCTTTCTTTTTAGGTTGCCTGAAGAAATTTGCTAATTTCCCCAATGTAAGTTTCCCCCCTACCTCGGAAGCAGAGAAACAAATAAAAAAGACACAAAGGAAATACAACAGGATTTGTGTTTCTGTATATAATCCTCAAGGGTCTGTTCCATCTGGAGTGAAGTCTAGTGAAATAAATCAGTTAGATCGGGGAAGTGGTGCCCACTTACACACAGATATAGGACGGGGCTAAGAGCAGTCTGCTTAGAGAGAGGTGGGGAGTTGTCCCAAAGAACTTGTCTGTGGCGGTGATTAGTAAGGATTATGGTAGAAGCTAAGATCCATTGCAAAATTACCAGCTTAGAAGACAAATTGTTTACTTGAGTGGGGTCCTATTATTAAACAGCTGTTATTCTATAGAGATTAACTGTAATTTCAGTTTGAAAGTTTCTATCCTCAGAAATAAAAGCAAAAAGCATAGGCTAGTGGAATTTTCCCTTACACTGAGATAGAGAGTCTGGAACATCAGACCAAAAGCAGAGACCATCAATAGATTGTAAATTTGTTAATCTTTTTGACTGCCCCAAATTTGTTTAAATTTTCCCCTAGGTATCTACTTGGGTGATTACTAAATAAATAAATTTAAAAATTACAATTTAAATCCCTGGCAAACACCTATTTAGCCAATGATCAAAATTAACAACACCATCAGTAAGATATATTAGCATCATACGACCCTCTGATTTGATGCACTTAGAAGGACGTGATGTCATTTTTGTGGTATTCTTGCCAAAAAAAATGTTTTTCTTTCTGTCATAAGCTGTCATAAGAAAACATCAAACAACCCCAAATCAAAAGACATTTTACAGAATACTGGTACTTTTCAAAGGTATCAAGGTTATGAAAGGCAAGATGGTGACTGACTCAGACTGAAAAAGGCAACTAAAAGCAATGTGGATGCTAGATTGGATCCTATAATAGAAAAAGAGCATCAGTGGAGAAAATGGTTGAAATTCTCAAATCTGTAGTTTATGTACTAGCAATGTATCAATGTCAATTTCCTAAGCCTACTATGGTGATGTACGATATTAACAGTAGGGAAAGCTGTCTAAAGACTATACGGGCACTTTTTGTACTATTTTTGCAACTTCTGTATAAATCTAAAATTATTTCAAAATAAAAAGGTTTCCTTTTTTTAAGATTTATTTATATATTTGAGAGAGAGAGAAAGAGTGCCTGTGAGCAGGGGAGGGACAGAGGGAGAGAGTCTCAAGCAGATTCTGCGCTGAGCTGGGAGCCGGCTAAGGGGCTCGATCTCACGACCCTGAGATCATGACCTCAGCTGAAACCAGCAGTCCGACACTTAAATGACTGTGCCGCCCAGGCACCCTTGGAATAGAAAGGATTTTAAACAAAAACTCACAGCTTTTTTATGGTTTGCTTTTAGAGGTAACTACAGAAAATAAGTCCCAATCTTCTTGGGATGAATACCTTAAATAGGATAGGAAGATAGACCAAGATCCTGGGGCCAGTAGGAAGAAGAATAGGGGAAGCCCCCCCAATTGTTCTGAGTCTACAAAGTGATCCTGGGCTTTACTAAACAATAACTCACGAAGAGATGAAACAATGACGCATGCTAACTACATATACACACACATACATATAATGTATATCTATATTCACTGTTATGGGCTAAATTGTGTCCCCCCCCCAAATTCATCTGTTGAAGCTCTAACCTTTGTACCCCAGAATGTGACTGTATTTGGAAACAGAACCTTTAAAGAAGTCATTGATTTAAAATGAGGCTTTTAGGGTTGGCCCTAATCCAATCTGACTGTGTCCTTATAAGGAGAGGAAATTTGGACACACAAAGGGATGACAGGGCTGCTTGCACACAGAGGAAAAACCATGGAGGACATAGCCAGGAGATGGCCGTCTGTGAGGCAAGGAGACAGGTCTTGGGAGAAATCCAGCCAGCTGACACCTTGATCCTGAACTTCTCCCATCCAGAGCCCTGAGAAACTAAATGTCTGTTGCTAAAGCCACCTAATCTGTGGTATCTTGTTATGGCAGCCCTAGTAAATTATACAATCATTTATATATTTTTTACAATCATATATATTTTAAATAAATCTATACTTAATTGATCTCTTTAACCTTCTTTAAACATGTCATATTTTCCCCCCAGCATTCATGGATGAGCATACTATTTTCGCACATACAAGATTCTTGACATAGGCTTTTGATAAACTTTAATGTCTGTCTTTCATCTAGAGGATGCACCACTCAGTGTTAGATGAATATTAGATACATATGAGGTTTCTCAGATAATCCTTAGAATGCTTTCTTCACTTTAGTGTATTGCATTTAAGGACTTGAACCAACTATACAGTATGTTTGTAGGAAATTAACCCGGATTAGGAGCAGTCTATAAATCCTGCCATTCTGGGAGCAGTGGTAGAATTTGGGTTTGCTAAGATTAAAGAAGAGAGTCAGGAAGAACATAACAGATAATTTTCACTATTTATAGGGCTACCAGTGAAGGAGATTAGGTTTATTTCATTAATTTTTAGAGAGCAAACTAGTTAGTTTGAAGGAACATATTTTGTACCAACATAAGAAAATATTTTTGAACAACTGGCACTTGAGAGGCTTTTAGGGTTGGCCCTAGGTCACCCTAAAAGCCTCAGTCACCCAAGGCATTCAATCATTTAATGATGGCCAGCTGCCAAGGTTCATGTAGATCAGTTCCCTTCACCTGATGTAGGGTGGAATATATTAAACTTATAGAGTTTACTGGCCCTAAGAGTCAGAGAATTCTAAGAGTAACAAGGGAGAGTGAAGGGATACAGGATTTAGGGAAAATACTTTGAAAAAAAAAAAAATAACAGTCAAAAATATTAGCAAGGTCATGTCCCATGAAGTGAGAGATTATTCAAAACTCATGCATCTACCCTGCCTGCCCCACAGGGAGTTGGTTAATTGCTCTGGGCTAAGGCCCAGGCATGAGTATTTCTTTTTCTTTCTATTTATTTATTTATTTATTTATTTATTTATTTATTTATTTGCCAGAGAGAGAGAAATGGCCAGAGAGAGTGTGAGAGTACTACCAGGAGGAGTGGCAGGCAGAGGGGAAGCAGACTCCTCGACCAGCAAGGAGCCTGATGTGGGACTCGATGCTAGGACCCTGAAATCATGATCTGAGCCGAAGGCAGATGCTTAACCCACTGAGCCACCCAGACGTCCTAGCCAGGCATTGAGTATTTCTAAAAATCTTCTCAGGTAACCCTCAGGCGCTGCCAGAGTTGAGCTCTCTGATCTAGCTGAAATTATGTAGCAACGCTGTACAACGGGACCTCCCAACTCCTTACCGTTTCCAGCAATTCTCAAAATCCTGAGCTTTACATCAGACTTTCTGACGGAAGAGATGACATAAATTCTTCTGAAGAATGCTAACACCAAGTTACCAAAGACTTACGAGCCCATCACAGGCTTTTCCACTGTCTACACTTGTCTGACAGCAATCATCACACCCAAAATTAATGCAAAAGATGTGTATGGGAACGTTGCACTAAATATAAAAGTTTTTCCAACTCCCCCATTGCGTGATAAATTGGCAGCAGTTGGGTAAGTATTCCAGAGGCTGCCTGGTATTTACTACCCATCCATCATCCTGCACAGGCAGCTGGTGCCTAAAAGGGGAGTCACCTTTGTTTGGGGTAGTGTGGAAAGACACCACAGGACTAAGTAAGAAATTTTATTTTAATTATCAGAAGATTCAGCAACTGCTACAGTGCAGAAAAAGATTCCCCCTCTTTAAGACATTAGAATAATTATAAAAATAAAAATAACAGCTAATATTTATTGAGCATATACTCCATGCCTGACGATATTCTCAGGAAGCACATTACATTGATCCATCCATTTAATTGTCACAACACTCATATGAAGTAGGTGCTATTTCCTCTCCCCGTCCAGTTACACAAATGTGGAAACTGAGGCACAGAGAGGCTGAGTGACTTTCACCAGATCTTAGAACAAACAAGTGACGGCGCTGGGATGCAAATTTCGACGTCATAGTTTAGAGTCCATGCTCTTACTATACCTGCCACACACCCCCACATGGGTATCTAGTTTGGTATCCTCGAAAAACAGTGAAACCCATTTGACGTCCTCTGTTCCAACTCTTCAAATTGTAGATGCCTGTGAGGAGACATGACTGACAGATCTGTCAAACAGATCATTGCAAAGGTCTGGCTATCATGCAGCTAAGCAGATACTCAGATCAAGGAAACCGTAACATGTCCTTTTAATCAGGGACTAGATCATATACCATCTATGAAACTGCTTTCATTTCATTCAATTAGCTCGCTCCTCATACATAAATGGAATTATTTAGTTAAAAATTTTTTTAAATCTTATAATTGGGACAGACCATTCAGTCACTTCTGTGAGTTCATTTTTGTCTTATGTTGCTAAGAAGACGTTCCTAGGTAAGTAATCACTATCCTGGTCTACATTGTTTCAGATTTAACCTTTGCTAGCTGCCAATCCCTACCTAATAGCTTTCTTTTATACTTGCCTAACTTATTATTATTATTTTTTAAAGATTTTATTTATTTATTTGAGAGAGAGAGAGAACACAAGTGGGGGTAGGAGCAGAGAGAGAGGGACAAGCAGACTCCATGCTGAACATGGAGCCCCACAGGGGCTCAATCCCTCAACCCTGAAATCATGGCCTGAGCTGAAATCAAGAGTCAGATGCTTAATCGACTGAGTCACCCAGGTGCCCACTGCCTACTTTCTCTTTAAAAACAAACTAAAGAACTAGTCCTGGGAATGTAATTTTGTGATTAACATATTTATGTGAATTAATGTAGATGAACATTTCTTAATTGAAAACTAGTCTGTGTTTTTGTAGAGAAATACCCCAAACAATCAATCCTCCCAAATTATTTTATGAAACTAGTACAGTTCCAATCGAAATTGCACTTTTTGACTAGATAAAATGATTCTAACATTCTTCTAGAAGAGCCAACTGAATTGCAGCAAAGATATTTTTGGAGAATAAGGTAGATTTACACTAGCTGGTATCCAAACATATTATAAAATGTAATAAGTAAACAGTATGATAATGGCATGGGAATAGAAAGATCAATGGAAGAGTACATTATTTCTGACTTTATTTTAGGCTTTACCATCTTTGGGTTTTCATTTACACAGGGATTTAGGGCCTTGAAAATTTGAGAATGGGAGAAGGTTTATAATTAAATTTGGGCCATCTAAATGTTATTGATATTTTATTATTGGAGTGTCTTTTTGTTGTATGTAATCTCCTGGCAGAATCTCTGATAATGTGTATTATTAGGCATAATTTAAAATGGGAAATAGAATAGGGAGTTTTCAACTCCCATTGGGGACCTTAGGATTGGTTTGATTAATGTGCTGGTTTTGATCCATTTCACAGCTTTCTGGAAGCAAAATCTAAGCTCCTTCCAGAAAGGATACCCCAAAGAGCAGTGGGCAGTGTTGGACAGTGATTTAAGAAGGTAGAAGCGTCGTTCTCTGGGCAGACCTCCTTCCTGGGGAGATAGCCACACCCATTACTCTTCAAGGTTAAACACCATGGATTTGGAGAACTAAATCTGAACCAGGGCGAGAGAAGAATGTCTTTTTCCCACTGGGGAGATTCCTTGTCTCCTTGTAGTGGGATTTTCTCTAGCCCTCCTGGCCTCTCACTCTTTACACCAAGGGAAGAGGGAGTAATTAACCTGATTAGTAGATTTTGAAAGAATAAAACAAGCTTGCAAAACTCATCACTCTCCTTTTTATTCTTCTAGGAACTAGCTGCCTGTAGAAGACAGGATATTTCTCTGTAAGTCTGTATGTCTTAGCTTGGAAAGATAAGCCCTTGGCTGCCCTTCCCTGCAACTCAACAGCTACATTAAATTTGGGGGTTCAGTTAGCAGGGCTCATTTGCCTTCCCCACTAAGCTAATCCTTTAACACACCCAATCACAATAATAAAGGTAATATTTTGTCCCGCATCTGCCCTACTGGTTCTTATTTCTCAATTTATTTAGAGCCCAAGTAGCCGAGAGGGTACTACATACATACGGGACCTCTTCAGACACTTCCAACAATAGTGTTTGGTAAAGGTGGCTTCATGACCTTTCAAGTTAGATACTCACCGCATGCTCTATGGAACATTAGTATCTCTGATGCTAACAGATGTTGTTTGTAAAAGGATTACATGGCTAAATACATAATTCCAGGTAAAGCAAGATAAAACAGGTATCTTTACTGCAGGTCTTCTTGAAGCTTTTAAATGGAAATATGCTCTGTGAATCTTAATGAGGGAATAGATTATTCAGCATTTCTTAAATATATATGTATCTGAAAGAATTGTTTTCTTCAAGTATTAACGTTTCATAGAACGCATTTAGGGAAATGCTAAAAATTTCCATGAATAGCATTGGTCCAATTGGTAGTTTGCAAAGAAAAAACAAAAACAAAGAAATTACCACCCAGGCAACATACAAAACTAAATTACAGATGAATTTTAAAAAGTAGAAAAAGAAAGAAAGAAAGAAAATACAAAATAAAATATTGATGACTATAAAATCTCAGAACAGTGAAGATTTTCCAAACATTACAGGAAAGAAAGAACCATAACGGAATAATAGATTTAATTTATCTAACATTAAAACTTTACATAAATAACAACAACAACAAAACACACCATAAATATGGGGGGGAAGCAAGTAACAAAGTAGAAAAAAAGATATTTTTAAGGATGTGTGGAAATGGTTTAATATGTTTAATATGTAATAACTCTCACTAGTGAACAATAGATTAATATTACGAGGTGTAAAATAAGAGAAGAATACAATGTAACAGCTCACAAAAAGGAAATATGACCAATAACTATGAAAGACCAGATCAGATTTCACTGGTCGTGATGAGATATAATCTTTCTTTACTTTATTTTTTTAAACTTTATTTATCTTTCCCATCCTGTTGGTTCTGGGGAAGTAAATGGGTAGGTATAACTTTTCTGGCAAGCAATTTGACAATATGTTCAACAGTCTTTAAAATGTACATAATTTCTGGGGCACCTGGGTGGCTCAGTTGGTTAAGCAACTGCCTTCAGCTCAGGTCATGATTCTGGAGTCCCGGGATCGAGTCCCACATCGGGCTCCCTGCTCAGCGGGGGGTCTGCTTCTCCCTCTGACCCTTCCCCTCTCATGCTCTCTGTCTCCCATTCTCGCTCTCAGATAAATAAATAAAATCTTAAAAAAAAAAAAATAAATAAAAAAAATAAAATGTACATAATTTCTGACTCAGCAATTCCACCTCTAGAAATTTATTCTAAAGAGATGATCACAGATGCTTGAAAAGATTTATATTCAAGCATAGCCACTTTATCATTGCTTATAATAACAAAAACGGAAATACCCATAATGTCCTATAATAAATATGACAAATTCTTGAGCTAGAATACCATGCAGTCATTAAAAATCATGTTGTACAAGAACATTTAACATTGTGAGGAGATAAAGGTACAGTAAGTGAAAAAACATGTTTTAAGGATAGAAGTACCAGAGGCTCCCATCTTAACAGAAAATATATAGAGTGAAGAAGGCTATACATTAAAATCTAAAGTGATTATATCTGGTTAGGTGGGGCTATGTGTGATTTTTTTCTTCTTCTCCTTGCTGTTTTACTGTATTTCCCAATTTTCCTGCAATTAAAATGCATTGCCTTCTGCAATAAGGAAAAAAAATAATTTCAGGAGGATTATGCTAGTAAAGATTGCATTTTACAAAGAAGGAATATGTGTGCATCCTTTATTAAAATATCATAATTAGTGAATCATTAGCCTACTAAGTTTTTAAATGATAGGGATCATGACTCTACCACATTGGATAGAGCCAAAACCAATTTAGACACTTAAATCAATGTCATTTATAGTATAAATTCCTCAATAATCACCCATCGATTTGCATGATCTGAATGAGTGGCCCTTTGGGTGATACATGGACTGTGACAGTTATGCATCTTCAGGTTACAAGCATGAAAAACCATAAGTCAAACTGTTTTCCGATATGAATAAGCTCTGTAGTTCCAGAGACTTCCCAAGTAACCCATGAAGTCCACATTTTATAATCAGTTCAACCAGAACAACCATCAGCCACCCCCTCCCTGCAAGCTGCATCTAAACTACCCACATTATCTGAACATTTCCACAACCATGAGATCTGTTTACTTGGAACCTAGGGATAAAGAGTTAGTGGAAAGGAAAAGAAAATTGTTCTACTCGGATATCTCATATAACATAACAGTGAGGGCAAGACCTTCGATTCTTTGGAGAGCCTGAAAAAGATTGTGTTGGATCCAAAATGGAAACACTTACTCCGTGTATCTGGTATTCTCCTATCATGCTTGGTAAGGCCATGTCATTTAAGGCTGTTTCTTTCTACCTCTGTCTCTTTTCAAGCACATCTGCGGAATTAAATTCCATGCACTGACAGGGATGCTTTCAAAAGCTCGGAATCAATTCTTCAATCATTCCACTTTCTTAGCTGTGATTAAAAACATGTGTCCCCTAATTAAGCTAATGAGAAATTGTTAATTGGCACAAAGCCCCCCTCTGTGCACACTTATTAATGTCACCGTCACTTTGACAGGAGAAAGGATCAGAATCAAGGGCAGAGAGTTCTTAAGTGACTTCGACATTGGACTTACATACAAGAGCTCTATTTAGAGAGTGAGGGCTGCCCCTTCTAGGACCTGCATGGAGGAATAAGGAATACCATTGTTTTCCTGATTTCATAGGGAAGCAGAAGAAAGCGATGCAATAAGACAACAGTTGATAAGTTGATTTCTTTTTTCCTCTTCGTAGAGATGATGATATTCACTCTCTCATCAGCTTTCCATGCAACAGTGAATCTGTATGGATGAGGAACAGCTAGGCAAGAATGCATCCTTCTGAAGGACCACCAGGAAGGAGGCCTCCGTAGTTATTTAGCTCACCGTTGGCTCAGCTAGTTTCCTCCTGACCTCTAATGAACAATATCATTGCAAATTATCCTGCACCCAAGGCACCTTGTGGATGGGAGGGGTATGCTTTGGCAGTGGAAGCATGTGCTTTGATAAAATTATTTTTCATATTTTTCTATTATTTCTTTTTTTTAAGATTTTATTTATTTATTTGAGACAGAGAGAGAGAGAGCACAAGCAGGGAGGAGGATCAGAGGGAGAGGGAGAAGCAGACTCCATTGAGCAGGGAGACCCATGTGGGGCTTGATCCCAGGATCCTGAGATCATGACTTGAGCCGAAGGCAGAAGCTTAACCGACTGAGCTACCCAGGTGTCCCTATTTTTCTATTATTTCCATTTGGGAATTACCAGAACTTTTTACCTACCTAGTTTGTCCCTAGCTTTTCCTGTGTACCTTTGCACACCAAAAATGGTTAATTCTCAAAGTCTTGGAAACTTCTGAAGATGTACAAATGTCCTACAAGGGGGAGTTTGAGCAGAACTTATGGAGGATTCTCAAGAGAGCCTTAAGCAAGACAGCAGGCCACAGATGAGAAGTACATGAACTTGTCTTTTGGTTCAGAGCAGCTAGTTCCAGGAGATGGAGCTTTCTACTTTGAATAAGCCCAAACTCAGGACCTGGATTGATCCTTTCAGAAAGGGACAAGCCTAATAACTCAGGCTGCCAACAAAGCTCTGAAAATGCCTAAGAGAAGCAATGGATGTGGGGGAGTCTGGGGGCCACCGCTGAAAGTCTACTGAGTTATGAATCATTGGTGGGGGATAGAGGTGAGGAGCTTCTGCTGACCTGGAGCCCCCTCTCTCCGTCACCTGCCTGAAGCCAGGTACTGAGTACTCTTGTCAATCATCTCAGGAGGGAAAGTGAGCTTTGCAGTTTGAAGGCATGTGAGTCACTCCTGGAACCCTGAGATGCCATAGCAGCAAGCTGGCTCCCTGACTGGGTGTGCAGGACGGATCGCTCCTCGGGCATCAGTTTCCATGAGTGATTTGATGAGAAAAGGGGGAGGCCTGTCTGGAAGAGGGAAATAATTTTCCCTCAACCCTTCTAGATTCTTAATGGAGCTACCTCCACCCTATAATAAAAGACAGATTAACAGGAGAAAAACGAACAGAAGTTGAGTACGATGTATACCTCCTGTATATATGAGAGAGACCCTGGAAAACTGAGTCACTCCCCAAATGGCCCCAGCCATCGCCTTAAATAACATCTCCAGCTACAGACCAAAGAAGATGTTAGGGGGTAGGGAAGCCAGTTAGGGAGGTTACCGGGGTTGGGGGGAGCGGAAACACAGTCAAGGAGGGTAAGGTTGCTATGCAGATTTAAGTCCTGGACTTCTGCATTTAGTCTCTAGAGATTTAGAATCCTCTTCATCATGGTACAGAGTGGGAGACACCCTTACAAATGAAGATTTCCCTTATAAATGTAAATGTCTCTTACAAAAGGGTAACTTCTACTCAGTTTTCAGAGCTTTAGTCATGTCTGCAGTATCTTAAAAATAACCAGCTCAAGATAATCCAAATGCCAAAGAGACACATTTTGGGGTGGCAGATTCTGCTCCCCTTCACCAGTTAAGGAAAAAGCTGTTTCAGGGGTCAGAAGTAATGAGTATGAGAATGTGGTAGTGGTAGGTAGTGTATTCCCTCCACCCAATGCCATGGACTGTGTTTGAGTCCGGAGAGACTACAGCTGACCTTTGAACAACACAGGGGTTAGGGGTGCCAACCTCCCGCACAGTTAAAAATCCGCATATAACTTTTGACTCCTTCAAAATTAACTACTAATAGCCTACTGTTGACTTGTTGCCTTACCGATAACATAAGCAGTCAATTCACACGTATTTCATACATTATATGTATTATGTACTATAGTCTTACAATAAAGTAAGCTAGAGGAGAGAAAATGTAACAATGAAAATCATAACGAAGAGTAAAGACATTTATGGTACTGTACGGTATTTATCAAAAAGAATGCACATGTAAGTAGACCTGCGTAGTTCAAACCTGCATTGTTCAAGGTCACCTGTATTTGATGAGGGCTCTGAGAATCATGGGGAGGGGACAAGAAGTACTCTCAGTGTCCCTGGCTGGAGAGTAAATGGAGGAGAGAGGCATTGTCCTGACTCCTGCGGAGCTTGGCCTGGCCAGGGAGACAGCCTCAGGCACAGAAGCTGGGCATGGTGGACTGGCATGGAAGCAGCTTATGGAGTAGAGGACCTTGACAAGGGGCACTGGGCTAGAGAGGAAGAGCATGGAGGCCACTGTGTGCTGGCTGGAGCTATCAGGAAGCCCACCCTTGGCCAGCACACCTGGAGGGCACTGGGGGAAAGCGGATGCCCCGGTGTGTCTATTAGGCTGGGAGGCCTGCAGAGATTTGAGTCACACCCTTCTGCTGGGAATGGTGGTGAGTGGGGAAGGTTCAGGGAAGTCTAGGTGTAGGGTCCAAAAGGGAGGGGGTGGTGCAGGTCTTCGACGTACCATCGCGTGAGTGTAGGCTTAGATCATCCCCTCCAATCCTGGCATGTGCACCTGAGCTTGTATTATTTGAACCCACTCATGGTTTTCCTTCCTTATAATCTCACTTTGGGGACTAGAAGCACAAAATTCAATCACGGAGCTTCCATTAGCTTCTATCTGATGCATTAAGGGGAAAGATAAGAACATTCCAGGATGGGCTCCCTAAGTTATCATCTGGGGGTCCACAGGGAGAGCAAAAGAAGGCAGAGAGTGAGTTTGCAGGGGTGGACAGGATGTCCTTGGCACTCTCTTCCCTCTTCTGCCCCCAGGATTTTGTTGTTTAACACAAGAGTTCTATCCTATGGCCAGAAGGTAGGTATGAATGTTTTATAATCTAGGTTTGTAAATCAGTGAATCTGTTCATTTGTGCTGAAAATGTTTAGTTCAATCAATAATAGATGGCATGGGGACCAAATAGGTCATGTTTTGGGATTCACCTGAAGTAATTCCTTTCTTTTACCTCAATGCTTGCCAGAGGGACAGAGATGAGATGAGATGATGTATATGAAAGTGTCTGCAAACTCTAAAGCAGTCAGAAAATAGGCTGAAATCCGCCGAGAATAGCAGAATCGTCCATTTTTAAAGTAAGGATGACAAGCCACGATTTTAGGAGTTTCAAAATTCGGTTAGCTCAAGTCTCCACATGCATTCATCACAACTCCTGTCCACCACAGACAGGGCAGGGTGCCATGGCTTTGGTGTCCATGAGTGCAACTGGCCTGGCAGAGAAGCAGAGCTGACCAGGAACGAGAGACAAGTTGGTTATGCTTCAAACACACAACAAATTTGTGCATTTACCTTAAAAATAAAAAGAGAGGGTTTTGAATAGGTTCTAGCTGAGTTATTTTTATGGACACTTACTTTAGTCTATTTTTTTAAAGAGATGAAGACCCTCTATCTTCCACTGAATCTGTTCCAAACTGAACTTAGAGTTGCCTATTCCTATCTAAATATTCTTAGCTCCTTCAACAGATCCTACCTTCCAAGAGAGGATGTAGGAGGGCCAGGCTCTAGGCTTCTGTCTTCTTCACTCACTCTTCAAAACCTGTTTTCTTCTTATTGTTGTTTTCTTTTCCTCAGTTATGATCTCTAGACCATTTATATCTGGACCTCCTCTTTGGTTACCATAACCACCCATGGATGTTCTCTTTTTGGGTATCTCACTACCACATCCTTCCTGTGTCCACTGTAGACTTCCAGAACACCAGGCTGGGCCAGAGACTGAGGTCTTAAATTGGCATGGAAAGAAAATTTGGACAATTCCACTCTTTGATTCCAATTTCTAAAACCAGCAGCAGGAGACGCTCCAAGTTATATCCTAATTCAAGGGCAGGTGCAGGGTATAGACATCTCTACTGCACCCACTTCGTTAGAGCTGGGATAATCATCACTGGGTGCAGATGGTAGGATGTGGCTGTGAGACGTTTGATTCAGGTCACACAGGCATGAAGGGAAAGTGGCCAAGGCACGATTATGAATAAAAAGTCCATGACTCCTAAGCCCTCTCACCAAAGCATAGGAATCCATGCTATAAAATCTCCTCTGAGTATCTCCAGCAGCTGATTCTACCCCCATTGCTCTGCATGGCCACTCTGAGGACTCCTGTGATGACAAGATTAGATCAGTAAAGGAGAGAGCAGAGAAGCCAGAGTGGCCATACTCAGGTTCATTATGCTTGGCTGTTTTTTGCCCCAGAATGATGCCACAGAGTTAAGAGAAGATTTCTCCCCAACTATTGAGAAGTGCCCTCTTACTGGCATGAATGATTGGGCTCCAGTGGGTATGGTTCCCTTTTATATTCTTCTTTCAAAGTTGGAGTCCAGCTTCCCAAGGTCTGGGTCAGTGGTTGACCTGCACTCCCACATGTTCCTTCAAAAGCTCTCTGCTCTGACCACCATACACCCATGTTCTGGGAGGAGCTGGATCCTGCAGCCCACTGGGAGCCTGCCCCCATGCTGAAGCAAACTTTCCTCCCAATTTTTCAGAATTTTGACCAAAGAATGGACATAAATATCCATTCTTTCCAAAAATATCTATTGAGCACCTATTATATGCCAGTCAGCATTCCAGACATTGAGGATACAGCAATGAACAAAACAGACAACAATCCTGCCTTCGTGTGCAGGTCAGGGGAAACAGAATGAGGTAAATATGTGGTAAGTGCTATGGGGAAAAAGAAAATAGGCAAGGTGGGCAGAGAATGCTGGCTTAGTCCTGGCAAATTTAAACAGGATAATCAAGGAAAGCATTGCCAAGGAGGTGACATTTGGGTAGACTTGAAGGAAGTGAGATGAGTCTATCTGGGGGAGTGTTCTAGGCATAGGGATGGGTGATAGCAAAAGCCCTGAGTCAGGGGCAGTCCTGCCACTCCCCAGGGACAGGCCCCAGAGGCCAGGGCAGCTGAATCCCAGTGAATGAGGGCGGGGGGCACGTGGAACAGGTGGGGAGTTCAGGGAGGGATCTGGGCAGGACAGTGGTGGTGGTGGAGACCTTATGAGACCGCTCAGGCTCTGCTGTGGAGAATAAAGAGAAGGGTGGACTCAGGGGCAGTGGGTGGGAGCAGAGAGACCTGGTGGGACTACTGTAGTAATGTGGGTGAAGGGTGCTGCCGATTTGGGCCACACGTGGGGTAAAAATAGAAGAGATGATAAAAGTGCATTGGTTTTGAATATGTTTTGAAAGTGAGCCAACAGGATTTGCTGATGGACAAGATATGGGATATCAGAGAGAGAGAGAAAGATAGAGAGAGAGAGAGATCTCCTTCATTAGCTCTCCCAAGAGATCTTAGGGTCTGTGGGTGATCTGCCAGTTCAGAACAGACCTTGAGCTTGTGGATGAGCCTCCTGCCCCTCCCCGCCAGCCTCATTGTGCACACGGGGTAGACAGGACTCTTGTGACCCCAGGCAAAGCACGAGGATTAGATGACAAATCACTGGATATAAATGCATTAAGTTAGGAGTCATAAAAGATTATCTTCCTTCCTCGGCCTCCAAAGATATGCCTTCTTTCATGTAGTGCCTGTCGGATTTTCAGAAGGGACCCTCATGCCCAGCTTACTTATGACTCCTGGTAACAGGAGCCCTTAGGTGGTGCCTGTCACTGCTCCCGTCTCGCCCCCCCCTCCTTTCTTCTGGATACCCTAGGAATCTGAAGTTATTATTTTTCTAAAGCAGGAGTGTTTATGATCTTCCCTGCACAGGGTAGAAAATAGTTAGTTTTATTAAAGTACTCATAAAAGACGCTAAGTTAATAAAAGAGAGAGTTGGGGGAGACCAGGGAGCCACAGGCTTCAAGAGAAGCACGTTTTAAGTATTTTCAGCAGCTCAACCTGCCCTGCTCCCTTCCCTGATCAGCGATCACTGCTGGATTTCTGCTCGCATCAGCGACTTTGCACCTCATCTTTCTTTCTCGCAGGTAGTTTTGAAACCTCATTTCAACCTGTTTGGATGAGATGCCAGCGCTTTAAGGGAGCGGGCATCCACCCGCAATCTGGCACTCGGTCCCAGCCAGCTCAGCTGCGACCTGGAAAAAAATGATAGATAACCAGGAGCTGGTGTGGGGCCGCGGAAACAGGTGTTTCCCAGAGCCTCTGCTCCCCGCACAAACTCTTTGCTGGGGGAGATTCAGCTTTGTCAGCCCCGCCCCAGGGGAGAGAGCGAAGTCCCCTCGATGTGCCCAGATACAATGAAACACCTCTTGGGGGTAATACGATGCCTTAAAATTAGCTTCCCACCTCTTCTATCGTAAAACGTGAGGATGCATTTCTCAGTGCCTGGAAGGTAGCGCGAGGGTAAGCAAGGCCTGCTTCAAAAGCTCGGCTTTCCGTAATGTTCAAACATGGCAGGTACCACCCCCTCTTCTTTCCTCCGCCCCCCACATCTCTTTTGAATGAATGGGAATATGGAAGGCCCTTGAAAGGATAACCGCCACCACACTTGACTGGAATTGAATGGGGACAGGCAGGGCAGAAGCAGCTAAGAGATGTGGCCTTTCTCTTTGCCAAGCAAAGATTTTACAAAGGCTTGAGGAGGGGAGGGAGAAGGGGAGCCCGATCAGATTTCTGAAGGGTTTGAGCAGCTGTAAGCTTCTGCATATGAATAGAGGCTGCCGGTACAAAGCGGCCAGCCCTCCAGCGCAAGGCCATTTGCCTACACCGAAGGGAAGAAGGAAGCTAGAGGTGGGGGGTTGAGAGAAATAATAAAGGTTGTATTAAAATGGCGAATAATGGAATTCAGAGGTTATCACCAGAGTTGAAATGGAATCTGAGGTTCTCACTTTCATTCTGTCTTAAGCCTCTGTGCGCTGCTGATGTGGTTTATTAAACAGTTGTCCCAACCCAGGCCCCCCTGAGGCAGAGGCATTCACTAGGGTGTGGAGAGGAAATTCCAATAGAGGCAGATACAGCAACTGGTCTCATCACGGGTTCCCCAGCGGCAAATGCCTTCCCATTCTCTCGCTCCCTGCTATCAGGAAATAGGAAAGGAGCCAAAGAATAAGAAAGTGAGTAAAAGAATAGGACAAGTACATAACAGAGGAAGAATACTCTTGTAAGAAATGCTAGGGTTTTTGTTGTTTTTTTTTTTCCTCTCCGCAATTAGTTAAAAATATCTGGTAAGCCAAGTAAGTTAGGCGCCGTGAGATGTGCCAAGACAGACGATGCCGTGGCTGCCCTTCCGGGGACTTAGAATCCAAGGTGACATTTGAGTTGAAGGATGAGTGGGCTTTGCCAGGATGGATCATGGAAATCTTTGCCATCCGTGTAGCTTAAGCGTGAGCAGGAGATAGTAAGAAATAGCAGGAACGGACCTGGGAAGACAGGATTGGGCAAAATGGAGAAGTTCCTTGACTGCTGGCATTTGGGCATGGTCCAAGAAGAAAGGTGAATCCTTGAAGGGTTTTAATCAAGAAGCAATCAGATTCACACTTTAGAAGGAACATTTTAGCTGCAATGTGGAGGACTGGTTGAAAGGAGGCATGACTGGAGACAGGGGGACAATTAGAAGACTTGTCCAATAGTCCAGGTGAGGCACGGGCCCAGACTCCTTTGCGGGAGAGATGGACCCCAATCTTCCCCAGTCCAGCTTGCACCCTCTGGCTTGTCGTCAGACAGCAACTGAAGAAACTGCATAACCAGAGATGTTTGAGGGAAGGTAGCAGGACGGTCCGCTCACTGGGAATAAACAGAAAGCCCTTAAAGCAGAGCCTTCCTGAGCCTGTAACTGGCTCCATCCAATCCATCCAAAGCCTTGACAGTCCTAGAGCCAGGGCAGCTTTTCTTCTTTTTCTTTTTTTCCCTTCCTTCCTTCCTTTCTCTCTCCCTCTTCCTTTCTTCCTTCTTTCCTTCCTCCCTCCCTCCCTCCTTCCCTCCCTCCTTCCCTTCCTCCCTCCTTCCTTCCTTTTCTTTCTTTTTTTTTTTTTTTGAGAAAGAGAAGGGGTGGGGGAAGGCAGAGGTAGAGGAAGAGAGAGATTCTTAAGCAGGTTCTATGCACAGCATGGAGCCCAAGGTGGGGTTCGATCCCACAACCCTGAAATCATGACCTGAGCTGAAATTAAGAGTAGGACACTCAACCGACTGAGCCACCCAGGCGCCCCAAGTCGCGGCAACTTTTTAAGAGTGCCCAAGAGCCCACCGAGAGTAGCATGCACTTTGGAAGAATTTGATTCCCACTTTCAGGCTAGATAATAATTATCTCCAGTTCTAAAATTCCTTGAATAGTGTGGCTTTTACTTCCATTCAAAGTAGATTTAACAATCTCTTATGATGCTATGCTATTTAATCATTAATTACATTATTATTTTATTATCCAGAAATGAGAAACACTTGATATGCTTTAACATTTTTTAATTCCAGAGAGAAAAGAAATTAGATTGTTAATTTTTTTCAATAAAAAGAAATAAAATACCTTAAATCAGCCTATTCTTTGCCTTATAGTCTTTTTTCAGCAAGTGCCACATGATAAAATAATTGTATAATTAGAAATAAATGGCTTACAAGAGCGATACTTTGTTCTAAAAAGGTGTAAGTGTTTTGTATCCCCTTTTAAAGGTGCTCAATTTGTGCTGAAAAGAAGCAGGGAATGTAATTTTGGAATGAGTGCACTTAATAAGTTTGGTGACTGAGATTTTCCCATTGGTATGGTTCCCACATTTCCCTGAACAACATTCAACCTATTTCAGGAACTGTTTAGAAATGGGATGAACCATCTCCTTCAAGCCTGGGTTTGATTATCCCGGGACAGGATGGCAACTTTGGGTTGTTAAGTACTTGTCTTTCTCTGAGCAGATCATGGAAGTACTGGAGAAAACATTTGTTAGCTGTAGATGTACTTTTTTCCTACGATGGCTTTGGCTCATAAAAGTGAGATTTGTGTTGTTGTTCTTGTTTCAATAATGATTTAATAGCTATAATACACTGACATTTTTTTACATTTGCTTAATAAATTAGCATTCCGATTCTGGTTGACTCTTTTGGTGGAAATGCTAAGTTTTCATGCCAAGGAAAGAGAGAAGAGGGATGGGCACAGGGCTTAGGGAGAGGTGAATAAGGCAATTACAATTTATCAGACAAGAGTGCCAGAATTTCATTTTTCATTCTAAAGTGAGGACTACTTCTTAAGAGTAAACTCTCACATGGGTAAGCCTCTTTAGACTTTTCTAGGACACCTACTTACATATTTGATCCTGTGACTTAGGAGGGCAGTGACTATGCCCACTTGCCTGGGTGGGGGGATCATTGGGAGCATTCTTTAGTCCTCCTGAACAAAAGGAGCATTATCCTGAATGGATCCATCCCTTCCAGGGGTATTGGGATGAGAAAATGACATAACAGATGTGAATGCATTTAGGAAGTAAAGGCAATATATAAATGCAAGAGATTTTTAGTTTTTATTACAGAGATCCTTCCAGTCCTGCCACATTATGACAGCATAAGCCCTATTAGCTACATACATTATAATAATCTATTATTGGAGGAGTCAGCCTTGGGTGGTAACAGCTGGCTTTGACTATTACCATAGAATCTGTTGGAGATATGATGGAGGAAGTATGGCTGTAAAGAAATGAGACTGGTTAGTGTGTGTTACCTGTGGAAACTAGTCTTGGTTCCATTCCAGCTTTGTGAATTCCCCCCGAAGAACCTGTGTCTAAATGAGGCTAGGTGAACCAGACTGGATGGAATATCAGGGTTGAGGGCCAAAGTTCTGGTTTCTAGATCAGGCTGTACCACTTACTAATTGGGCAAGATCTTTCTGTTCAAGCCGGGCCTGAAACGATTCTCATAGTAAGCCTAGCTGTGTCATGAATGAACTGTTGGGTTATGTTGGTGTATGCCGGGCCCTTTAAATGCCAACCACTGGCAATTGTTTGATTTTAGAGGAGCAAATAAGCTGAAATTTGGGATACATTTGAGATAGGGAGACTTTTTCTCATTCATTCATTCATCAGTTATAAAGAGTAAACATTTAGTCTCTACCAGGCCCCAGCTTTAGGCACTGAGGTTAGAGTAGAGAACCAAAGAGAAAGAGTCCTCTTTCTTCCTCTTTCTCTTGGGGATTACATTGTACCGAAGAAGGGTATGTTAGTCTCCCATGTTTGCTGTAATAAATTATCACCAACTGGTGGTTTACAATGGAATTTAATTCTCTCATAGTACTGGAAGCCACAAGTCTGGAGTCCAGGTGTTGGTGGGTTTATACTCCCTTCATCCTTTCCTTGTTTTTTTCTAGTTTCCAGTGGCTGCTGACAGTCCTTGGCTTGTGGCCGTGTCATCCTAATCTTCAAGACCACCATCTTCAAGTTTCTTTCTGCACTGTCTTCATCTGGTCTCTTCCATGTATGTCAAATCTCCCTCTACCTCTTTTTTATACATGTGATTGAATTTAGGGTCCATTCTGACAATTGAGGATAATCTCCTCAGTTAAAAATTCTTAACTTAGTCATACCTGCAAAGATGCTTTATCCATACAAAGTATATTTATTGCTTCCAGGGTTTAGGATGTAAATCTCTTTCAAGGAGCCATCTTTCTGCCTACCAGCATGATAGTTAACTGATAAGTAGGAAGAAGTACAACATGTCAGATGGTGTTGGTGCTAGAGTAGGATAAGGATGCTCGGAGTGTTGGGGTGGAGGTGGGGTTACTGTTTTAGATATGGTGTGAGGAAAGGCCTTGCTGAAATGCTGAAATGCTGATCTCAGCAGGAATCCGCAGGAAGGGAGCCAGCAAGCTCTGCAGATGGCTGGAGGAAGCATCATTTATGCAAAGACACCACGTTACTAGAGGCATGTTGTTTCCCTCACTTGCAGCCTGGTTTCCTAAAAGTACGGCCTCCTGGTCATCCTAGCCAAGCATATTCTCAATTCTTGTTTGACCTCTGGTCTTCATTTCTTAATCAGACAACCTCCTTCCATCTGGATGAATCTGAAGCACCCAGAGTTACAGATTCAATATCCTAAAGGAACCTCACAAAGATGGCCATGGAATCTTCAGTCCTCTGGGGTCTTAGCCAACTTCTGAGGTAGGGAAGCTTAAAACTTGACAGATACACCTCATCTACTTCCTTTTCTTTTAAGGTCTCCAGATATATTTGTTCTCTTTCTCTTCCTTCTTTCCCTAATTCTCTTTATTACTAAGAAATCAGAAACATTCAAAATTCTCTTTTTTTCAAAAACTAGATCTTCAAGGAATCCTCTAAAAATATTTCTAGTTTATATTTAAGGTGGGTTAATTTTTTCTCCTCGATTGCATTGATCTTCCTTAGAGACTTGACTTAACTTCTGTATTTCTGGATGCCACTGTTTCCCTCTCCATAACCTGATGGCTAGTCACCAGGGAGGTGGTGTCTCCCCGCCTCCGACATGACGCACATGCAGGCTGCATGTGGGCTTCGCATCGCACTTAGGGCATCATCCACAGAGAGGTTAATGGTGTCCCTTGAAGTTGAGCTATGCAGTGACCTGATAGCCTCATTTAAATAGAGTGTGAAAAGACCTTCGATATGCAACAAAAATGCCTCCATTCCTTCTGCAACCAATCCGTGCTTGAAATCATTTCTATCAGAATTTCACATTCTATTCTGAAATGGTGATATTCTTGGGAGGGCATGCATATGGGTACTTGCTAAATAAGAGTAAGTTTTTTCACTGAGGAAGAGAGAGATTCAGGGCTAGAGCTATTGACCTGTGTGGAAGGAAAACTGGCCTCCCAGCACTCATGTGACACCAAGAATAAACGGGAGAGGACAACATCTAAAGATAGGGAAGTGGGAGGCAATGAAGGCTCTGGACCATTACAGCAGTGTTGTTCTGGCAAGTTCATTTAGGCTTCCTGGATCTCCTTTTACTAATTCCTTATAAAGAGGTTGATAGTAAATGAAAAGATCTCCTTTAGTTCCACAGCATCTGATTTAATGTAATAGCTTAGGTTTATTGAGTGTTTACTCTATCTCAGGCACTTGTGAAATCCTCGATGTACATTATTTTATTTAATCCTTGCAAGGACTCCCATGAGATACTTACCATGATTATCTCTGTTTTAGAGATGAGGAAACCGAGACTTTGAGGGATTTAGTAAATTGCTGACATTCTCCTCGCTCATATGTGATGAAGTCAGGATGAAACTCCATGCCAAGGTGAGTCGAAAGCCTTTGCCCTTGTCTACCACACTGGATGGGCAGGGAAGGCGTCCTACGTCATGAATGCTGGACAACCATCATTCTCCCTTCCCTCCAGCCCTGTGCCCAACAGAGACTTTTCTAATTTGTGTGAGTCCCACTGGAGATCTCTGGCAGCATTTTCAAAATCCTCCAAGAATGTGTATACTTAATGATAAGCTGCCGACGTGTTGGTTTCACACACAGTGACTTTCCTAATGCAGACAACACACAGCTTGGCATTTAGCTGCTCCGAACCAGCTTGTCTGACCAGGATGATTAGAGCTTTGCTGCAGACAAGCCTACCAGGGCTGGGTGACACCCACAGATAAGCTGGTCATCAAAGGGCTCCTGCTATTAAAAACCACATCATATTCTTAGTCCTGAGCTCACAGGCTTCGCCTGCGGCCCTCTCACCTGTTAAGCTTCCTCCAAAGAGATATCGCAGCTCAGAGGACGAGAATCACTTGACAAGGCAGAGCATCAGGATGGCTGTCTGGGAAACCTGTTGAAGTCCTCTTGGCTGGAACAAATGCATCTCTTAGAATGGCCCATCATTTTGATATTTTTTTGACAATTTCTAAATGTGTATAGAAACAACCTGCCTCCCTTTATATTCATGTATTCCAGCACATAACGTCTGATTTTCTGCATGGCGGGAGTCAACCAAGCGCCCACTCTCCATTCCCCAGTTCATGGTTTTAATGCATTTCATGATTTTGTTGCTTTGGTGTGCATTTCAAAATGACACATTTGATCAGTTCTTTAGGTAATATTGATGTTTTGCCCTTTTAAATGTGTCATTTGATTTTCTGATGTTATTCTCCATCTGCTTTGGTAACACTTTCATTTAGTTGCAGCTTTTTATTGGGTCCCCAAAGGTTTATATAAAGGAATCTGACTTGAGGGTATTTTATTTTATTTAAATTTTTTTTTCCCCATTCTTTGCTCTTTTATACCCCCAATCCCACCTTTGCCAACCTACTTCCTCCCTCTCCTTCCTGCCCCCTCTCCTACCACCTCGCCTCCTTAGTCACTTTTTCAAACACTGTGAATAAATTCTTCACTATCAGAGCCTCAAACACTGGCCTTTCCTCAATCATATTTAAGTATTTCATTGTGTAAAGCCCGTTGCCTTGCCTCTGCTGTTCCCTGGGATTTAATCAAAGAGCAATTTTTAAAAGCAAGTACGGGGAGCGGGCTGATGCTTTACATTTCTGACATGTGTGTATTGCGCTTGTTGAAAACATTTCCAATGGTAATTCCAAATTTTCGAAGGCAACAACAAAACCCCAGTAAGGTCTGTTTTTTTCTCATTGTTTGACTTTTTATTTATTTATTTATTTTTGCTTTCTTTTACCCGCTCTGATTGTATTTACCTTACTTTCTTGGCAGGTTAATTTCCACATTTCTGATCTCTTAACCTCTTCTTCAAATACAGTCAATGCAGATGTTAGAGACACATAACAAGGTTGAGAGACTGATGGAAAGTAAGCATATGCCAATTTCTTCCTTGTGAAAGATCTGAAGAGACCCAAGGGATGAGGTCAAATAAATAATAAAGAATACCTTTGTTTTATGTTTACAAATGTCATCACAGAGCGTCTCAAAGCTTGGATTTTGTGCAGAGTAGCCACGCAATCTGTGAGTCCACCTCCTTAAATTAGAAAAAGTCCCCAACATCGGGGACTCAAGATTTTTTCCTTTAAGAAAAGAAATTGCATTACAAATAAGAACCGTGAAGTAAGTTGATATCAAGTATTGTTTGTTTCACTGGGGAGAGCTATGGATCTATTAACTTGTAGGAATGAACATAAAGCTACAGGATTAGGAAATCATTATGTCTTCTATGGTGGGAACGTGGAAGTGAGGTAGATGAATTGATAGAGGCTTAGCCCTTGGCATACGTGTGTGTTGGCCAATTTTGTCTTAAGGTTCATTCTGCTTTCTCCCTTTCCTGTCTGCATAATTTATGTACCCATTGCCCCTCTAAATTTCTGGTAAAGAAGGCTAGTGCAATGAAGAGAGTGTGAATTTTGACATAGAAATGATTAGTGTTTGGATACGAGCTCTTACACCATCAGGTTGCACACCTACACTTCCTGACTTATTTCCACATCTAAGAAGAATTAAGTGAGTATCATCTATTTCCCAGGAGGAGGCTGATGTCATTTCCTGATATGAAGGAACATGCCAGGAATGGAATCCCAGGGCATGCTGCACTCGCAATGGGAGTTCACCTGGGAGAAGCAGCAATTCTGCCCATGAGGAACAGCATAATAGGGGAGACATGTCGGAAGCTTAGCCAGGGCAGCCATGAGGACACATATCAAGAGCATCCCAGGGTAAAGAGGCAACTTGCAGGTCCAAAAATGGATAAGATCAAGAGTAACTTAAGGAAGGTGGCCACGTATAAAGACAACAGAAGGAGAGACAGCACTTGATAGCTCCCATGTTTCTTCAGGATATTACTGGGTTATTGCTCTTGTCTTTAGACTTGGCCACTTCTCTTAAGTACAAACTTGTGTTCATCCATCTAGACTTCCAAGCCTTCCTTTTATTTTTCCTTAAAGGAAAACTGACAGAAACTAGGATATTTCGATTCTTCACCACACATGCCTCCAACAATGGTACTTCTTGATCTCAGCTTTATTGTCCTCCATAGCACTTATCCCCATCTGTCTCCCGTACTAAAACATAAACGTCATAAATGCAGTGATTTTTGGTCTGCTTTTTCATTGCTGTATCCCCAGTATTTAGAATAGAGGCTGATTCAGAGCTCTCACTTAGGAAACATGTGCTGAATGAATAGATAAATTATTAGAGATTGTTAAGGAATGTATAAGTAGAGTTGTATCTTCAAGGAAAAGGGGTTGATAACCTTCAGTGACAGCTTCTAGATATCAGTCACTCATTTATCCAACATTTTCTGAGCACTAATTTTCTTCTGGGCACTGTGGTACGCATGGAAAACTCATCAGCAAATAGGACCAGGTTATCCCTGGTTAAGCATCAAACTCTTGATCTCAGCTCAGGTCTTGATCTGAGGGTTGTGAGTTCAAGCCCCACACTGGGCATGGAGCCTACTTAGAAAAAAATAGGACCTGGTTATCCCTCTTTAGCAAACATCCTCTCTAGCAGGGATACAAGTAAACCATATAACCATGGAATAAATACCATTATAAACTTATGAACACATTATTTCCTTAAGAAAGGGCTTAAAATATTTTTCCATGATCTTCTTCCTAGGATAAAATTTATTAATAATGGACTCTGAGAAAAAAAAATCCCAAGTGGCAGTTCTCTTCTGCTGCCCCAAAGAAGAAAGCAACATAGATCCGCATCGTGGTATCTTGTTGGTCTCTAAGAGATAGCTGACTCTGATGTTGTCTCCACAGAACTTAGAACTGTACCGACTCTCCACACATCTGTCCTTTCCTCCGTGGCCCTTGGGGTAGAAAATAATCCCTTATCCAAGGGGATGGAAACTTGGCTAATTTCTCCCTACAGAGAAGGCTTTTGAAGTTCAAAAGCATTTGAATTTGCTTTCCAATAAGTGATGACAAAAACTCTTTCTCCCAGTATTTTGCTAAGTAGAAATCTTTTAACTGGCACATCAATACCACATCCCTGTAATAGAGTCACACTGATGACTTTTTTTTTTCAATGTATGTCAAAAAGGCCCCTTTATGGGGCATAGGACAAGCAGAGTTATCAAAAAAAAAAAAATATATATATATATATATAGGAAATGCAGTTTAATATAGGAATTTAAAAATCACACAGTGATTTTTTTTTTTTTTGGTAATTTTTCCTAAAAAAAAAAAAAATGATCATTCCATCTTTATAGTGCATATTGGTACCCAAAATATAGTTGAATGATTAGCATTTTTCTCTAGTTGTGAGAGGATTTTTGTTGTTTTGGCTTACACATCTTTAATTAGGAATAGGGTGAAGTATTTTTCTATATTATTTGTTTTTTTTTTCCTGTTTAAGTATTTGCCATTTTCCTTAGGTTAATTATATTTTGTAAACTGATAGCTGTTATCCTTCAAGTGAACATTTTTCCTGGTGAAAGAAAAGGGGAATGCCAGCTAGATGTTTCATAATTGGGGCATTTGACTAGTTTGCTATTTTTAAGCACCAAAGATTTTGCTTGGAGCTAAGGCTGTACATAGATCCACAAATGCTTTCTCACAGTCTTGTGAATGGGAGGGGCGCAGATGATGAGTGTTTCCATTTATTTCATGGAGAAATTGAGTCATGAGCTCAGCTCTTTTGTCTAGAGTGACAAACCTATTGGAGTCCACTGTAGCCCCCCCCCCCCATGGAGTCTTAATCTAAGAAGATTTTTGCTTCTTATAAAGCAAGAGGATAACAAAAAATAAGTGCGCAGTAGTATTTCCAAACATGGACAAACCGTTCTTTTGTTAGAGATCAGGTGCCTTTTTACTGCAGGTGCATTGGCATTATTCTTTGATTAATCAATGCTGGACAGTTCTCCTGGCTAATCTCATTAGCTAATAGTGCTTCTGGGTAATTAGCTTGATGTGTGCACTTATCCTCAGATTTTAGGGCTTTTTGCCCACTTTGATAACATCGGTACATATTTAATACTTTGGAGTGCCCCGGCCTTTTGAAAGATTGAGCAAAATTCTCAAGTCTTTTCACATCAAGAGAGTGTGGTAGTATACACAGCAATGGAATTATCTGAGTTCCATCTATTAAGAACTTTCTTAATGCCAGCAGTTTCTCAAGCACATTACCCTCCACCCCCAAGTATAGTCACACACCCCAAATATACACAGAATCCAGCAGATGAAATCTGGAAGTTCTTCCAGAACTTTCCATTTTGGCTGGGTCATGAGTCTCCAGGTTCTGTGAAAAAATTTCTAGAATTTAGCCAAATACACCAACCCAGAAAGAAAATTCCACTGGCATACAACTTATGACTGCCATGTAGAAGTAACATAAAACCTTTGGTCCGTTAAATATCCATTCTCTTTCTGCAAAAAACCAAGAGCTCCGAGCTGTAGTCTCAATTCTGCCACTATCTAGCCTTGTGGCTTTGGGCAAGGCACTTCAACTCCTTGATAATGAATTTATATATTACAGAATGAGAAAGACCATTCAATCACTCAGTATGTTTTAAGTTTCTACTGTGAGCTGGTCTTGTGCTAACCAAAAGATATCATGAGTACATAAGAAAGATTAAGCTCATCAAGCTTGTTGTCTGACCAGGTTGGATTAAATGATTTTCTAAGATCCTTTCAAAGTAGGCAGACTTATCATTCTACCATGAACCACTCTTCCCATTTCCTTTTTCCCTTCCAAAATCCCACAGGAGATAAGGAGCAAAAAGTAAGGAGCACTTTGTGAAGTTAGGTGCTACCAAGATGCTTGAAACCAGATAAAGCTATTAGTATTAAGTCCTCCAGAAGAAGAGTAGGAATGTCATGCCCTTTCATTTTACCTTATTTTTTAACCTTCTCCATTACCATCCTTAATCCCACCCATTGAAGCCTGAGAAAAGGGATTAGGGAAGGCTGTAGTTATATATTTTAAACCCCCAGTCTCTACCTGCGCCTATGGGTCAGATTATTCCATTCCTCCACTGACAGCAGAACATCCAATTGAATTTAGAACCTGAACATATATCCCTGGCTGCCGAGTAATGACCCTCAGCTGTTATATCTACACCATTTTATTTCAGGGCATTTTAGCAACCTTGCCTAAACCAATGTTGTCAACTAAATAACCCTTATGGACGCTAATGGAGACTTTGAAATAAATTGTCCTACTATGGAAGCTTATCATTTTTTGTTATTGCCTGAACAAACTGGAGTTTGTTTGTTTTATTTTGTTTTTCTGGATCTGATTGCAAAAATCCCAGAAAGCACCTTAGTTACATTCCAGGTCTTGCCTTTATATGATTTTATATAGTGCTCTCAGGGAGAGAACCATCAACCATGACTCAGAGGAAATTTGCTGCTAAGATGCATTATTGTCCAGCCACTGGTGGCCTATCACCCGGGTGCTGGAGGTCTGGAAAAGTTGGGTTTACTGTCTCATCTGAGCCGATGAACTCATCTGGTTTATATTAATGATCAATGCAAGAGCAAATATATTGGATTTTATTCTCCCCTTTAACCTGCCTTAGTAATAATCTTAATAATGGGAAAAGAAGCTCTCATGATCTTTCTCAGAGGCCCTGGGTTCCTGTCTCTTTCCGACATTTTTTCCCCTGAGAGCTTGAGGGAGACAGAAATGGAAAGCTCAATGCTTTTCTTTCTCTTATATATGAAAAAGAAAGGGAGTATTTGAGTGCCTACATAGTATGGGAAGTGACAATAAGTCAACTAGTGTTTTTCTGTTCTTCAGTTCTACTCTGGAGAGAGATTCTTTCTCTTCTCCAAATTTAGTAAATGAGAGACATTGAATGGTTCTTTAAATAGCTAAGCATTGGAGCATTTATATTGTTATTATTATTTTTATGCATGCCACTTTCTCTTAGCAATAGAAAAGAAAATAAATAGTCTTTTCACTGCCAGTTCTATTTTTGTTGAGGGCTTAACTAGAAGATATATCTAATCATAATGAGCAGAGCATAAAGAATATTAAGATTAAAAGAACTTATATTTTCCTTTATCCTCTCAACAATCTCCAGATGGATTTCCTAGGGGTTGCCTTCTAAATCTTCTTACACAGTGAGGTGTAAATCCCAGACCCAGCAAGCTTCTGGTTTGGCTGAACATAGCCTTTCATGTACAATATGTACAACCTGAATAATGGCAGAAAATTATTCAGAGGATAATTACAGCAATTGATCTTGAGATGTTTTGTAGCGTCCTTCATAGATCATTCTTCAAAGCCTTTTGGAGAAATGGTATCTGTGGAGTCCACCAGAGGCCGAAAGCTTCTAGGGTCTAATGTAAAATAAATAGTCTGCAAGAGTCGTAGTCACCTGAAAAGGGAGGGGGGACAACTCCAGGGGAACTCAGGCCAAAGGTCAGAGACAGCTCAAAGAACCAGATGATTTTGATGGTCCCTAGACGACTATTACCTCAGTCTCCCTCTCAGACTATGGCCTCAATCTCAGATATTCTAATGCACTTAAGTCTTTAATTATACAACGCTTGACAATTTTTGAAGAGCTCTCCTGGGAGTTGTCCCACATGATTCTGAACATCTCCCTATGAAGTGGGAGGGGTGGTGAGCCATCAACCTACTTCTAGATGAGGAAAATGAGGAGGAGAGGTCAGATAATTTTGCCAGGGTCACAGCACTGGCAAGTGGTGGAGCCTGAGGACAGCAGGGTCTTCTGACCATAAATCCACGGGACTCTATGGCGTGTGTAGCATCTCTTCTCTCAGAGAGGAATGATTTCATCCCTGTTCTTCTCTTTAATACCACCTCTTTACACACACAGACACAAACACAGACACACACAGACACACAGACACACACACACACACACATCTTCTCTCTCCTTTATTTTTCTCAATGGTCCTGCCATAGGCAGAAAACAGATGGGCAGCTGAGCAAGCATACCTGTATTGAACGCAGAAATCAATAGAGACAGTTATTTCATAAACGGCTCCACTAGGCACGAAGGAAATTCATGGCTCAGAGCGAGCGGGTGGTTGGAGAAGGAGGAGGGGTTTTGGAAGATGCAAGTGCACCCTTTTTCAATGGCGGCTTCTTCTCAGGGGTAGCTGGAACATTCACAATTGGGCCACAGCTGAACACACCCAGATCAAGCACTTAGACTATGACATTTTCATTTTTGTATCCCTGACTTAGACCTATTATGATGCCTACCACTAGAACACTTCATATATAATTTATATAAACATTATAATGTATATTCTGTATATTCTACATTTTTATACTGTATATTTATATAATTTCATAAATGCATTATTATTATATAATTATTATTACGTATATATTTTAAACTAGACAGATTTTAATTAAGCTGATGGTGTGATTTCTGATAGACTTTTTTTTTTTTTCTGACAAACTTAAATGAGGCCTGGGTAACTGGTAATTATGGCCTGAGAAAAAAAAATACTTGTGGTTGAAACAAAGAAAGCATGGAAATCAAATGACTAACTTAATCTGGTCAATTAATAGGAAACAAAGATGGCCAGATTTGTATCCCCAAATCATTAGCTGGTAATTAACCTTCCCCCACCTTCACTTTTTACCAGAGCACTTTTTTTGCTAGAGAATTCCCATGAAAAATTACAGACACCTATTCTTTTCTAATACGTGCATCACCAACCTTAAATTATCACAATTAAAATAATCAATTAGTTCTCTGTGTCTCTGCAGCCAGGACTGAGGTTTCTCTAAATGAGATTGGACAAGGTACGTGTGTTTGTGTGTGGGTATGTTCCAGCTTTTAAACCAGTTCTTTCCAAGAGTGTCATCAAAGCTTGTACTCTTGTGTGGCTTTGTCTGGAACTTAAAATCTGAACTTACTCTTCCTTTCTTCCCTGCCAAAGTGAGTACAATGCTCCTCATTAAGAAGAGGAGTAGAGGAGTAGGTTGTGTGTGTGTGTGTGTGTTACAAAACAAGTGACATAGGAACATGGAATTGCCATATTCCAACAGAGTCTTAGCCAACTAGCCCAGTATTCCATTATCCATCTGTATCCTCAGGGATCTGCTATGGAAGTGCAACACTATTATCTCTAATTCTAACCATAAAGGAAAGGCTTTCATCTGTTTTGCTCACAGTTTGATATCTTTCTATCAGTGACAAATGTTTTTAAGTTTTCCTTCAACCCATTTCCAGGTGAGGGCCATATATGATAATATTTTACAAATTTACATATTCAAACAGGCATTATCCATTTCAGACTAGTGACTTTGAAACGCTACACATTTTCTTATGATGCTATCATTCATTAGCGTAGCTAGAAGAATGCTGGATGAGGAGCCAGGCAACCAGGCTCCTAGGTGTGAGTCTGCTACTGATTATAAAGTGTGTCCTTGATAAAAGCTCTTCTTCTTGCCTGCTCTCAGTTTTCTTGTTTCTAATGTGGGAGGACTGATGTTCTCTTAAACCCTGCTGGTTCTAAAAGTATACGATGCTATAGCTTCTTGGGCCCAAACCTTGGGGGACTTTTGGAAATTGCCTCTGTCCCTTATGATATGTTCTTTAGAATTTTCTTAGTGGTTGCAACTTTATTTTTTTCCATTGAAGGCAAATTTGATTGGCAACAGCTAAAGATCATTAAGAGCTGAGTCAAGGGATTCAAGGCCTCAATCAAGCTGGTTATGAGCACTTTAGGTCAAAAATGAGCTGTGACCATAAACTAATAAGATTCGTTTTCTCAATGCGCTATGTAAATTGACTTTGAGAGCCTCACCCAAAGACCAGTTCCAAAAAGAATTCGAGTACTGACAGTTTTAAGAGGACTGTTTTGAAGAGAAAATACTCTTCATTTGGCCCAACAGGTTGTCACATGTTGCGCCAAAGTCAAAATAGTCTCATCATTTTTGAGGACTTTTTAAAACTGTAGTTTGGATGTAGCAAGCCAGAAATGCTTCTTCTTGTATTAAGTTACAAAGCAGTTGTGGTGTGAAGTATTACCATACCTCTTTATTATAATAGTTATCCAGGTTGTGAAGAGGTTGCTCTTGTCCGGTGTTCAATTTATTATTATTACTGATAATAACAGTAGCTAACGTGTATCTGCCATTCTTATCTTCTGTGTTTCCGTGACTCTATGAGATAAGGAGCAGATGAAGAGATTGTGTGGTTTCTGAGTGGTCAAGTGACTTGTCCAGGATCATGAAAGTAGGAATCAGCTCAACAATGTCGGGACATTTCTCAGCCCACAAAGCATTCCACATATATTATTGTTATAAGTTTAGAAATTCAATTATTGGTGAATGATGTTTTTTTTCCTTAATTGCACCTTGCCGTGATTTTAGCTTGAGTTGCTCCAAAATGTAGAGTCTGAGATGAAAACTTAGGTGCAGGCTGTTTATTTGGTGATAATATCCAAAGAAATGGCAGTGAGGGAGTGGAGAAAGTGAGGCAGGGAAGGATTATCCAGGTTGCCGCTGGAGGCAACGAGGGCCCAGTCCTGTGGCTCCCGACAGGAGCACACAGAGCGTAGCCTGCAGATCTCCACCCTGCCAGGGAAGCCTGAGTAGCCAGTCACCGCACAGGTGCCTATTGGCTGGGGGTTGCCACTGGGGGGTGGCTCTCTGAACTTCCGATATTGACTTGTGCTTAGGCTGCACGGGATGCTCATGCAAGAACATTCTACAGCGGAATACAGATGTGGGCAAGCTCATCCTAGAAGTGGAAAGGGCAGAACGAGGTGAGCCTGTGCTCTTAAAGAATTGTCCAAGCTGACTGCTCCTGGGACATCTGTTCCAATCCCCACAATGTTGACACCGTTGAAACTCCCTTCCTCTCACCCTTGAATGCCCTCCCTCTGTTTTCTACTGAAATTCCACTCATCCTTGAAGGTTCAAGCAGGTGCCACGTCCTTTGTGAAGCCCCTCTCGCTCCATGACCTTCTCCCTCTGACTTCCTACTACAGTTCAGTCGTGAGGCCATCAGATAGTCTACTGATGTCTCAAAAATAGAGTAGACTCTTGAACAACACAGGGGTTAGGGGTGCTAACCCTTGTGTTGTTGAAAATCTGCATATGACTTGACTCCTCCAAAATGTAATTACTAATAGCTTACTGTTGACTGGCAGCCTTACCGATCACGTGCACAGTCGATTAACACAGAGTTTGTACACTCTATGTATTATAGACGGTATTCTTACAATAAAGTAAGCTAGAGAAAAGAAAATGCTGTTAAGAAAATCATAAAGAAGAGAAAATACATATGCAGTACTTATTGTATTTGTTGAAAAAAATCCATGTATGAGTGGACCTGCACAGTTCAAACCTGTGTCAACCGAGGACCCACTGCACTTGTTTACAGGCCCGTCTCCCCCACTAAGCTTGAATTCCCTAAGGATACGGGTTGAACTTGTTCATTACCATCGCACAGAGCCAAGATCATTGTGGATCCTCCACACATTTTTATTGATGAAATACAGGAGTGAATAAAGATCCTCTTTGCATGGTTTCCTGTATTTCCATCCTGACCTCCTTTGCCTTCACCTTCCCACACTAAGACAACAGAGTGCTCACCCTTTCTATCATTTTGGTGCCTTTCCCTGGACCTTCTCCAGACTGCTTTGATCTTGAGCTGCAGCATCCAGAACCGCTGAGAGGGTTCCAGGTGACCAGGCACCACGGTTGTACATAACGGCGTAGTCCCGGCATCTGTTTCTCTGCCTCTCGACCTGGAGGCAGCAACTTCTACTTCATTGCTGGCAACTGTTGTAATGCCCCACATTAGAGTGATTCATGGACAGGCCTCTTTTCTCTAATGGACTGCGGACTCCTGAGGGGAAGGCAAGTGTCTTATTCATCTTCTGAGTCCCACAAGGGAGAGAAGGTGACATACAGAATGGTCAAGGACAGCCACCTTCTCATATAATGGTAACAATAATAAAGATAACTCGCAATGATTAAGCACTTACCACGTCCCTGTCTCTCTGAGTGCCCTGCATAAATTACATCATTTTCTCACTCCGACTTTTGAGATGATCTGGTTATTACCCCCATTTCACAGGCAAGGAAACTGAGGCTCAGAGAGATTAGGGGACTTGCCTGTGATTAGGCTTCTAGCAAGTGACAGAGTCAGGATTGAACTCAGGTCTCCATGCCCCTAACCAAAATCTGTGCAACTACAAAATCCTGCATGGTCTGCTGAGGGCTCTCCAAAAGACTGGAGAGAGCAGACTCACCAAGGATGATCGGGGAAGATTTCTGCTATTTGTTTGGATCAGTGGTTCTCAACCAGGGGTGATTTCACCCTTCAGGGGGACATTTGGCGATGTCTGGACACATCTTTGGTTGTCACAGCTAGGGCGGGGGAGGGGGCTGCCGGCAGCTAGTGGGTGGAGGTCAGCTGTCGTACAAAACATTCTACATGGCACAGCTAGCTGACAATCATCTGGTCCACATTGTCAACAGTGTTGAGGTTGAGAAGCCCTGGTTTACATGGAGAAATTGAGGAGGCAGGATGAGGAGGAAGTGGGTCTAACACAACACAGAGCAGGTTGGAATGAGCTCACTGCATTTCTTAATTTACCATTCACTTACCATGCTGGCTCAGGCTGACCTATGGCAGCAACCTCACGTTCAAGTGCTTTGTAAACTGTAATGTTCCTACCAAGGTTAAATTCTTTTCGTCAGCGTCACCTCCCTGCTGAGCCCACGTTAACTGACTTCTCGGGACTTCCTCGGAACTTGTCTGAATCCGTTCACGCTTTCAGCCTCCTTTTCTGCAACAGAATGCCAAGTCCTCTCTCCTTGGCCATCCCTTCGCACTACCGCCTGAAGTGAGCACAGAAAATGGTTGTCTCTAGCTTCCTTCATGATTTTTAATGGGGAGTGGCCTTTTTAGCTGGTGTGCTCCTCCAGGCTAATGCGTTCAGGGATGTTCTTTTCCTTCCCGGCCTCATACCTGGTGTGGTTTCATTAAAAATACAAGATTTATCAATTTGGGTCCTATTTATAATCTACTCAGAGAAAGGATTTATTTCTGGACAGCTTATTTTTGGCTTCTTTAGATGATCCTGCTGTCTGACAAGGCCTCCCATCTCTAGAACTCATACAGGTCCTCTTCAATTTACCTGCTCTGACCTCGTACTTAACGTTGGCATCTCACATAGTCCTGCATCATGACCCCAAAGTCTCCTTGCAAACACTGCTGGTCTTGATGGCCTACTGTGGACATGATACTCTGGGAGGGACCCTAATCTTCACACCCAATTTCTTGCCCAAACCCCCTGCTCACCAGGATAGGAAGATTTGACATATCTCTCACAGTAAGACTGTAGAAGGCCAAGGGTCCAGTTTGCAATCAGCTTTAGAGGACTTCACTCAGTATTCTGGGTCCCTTTGGAATTTATAATAGATGTTTCATCCATGATTTTCTCTGTACCTTTTTGAATTTCTAACTTTGTTTAGCCTGTAATGGATTACAATCAATCAAACAAGCAAGCAAGTAATCAATAATCTAAATAAGTAAATAAATAAGAATTCTGCAATTTACTGCCTACTACGTGAAACAATGGTGCCAAAGTAAATGTTCCAGACTTGCAGCAAAAAGGAACATGTCCAGCTTTATGTATTTAGGAGAGGGGTGTGATGAGGGAACAAGGGTGGGATGTGCACACTTCATATAATTCCTTTCTTTCCCCAGTCTCCCAATAGAAGATAGTTAAATACAAAAGATAGAATGCTCTGGCCTAAAAAAAGAAAAAAAAAATCAGGCTGGCTTGAGGGAAACAGAAGTTTGTAGCTTTCCATATTATATCTGGTATCATCATTCAAACCCCAGCATTGATTTTTAGAAGCAAAACTGGTGCTTCCAGATCCCAGGCAAACTACAGAGTACACAAGTTGGTTTGGCTGGGCCTCCCATCTCCCTGCTTTTTTCTCTGTTTAATACCACAGAAGGAAACAAATTTTGAGCACCAAGGGTGGCCCTGCTTCTTCAGATGGCCATTATGGTCATTAGAAAGGCCAGAATCATCTTCAGTAGCAGGGACCCCAGGTTCCTTCTTTTTAAGCGCCCAGGAAGGCTCTTTTTGCAACATCTTGGCAAATACTCACTGGAGTTCCACTTGGAACTAGGACCAAAGATAAGCCAGAGTCAACAGTAACTTTATCCTGAAGCTATCTATATTCCAAGCTTTGATGCCAATCAAATTCTCCATCTTTTATATTCTTGCCATCATTAGATACTGCCAAAAAATTCAAGCCCACTGGTCATTTATTTTTCCATTTCAGGCTTCTCATTATGAAATGTTGGACATTATTTTTTTCTTAACCAATTTGTCCTACCACTGCTGCCCTTTCCTCCAAATGCCATCTGGAACCCCAATTTCACAGTAAACAAACTCCTCTATATCTTCAAGTCTCTAGAGTCCATTTCCGCTCTCCCTGGTTTTGAGTGGATCCTGGCAATCATTCAGGAACGCTGCAGTCTAGTGTGGGTAAAAGAGCTCAGATTCTGGGTTCAGATTCCAACTCTGCCACTCACCAAGTAGGTCACCTTGGGCAAGGTACCAAAATTTTCTTAGCCTGAGTCTCTACATCTATAAATGAGAGGAGAAACTCCTTCAGGATTATTATGAGGATTAAATATGTATATGCATGAAGTAATTAGAACAGTACCTAGCACATTGGAAGACTTTAAAAACAGTAGTATTTATGGGCGCCTGGATGGCTCAGACAGTTAAGTGTTTGACTCTTGATTTAGGTTCAGGTCATGATCTCAGGGTCATGAGATGGAGCCCCATGTCATGCTCCATGCTGGGTGTAGAGCTTGCTTAAGATTCTCTCTCTCTCTCCCTCTCTCTCTGCCCCTCCTCACCTTGTGCATGCTCTCTCTCTTTCTAAATCAATCAATCAATCAATCCAACAGTATTTAGTCAGTCCAGCAATGACTGTCTGAATTCGTGCACTTCAGTATTTATTTTGTTAGAGGTTTTCAATATCCTTTCAATGATGCATTTCCCCCTTCAACCCATTATCCTTCACTCTTATGTAAGACGTACAGACAGTAACTACACTTATCACGGTGAACATGGCATAATGTATACAATTGTCAAATCACTATGTTGTGCACCTGAAACTAATATCACATTATATGTCAACCGCACTTCAATACAAAAATAAAAATTAAAAGTACCTCTTGCTGTGAGACTCATCATTGAAAGATGGATTGTTCTTTACCCTTTATCCCTGCCACAACCTCACGTTTATTCAGGACTTGTGCATCATGTCACAGTACCTCACTTTCGAGTCCCGCCCTTCATACTGTGTGACATCTGTGATGGAACGACTGTTCATCCTCCTCGAGAGCCACCTCGGTGGGCTGGTTCATCTGCTCAGCACCAACACCACAGTTTCGTCAGCTCCTGAACACCGCTGGAGGTCAGGACACACCTTGCTTCTACCCATTCACTGTGAATGAAGATTAAATGCCCATTTTACTCGTCTCTGAGGAGACGAGTCTCAGTCAAAGGCTCAGCCTTTTGCTTTAGAGCACACAGCTAGTAAATAATTAAGCCCAGATCTCCTGATTTTAAGTGCAGCTACTTTGTACCGCACCAGAGCTGCTTCATAAGACTTTCTGGAGTTTATGCACATTTGTTTGGCATTTTAGTACCCCAAAGAAACATTTAATGTCATCTGAAAACTTAAAGATGCTACTCTTCTTCTCACCTGTAAATTACTTTCTTTTGTATAAATGGTCCTCTTTCATCGTCAAAGATGCGTTTTTTCCATGAGAATTCTATAACTCTCCTTTCCTAGCCTTTGGGGATGTATCTATAGTCCCATTTCTCTGAGCGAAGATGGCCCATTTTATCATGGCAGCCGTCAAGAGGAAAAGGACAATCTTCTAAGCCCTCAGCCCAGCAGGGTTACCACCCTACGAGGCTTATCAGCAGGCTGATTGTCATTCCGGGTACAAAGGTGGCGAATGGCACCACTGAAACAGGGAGTGAAAGGTCCACTGGGAGTGAGCTTGGGGCTGTTGCTGGTTGGTTGGGTTTTTATTTTCTCTTTTAAGGAAGGGGATGGGGATGGCAGATGGGTCACCCAGTAGTATCGTGGGACACGATATGGCCTGAGGTGTCTTCCAAGGAGAAAGGAATGATATCTCCTAAGGCATAGGAAGTGGAAAATGGTTTGGTGCTCGTATAGGTCTACGACCTTCTGAATAGTCCACATCCTCACATGGAGAGAACCAGACCAGAGGACAGAGGTGTTCATTTTGAGAAGACATGAACTTTTGGAAGTGAGGCTCCAATCAATTAAATGAATTGATTAATCACAATTAATTATGTATTGAAGACCCACTACGTACATGTACTGGGAAATCCTGAACTTAACAACAGAAACAAGAACAAAATAGCTTCTACCCTTAAGGAGTTTATGATTTACGGTTAGGAACCCAGCAGCAAACAATAAAGATGATTCACTTAACCTTTGAGGTGGTCCACGAGACGCCCATATGTGATCAAATGTAAACCGCCCTCTTAGGGACCATTTAATCTTATGACTTTTTTACTGCAGGGATGAGAGTCCTTTGAGGATATGCATATTGTTGTCCTTTACATCAGATGATCAACACTGCTCTGGTTCACTCCTGGGGTATACACCACACTCATTTTCAGTATTTCTACTATAAGAAGGAAAAAGATGGGTGAACTGATAGAAAATTATATACCGAGTACTTTTTATAATGTAGAAAATTGGGATCCACAGGAGAACCAGGTAGGCACTTGGGGCATTGAGAAAGTTTCCATTTGGGGTTCATGTATTAAGATCCACAGGGGTAAGTGGGGGAGAGGCAGATTTTATTCAGTAGTAAGAAAGAAGGTTTTACTGTGTCCAGAATCATAGTCAATTGCCTTCGGAGACAGTGAAGGGCTCATCACTAAAAGTATTCATGGAGGAGTTGGAAATATGCCATCAGGGATGATGAGGATGAAGGCCTTTTTGGGGACGGGAGTGTTGATTACTTGCCTTTCTACATCTTATGATCTCCAATTGCAGTGAAAGTTCCCAGAAGCGTAATTCTTCCTTAGATTCTTAGATTCCACCCCTTTCCTCCTCTCCAGTCATGGTTCTGAACACCTTTGAAACGTTTCCATAGGAGTAGATGCAGGCTACAGAGGAAAGAAATATTATTTTGCAGCAACTGGTGCTCCATCAAAACAGAGGCCTTGCGAAATGATGGCAGACATCAGTAATCGCCAAAGCGCTGGCCTTATTTATAGGTTTGAGGGAAAGATAAATACTGTACACGCACATTCTAATTAAGGCCAAGAGTTCCCAGCATGCATAGCTCTGCATCTCATTCCCCCTGTCACTGCTGCCACGGCTCTCATATTTTCTGTGGTTTCTCCTGGTTCTTAGAAATGCTATGCTGACTAAAATGGATGGAGTCCCAAGTTGGCTGCAGGGCATAAGGATTTGATCTTCTACATGGCTGGAGCTTGGATTCACAAGTACCAAGGCTGCATATGCCCTTGTCTTCAGTGGCTGACTGGAGCATTTAAACCAAGGATGGCGATGTGGGGTGTAAGATTACCTGTGAAGGGACTCCAGCCCCACCACAGTACAGTGGTGGAGGGGAAGGAGTGAAGCAACCCAGAGAAATGCTCCCTTCTCAATTCCATTCATGGCAACTAAGCATCTGTTGGGTTGGGAGGAGAGAGATAGTCTGTTTCCATCAGGCACATTTCTAAGATAGATGTCTAAATGGCATGAAGCTAATGCTCTTTTTATAGTCTCCTCTACCTATTACATAATGAAAAAAATTGAGCACGTACCATGGACATATGAGTAATGGCCCTTAAAGAAAGTCCAATCCTAGCTTTGATCTTTGGGGGATGAGGACATCATAATCTAATGTAGCTAATCATGTCAAAGGCACAATCAATAAGCATACACTGATCTCACAGTATAATTAAGTCTCCATAAGTTCATTTATAGACTGAATCAATCAAGACTATTCAGTCTGACCAGGAATTCATAAGTATCATTAATGAAAAAAAAGTTAAGATTTATTTTGCAAAATATTAATGTCTTGTTATTAAAAAAACTATCTATTCTTAGTTCCTTCTATAAATACATGACAATAAAATTTGTGGTCTTTTCTTGGCAATAGTATGACTTTTAATCACCACAGAAAAAAAATGAATAGAAGTATTTTCTCCTCTTTATATCTCTATGGAAGCCCCATCATTTTATTCCAGAGCTATCTTCAGGTCATCCCCAGAACATGTATACATAGTGAGCAAGGACTAGGCAGAGATCTGTTTTTGTTTGTTTGTTTGTTTGTAGCTTCCTTTGGCCAAAGTCAAGAATCAAGAAAGAATATAGAAACATAGGAAAACACAGAGCTAACCTAGGGATGGAGCATGGTTTTCTCTTCAGGACTTTTGACTTGAGTCCAGCTGAAAACTCATTTAAATTATTAACTAACTTTTCTTCTAAATTTTTTGTTAATATACTGACCAGGACCAGATGTCTGCCTGTCTGTATGTATACATATGTGTGTGTGTATGCATGTGAGTGTATGCATACACGCATGCACGCATATGCATGTGTGTATGCACGTGTGTATACATGCGTGCATACATGCATGTGCACACATGCGTGTGTGCATGCATGTGTGTACATGCATGTGTACATGCGTGTGTGTATGCATGCGTCTGTGCGCATGCATGTGTGTGTATGCATGCGTGTGTGTATGCGTGTGTGTGTGTATGCGTGTGTGTGTGTGTGTGTATGCATATGCAGGAAGGCTAGCTACATGACAAAAAGACTTACTAATTGAAGAGTACATTTGTTCTCAATGGATATAGCAAATCCAACAGTGTAAATCTTAACTTAATGGAGTGTGTTAGAGTCTGTAGTGCACCATTTTTCACTCTCCAAGATTCATTTGGATAATTGCAGAAGCTTAGCACCACATCTTGGGAGGCATCAGCATGCAGTGGGGTGGTGGGAGGAGATTGATATTCATATTCCTACTACATAACCAACTATATAACTGACAAAGACCAAGACACTTCACATATTTGGCATCATTTTTTTCCACAATATGAATAATACCTATCTCTCAGCATAGCAATTTTTATTCATGTTTTATAAACAAGGTTATTAAAGCTCAAGAAATTAAGTAATTTCTTCAATATTTCATGATTAGTAAGTTGTAATCAGGGATTTATTAAAACCTCTGGAAATTGAGCATGGGAGTCTGAGTTTATCAGAGAGGACTCATGGATAATTTGGTAAGGTCAGAGCTACAAGGGGTCATGATCAATATTTAGCACAGGGTCTCATACCGCAGGTGGTCAAAAAACTGTTGAATGAATGACTGGGAAATCCAGGGCAGTCAGCCTAGGTATAACAGAGCAAGGGAACAATGTGTGGTGTCAGGGCTGATTCTAGGAGTGCTTAGGCATTCAACCCAGGTGGAGAGCAGTTGTCAGAAAGTGATGATTTGATTCTGCAGACAGGGTTAGAGGTATGGGAAAACAGTCAAGAAATGAAATACGCAGATAATTGAGCATTAAATACATAAGATTCAATTTAGAGTCAACTGCCATTTATTGAGTAGCTGCTATGTGCTAAGTTCTTATTCTTCTATTTATGTTTTCATGTTCTTTATTTCACCTTTACAACAGTCATTTTTCACCATGGAGGAAACTGAGTTTCCTGAAGGGGTGACTTTCCCAACATCACAAACTAATATATAGTGAGGTCAGTTCTTGAACTCAGGTCTCCTGACTCACTCCAGTGTTGTTCACATAATGAACAGAGTCCATTTTCAGGAGGTGTCTGTCACCAACATCTAGCAGCACTTGGCTCCTAGGGCAGTACTCTCTGCTTGTCTTCCTTTTATTTCACCAACAGCTCCTTCTCTGTTTCCTCTGTCAGCTCCTTCTCATTCCACTGACTTCTGAACGCTGGAGTGTCCATAGTTCAGGTTTGGTACCTTTTCTGTTTTCTATCTACACTCATTCTCTTGATGAACTTATCTAGTCTAATAGCTTTAAATGCCTTCATGATGAGTCCAACATTAGATCTCTAGTCCAGAGCTTCCTTGGAAGCTTGCTACAGCTCTACTTCAATGACCAAAACAGCATCTCAAATTGCAGCTTGTCAACACTGCACTCCTGATATGCCCCAGAACTTGGGTGCTCTTGCTCTATCCTCCATCTTTGTTAATAGCAACACCGCCCTTCCAGTTGCTCAGGCTCAAACCACAGAATGCTGAGATCTACAATCTCTCAGCAAGTCCTGTTGGCTGTGTCTTCAGAAAATGATGGTGCCTGACTACATCTTACCACTCCTACAGCTAATCTTTTGGCCCAATTCATTGCCACCTCTTTTGGAATATTGCAAGAGCCCTTCCTCGTTGAATTTGCCCACCTTCAGCCTATTCTGCATATAGTGGCCAAAGTAACCTTATAAAAGTTAAGTCAAATAATGCCACTCTTCAGCTCACAACCAATTCACTTAGAGCAAAATCCAGTATCCTTACACTAGTATACAAGGCTCTATGTGATCTGTCTCATTAAACACAAACTTCCACCTTAAAGCCTTTGCCCATGCTATTCCCTCTGCCTGGAACATACTTCCCCAGACATCTGCATCACTTGTTCCTTCACCATTTTTAGGTCCCTCTTAGCCATACTATCTAAATTTACTTCATCTGGGGTGCCTGGGTGGCTCAGTCGGTTAAGCATCTGACTTTTGATTTTGGCTCAGGTCAAGAATTCAGGATCCTGACGTTGGGCTCTGTGCTGGGTGTGGAGCCTGCTTGGGATTCTCTCTCTCCCTCTGCCCCACTCCTATCCACCACTCACGCTCCCTCTTTCTCTAAAAATAAATAAACAAATAAAGATAAAATAAATAAATTTACATCATCTTCACACTCACGACTCCCCATCCCCTTCCTCTATTTTTCTTTTTTTTTTTTTTTTTTTTTAAAGATTTTATTTATTTATTTGAGAGAGAGAATGAGATAGAGAGAGAGCATGAGAAGGGGGAGGGTCAGAGGGAGAAGCAGACTCCCCGCCAAGCAGGGAGTCCGATGCGGGACTCGATCCCAGGACTCCAGGATCATGACCTGAGCCGAAGGCAGTGGCTTAACCAACTGAGCCACCCAGGCGCCCCCCTTCCTCTATTTTTCTGCACAGCACTTGTCACTGTCCAACATTTAACCCACATACCTTTTTAATTGTCTCTCTCCCCTTATAAAAGTGAGAACCATGAACGAAGAAGGCAAGGATTTTTGCTATTTTGTTCACCATTGCATCTCCGGGAAAAGAGAAAGCAAAAAAGAGAAATGCCTGGCACCTAGGAGAAGTAAGACACAGCGTGTATTGACTGGGTGAATGAGAGGGAGGGAGAGCTATAAGAACCCAGTGTACCAGGAAGGGCCATGCGACATGGTATAACCCCCAATCAACAGGCAGCAGCCTAAACAGTTTCAGGAAGGTGTGAGGAATATATGCACCAGCCTAGAACCTCACGTATTCATTTTTCAGAAAATTGCCCCCCATATCCTGACATGATGTTCTTATGTCTCAGGAGAAAATACATTAGCTCTCAGAAACCTGAGACATCATGAACCATGAAAGTAATTGTAAACAGCTGTGTAAGTACAGAACCTAAATCCTGAATCTATTTCTTTTGTGGTAGTGCACAATTGCAAAACAAGAGTATATATATATATATATATATATATATATATATATATAACTTATATAATGTAAATATAAGTGTAAATACATATAGTATTTGGTTGGCACTTAATGCATGCTATGTAAAATTTTCTAAGTTCTCTGTGTAAGGAAAACAATATTGACAGAAAAGTGGAGACTGGTAGTTTAGTGTTGTGTCAGAAATAAGGGCTACAGCTTCTGGCCTCATCTCTTCCCACATGTATTGAACTGGGGTCCATGTCCTGAGAAAACATTGGTATACCAATAGGATGTATAGAGTATGCCAGAAGGTCTAACACTCGCACTTAAAAATATATATGGTAGTAGTTGTTAATTGTCATCCAGGTTGGGTTTTGCATTTTACAGAATCCAATCAATTTCAGTGACAGCTAAAATAAGTTGGAATCAAGAACCCCACCAAGTGTATAGGCTTTCGGTAAGTAGTTCTGGTACATGACCTGGTGTTACATTCCTGGGCTGGTTGTCCAATCAGCATTGATAACTCTGATCACAGAAGTCCTGTCTGAAGGAAATGCATAGGAAATGGTTGTCCTTACTTGTCCTGACTCTAGCAGTATTACTGCCTCTGGGATCCATCCGAGGTCTCAGAGCACTTCAGTAAGAACAATGATTTGTGTGGCCAGCAGAATCTTAAGAAATTTCACTCAAGTCATGATGTCCGTAGGTTCTGTGGGAATAAGCAATATGATTTGAAGTCCAATTCAAAGGAATAAAATTTGAAGCTTCTTTATAAAAATAATGACTTTTTCCATATCTTATCTTCTTTTAAAATTTCTTCTCAATTTATATCTCTCCCAACACCGCATCTCTTAGCAAGCAGTGGGTAGACATTGTGCTCTTATCCATATGCATGATCTGCTCTATTTTCTTCCCAATTCAGAGTCTTTCCATCATTACCAGAAAAAAAAAAAAAAGTGGTGTGGGCTTATTAAGGAGAGAGGAATAGTGACCTTCTGGGGAGATAACTTAATCCAGCTTAAGTAGTTTTTTCTCTGACAGATGTTTGCTGTTTGGGTTCTCAGCCACGATGAGCCAGTGCCTCCCAAATTTGTGTGCCCACGGAATTACCCAGAAGCTTCAAAAATGCCCAAAGCCTATGTTCTACCCACCAGAGACTGTGATGTGATCGGTCTGGGGTACTATCTGGACTTTGGAATTTTTAAAAGATCACCAGGTGATTCTAACTTGCAGAGAAATTTGTGAATCACTTCCAGGGGCCCATGATATCAACCAGCCCATTCATCCCCGGAACGTCCATCCAAATCAAAGTGTTTCTAATTTCATGGAGCCGGAGATATGCTCAGGCCACAAGTATGTTTCCTAATGTCTGGCGTCAATATAGAAGGCCAACATAGCTAATTCTGAAAGCTGAAGGATTTTATCTCTATTTAGTAATACTTCAGTAACAAACGTATCTAAATTATAAAAGGAAAAAGGGATTTTTTTAATTATAAAGGAAACAGGAAAATCTAAATTATATGCAGACTCTGTCGGCAGCAATTTAACCATTGCAGGAGTGCTATCTGAAGGGAAAAATGAAAAGAAATAGAAGCTGCAGCTGATGGGTGTAGAGCTCTGTTTCTTGAACTGAGTGCATCCAAAATCAGTTTGGGGGCACCTGGGTGGCTCAGTCAGTTAAGCGTCCGGACTCTTGGTTTCAGCTCAGGCCATAATCTCAGGGTCATAAGACGGAGCCCCACTTTGGGATCGGCGCTCAGCAGGGAATCTGAGATTCTCTCTCCATCTGCCCCCCGCCAATATGAATAAATAAATCTTAAAAAAAATAAAATTGGTTTGAATATATCCTTTTTAAAACTTCTCCCAATAATCAGGAGTGGAGAAATTAGGAAAATCAAGACTTGAATGTGAGAACAGTAATAATTCTGTGGCCTAAACTCTTTCTAATTTGGGATATCCTCTCTGGGACTTTGAAGTGGGGATCAGAGGTAGTAAGTTTCAAACCACCCCCTCCCCCCTGCCCTTTCCCAGGAGGTGACCACTCTGCGTAGCTGGAACCTGCAGGACAGGCCATGATTCCTTGGCTCTGTAAGCACATGAGAACAAAGAGGACAAGGGCGGCCTGACCTGAATGAAGCTGAATCCTCAGGGGAGGGTTTGAGAGTCTGAGCTCTCATACTGCTTTGCTTGTGAACCCATACTCAGAGAGGGAAAGACGTGTAAGACAGTGCTGTTCCGTGAAAATAAAATGTGATCCACACGCGTACCTTAAAATTTTCTGGGAGCCACCTTTAAAAAATAAATAAATGAAATGAATGTTAATGTGTCTTATGTTACCCAATATATAATAGCATTTTCAGCAGGTAATCCATATAAAAAATATAAAAATCAATACATTAAAATTATTTTACATTCTTTTTTTCCTAGCTGGTCTTTGAAACCTGGTGTATATTCCACACACGTACAGCATATGCCAGTTTGGACTACCCACGTCCAAGTGCTTAGTAGCCGCATGTGGGGCTACTGTCTACGGTTTCAGACGCTGCAAGTATAGAGGAAAGATCACAAGGTCTGAGTAAAAAGACCTGTATTCTAAGTGGTCTTTACATGGTGGATTATATTAAATGGTCTTTAGAGTCCGTTTTTAGAGTCCGAAAGTCAAGTTCCGCATTGGTCTGCTATTTCTGTCTCAACTTAGGGAAATAAGAAGAAAAAAAAAAGTTGTCTTCATCTTGCACCAAAAGAGCAGGTTCTGAGCAGAGGGTAGGGTCTCTGTCCCATAAAGCAAAGGGATTCTCTGGGATGTGGTTCCAGAGAAAATCTCACTCTAGGGATTTGCTTAATTGGAAATTAAACTTCGCTGTTGACCTGAGTGGTCAGGCGATGAGCAGTGTGACATAAATCAAACCCTTGACCCACAAACAGAAAGCAAAACCCTTTTTTTTTTTTTTTTTAATTTAAATTTTTTTTTATTGTTATGTTAATCCCCATACATTACATCATTAGTTTTAGATATAGTGTTCCATGATTCATTGTTTGTGCATAACACCCAGTGCTCCATGCAGAACGTGCCCTCCTCAATACCCATCACCAGGCTAACCCATCCTCCCACCCCCCTCCCCTCTAGAACCCTCAGTTTGTTTTTCAGAGTCCATTGTCTCTCATGGTTCTTCTCCCCCTCCAATTTCCCCCCCTTCATTCTTCCCCTCCTGCTACATTCTTCTTCTTCTTTTTTTCTTTCTTAACATATAT